>NW_004567109.1:12054936-12085334 GCF_000260355.1 Condylura cristata | reverse complement strand
CTTATAGTTCTTCCGGGTTTAAGGACTTCTGCTCCCGTTTCCAAATATCTCATAAGACAGGACTCCCGTACAACCCCCAGGGCCAGGCCGTTGTTGAAAGAGCCAACCGCACCCTGAAAGCCCTCCTTCAAAAACAAAAAGGGGGGATGGCTAGCCATGCGTCACCTCGTGATAGGCTGGCTTTAGCCCTTTATACTTTAAATTTTCTGCAATTGGATGCTGATGGTCGCTCAGCAGCAGACCGACATTCTTCCCCTCCTCCTGTATCAAAACACCTGGTGATGTGGAAAGATGTTCTTGACAATAAGTGGTATGGCCCGGACCCAGTACTCCAAAGGTCCAGAGGGGCTGTTTGTGTTTTCCCACAGGATCGACCGGACCCGATTTGGCTCCCTACACGGCTGACGAGAGAAGTGGCGAGAATCCCAGACGGGGACGATGCTGAAGGTCGCGAGAACATTCCTGCTCCTGCGGATGCTGATAATAGTCCCCTCAGCTAGCCTCGATAACTATTTCTGGGCCATCACTCGTACGTGGCCCACTCCTTTTCCTGTGCATAACGAGTCCCTGGTTTTGCCTCAATTTTATGCTACTTCTTGCACCTATGGCACCCCTTGCAACCCTAAGCCGACCAGTATCCAAGAAGAAAAATTTAATGCTTCTAGATTCAGCCTGGCCGGGACCTTGTGCTTCTCGGTTGCTCTCAATGCCACTGACTGCATCCTGCTTTCCGCCACCAATCTCTCTGTATTCGCTGACCCACTCTTGCATCTAGACCCTGGACTTTCCGCTTCAGTGCTTGTTTCAGCCCTGACACAGGCAGCCGCGGGCAAAACTCAAGGATCCGGTTCTGCAAATGGGACATCGGATGCTGTCAATGTTACCACCTTTTTGGTCAACGTCTCTGCGATCACTCCCAACCTCATTTCCACCAGCGAAAACTGGACCTTCAACAGGTCCTACCCTTTAACAGCTTGCAGAAAGACGGTGTTGACCTTTCCTCCCGAGTTTGCTGATTGCAGGGATACACGCAGGCCCGCCCAAAAGGATGGTTGGGCCCTCTGGCCCAGCCGATTCGGCCGCTGGAAGGAAAAACGATTGATCGCCGACCATCCGCTGTCGGCTTGGGTTCTTCAAAATGTCAAGGGTGCGACTTGTGACCTCTCCCCCTTCATTCATCTGCAGCCCTCGACTATCCATTTGTCTAATGTTACGGGGTGTCTTAACACGACTTCAAAAAAACTCACCTTGCACACACATCGGTTGAAGGATAATTTCACTTCTCCTGGAGGGGTTGTTTGTGTCGACCCCCCTTTTCTTTTTCTGCTTTTTAATGCGTCTTCAGAATCTTCTATTGACTGCACAACGACAAATTGCTTGTTATCCCAGTGTTGGCGAAAGACACATACATATGCTCTTAGTCTGCGCCTACCAACATTTGTTCCTTTGCCAGTGCAAGCTAACCCACAGGATTTCCCTGTCACCGCCTTGATCCGATCAAGGTGCGATTTTGGACTTACCGCGGCTCTGGTGGCGGCCATAGCTGCGTCCATTGGTGCGGCTGCCGCCGCTGCGGTTGCGATGCAGACCTCTGTTCAAACGGTAGCCGTGGTTAACGAGGTCATCCAAAAGACTTCCTCTTCGCTACAAACTCAAGAGCGCCTTAATCGTCATCTCACCTCTGGCATCTTACTTTTAAATAAGCGCATTGATTTAAAATCAATGGAAAGTAATGTTCTGACTTTATTTGATATTGTTAGCCTTAGCTGTGTCGCTAAGACCCCACATATGTGTGTAACTCCCTATTATGCTTCATTGAATGAGTCGCGCCGCTTGAGTTCCCTCCTCGCTGGTAATTGGACGAGGGAATTTGAATGCTTGCAAAATAACTTTACTGCACAAATTGTTGCTCTTAACATGACCAAGGCTGAAGTGGTGACTGTGCGCCAGTTTACGGATTGGCTTTGGTCCTCTTTTTCCTTTTTCAAGGAGTGGGTTGGTGTTGGCATGTTTGCTGCAGTTCTTGTGGCAGGCCTACTGCTACTAGTATTTCTTTGGTTTCGAACCGTGCGTGCGCACCGGCGGGACAAGGCGGCCATCACTCGAGCATTGATCGCAATGGATGCTGGCCACTCTCCCCAGGCTTGGATTAGCCTCCTGCGTGAAGCCTGACTCCTTGCCCTTGCACCCGAGGGGCGTTCCGGCCCATTGCACTTGGAGGGATGGAGCCAGTGCATGGCCGGTAGCTTGCGGGTCGCAACAATTCTGGTTATTTATAATGAGGTTTTTTTTTCTAACTAGGGATGATAACTGTTTTGGTTTGGTTGCTTGTGCTTTAGGGAAGGGGGCATTGGCCTTTATTGCTTTTGTTTTCTTTGCTTGTTTTAAAACTTGAAAGGATTATGGGAATGTACATTTGGTCTTTGTTTATGTTCCTACTGTTTGTCCAAGCCACTTGTCTTTAGCTTTGGTTATGGAGCAACTGCAGGTTTAAATATAGTTTGTTTTCCTTCTGCTCACTGTTTATGATCTGGATCATCCCAAGGGTGTGTGTGTGGCAAACCCCAGTTTACTGGCGGGGGTGGGAAGTAGCAAGCCAGGTGGGGTGGGCAGCTAGCCCACCCCAAGACTGTCTTGTGCAGGTACCAGGTATCTGGGTCAGCACAGAGCCCCCTGGGCCCAGAGTTGCCATGAGGCTTTCTTTAGTCCCTTTTTCCAGTGTTCCCAAGACTACTGGGAACAGAGTCAATGAGGGTCTCTCCCTACTTTCAGGCACCAGGCAGATGCAGGGAGCCAGGGTCAGTGATAATGGGGCAGTTAAGGGAGGGGAAGTTTAAGAGGGAGGGCTAAGCAACCCACCTCTCTTAAGTTCAAATTCTTAATTCTTTGAGTTCAAGGCCTGTCCTAGTAAGCTTGGACTGTGGAGACAAAACAACACAATGCAATGGAAATGTATTTCCCCCAGTGCTGAAGACTGGGAAGCCCATGACCAGGATGCTGCCCTGGTAAGTTTCATTCTAAGAGCTTTTCTTTTGGTTTCTAAGTGGCTGCCATCTGCCAGGTGTACACACATGGTCTTTTCTCTGCATGTGTGAGAAGAGAGAGAAAAGGTAGTTTCTCTTGTGTCACTAAGGGTCCCGGTACCATTTACCAGGGCCCCAACTCATGACCCTAATTATTTCACAAGGGACCCGTCTCTAAATACAATCACACTGGGTTTAGGTCTTTAACATATGGATTTTGGGGAGACACATTCAGCCCACAACAGTGTCCTGGACCACTTCCTGGCAGTGTAACTTTAGGCAAATTGCTTAATCTCTCTGCAACTCAGTTTCCTCATCTGTAAAATGGGGATGATAACAGAATGGACCTCATGTGTTAGTAAAGAAATTGATAATTCTTAAATGCTTAGAACAGCCTGTGATAGGCAGCCTTCAAGAGACTCCTCAATAATGTTCTCCTGCTATTCATGTCCTTATCTGTTCCCTCCCACACTGAGTGGAGGTTGGTCTGAGTGCCCCATAGAATATAGTGAAAATGGGGCTCTCCCTGATGGTGCAATGGGTTAAGGCACCATATTATGAGGCTCTCCGAAGCCACTGCAGCACGAGTTAGGTCCCCCACCCGGGAGCTGACCAACATGGTGTGGCAGACCTCTCCTGACCTGCCCGCTGCTCCCCTCAGCAGTGTATTTCAGTACATCTGCCTATTCTGCTTCCCACTCTGTCTCTGGTGAATCCTCTCACCCACTACACTTCTGGTTTGTACCCTAGTTCTGTATGCATAAATAAATAAATCTTTTTTTAAAGAGTTATTTATTAATGCGTACAGAACTGGGGTACAGGCCAGAGATGCGGAGGGTGAAAGGATTCACCAGAGACAGAGTGGGGTACAGAACAGGCAGATCGATGAAGCACACTGCTGAGGGGAGCAGCTGGCGGGTCAGGAGAGGTCTGCCTCACCATGTGGATCTCCTCCGGGCAGGCGGGGATCGAACTCATGCGGAAGTGGTTTAAGCTTCTTTGTGCTGTGCTTTAACCCGCTGTGCCACCAGGGAGGGCCCTAAATAAATCTTTTTTTAAAAAAAGAATATAGTGGAAATGAAAATGTGAGATATCCGAGGCTAGATCATAAAAGACATTGCCCTTTCTAGCTTGCTCTTTAGGGTCATCACTCTGGGGAACCCCTCCACCATGCTATAGGATCTCAAGGGGTCCATGAGCCAAGAGATTGGGGGGCTTCCCACCCACCTGCCAACCAAGTGGCTGTGAGGTACCTCGGAATTACAGCTCCCACTGAGCCTCCAGATATATGGAGCTGCAGCCCTGGCCAATGTCTCAGCTACAGTCTCTCAAGAGACACTGAGCCAGAACTTAGCTGCTCTTGAATTTCTGACCCTTATAAATCATGTAAGATAATAAATGTTCATTACTGTTTGCAGCTGCAGTGTTTGAGAAAGACCTGTTTTGCAGCAAGAGGTACCACACAGGCCACAGGGAGCTAGCCACTCACGCCAACTAGTGTTATTCCCCTTTGATGGTGAAAATATTAATGATAGCGTTTGTTGAGGATCTGTCACATGTCATGTGTTGGGTCAAATGCACTTCCACTGCCCTGCCACTCACTTTCATAAGGCAGAGAGTGTTGGGGCAGACAGGTGCCCAGAACCCTAGACTTTCAGAGCTAGAAAGGCCTAGCAAGATCAGCCCTCTACCAACCCTCAGTTACAGATGAGGAAACCGAGAAGCAGAGATGAAAGTCCACTGGCCAAGGTAACAGAGGTGGTATGTGGAGAGGCCTAAACGCGGACTCAGATCCACCAGTGGACAGAAGCCTGTGTGTTGTGCTCAGTTTCTAACAGGAAGAGTATCACAATTTATAAAGTACTTCAGTGTTTTTTCCCACCAGAATCTTCAAGATAGAGTCCCTTTTTCTGAAAGCCACCCACTCCCCAGAGCCCCGTGATTGTCCACAGCAATTGTCGGCCCAGACAGAGGACCCACCTCTGAGCCGTGAGGCCCCAGGATACTTTACACTGCTTCCATGGCTTGTGAGCCAGGCCCAGTGGGCTCGCCCTGGCATTGGGGCACCGCGTCGTGCCCCGGACCCCACAGATTTGCCTGTGCCAGCTGCTCTGGTTGAGTCTCTAGATCAAATGACACACTGGTCTGGTCTTGTGATTCAGGATGATTTTTTTTTGATGAGGATGATACTGAAGCACATGATCGAGGGCTCAAACTGTATGAAAAACAGTCCCCAGCCTCCCTCCCACCCTGAGGGTGTTCCAGGCACCACAGAGGCTGAGGGGAAGTCCAGAGGAACAGACAGGGCTAACCCTCCACTCCCTAACCCTGCCCAGGGAAGGCGTGGGGAGAACAGCACTCTCACGAGGAGGGATCTGCCTGTGATGTGCCAAGGAGGAATTTAAACAAGACAGAGTTTTGCACAAATGAAAGGGGAGAAGAGGATGGATGACTTTCTCTCCAGCTTCACGGCCCAGGCCTGCGTCACTTGGGGGTAAGAACACCTTCAAGAACTGAGCCACTGGGGAGGGAGCAGGTCCCCAGGGGGTCATCCTTAACTGTTGCTCCATTTGGCAGATGAAGAAGCCGAAGGAAGGAGGGCGTAGCTGCCGGGTACCACATTTCTTGTCCCTGGCAGAGCTGAAGGTGGAGCCCAGGTGTCCAGGCACCAGGCCAGGGTTGTCTCCTGTAGCCAAGAGGCCTCAAAATCTCAGGTTTCTGAAAGTCCCTGCTCTAGTGACAATCAGAAAGAACATGTGGCCGTCCCCAGTGGAGCAAGGGGTTCAAGTTCCAGCACTGAGAAGCAGTCACCAGCCACTGCAGCAGTTTGATCCCGGCCAGGGAGCTGACCCACAGGACACAGCAGACCTCTCCTGCCCCACCCACTGCTCCCCTCAGCAGTGTGTTTCAGTACATCTGCCTCTTTTGCTCCCAACTCTGTCTCTGGGGAATGCTCTTACTCCCCTCATCTCTAACTTGTACCCCAGCTCTTGTGTGCATAAATAAATAAATCTTTTTTAAAACACACACACACACACACACACACACAAAAGAACACAAACTTGGGGTTAAATAAGGCTTTCCAGCTCAGCCTGCACTAGCCATGGGACCTGAGTCAACTTCATATGCCAATATGTTCCTCAGTTTCCTCATCTGTAAAATGGGGATAAAGAGGATATATTCATAGTTGCTGTGAGGATTGAATGAAATGGTGTCAGGAAGCTCCTAGTGGATGTCGGGCCACTTGCAAGTAACGAATCAACCAGACTCAAGGATTATGACTATTACCTTCCACCTCCCCTTTTTCTTGCCAGTCCCTTTCTCTGGGCTGCTTGGCCCGCCCCTACCCAGTTGGGATCCTCTCAGGCACCAAGGCTCCTCCCATTACTAACACAGAGTTTGAAGCACCCCCAAATGTAAAGTGTGTCTTTAGCTGGGTGACATTCCGCCAGTCATGTAGCTTCAGGTCCTGACATGTCAAAATGAGAATTGCCAAACCCAGCTTCATTCTCTGTCAAATCAATGGCAGCAAGGGTGAGAGGAAAGGTCGTGACTGTCCATTAAAGGAAGAGACAAAACACAAAATCCCATGTGCAAGGCCTTATTTGGGTCTGATTTGGACAAATTAGCTGTAAAAAAGTCACTTAGGACAAATAGTGACCTCTGAAAAACAGTTTGGAAATTAGATCTCAAGAAATTCTTGTTATTTTGATTAGGTATGATAATGGCCTGTTGATTATGTGCAAGAAGTCCTTATGGGTCAGAAATGCTCACTGAAATATTTATGGGTGAAATGACTTGATGTCTAAGATTGGCTTTGAGATATTTCAGAAAACACAAGGGGGATACAGAAGGGAGGGAAGATTGGGAAAACATTTGCTAAGAGTTGATGTTGGGTTCCGTTACGTTTGTTACAAATTTCACATTTTCATGAATAAACAGGAAAAATGAATAAGTGAGGAAACTTGCAGATGGGGTAGCTGTGGGGTTAAAAGCAGGGTTTGATGCACCACTGATACTCTGTGTTTATCTCTTCATCGATCAGCACAGCTTTATAAAAATTCCAGTAGCTGGAAATGGTTATTGATAACAATACCTCTGTCATGGGCCTGATTGATAACTTCCCGGGTCCAGCCTGTGCCCTCACTGTCTGGGGGCTTTCGGCCAAGGAACTTAACCTCTCTGAGTCTCTGTCGCTCAGCTTCAAGACAGAGGAAATCATGATCCCTCCCTCCCTGAGTTATTTTGAGGCTCCAACGAGAGGCTGGGTAGAAAGGACTTTTGCGCAACACTCGGCCTGCGACATGCTCTCATAAATGCTCCCGTGTGAGGCACACGGCTTTAGGAGTCAGGCTGCCTTGGATGTGAACCTCAGCCTGACTCTGCCCCTTGTGGCTGTGTGACATTGGCCAAACCAATGAACTCTCTGAATGTGGTTTCCTCCTGGGCAAAATGAAGCTCCTAATACCTCGCTTGCAGGACTGTGGTGGAGATTAAATGACAAGGCATGTTTTGCTGCCCAGCGTGGCCTGGTGGGAATTTCCCTTTCTCACCCCTTGACTTTCTGCTGTGCTGGCCCTGTCAACGCCCAGGCTGGAGTCAAGCCCGTTGTCCCTTTGCTGGCTCTTTGCACATGGACTGCCAAGTGTGGCTGGAGAACAGAACCCTGGGAATGCTGCCCCGAGAATGGCCAAACCTGGGGGACAGGTCGGCGGGGCTCTCCTGCTCCAGGCATCCTCCCACCCTTCTCTGGGGTGCAGCCTGTTTCACACTGGCTGTTTGAAATTTCCCCACCATTAGAATTGATCTGAACTCTCCCTTGACCAAGGTCATTGGTATGAGCTCTTTTCTCTCCCCTGTCCAACACCTCTAAGCCCCTTACCTGTGTCTCTCTTTCCCTTGACAGTCCAAGGTTGGAGTGTCCCTCTCCTTCCCAAGGCTTCAGAATTTTTCTCCCCTTTCCAGTACTTTTTCTCCGCTGGCTGCACTGTCTCAGCCAAAAATAACAAAAACAAAACCTGCTCAGTTCCCTAACCTCCCCCAGCCAGACAGTGACCTTGCTTGTTCCCTCATTTGAATTACTTGTTCACCCATCCCTTGTTTAGGAAATGCGCTGAGTGCCCCAGGCACTCAGGAGTACAGAAACCTGTACTCCTCAAAGTCCAGGAGAGCCAAGCTCAATGAAGGAAGCCGACCCGTGAGGAAGGGAGTCCAAGAGCAACGCTGACTTTCTGGTCTGAGCAAACAGGTGAGTGGCGATGTTGCTCACGAGACAGGGAAACAGGAGGAGGAGCTGGGTGGGGAAAGTGAGCTTGATGAGCTCCAGGAACATCCAGGAGCCTCCGCCAGCAATTGGCATCTCAGGGAAGGAGGTCAGGACTGGAATTGGAGATTGGAGGCTCACTGCAGGGCAGGAGTTGACAACACGGTGTTGGTGTCCATAGAGAGCTCTCTGCTGAGGATAACAGGGAGATCACCTGCTGCGACCTATGTCTCACATCCTAAAGCACGGAGTGCCAGCCCTGGGGGTGTGGAGGGGTTTGACAAATTAACAGGTACCCATGGCTCCGGGGCTTTCTGTGGGTCCTCTTTGCCATTCTTGGGGGGTTGATTTCTTCCTCAGACTAGTATCCTCTAGATGCTGAGATGGTTGCTCCGGTCTCTCACAGCCATTCAAAGGCAAGATTGAAGTTGTTTTCTTGTGCTTTATACTCTCTCAGGAAGTCCTTTATCTTTACCCCGCTCCATTAACCTTGGGCCTCCTTGGCACTTGGGCAGAGAACAGAATTCCCAGACAGGCTCAGGCCTTTGTCTCCTGTGCCAGTGGAGAGGCCCACTTTTATTTATTTACTTGTTTGTTTGTTTATTCACACGAGAGCTGGAGAGGCCCACTTGACATGAAACAGTGCTGCCCAAGGTCCCGGTGCCAGGAAGAAGAGGTGGCCTCTGTTCAATCCCCATCCCCCTCCAAGCCTTGGCTGGCCTGGTGGTGTTGAGCGACAGCTCAGTAGACACGAGGAACTTGGGCTCCTCAGTCAGGCCTATCTGGGCCCATGTCCTTGAGTCACTTCTTGCAAGCTGTGTGACCTCACACAAGTTGCTTGACACCTCTGCGCCTGAGCTTCCTCACTGGTGGAAGGGAGCCAGCGCAGTTCTTACGTTGTTGACTGTTGAGAGGATGAAATGGAAGATCAAACGAGGAGCCAGCCTGGTGCATCCTCAGTGCTCAGCAAAAACCAGCAACTAATATCCAGCTCTCGAATTGTCTAGCGCCTCGCCCGGGAGACTTCCTTCTCTGCTCTGACTGGTCTCCCCCTCCTTCTCCCTTCATTTCCTCCCCTCCCCAAGGTTGGCTCCTTTGCCCTGCTGCTCACTGGGTCTTGGCTAATGGCTCCATCCTTCAGCTCCCCATGAGGCTGGGCAGGTGAAATCCGCTGTCTTAGCCCCCCTTCCTGGAGGTCCTGCACTCTCCTGTATGCCACAGTCTTCTACACTCCTCTTGAGGTCGCTGTTGCCACTCTCTCGCCCCTTCTTAATTCTGGGGACCCTAGTGTCCTTTTGCATGAGATTCTTCCTTAAAAACAGCCATTGGATCGGCTTCAGTGTTTTTTTACCTACCAACATGGAAGGCGTCCAGAGGACATGGAGCAAAATTCAGATCGGCGCAGATAGCACAGGGAGCATCTGGAAAATTTGGAGGCTCTCTGGCATGACGTGGCAGTTATTTCTGCCCCTCTCCCTGCCTAGGCTGTGGGCGTCTCGGGGAAGGAAAAGGCTCATTCATGAAGCTGTCACCTTGGTACCTGATGCAGTCAGTGCTTGAGCAAAGTGAAATAAATGACCGAGATTCCTGGCTTTGCCACTTACTTTCGAAGTGACTTTGAATGAGGTCTTTTCTCTCTCTTGACACCCATGTCAGCATCTATAGAATGAGAGAGCTGGACTTCATTCCAAGGAATGTCTCTGCATTACAGTGAAAGCAGAGGCCAGGGACAGCGGGACACGCTAGTGGGGGCAGCGAGGGGGGGTCTAGTGGGAGGGGGTGCAGGGTGGATGTCTCAAGGTCTCCAGCATCACCCTGTGCTCAGGTCTGAGCAGATGGATGGGCTCAGAAGGAGGAGCCACCCTGATGCTCCATCTTGGAAGCTGCTCAGGACTCCAGAGGAAGGCATGGACCTGACTTGGGCCACAGGGGGCTGGTGGATTTGGTTATTGACCCTGCATATCCCAGTGACCCACTCACTGGGCCCAATCCCTGGTGTAGCAGCCTGGTGTGGGAGGAGACTAATTTCTGGAGAAAACTCCGGGTACCCAGCCCTCCCCAAAACCGCCCACGGACAGGCTGTTCTTGTTTACGACCCCCATCTCTGGGGAACAGTGATTGCTCATCCCTACATGTGATTTGAGAGGGCCGGTCTTTCAGACCTGGAGGAAACTCAAGTCCCGCCAGTCACTTGGCATTGGAATGCTCAGCTGGTCCCCTCTTGGGCTCATGTGACCAGGGTACAGTTATAAATATCAGAGGGGCCTCAGACCAAGACAGAACTCAGGCGCCAACAGAAGAAGGCGAAGAGGCTTCAGGCGGGTGTTTTGTGATAAAGGCAAGATCCTCTCCACTTAGCCAGGTGGGCGCACACCTCCAACAATATGGATTATAAGTCAGGCCTGATCCAGGATGGGAACCCCATGGAGAACCTGGAGAAGCAGTTGATCTGCCCCATCTGCCTGGAGATGTTCACCAAGCCTGTAGTCATCCTGCCCTGCCAGCACAATCTCTGCCGGAAATGCGCCAACGACATCTTCCAGGTCAGTGCCGGCAGGCGGGGTCTAGGGTCGTGGCTCAGTTTTCCCATCAGGAAAGCCCTGTTCTGTCAGCCGGCCATACCGGGGATCTCCAAACCTGGACTGGTTCTGTCCCCGCAAAAGTGAACCCCTGCAGAGGCCTCCTCCGGGCTGGTGGAGAGGGGCTCGGGCCCGGGAGACAGCTCTGGCTGCAGGTTCCTTCTCCATGACGCAGGTCTCCCCTCCCCACCCTGCCCTGCAAAGCTCCCCTGACTCTCCAATCAGGAGTCAAGTGCCTCAAGTGTTAAGTGGGGGAGGCAGGAGGCAGAGAGGAGAGAGAAACCAGACCCCTGGGTGGGAGCCAGCTCCCTGGTGGCAGGGGCCCAGCGCTCTGGGGTGGGGGTGGGGCTGGGGGGAGCCGAGGCATCTTCCCTTTTGAGGCTGCTGCTTATAACGGGACAAGAGGGGCTCCATCTCCTAGGAGGGAATGGGAGTGGACCTCCCGAATGGGAGGCAGGACTCAAGGTTCCCCAGAACTTCGCCAGATTCTCTCTCCCTATTTTACATCGAAAGTACACCCATCTCCTGAATGGGAAAACTGAGGCAGAGAGTGACAATTGTTGGTCCAAAGTCATTCAGAGAATAGTCCTGACTTGGTCCCAGGTCTGCTGACACCCCAAAGAGTTGTTTCTCCGGTGTAGGTGGGCTGGTTCTCATCTCAGGATGGGGAGCTCCAGGTCACAGGGTGAGGCCAGAGTGTTTGGAGCCAGTAGGGGGAAGGATGACAGGTCATCAGGAAGGGAGGAGGCTGAGGAGGGAGTCAAGCTGCCCTTGTCGCTCGCAGGCCGCCAATCCCTACTGGACCAACCGGGGTGGCTCTGTGTCCATGTCTGGAGGCCGTTTCCGCTGTCCCTCTTGCCGCCATGAGGTGGTCATGGATCGTCATGGGGTATACGGGCTGCAGAGGAACCTGCTGGTGGAGAACATCATTGACATCTACAAGCAGGAGTGCTCCAGGTGAGCCCGCGGTTGCCGCCCGCCCTCCAGCCCCAGCCCCTCTGCCCAGATGCCCCTTCTGCCTTCACCTGCAGGGGAGTGTGTCCCCTAGCTGAGTAAGCCACGCTGGCCAAGGTCTAGGCTCATCGCTGTCCTCCAAACCCGGTTGTCGGTGACACTCCGTGCGTGGAGGGGCGTCCTCCCCTCCCGAGAGATACTGGTGCGGCCCAAGAGGGAGAGTGAGGCCCTGGGGCCAGCTAGGGTGTCCCTATGAGCAGAGAGGATGCCCAGTGAGAACACACTCAGCTTCTCCAGGGTGGTAGCGACAGCTTTTGTCCCACTTGCTGGGAGGCGAGTGCTGGTCATGGGGAATGTTGTGTTCATGCCAATGAACACAACAACCCCATGGAGCAGTCTGGCTTTGCTCAGGCCCATTTCACCGGTGATGAAGGTAAGCCTTAAAGTCAGGTCCCTGGGTCACCCAGCTGGGAGGTGGCCTGGCTGGGTGGGAGCCCCGTCTGTCTAGCCGAGGGAGCTGGTTGTAAAACAGCGGCCCAGTGGGGCTGAGGTAGAGGCTGCGCAGTGTTGGGCCTCACGCTGTGCAGACGCAGCTATCAGGGAGATCCTTACAAATCAGGTCATCCTAACCAGACTTCTAAGCTGCTGACCTCACCGCCCTTAAGGTCCAAAAGTATCACCAAGCGCCTGCCTGCAGGCAGGAAATGTGAGCGGCCGGTCAGTCCCAGCGAGAAAATCCCTTGTTGCTAGCCTGTTACTAATATGTGGTAAGATCTCGGGCAAGTCTCTGGCCCTCATTTTCTGTCTGCAAACAGAGACAGTGAGATTTGTTATGGTGACTGTCAAATAGCGGTTTGATGGGATATGTTAAAAATATAAAATATTTATTGAGCAGCTACTATGTAAAGGCTCTGGACTGAAGTAATTCCCATGCATCATCCCTATTTCATTCTCTCATGCATGCTTCTTTTAAGGCAAGGAAATGAAGGTGCAGAAAGGGCCAGAGGTTTGTCCTGGGCCACTCAGCTAGCAAGTGGTAAAAGCTGGCAAGGAGCCTGTTGACTGACCCATGGTGAATATTCCTAATTGTTATTGCCTTTCAAGTTGCTCGGGTTCAACACTATAAAAATACAAGCATATTATTGATCATTATTATAATGACAGAATCAATACTGCACCAAATACACCCCTCCACCACCCCATATGGGCTTCTGAAAAGCAGGCTGTGTTTGAGCCCTTCGAGAGTCCTTTCTGCATAATGACAAGTCATTATCACAAGTCACGCTTTATTAGGGTCTGCTGGGTGCCAGGCCTACACTCATCAGACAGCTCCCGTCAAAATCCCAGTAGTTTTAGGAGGAAACCAAAGACTCAGAGAGGTCAATACCTATGTCCAAGGTCACAAAATGAGCAAGTGGCAAAGGGATCTGAATCCAGACGCCAAAACCTGGGTTTGGGAAGATGAGCATCCAGGAGGGCAGTGGGCACAGCTGCCCCACCCTCAGGATCATAGAGACAGCTGGCCAAAGCTGCCGCTGCCAGCATGGGGAGCCCTGGGCTAGAAGATACACCAAGAAAGGGCGTTTCTCACCAACTGCGAGGTGCCTGTTGTGGTGGGGCTGGGAAGTCAGGGTCAGTGTAGACATGGTGTTGGCTGGCGCTAAAGGAGTACAGATCTGGCTGGGATCATAAGATCTAGACTCAAAAAGTGGAATCTCCAGTAGGAAGCGACCTTCCAAAGGTCTGCGAGAGGCATAAATAACCTGCCAGAGACCCCAGGTGGAGCAAGACAAAGGCAGCCGAGATCTAGGCCTGTGACTGAGAAGCAAGAGGAGGAAGAGGCTGGACCTGGGGCGAAGTCAGGGCTTGAGCGGGGTGTCTGCGCTCCGCTGTGGGCCTTGGGCCACGGCACCGCTTCCTGCTCTAGGCTTGGGCACCCTCGTGCTATGCTCACTGATTTATTTTTTTCTACCTGTATTTAATTACCACCTCCTCCATGCCAACACTGTACACCGCAGATTCAGGGCTGAAGAGAATAGGCAAGTTTCCCTGCTTTGATGGAGGTTACAGTGTGGTGGATTAAATATAGAAGTTGGTGAGGCCACGAGTGTAAATTGCTTCACCCAGAGCCTGACCTGCCGGAACCAGAGCTATGGGGACTATAATTAGAGCAAATGAACTCCAGCGGCCTGATTTGCTGGGCAACCTTGGGCAAGTCATCTCACCTTTCCGGGCCCCAGTGTTCCCATCTTGAAAATATCTCCATGGCCCTCCCTGGTGGTGGGTTAAGCACAGCACTATGAAGCTGTCTGCAGCCACAAGTTCCATCCCAGCCAGGGAGCTGACCCACATGGTGCAGCAGACCTCTCCTGTCTGGCCCGCTGCTCCCCTCAGCCTGTATTTCAGTAGACCCTTCTATTCTGCTCCCTGCTCCGTCTCTGGCGGATCTTCTCATCCCCCGCATCTCTGGCCTGTACCCCAGTTCTTGAATATATAAATAAATCTTAAAACAACAACAAAAAAACATCTTAACAACAACAACAACAAATCTCCAGTCCTGGTTCTGGGCTGCGTGGCCTGTCCTTGTCCTCTGCACTGGCAGAGCCTGAGGCTAGTTCTCTCGCTGTAGCAGTCCTAGGATGTGAGGACAGCCTGGTGTCCTGGGCGTCCCTGGTCCTGGGACCTAGAAGGTGAAAAGAAACGGAGGGGGGAGCCATCACAGAGTGCAGGTTACCTATCTGGAGCCAGGTGTTTTTTTTTTTTCTTTTTTTTTTTTTTTTTAAAAGATTTATTTGTGCATACAGAACTGGGGTACAGGCCAGAGGTTCAGGGGTGGCGAGAGGCTTCACCAGAGACAGAGTGGAGAGCAGAACAGGCAGATGGATGAAGCACACTGCTGAGGGGAGCAGCGGGCGGGTCAGGAGAGGTCTGCTGCGCCGTGTGGTCACCTCCAGGGCAGGCGGGGATTGAACTCATGTGGAAGTGGTTTTAGCTTCTTAGTGCAGTGCTTTAACCTGCTGCGCCACCAGGGAGGGCTGGAGCCAGGTGTTTTTATTGAGCTGGGAGGAGAGATGGGGTGCAGGACCCCACCTCATGACCTGTGACTCTTCTTCAGTCGGCCTCTGCAGAAGGGCAGCCACCCCATGTGCAAGGAGCATGAAGACGAGAAAATCAACATCTACTGTCTCACGTGTGAAGTCCCCACATGCTCCATGTGCAAGGTGTTCGGGGCCCACCAGGCCTGCGAGGTGGCCCCGCTGCAGAGCGTCTTCCAGGGACAGAAGGTACTGGCCCACTTCCGTCCCTCCCTGATGATTCAAGACGTGGATTTGAGCCCTGTAGACGTGCTGAGCCGGCCTTTCAGGAATCATCCCTCTGGGACTTCCCAGGCCACAGGCAGCCCCTGCCTTCCCTGGGGGGTGGCTGAGCTCATGGGTTATACTTAGCACCACTTGAGAGCACCGGGCTCGGTCATAGGGGAGAGGCCAGAACCCAGGGCCAGGCCACCAAGGGCCTCTCAGGCCATGACTTCTACACCCCGGTGTCGCCAGGGCCCCAGGCACCTCTTCCTGTGCCTGTCACCCCTTCCAGTCTTCCATTTCCCCTGCAGCAGGAGGCTGTACCAGCCCCTCCCCTGGGGGACAGTGGGGGGATGGAGGGGGTGCTGTGGAAGCCCTACCAGCCACCTCTTTCTTCCCCACCTCCCACTCTTCTTTTGCTCTCTCTTCTACAACCCTGCAATTCTTTCTCTGTTCCTGCTTTTCTAGAAATGTGCCCCTCCTCTGCCAGTCCCTTGCTGTGTGTTTTGAGCTGCTCACCTCCCCTCTCTGAATTCACATGTAAAATAAGGGGTGGGTGCAGAGTCTCTCTTTGATATATTCTGCTCTGGACCTGAGAAAACCTCGGGGCTCCTGGAGGCTCTTTCTAGCAGATAATGGGGGGCGGGGGCAGAGCACGGGGACATTTTGCTGTTATTCCCAAGAGTAGGCCCGGAGACATTTCTGTCTCTGCTTTCCTGACCCCCACACCCTCCTCCCTCCTCAGACGGAGCTGAGTAACTGCATCTCCATGCTGGTGGCAGGGAATGACCGTGTGCAGACCATCATCACTCAGCTAGAGGACTCCTGTCGAGTGACCAAGGTAGGGGGCGGAAGAGCTTGGCCTGGGGGTTCAAAGCCTCCCAGTGCAACCTGCCTCTGGGGTGAAGGCACACCCATGGTTTGTGACACAGTTGGGCCTGGAGGTGGTTCCTGGGGTGGTCAAGCAGGAATGCCAGGGGAGCAACTGACAAATATTCATCCACTCTTACAGCATGTGCTGCGCTAATGCAGGTGTGCATCAGGCTGGCTAAGGATCCTGGGGCTGGGGTGGTGAGCGAGACAGAGCAGCTCTGACCCGAGGGGGCGGCCCATCCGTAATTCCCAGCATTTACTCAGCCCTGGCTGTTTGGTAATCATTGGTTCCTAGATTAAGTCTCTCAAACTTGAAAGTTCTTAATAAATCACCCTCGACTTGTGTTAAAATTCACATGCTGATTCAGTAGACCTGCAATGAAGCGTGAGGTTTGGCATTTCCAATAAGTTTCCAGGGTTTGCCCCCCATTGCTGGTCCACGGACCACACTTGAGTAGCAAGACTGTAGAAGCAAAGGGAAACTTTCCTATCCCTGCAAAGGCATCCATGATTTTGCCTCTCTACTTGGGGTGGGGCTAGAGGCGAGATGAGACAAGGATTGTCACATTGCTGGTGGAGGAAGGTTGTGTGTTGTTACCTGTGAGAGGCTCACAATTGGATGGAGAATACTGGAACCTTCAGTCTGATACGATGCTATCGTTACACCCATTTTACAGGTCTCCTTAGATCAAGGCGTAGCATCTGTACTGAAGCTGTGTTGAAGTGGGAGAAATTGCCTCTCCTCCTAGGTTAGGACCAAATGAATCCAGTCTTGGTACAAAAATGGAGGGAAGAGTGTGACTTGGGGCCACAACCCCTGGAATACATTGTCCCACTGACCATAGTTTATTTTGAGGAAGGCGTGTTTCTCTCCATGACACCAGCTCCAAATGTTGCTGTGTGCTGAGAAGGAACGAGGCCTCAGCGGTGCTCTCTTCTCGGAAGCTTTCTGTAAAATGGGAGCACAGGAAGGTCTCTTCCAGTTTTAGATCCTGTTCCTCGCTTACCTGTCCCAGGAGGAAGCGTTAGTGATAAGGAGTAGGGCTCCCCAGGATGTGACTGCAAGGTTTCTGTCCCCAGGAAAATAGTCACCAGGTGAAGGAAGAGCTGAGCCAGAAGTTTGACGTCCTGTACGCCATTCTGGATGAGAAGAAGAGTGAGCTGCTGCAGCAGATCACGCAGGAGCAGGAGGAGAAGCTCAGCTTCATAGAGGCCCTCATCCAGCAGTACCGGGAGCAGCTGGAGAAGTCCACCAAGCTGGTGGAGACGGCCATCCAGTCCCTGGATGAGCCTGGAGGGGCCATCTTCCTCCTGGTGAGCAGGACAAGGATGGCATGGGCAGGTTCATTTCAACACAACAGCTCTGCCTAAGGTTCAAGGCTTGTTCCTCCACTGACTACCCATGCACCCTTGGGCAAAACATTTAAACCTTTCACAGCCTCACTTTCTTCATCTGTAAAGTGGGTGTGTAATAACCCCAACATCTCCCTGGGGGTGGTTAATTGAGCATCTATTATAGGCCAGAGAGAAGGTGGAGACAGAAATGACGGAGCCACAGCCCTGCCTAGAAGGCTTGTTGTGGGAGGGGGGGGGACAGGAAAAAGTCAGCTAGGAAACAGTTCAAGGGATAAATTCTCTAGGCGTGTAGTGTGACCCAGGCTTTGTGTTAGGCATTGGCTATAAACGGGTGATAAGGAAGTGGTTTTTCTTCTTGGAGATTTCAGGGGTTAAGAGTGTTTGCACTGACATCCCTAGCAACCAAGTCTCCTGCTGGGACAGTGGGAGGGTCCCAGTGTGACCAGACCTGTATTTACCTGGACAGAGGGAAAGGGTCCACGTGCTGTTCCACTTGGGGCAGCAGCAGGTGGCATCTAGGCCAGGGGCTGACCCCAAGTGCCCATATGGAGCACCCAGTCACTGGTTTTGCTGATCCAAGGACCCCTGTCCACCATGATAACCTGGTGCTCTCTCTCTCTCCCCCTACAGAGTGCCAAGCAGCTCATCAAAAGGTCAGTGTCTCCCTCGGGCCATGATGCATGGTCCTAGCCCTCACCAAAGCCTCTACTTCTGTCCAGAGGATCTCCCCCTTTGCATTAGGTCTGCTGGGAGCTACTCACCCCAGGCTGTCTTACCTCTTTTATCTCCTGCTTTTTTGGACCACCCATTCTGCTTGGGATTGAAGGGAAATACCCTCTAGACCTTCTGGGGGAATCCTGTGGGTGCAAGGCCTGGGTGTGGCACAAGCATGTACACTGCTGTGTTGGAGCTGATGTCCCCTCCCTGTACTGTTCAGTGATATCTGTCTCTCTTTCTCCCTGTCTTACCCACAGCATTGTGGAAGCTTCCAAGGGTTGCCAGCTGGGGAAGACAGAGCAGGGCTTTGAAAACATGGACTACTTTACTTTGGACTTGGAGCACATAGCGGACACTCTGAGGGGCATTGACTTTGGGACAGGTAAAGGACTTGGTGGTGATATTGTCTGTTTCCCAACTTGACCCCTGGCAATCAGCATTCTTTCCTGTATGTCCATTGTGCAGGCAAACATGCAGTAGAGATCACAGATATCACAGTCGTCTTTTGAGTTTGGGGTTCTTGGGTTCACTCTGGGGAAGGTTTCACCAGAGCTCCCCTTTCAGCAGCACACGGCGAGATTCTTCATGAGACAGAAACTCAGTTATTTTTAAGAGGAAGTTTATTAGAAAGAGATGGGAGAGGGGAAGACACTTGGTTAGGTGCAAGTGGGCAGGAAGAGCTGCCCCGAAAGGGACACGTTTCCCAGGAAAGAGGCCTGCATGGTTGCAGGCGGGCAGTCTTAGGAAGAGGCCTCCCCTGAGGGAGATCAGTGCAGAGAGGTCATGGCATGGTACAGGTCGCGGGCAGGCAGGAGGCTGCTGCCCTGCAGAGGGAGAGAGTGGGTGGAGAGAAGCACCTGCATAGGTCCAGGTGGGCAGTGGGGCAGCTGCCCCCTGCTGGTGGAGAGACTGCCCTGATGTAGAGAGCTTTCTCTCTGGGAGGGGCTCACTCCTTGTGAGCCCGGGTTTGTTGACTTTGAATAGAATCTGAGAGGTCCAGATTCCTTAGTGAGCTTCATCTCCATCTCCATGTCCTTGTCTTGACCTGGGCGCAAGGCATCCTGGCTTTGGTGGCCTGATGTTAAGGCCGTGTCAGCTGCTGCATCTGCCGCTTTTACCCATCCCTTCTTGTGATTCAGCCTTGTGATGCCTCTCCTACATTCTTTCCTCCATCAGTGCCAACTTCTGAATGAACAAGAGCCCAGCTCAGTGCCTGGGATACAATCATTGCCCAGTAAATAGTGTATGGATCCCCTGTGGGGAGACAGCCAGGGGTGGCAGGAGGAGCGAGGCACCTGAAGTCACGTAGACCTACAGATCCCAGATCTTTCTCTTGTGTTTTGTGCCCCTAAAGTCTTATTTGGCAAGACTTTTCACCATCCTGAGCCTTATTTTCTAACTTTAAAAGCTATGTTAAAAGTGGGCCTATTCAAACATCTCCTGTCCTGCCAGCTGCTCCCCTCAGCAGTGTATTTCCATCAGAACCAAAAGGTAAAAGATGAGACATGGAGCTGAAGCTCACTAGGGAATCTCAGTCCTCTCAGATTCTATTCAAAGTCAACAAACCTAGGCTCACAGGGAGTGGACCCCTCCCAGAGACAAGTGTCTGTATCAGGGCAGTCTCTGCACCAGCACCTGCCCTTTCTGCTCCCCACTCTTGTCTGTGGTGAATCCTCTCACCTCCCACCCCCGCACCTCTGTCCTACACCCCAGTCCTTGTATGCATAAATAAATGAATCTTTAAATAAAAAAAAAAAGTGAGTCTACTAAAAATGGCCACCTCAGAGTGCTGTTGCCACAAAAAAGATGTTGATACAGAAGAGTTTGCAGGGACTAGATGTGTACTAGTTGATGTCTTTTGGAGTTCAGGGTCTGGAAAAGGTTTCATCACAGCTCCCCTTTCAGCGGCACATGGCAAGATTCTCCACAAGACAGAGACTCAGTTATGTTTAAAGAGTAAGTTTATTAGAAAGAGACAGGAGAGAAAAAGACACTTGCATAAGGCACAAACAGACAGAAAGAGCTGCCCTGGAAGGGACAGGTATGCAGAGAGACCTGCATAGTTGCAGGCAGGCGCTTCAGGAGAGCGTCAGCCCTGAGGGAGGTCATGGTACAGGTCATGTGCAGGCAGGAGGCTGCTGCTCTGCAGAGGAGAGGGGGTGGGGAGGACACCTGCATAGGCACAGGTGAGCAGGACAGCTGCCCGTGCTGGTGCAGAGACTGCCCTGGCACAGACACTTGTCTCTGGGAGGGGCCCACTCCCTGTGAGCCTAGGTTTGTTGACTTTGAATAGAAGCTGAGAGGACCGAGATTCCCTAGTGAGCTTCAGCTCCTTGTCTCATCTTTTACCTTTTGGTTCTGAGCTTCAGACACAGCCCCCAGGAGTCTGTTATCTGCTGGGACCTCTCTGCCGCATCCTGGCATCCCGGCTTTGGCGCCCCAGGACCTTGATTTTATGGCTGTGTGGGTTGCTGCACTCGCCCCTTCTCCCCATCAGTCTTGTGCGGACTCCCCTGCATTCCTTCCTCCACCACTGCTTGTCATCTAAAGCTAGTCTGAGCTGTATGGGTGAGGGTGAGGCATCCTAACTTATCTACATTCTGGGTTTACTTCCACGAAGTGCCAGTAATAATTGGAACAATGTAGCCATAACAACAGTACAGGAGAAGTAAGGGAAAATGGAAAATGAGGAAGCCAGCTGAAGAGCAAAGAGGTTAATCTGTTCAAGGACACCTCGCTGAAAGAAGTCCTCAGTGACAGAGAGGCAGACCCAGGTCTGCCTTGGTCTTGCGTTGTGATAAGGGTGGGAGGGACGGCAGGAGAGAGGAGTGGCCCAAGCAGCAGGAAGGCAGGGAGGGGCAGTGAACGCCTTGACATGGAGTTCTTGGCACGGGTCAGCTCTCCTGCAGGCTTTCAGAATCTGGTGTTAAGCCTGTTCTCTGAACCCCTATAAAACCCATTTGTGGGTAGGAACAAAACACACCCCAAAGCTGAGATGCCAGTGGACTTGGGGGTGTGCCTGTCCTGTAGATCTGCTCAGGCACCCGCAGGGCGCTGGTCGTGTGGCCTGCACTGCCGCCCATGAGCTCCCTGAGCCTTGGGGTCCACCTCAGTAAAACTGGGGTGAGTTCCTTTCTTTCTTTTTTTAAAGATTTATTTGTTTATTCAGGGGTGCAGGCCAGAGGTTCAGGGGCCGGGAGAGGATTCACCAGAGACGTAGTGGGGAGCAGAACAGGCCGACTGACGAAGTATGGGCAAGATAGGAGAGGTCTGCTGTGCCATGTGGGTCACCTCAGGGACTGGGGATCGAACTCACACTGAAGGGGCTGCTGCTAGCCTGTAGTGCTGAGTCCTAACCCGTTGCGCCACCAGGGAGGGCCTGGCAGCACTTTCTAAGTCCTGAGCATTAAGCCTCGGGGAAATAAATTCTGTCAGTTCATACCAAGTAGGTTCTGTTATCTCCGTGGTAGTAAAGTTGAGGAATAAAGCTAAGGGAGGGTCAACTATTTGCTCAAGGACACAGAGCTAAATAAACAGCCTCGGGATTAGGGGCATTTGCAAGTACAGCACTTAGCAAGTGAATCAGCAAATGCATTCTGAGTAGTAATTGGGATTAAAAACAAAACTGTTTTAAACACAGATCCGGGCCACAGGGCAGAATTTTGGTTATCACCTTGGAGACATTAGCCCTTTAAGCCTGTCCCAACACTTGACAAATGCTGTCTGGGTGACCCCAAAGAATTAAAGTGGTTTAGGAGTGGGGTGAGGAAGGGGCATATTGCCTGGGAAGAGCCTGAGGGGGATACCCCTGGGTGGGAAAGTGGGGTCACCCTTGCAGCTAGTCTCCTGTCTGTCTGGGACTCAGCCTCAGAGAAGCAGGTGGCCCCAGAAGAACCCCCTCCACCCCCCAACCCCTAAGGGAAGGAATGAGCAGAGCTGCTCAGAGAGAGTTAGAAGCGGGTTTCAAAATCAAAAGCCGAGTGAATTCCTTTGGGACAAGGACTCTGACCAGGTGCTCGCCCCTTCTCCTCAGGTGATGTTTGTCCGTCCAAGGAGAGCTGCACACCGGCTCAAGTGTGCTCCTTCAGAGTCCCTCTGGTCACAGGCAGGTCAGGTGATAAAGCCACTGCCTTTGCACCAGAACAAAGGAGCAGCAGCCAGAACCTCCCCCCTTGGAGGAGATGGGAAGGGGGTGGCCTGGAGGCCCGCTCTGCTGCTAGGGCCAACAAACCCCTCACCTCCTAGGCCACTGGGTCTCAAGTGGCCCTTTGACCCCAGCAGGGGGCAGGGCAAAGAAGTGCTGCCGGGGCCTGCTTCCCCTCCCAGCCGCTTCTCTGAGGAAGGCCGAATCTCAATACAATTGCTCTTTGTCACTTGCAGAAGAGGAAGAGGAAGAGTTCTTTGAAGAAGAGGGTCAGGAAGAAGAAACGTCCACAGAAGGGAAGGAAGAAGGTAAGCTGTCTGCCTGCCATCCCTCATCCCCTCAGTGACTGGAGAGGCCTCCCCGGTGCATAGCGGGTGCCAGACACAGCAGAGCCGCAGCCAAAGAGTGTTTTTAGATTTTAAGGGTAAAATCTTCCTTTACTCTTAGGGAAAAACCCCAATCTGTTTATAAAGGCTTCCAGGTTTTGTTGGAAGGCCCCCCCAACCTGGAACAGTGCAGCAGAGGTAGAAGGGGGCGCTCAGGAGCTGGGCGTGGCCACACTGGGAGGTTTTGCTTGGCCAGGGGAGTGATTAAGCTTTTTACATGAGTAGTTAATTTAAAAATGGAAAGATTTTTTATTTTTTTATTTTTAAGGATATTTCAAATAAGAATCTGATTCCCAATTGCTTGTGAAAATTTGGAAAACAACCAAGGCCGGGCTGGCTTCACTGCTCCCTGGTCCCAGCCAGTGGCTGGCCCTTGGCTTGGCACCTTTGCTGGGCTGCCCAGCCCATCACCACCAGCCTGCCCACTGCACTCATTTGTGTCATCTGCAGGCCTCTGAGTTTGCCAACCAGGTGGGCGTGGCCATGAGCCTAGGCTCTGAAGGCAGCTTGGCCGGGGGGCCGGAGCATGGGGCGGGTGGTCGTGGGCAGTTCACATCTCTGAGTCTTGGGCTGCTCTTCAGATGGGGGCAAAGGAGTGCTGACCCCACTGGGTGACCATGGAGAGCCCCAGTGAGGGATGGCTGTTTGCTAAGCATCTATTTCAATTAGCATGTTTGCTATTCTTGGTATTTTTCAAGTCATAGATGTTGGAACTGATGTCTTTTGGAGTTCAGGGTCCTGGGTTCACTCTGGGAAAGGTTTCACCAGAGCTCCCCTTTCAGTGGCGAGGCAAGATTCTCCATGAGGCAGAGACTTATTTAAAGAGGAAGTTTATTAGAAAGACTGGAAAGGAAAAGACACTTGCTTAGGCACAAGCGGGCAGAAGAGCTACCCGTTCATGGGGGTAGCATTTGTTTTTTTATCCTCTTCTTCAGGTGGGGTAGGGAGGGGCCCATCCTTGCTAGCAAGTAGTTGCTCATTTGAATATCTATGTAGAACTTGAGGGGAGATTTCCTGGGGAGCTTCATCTCCACCTCCTTATCTTTCACCTTTTGGGTCTGAGCTCCAGGCACCGCCCCCAACAGTCTGTTACCAGCGGGACCTCCTGCACGTATCCCCATCCCTGCTTCCAGGCATCCTGGGCTTTAGCGCCTGAGGACCTTGATTTTAGGGTTGTGTCGCCCCTTGTCCCCACCCCCTTTGTGTGAATCAATCTTGGGACGCCTCCCCTGCATTCCTTCCTCCATCAGAACTACTGATTTGGTTGAAAAATACCGAGGAGTTTGGGATGGGCTGTGTATCTCACAGTATCTGCGCAATTCCGATCATTTGGTCACTGCAGCTTGGTGAGCCTTGGGTCCGCTGGGCCTGTCTCACCTTGTGTTTCTTTGTCTTTTACTTTCAGGGCACCACTAAGAAGCTGGATGAGGGAGAGGACCCTCCAGATGCAGAGAGACGGGGAGGGTGGGGATGGACCTGGCCGCCGTGCCAGGCCCAGGGTGGGGGGGTGGGGGGGCCTCTGGAGGGGCAATGGGGAGGTGTGTCTTTTCTCTGCTCAGGGAGTAGAGACTAGGAGTAGGACCCCCACCGCTGTGTTCAGCAGCCACTGAACCAGACACGTGCTTGAAATAACCACACAGGACACTTTTCTACGTTGGTGCAAAATGAAATATTTTGTACATTCTTCAAATGTGATTTTTGTATATACTTGTATATGTATGTCAATTTGGTGCTTTTTGTAAAGGAACTTTTTTGTATGATAAAGCCTGGTCATTGCTTGAGTGTTGATTGCTAGAATGAAGGGAAGGAAACCAGGATGAGACAGCTGCCCACTCCTTCCCCCTGGGGAGAGGGTTGGCGCTTGCTCGCTGGGAAGGGACAATAATACTGTATGTCAACAGCTCTCCCAGACACGGGGTTGGTAGCTGAGTTTGTGTTGATTGTTGTTTTAATAAATGCACAGTGCTCTATTCTTATTATTCCCTAAGGAACTGGGGTGTCATTCAACCTTTTTCCCCCCTGGAGAGAATTCAGTGTGATGGAAATTTTTCTGTAGGAGGCACAAGTTAAGGGTAAACCAGGGCCCTGTCCTGTCCAGGAGTTCTTAAAACCAGCCCTTCCCAGTGAGTGCTCCTGGCTCCTGGCCCTGAGATGCTCCCAAGAACTCCCTTCTATGCTTTGCTCACTGGTTCTCCAGAAAACAGCCCAAGGCAGTGCTTAAATGCTGTATCAGAGGTGATCCCAGCCTGGGGAAGGAAAATGGAGGGAAACCAAAACCAAGAGTCACATGACTGGGCTGATCACAGGTTCCCCAGGCCTGTAAAATGTTTCCAACAGATCTTAAAGAACGCAGGGCAGCTCAGAGTGGTTTATCCAGAGGAAGAGAGTCTTATCTGCTGCCTCCTTTCCTGTCTCCTGGCTCCCTCCCCCCGTTTCTCAGACTGTCCTTTGCTTCCCAGAACAATGTTATTCCCTGGCACACTCAGGTTCTCTTAGCTTTGTGGGGAGCTAGATGCCACACCATCCTGTGTGGTGCTTCTGGTGATGCTGTGGGATTGGGGGGAGGGGGAGTGGTGGGGAGCAGAGCTTCTGCAGTGCAGTTGGGTTGGGCTGGATGCTGGAGCTGCAGTGGGCACAGTGGGCCGCCCAGAAAGTCAAGGCAGCCACCAGTACCCAGTGGGGAGGAGGCCATGAGCCCGGCCCACAGTATCCAGAGTCTCCAAGAGCCAGGGGCTAGGTCTGGAGAGGGATGAAGCTCTGCAAATCTGAGGCAGCATGTTACTTCACAGGTTTATCAATCCGAAGATAAACAGTCTGTCCCTCCTTTTCCACTTTCAGAACACAGTAACAAGTTAAGGGAGCAAGGCAGTTTAATTTTAGACAATAAGTGTGTCAAGTTCATGGTGTTTGGAGTACTGCCTTCCTGGGGGTATGTGTATCGACCATTTAATCCAGCATCTCCCAGCTTAGTCATTGACTTGACACCCTCCAGAGCTAGTGTTTTGGGGAGCTCACTTTATGAAACTTTAAGGTTTAAACTCACACCTCTGCCCATTTTCACTTGTTGAGTTTTTCCCATTTTCACTTGTTGAGGCTAACATTGAACATTGAACTTCAGGGAATCAGATCTGCTCTTGTATGGCAGAATTCTGTTAGGGAACCAGGCAGCACTCAAAGAGGAGGGTGGAAGTCTTTATTTACACTGGTGGGCCCAGAGGAGAGCTTTCTCCAAAGTTTGAGTGGAGCAGTGAGGTACTAGAGTATGTATTGCATCAGCAGGGGTACATTTGCAAGCAGGGAGTACAGAAGCAGGTGCAGGTAAGTCAGGTGTGTGGCCTTGAGAGTTTATCAGTTACTCCCTGGAACTTTCAGTCTGCATTGAAGCTTTGTCTCAACATAACTTCAGCTAATTGACAAATCTGCCTGACATTTTCTACTTTACTCTTATTGCTAGTCTTTTCAAGTTATGAAACTTAAAAAGTGTGTAACTTATCACATACATCTGTGGACAGAAGTAGTTGTAGAAGTTGATAAATTATTGTAAAATGAGATGTGGTTGCCACACAGTTAAGGAAAAGACTCTTCTCAGTTCCCAGAAGTCCTCCCTACTCCCCTTCGTCCTTTGTCTTAGAGGTCACCACTGTTCTGTCTTTTGTATGTGTACCTAGGAGGAGAGGAAAAAAGGTATTTTTAAAAAAAAAAGATTCATTTATTTGTGCATACAGAACTGGGGTCCAGGCCAGAGGTGCAGAGGTGGTGAGAGGATTCATCAGAGACAGAGCGGGGAGCAGAACAGGCAGATGGACTGAAATATACTGTTGAGGGGAGCAGTGGGCGGGTCAGGTGCCACACCAGGTGGGTCACCTCCGGGGCAGGCGGGGATTGAACTCATGCAGAAGTGACTTTCGCATCTTAGTGCTGTGCTTTAACCTGATGCGCCACCAGGGAGGGCAGAATAAAGGTATTTTTAATAAACATGTTTTGATAAAACTCCCCAAATCACACTTTCCCTCTCGGGCAAATGGCCAGCCAAACAGGGTTGACTCGAAGTGGAGCTGAGGCCTGAAACTTGCCACAAGTCTAAGGCACCTTCTGACAAGGAATCAGCACAGGAAAGTGTTCTGAAGCAGGTCCCAGAAACTTGGCATCAGAGGAGCAAAATGAGGGACAAACCCCCGTAACGGCTGCCATGGTCAGCCTCCCCACAGAGGTCTCTCACCCACAAGTCTCTTTGCGCCTCTCAATGTCTCTCCTCCACGGTCTTGTTCCCCACAGAACCGGGCTTCAGGCCAGGCGGGGGTGCGGGTGGGTCATAGTGTTCTCTTCTCCTGCCTTCTTGGCAAGCCCACACTTGCTTTTCTTATAGTTTTATTTCCTGAAATACTCTCCTCAGAAGACTGAAGGCGTCTGAGGCAAGGAAAAGAGAGGCTTCCATTACCTCAGTCAGTTTGACAAGTTGTCCCTGTGCTGTCTCCTGATTTCTTCTCTAGGTTCCTGATTACACAGGAAGCAGTCACCCCACTATCTTGTTATTGGTCAGAGGGAGGAGGGGGGCAATCCAGGCTCTGTATTCACTAACAGTTTAAATTCCAAGGCAATTATCTGTTGATTGCCAGTAAGGGGATTCTCTTTTGCTGCACAAAGGATTCTGGCAGTTTTGCAAACCTGCAGAAGACTTCTGGGTAGGATAAGGGTCTAACCAGGCTTCCTTTAAGATTACGCTAGAGGGGAAACCGGTTTCAAAGGGGTTATTCCATGAATCTCTGAATCTCCTGTACAGCTTTATCAGCTGTTGCATTGGAGGGAGTCACCAGCGCTTTATCCCTCTCACACTTCTGATTTTGAAAAAGTTCAATTTTTGTTTGGAGCGGCTAGTCTGACATGCTGCCTAGCTCTATCACTCGGTCTCAACAGTCACTGATGCTTGCTTCTTTTCTACCACGCCTGTCTTTTGGATGATTCAGGAAAATTACTGATATGTCATTTTATCCTTCAATACTAAATTTAGGTAAAATTTCTTTTTCTTTCTTTCTTTTTTTTTTTAAAGAATTATGTATGCATACAGAACTGGAGTACCGGCCAGAGGTGCAGGGATGGTGAGAGGCTTCACCAGAGACAGAGTGGGGAGCAGAACAAGCAGATCGACAAAGTACACTGCTGAGGGAGCAGCGGGAGGGTCAGGAGAGGTCTCCTGTGCCATGTGGGTCACCTTTGCGGCTGTCATCGAACTAGCACTGAAGTGGCCACAGCTTGGTTTAGCTTCGCAGTGCAGTGCTCCAACCTGCTGCGCCACCAGGGAGGGCCCTAGGTGGCACAGGTTTTAAAAATATAGATTCTTGGGCCCTCCCCTGGTGGCTCAAGGTGGTTAAAGCATGGCATTATGAAGTTGGCTGCTGCTGCTTCAACATGAATAAAACCCCCGGCCAGGGAGTGACCCACAAGGCGAGGCAGACCTCTCCTGTCTCCCCGCTGCTCCCCCAGCAGTGTGTTTCAGCCAGTCAGCCTGTTCTGCTCCCCACTCTGTCTTTGCTGAATCCTCTCATGGCCCCTACACCTCTGGCCTGTACCCCAGTTCTATGTGCATAAATAAAAAAATCTTTAAAAAAGAAATTATCAGAATCTTCTCCTGACCTACAGATCAGGTTACGGTTGTAGAATTTAGGGATATATGTTTAAAATAAGATTCCTCATTGCAGTCTGAGAACTGCTAGCTCATGCACAGAGGACCGCTTGAGGATCTCTGAAAGAGTCAAGTTACATCATGCAAGTAGACCTTCCAGTTTCCAGTGCATCAAAACCTTGATATACTGAGGTAGCTGAACTCTTACAAATCAATTAGAATGTATCATGAGAATGTATAAATTTAAGGCAATCTTTTTTAGGAAACTTTAGGCAAATTTTTCCAAATTAATATATCTAGGTCTAATTTACAAATCTGCATTTATGAGAATTTACAATGTGCCTTGCACTGAAGGGAAAAGGAGGGATATAAAAGACACACTTTTTAAAAATCCTACATGTTTTGCTCTCAAATAAATGATCACATTTATTAATCCGAGCATAGGGCATTTGAAGCACATCACAACTGAGGCGGCTCAGCAAGACACTCCTGGGAAGGCACTACTTCACTTCAACTCTTCTGACTGAGTGGCCAGTCTTAGATTTGGCTACTTCTTCCATCCCATTCACAGGAATTAAGGGTCTAGCAGGTGCTCAGGGGGAGGCAGACAGGGTGTAAACGAGGGGGAGGCAGACAGGGTGTGTGCACAGGTGGGTTGGGGGAAGGTGAGTAGGACATGGACATACATGGAAGAACAAGACTGTAACTCCAAAAATTAAAATAAAAATTCAGGGCCCTCCCTGGTGGTGCAACAGGTTAAAGTGCAGCACTCTGAAGCTATCACAGCAGCTGCAGCAGGAGTTTGGTAGCCAGCTAGGGGGAGGTGCCACATGGTACAGCAGACCACTCCTGACCCGCCCGCTGCTCCCCTCAACAGTATATTTCAGTCAATCTGTCTGTTCTGCTTCCCACTTTGTCTCTGGTGAGTCCTTTCACACCGCCAGTTCTGTATGCATAAATAAAAATCTTTTTAAAAATAAAAGGAAAAATTAAAAAATTAATAATGAAACAAGTAACTTTCATGTAAAACACATTAAAATAATCATTAAAAAAGAATTTTTTGGTCTATGTAAGCTAAGTATAAAATACATCCCTGCTCTCTAGTGGGAAAGGCAGGTGAATACATATCTGAGAAAACCTGCAAGAGCTTATGCAGAAGTCCTCAAACATGAGCACACGACCCCCCACCCCATGAAGCTACGAAATATGCGGGTTCCCAGGCTCCACACCTGGAGATTCTGATTCAGTTGATTTGATGCTGGGAACTGGAACCTGCATTTTAGCACCTTTCCAGGTAATGCTGAGCCAGGAAATCTGAGAGAAAGGTTTTCTACACAGCAGCTTCCAGAGGTGTTTGAAAGGCATTCAGTGGGGGTCCAACCCAGGCGGGCAGGCAGGCAGTTGCCACCCTCTAGCCCCCAACAAGATGACTCCTGAGCCACTGAAGCCCAGCAGTGTGGGCAAGACGGTCATCCTCAAGTTATGGTCCAAACGACGAAGGGCACCGGGCCACTGGCCAGGGAGGTCACCGGCCCAGAATTCTTTCTACATAATAGGCAGAGGCCATCATTGGGGTCACAGGCCCCTGACCCTCAGGAACCACCAGGGAAAGTGGCGGCTTCTAACAGCCGGCTTCTCCCAGGGAAACACCGAAACACCACGTGCGGCACCTTCCTGTGGGGATCCTGGGAGTTGCTGCGCACCAGAGAAGAAGCTCTGTCCTGATGGCGACTGCTGGCCAAGCGGACAAGGCCCCAAGCAGGGGTGGAGACAGGACGGCCACTCCAGATTCTAATCAGAGGGCGCAGGTTGGGAGGAACTGGCGCTGCTTCAGTCGAGAGGATGGTCAGTCAGTGGGCGCCTAGGTAAAGGAGGGCTACCCCCTGCGCCGAGGCGCACCCCGCCAGGAGCCCGCTGGAATCTGCAGCCCCAGGCAGCCGCCAGCCTGCGGGGGAGCGAGCCCTGGCCTCGGGAGCGTAACCCTGCGCCCTGGGGACCCGAGGCGCGTCCCGCCCCACTCCGTGGCGGCCAGCACAGCCCTGGGCGAAGGCGGCTGGGAATTCCGGCCGCACGCTTGCTTCGAGGGATCCTCCCGCCCCCGGGGCGCCTCCTGCGTGCCGGGGCGACCGCGCCGGGGCGCCCTCCGCAGCCGGCTCCCCTCCCCCTTTCCGCGGGCCTTTGCAC
>NW_004567109.1:12026706-12054671 GCF_000260355.1 Condylura cristata | reverse complement strand
CCGCCGAGCGTCCCGCCGGCAACTTCCAGGGCGCACTCCGCGGTCGCGCGCCGCTCGCGGCCCCCGCGCATGGAAACCACGGAGAAGCAGCATCTGTTGGACGCCGCGCCGGGAGCCGGGTAAGGCGCCAGGGGGGAGGGCGTGAGTGGGACCGCGCCGGACGCAGCTCCTCGCCCGCCCTCCGGCCGCGGCCCGTGTTGCCGGCGCTTTGGACCGGGACCGCTCCGGAGGGGCGGCGAGAGGCGGGGGAGTGGGAGATGGGAGTGTGGACTCGGGGACCGGCCCTCCCTCGCGGCTGAGCGCAGATTCTGACTCCTGCCCGCTAGCGGGGAGCCCCGAGCCTGGAGTCTCGTCCCCCGCCCGGCACTTTGCCCCAGGCGGCGTCGCCGTGGGAGGCCCAGTGTCCCCGAGGGTGCGAGCGGGTCGGCTCTGTTCCTTCTCCGCGCTCGGCTGAACCCGCGCCCGCCCCTTGGCCAGTCCTCAAGGTCTCGGCCTCCTCCAGGCCCTGGAAGGGGAGAGGGAGGGAAGGGTGAGGGAGGAAGGGAGGGGGCACCTCCGACCCAGGCCCTAAGACTCCTGGGTTGGGCATTCCCCCAGGACACCCTCGGAACACTGATTTCTGGCCACTCCTCAGGGGTTGTGGAGCTTGGAGGGTCCGTAGCTGGCATGCCAGTTGGACACATGGAAACGCCGAGGTGCCACAGAGAGCGGGGGCTGGAGTCAGCTCTCTCTGTCCCAGCTCAGAGTCTCTCCTCTTTGGCCAGGTCTTACACCGAATCCCTCAGGCAGGAGCGGGCTGGTCGGATCCCTCTCCCGGCACCTGGCCTGAACTTGCAGGCCATTGAGCTGGCCGCCCAGAGCAATCATTACTGCCATGCTCAGAAGGGGCCTGTCGGTACCTGTGACCCTAAGAAGAAGTGGGCCCGTCGCCAGCTCTATGTGGCCTCTGCTATCTGCCTGGTGTTCATGATTGGGGAAGTGATTGGTAAGGACCTTTGTGCTATTTAAATGAAACTGGCTTCTCCTAGCCTCGATGACCCCAGTAATATTAATACCAGCTGCCCCATTTATTGAATACTCAAAGTCCTCCCCCTTCCTAAATTTTGCTTTCCTTGGTTTCAGTTACCCGAGGTCAGAATATATTATGGAAAATAAGATGTGTTGAGGGGGAGGGATAGAGAGACCACATTCATATAACTTTTATCACCATGTATTATTGTAATTGTTCTATTTTATTAGTTATTGCTAATGTCTTTACCTAACTCATGAACTGAACTTTGTCTTGGGGATGCATCCATAGGAAATAACCTATATGCATCCATATAGGATTTCTTACTATTGTAGTTTGGGGGGGTGTACGGAGGAGGTGGGGGAGGGTGGGTAGGGAGGTGGGGCTGGAGGGTGTGTGTCTTGGATCAAATCCCCTGTGTGTAAGGTGGGGGGACTTACTTCTTCATGTGAGCCTCACAACAGCCTATTGCTGTCATACAAGTGCTGTTATTTTCCTTATTTTTCAGATGATGAAACAGAGGCAGGTTAAGGTCAAGTAATAAAGTAATTTGCCCATGATTGTGCATAACTAGTAGGTTAAGGGAGGCCTGCATGCCTGGAAGGAAAGAGCTCTGTGCCTGGTATGCTTTCAGGCCTTATTTGAACTTGATCTTCACAGTCACCCTCCAAGTAGATGTTGCTTGTCCCATTTCACCTCTAGAAGTTGAGGCTCTTAGCTAATGGTTATGCATCTAAGGCTGCAGAGGTCCGGTGTCTCTCTCCAGAGCGCATGGTTTCCATGCCACACATAGATTCTGTAAGTGGCCCCTTGGGGAGCTGATCAGGCTCCATCCTCCTGGTCCTGCCCCCACAGGTGGGTACCTAGCACATAGCTTGGCGGTCATGACCGACGCAGCCCACCTGCTCACTGACTTTGCCAGCATGCTCATCAGCCTCTTCTCCCTCTGGATGTCCTCCCGGCCGGCCACCAAGACCATGAACTTCGGCTGGCAGCGAGCTGGTGAGAGCCCGGTTAGGCTGGGGTGGGGTTGAGAGTCTCAGGTGGATCTGTGAGCGAGGCCCAGAAGGGCCTTGGGTGGGGAAGGAGGATGCCAACTTGGACATCTGTTCTTTGGGGGTTCCCTGTCTGATGGGGGAAGACTGGTCCCCACTCCTCCAGGCACTCCCGGCCCACAGGGAAGGAGGGGTCACCTGAGGTGGCCGGACTTCAGTACAAATGACTGTGGCATTAACTGCACATATCTATAGGTCAACTGGGGATAGGAGAGGTGCAGGGGATGTCCGCAAAGCCTTCCGGAGGGCTTATACACTAATCCCTCCTCAGTTCATCACTGGGCGGCGCTGTCATTTTCTTGGTGGGAGATGGTCCCTCCTAGAAGCCTTAGTTTGCCACCTTAAGCTTACATTTTAATAGGTTAGTTTTTTTACATGTAACTGGACATGCACTGAGCCAGATGACATAAGTGCCTTTTAGCTCTGACATTCCATGGTGTGTGCCGTGGGGCTCAGGTGCAGCAATGCAGCCATGCCTGTAGCAGAGGCCAGTGGGACTAGGCTCTGAGCCTGGCAGGAGATGGAGGGAGGCCGAGGGAGGGGCCTTAGGGCGCACCTGAGACTGGTGTTGGGAGTTGGTTCTTTCTCAGAGATCCTGGGAGCCCTGCTGTCTGTCCTGTCCATCTGGGTCGTGACCGGGGTACTGGTATACCTGGCGGTGCAGCGGCTGATATCTGGAGACTATGAGATTGAGGGGGGCACCATGCTGATCACATCAGGCTGCGCTGTGGCTGTGAACATCATGTAAGTGAGGCCTGGGTTCACTAGGGTCCTGGCTCCTCCCGCTTGTCACCTGTGTACCTGGGGCCTGCTCTCTCTAGGAGGCCCCATAGCACTCAAGTACAGACACCGGAACTCGCTTCCCTAAAGGTTGAGCTCAGGCACCTGGAATACCTGGGTCCTGTCAGAGGCCTAAGCCAAGGCGTCAGGATGTGTAAATCTGGGATCGCATCCCTCTTACCCCTGTACCTGTCACTGAGTAACCCGGAGGCTTCCTGTTGATGGGGAGGCCGATGTCTCTAGCAGCGGAATCCAGGCCCTTTTCAGGCTCCTGTACCTGAAGTTGACCTCAGAGAGAGGCGGGGTGTGTGGAGCATGGATGTCTTGCTTGCACTCTCTCTTGGTTCAGTGGCCTTGCCGCTTCCCTCTTTAGGCCTCAGTTTCCCCATTGGTGACATGACCTCCGTAATGCCCTCTTGCTCTGGGCTTTGGTGCTGGGGCATCTTTATGCCCAGATTCAGCCTGGTGTTAGAGTTAAGTGTTATCTCTTGGCACTTTGAACCAAGGTCCCACGGGTGGGGTTTCTCACATGGCCAAAGCAGTCACAAGGAGTTGGGGTTTGGGATTTTTATCCCACAGGGGCGTGCCCTAATGGGTGGCTTTTACCTGACTGATGTCAAACCTCTACCTGCTACCTCAGTGAGCCCTGGCTTTGTCTCCACTTCTTAGAATGGGGTTGACTCTTCATCAGTCTGGCCACGGGCACAGCCACGATGCCAGCCCTCAGCAGAACCCCAGTGTCCGAGCGGCCTTTATCCACGTGATTGGAGACTTTCTGCAAAGCTTAGGCGTCCTGGTGGCCGCCTATATTTTATACTTCAAGGTCAGACCCTGGGACTGAGAGAAGGTGGGGATCGTGGGAGCAGGAGAGTGTAAAGTAATCTGGGGTTCTCTATTCAGGGCTTTTTCTAGATTCTTTTCTTTAAAAAAGATTTATTTATGTATATAAGAACTGGGGTACCAGCCAGAGGTGTGGGGGTGGGGGTAAGAGATTTTACTAGAGATAGGGTGGGGAGCAGAACAGGCAGAAATACTGAAACACACTGCTGAGGGAAACAGCGGGCAGGTCAGGAGAAGTCTGGCGTGCACCAGGTGGGTCACCTCCCTGACCGGGGATCGAACTCGTGCTGCAGTGACTGCAGGATTGCTTCATAGTGCTGTGTTTTAACCTGTTGCACCACCAGGGAGAGCCTGGCTTTTTCTAGATTCTAGGTTCCTTCTAGTTCTGGGCATAAGAGTGTGGAGAAGGAAGGAACATTTATTTACCTGACACCTATCCCAGTGTCATCACATCTGATCTTCACAGCTATTATGAAGGGCGGGGGTGGTGTTCCCAGCAGCTCAGAAAGGTTCTGTGACTCACTGTCACCCAGTTGGGAAGTCTGGAGCCAGACCCGCACTCCGCACTGCGTGCTGCCGACCTGGCCTTCCGTCGCGGGGAGGCGAGGTGGGGTAGTGGAAGGAGCCAGTGTCCAAGCCCGCTCCACAGTGCCAGCCATACCACCTGCATGGACCACTGGCTCTCACTGGGCCTCAGTTTCCGTCCATGAAATGGGACACTGGGCCAGATGGTGTTTAAGGTTCCTTTCAGTTCTGTCCATATCTCAGCACCTTGGGCGAGGTCGTCTAGAAAAAGATTGTTCCTTGTCCTGAACCATGGTCTGTCCTGCCTAGCTTTCTGGACACAGAATAAAAGGTAGGGTGCTGGGAGGCAGTGCCAGTGCTGGGTTGGAAGGGGGAAGGGGAGCGGGAGGGCTGGGTGGTGAACCCCAGCTCTGCCTTCACCTTTTCCTGCAGCCAGAGTATAAGTACGTAGACCCCATCTGCACCTTCCTCTTCTCCATCCTGGTCCTGGGGACAACCTTGACCATCCTGAGAGATGTGCTTCTGGTGCTGATGGAAGGTAACCTGGGCTTTGGGCTCCCTTTGTTGCTCTTGGACCGCCCCAGCTCTAACCCAAGTTCAGGTGTAATGTGGGTGAGGATTCTAGCGCACTGGTGGGAGCCACGGTCTGGAGGCTGGCACAGGCTGAAGAATCTCCTGGGGCCCCAGGCCAATCTTGGCAGCAGGCTGGGCCTCCGATGTGGCCATTCCTGGAAATGTCCTGCTCTGCTTCCTTGGCCCAGGCGTCTTCCTCTCTGCTGGGTGTGTCCTCCCTCCCTCAGCTTGTGGCTGGGTTCTAGAGCACCTGGCGTGTAGCTCTTTCCCATATACTTCAGCCTCCAGTTACCTTCCTTCCTTCAGCCAGTGAGGGGTAAGGATGCTGCTTCCATTTGCACTTTGTAGACAAAAGCTCAGGAGACCCCCAGGGTGGGACAAGGTGCTAAGTCCCTCCAGCTTGGGTCTTCCACTACCTCGGAGATCTTGGCTGGCTCCCAGGGTTACTGGTAGTGGCCAGTGGCTTGTACTCCCTGATCAAACATATTCCCTGGCTCTCTTGGGGTGGTCAGGTCAGTCTGGAGTTGGGTGCTGGTTTAAGGTCAGCAGAAGTGTCCAGTTGCAGATGGGAAATGAACAAACAAGATCATGTCAGCGCTGTCCCAGTAAAGAGTGGTATGAGGGAGCCCGTCGGAGGCGGGGGCTGCATCCTCCCTGCCATTCAGGGAGGCAGTAGCAGCCAGCCTGAGTGGGGGCAGTTCCTTCAGCCTCTGCCCTGCTGTCCTCAGGGACCCCCAAAGGCGTGGACTTCACGGCCGTGCGGGATCTGCTGCTGTCAGTGGAGGGGGTGGAAGCCTTACACAGCCTGCACATCTGGGCCCTGACCGTGGCCCAGCCGGTGCTATCTGTCCACATCGCCATCGGTGAGTGGTTGGGATGCTCAGGGTGGGGGAGGGAGGGCAGCAGGAGGCCCGGCCACTCCCAGGTCTGAGGGCGCCCGCAGGGTCTGCGCATTGAAGCTGGCCCACACCGAGTCCCGTGCCCATCTTTGCACCCGAGCGCCACAATCCCATCTCCAGATACAGAAGCTGAGGTTAGGGGTGGAGTGAGGTGGTGGTCACTTGCCCCGACTTTTTCTGCTACGTGGCAGAGGAAAGCAGATTTCCGCGTAAAGCCTGGGCTTCTGCTCTTCCAGGATTGAGCCAGGGATGGGAGCGTGAGGATGGCCTGGTACAGGAGTGGGATCTGGGGTTTCCTGAGGTTCAATGGTACCCCATCCTGTTCTACTGGGGGTGGGTTAAGAGACTTGGGCTCTGGGTTGCTCAAAAGGGCCCGAGTGAACAGTCCATTCTCTGGTGCCTCCCTGGTGTGTCCTCCTGGCCCCCAGCTCAGAGTGCAGATGCCCGGGCAGTCCTGAAGGCGGCCAGCGCCCGCCTGCGGGGGACATTCCACTTCCACACCATGACCATCCAGATCGAGGACTACTCGGAGGACATGAAGGACTGTCAGGCGTGCCAAGTTCCCTCGGACTGAATGCCCAGCCAGGTGCCAGCCGGGGCGTGGCAGGACCAGACTCAGTCAGGACTTGACCTCCCCGGCTGCTGTATGCCAGGCCCCTCTCCTGACTTCTGCTCCGTGACCACTCAAGGAATGGGGCTCCCGCCTCACCGCCCCCATCTGACTCCGGCCAGCCCCAGGACAGGACTCAGCAGGCATAAACTAGTGTGACCCTACTCCTGCTCCTGGCTGCTCCCCAAAGGCTGGGTTTGGGTCTCCACAGCTAAAGCTGTCTTGCCACCAGCCTTGAGCAAGGGGACGCAGTGAGGGCAAAGTCCGTTTGCCTGCCTGCCTCAGTGCACATTTTCAGTGTCTCCGGCTTTGCCTAATGGATCTGTAAAGAAGTCAGGGGAACAGCGCCTCCTCCCTCAGCCACTAACACTATGATTTAAGGAGACCAAGAGGATGGGGGTCTGTGTGAACCCTGCCTTCTATGGGGATCCAGGGGGTCCCCAAAGCCTGGGATCCACCTGTGTCATAGTCACTTCAGCTGTGAGCCAAGTGTTCTCCTTTCCTGGAGGGAGGAGGCTTCGAGTAAGTGAGGAAGGAGCTGGTTTCCTCTACTCCCCCCAGGGCGCTGACCCCACACACATGTCCTACCACGGTGGGGGCCGAGATGTCAGCCTGGGGGTGCCTTAGCAGCCTCAGAGCCCCCAGCTGCTGTGGTGCCCTGATAGTGTCCTGCGGGTCACAGGGAGGCTGCGTTGCTGGACAGCCGCTCCTGGGCAGGACTCGGGCAGGGGACAAAGGGGTCAGACAGCTGGGACAGGAGACACTGGCTTCCTGGACTAGGGGTGGCTGTTTATAAGAGGAGGGAGGAGCTTCTTAGAGGGGCGGTTTGCCCAGCCACAGGGCAGCCTGGCTCAGTGACCTGTCTCTGCCATGACAAGGAAATGCCTGAGGCCAGTTGCTCCTGTGCCTGCTTGTCCTCAGCCTGAGCTGCTGACACCCAAGGCCTCGGCACTGAAGAGGGGCTATGCATTATCCCTCCTGAAAAGGCGGCCCGAGGCTGCCTTCCTAGGCAGCCAGGTGGCCTCCCGGCCTTCAGAGTGTGTTGACTGCCTGACCCATGGTGGGAGGAGGGGGTCAGTCATGCTCCATTCCTTCTGAGTCTCTGTCCATCTGTGAAATGACCTCTCTGTGCCTTTCTAGCATGTCACCTGCGTTGCCTGTCATCTAGATCTGGGTTTCTTCGGCCCCTTAAAATGTGTGGGAATTCACTTGTGTTGATTTGGGAGTGTGTGTGTGTGTGTGTGTGTGTGTGTGAGAGAGAGACAGAGACAGAGAGAGACTGCAAATGGCATGCTCCACTCCACCCCAATCTCTGGGGTATAAACCCACTGCTTTTATTGAGCCCCAGAACCCGGATCCTCAGTTCTGCTCTCTGCCCAATCTTATACTCCAGTCTAGGACAATCATTGCGCTCCTCATAGTTACAGAGAACACCAAGGCTCAGAAAGGTTGGGTCACTTTCCAGAAGTCACACAGCCAAATGTGAGGCAGGTCTGCAGTTTCTGCCTCAGTCTCCCTCCTGCTCTGAGCTGCATGTTGGTACAGTAGGAACCTTGGTCCTGCACCTGGGCAAGGCCTTGCCAAGGCAGCTCAGTGCCACAGCTGTGACTGGGGAGGGGAACGGTGTCTCTTTCCCCTGGCGGGGCGGCGCTGGGAGCCCTCCCCACCTGGGAAGGCTGCCTGGACTGCAGCTGTGTGCTTCCTCACCCACCCTCACCTGGTTTTGATTCTGAGCCATTACACTCTCCATCCGTAATTCCCTTTCCCCCCTTCACCTCAAGAACTGAGCAGGCTCCTGTCTCCCTCCATACCCCCAGGTGTGCCTGTCCCCTGGGAGGGCCTGAGTCATCCTGTTGACCAGAGGGCAGCTGCAGGATGGGGGTGGGAAGCATCAGAGAGGCCTTGGCAGACAGCATGCTCCTGCCAGTGAGACAGTCATGGGACTTTCCAAAGCTTCCAGGTCGTCAAAGCTGGAAAACAACCAATACCCTGGACCCGGCTGCACCCACCACCTCCACCTCTCCAGACTCGTCCCTGCTCCCAAACTAACCCCAGTCCTCCTCCCCCCATGCAGCTGCTGTAGGGGTATTTATAGCCCGAGCCTGTGGAGTAAGGACATTGAGCTTTATTTCGGAAGCGATAATTCCAGTTCTAGGTGGATGAACCCAGGAGAACACAGGGTCCCTCCCACTCCACTCACTTCCTGGGAGCTCTGGGCCCGGCCGTCCCTGCTTCCACCCAACCTACTTAGAAGTGCCCGCTTTAAGTCCTAAGCGTGTGGGCCAAAGAGGAGGGGCTTTTATATCCCTCCCCAGTTTTCAGGCTTCTGGCTGCTCAACACCACACTTCCAGGTCTCTTGCCCACAGCCTGAATGGGTCTAAAACGCCAGTCCCTTGCCCGGGGGCGCGGCGCGGCGCTGACCTCTAGTGGTGTAGGTTGGTAATGCAGAGCCACGGCCGCGCCGGGGCCGGGCCGGGCAGCGGCTGACCTCTTGGGCTTTGGTCTTCTTTCCTCGCCCTGTCGCCAGCGAAACTAAAGCTGGTTTCCGGGAGCCTCCTCGCTCCGTCGCTGGGGCACTGGGATTGCGCCAGGCAATGCGGAGCAGCTGCCTTCCCACGGAATAGGGACCCCAGGGAGGGAGCGAGCACGGAGTCCTGTCTGCTACCGTCGGTATCTGGCTGGCCACGCAACGTGACCTCGTCTCTGTTGGTCAAACATCTGCGGCAAGTGGCCAGATCAGAGACCTCGCGAGGCTCTCGCACCAGTCCTGGAGCCGGACGTGTACAAGGCAGTGGGAGCGGTGCCAGGACCGAACCCACCCAGCGCGGCGGTGAGGGTCAGGCAAGTCCCTGGAAGAGGCGAGAGTCTGAACGACAAGTAGCCGTCAGCCCGGCGGAGCAGAGGCAGGGACGCCCGGCGGGGATGGGCGCCGGCTGACTGTCCCGGGGCTGCGGCCGAGCGCGGGCGGCGGCTGACCGCAGCCGCGTGGGAAGGCGGCGAGGCCACGCCCCTCCGGGCGCTAGCTCCGTGATTGGCCGGTCTAACCTGACGTGTTAGTAACCGGCCGTCTTGGTTGGGCGTCCGAAGTTCCCCGCCACACCCCCAGGAGAGGCGGCCCCTTGGGCCCTGGCTGGGGTCTCCGCGGGCCCCGCCTAGGGCTTCTCCAGGCCGCGGTACTTCTTGCGCAACACCGACACCGGGTCCTTGAAGAGCACCGGGTCCAGGCGGAGGCGAGAGGACACCAGGGGCATGTAGCCGAACCCTGCCACCGTCCGGTTGATGCAGTCGCGGGCGGCGGGCTGCGGCTCCAGCCTGGGGTCTGGATCTCCAGGCGCCTAGGAGAGGGAGGGGAAAGAAAATGTGTTCCGAGGGCCTCTCTGATCTCCGGCGCGCATCCCTAGCCCACGCAGCCAAAGGATATGGGCTGGACAGGGAGAGGGGAAGCCTCCCTGGATCCCCTCCGTCCTCACCGCCAGAGGCCTGGCCTGGTGCTGCCTCCCATAGGGCACCTTGATAGGTGGCAGCTTGGTGACGGCTGCTACTAGGAAATTCATCACGACGTCCACGCAGAAGGGTACCTCATCCACCAGGGTCCTCATAGCCTTGGGCAGGGAGTGGGTGAAGAGGGTGTGGTAATACCTGGGCAAGAGGGCAGGTCAGGGTAAGGCTGCCACTGAATTCACCCCTCAGGCCCATTCTCTGCCCTCCTGACCTCACTGCCTCTGACCCAAAGCCCGGTGCCCAGCACAGTTCCAACCCCCCAGGACACTAGCGCTGTACCCTTAGACCCCATGGTTTGCCTGCAGCCAGTGGTGTGCTCCTTGACCCTCTCCCAAATGCTAAGTCCCCACCTCTGGTCACACATCTAACTCAGACCAGGCCAGATAGAGGGGGGTTAGCTGGTGCCAAGGTCATCAAAGTATGGTAGCCCAGAGAGGCCAGCTTCAAGAAGGCTGTGGATTACTAGGCTGATGCGGCGTCATGGGAGTTTCATCCCACCCTGAGCCCTGCCCCCTCCCATGCCTCCAGCTCTAGGGCAGCCTGGCCCTCACTTGTAGATAGAGCCATTTTTCACTCTACAAAAAATCCCTTTCAGAGCTCTGGGGGAAATCTAGGAGTGCCAGGTTACACATATTCATTCTAAACATGTCTAAAAAACTCTGAAGCATCCCTCCAGAATTCACTCCCTGTCCCCAAACTAGGGTGCCCCAGATAGTTTCTGGAAGGTCTGGGACAGACCGTGGCCCATCACATTTATAAAGCTTCAAAGCCATTGCCTTCTTACCTCACCCCACCAACAAACCCAAGCACTGCCATGCCCTCTGCATGACTCTTAAAATAACACGCCTGTCTGAGCGAGGGACTCCCATCTGTGCACCAGGGGGTAGACACGGTTTTCTCATTTCATTACCTGCCACATTTTACATTTTACAGATGAGGAAACTGAACCTCAAGAGAGGCAAGGAGACAACATCACACACCGGGAAGTGGCAGGTCTGGGCCTTGAACCCGGAGCTCAGCTCTAGGCTTTTTTCACTCCCAGGCTACTCTGGTCCTGAAGCAGTGAGGGGCCCTCTGGCCTTCTGATCCCAGGCCCGGGCTACCAGCTGTACCGATGGTAGAAGGCAGCTGAGGTGAGCACCATGGAGAACTCGTTGGTCTTCTCCGCAGTGTAGCCCCAGCCGCCCCAGGCCTCGTCCCAGAAGTGGCTCCAGGTCAGAAAGCCCACCAGCCGCTCCGGGAAGCTCTGCCACACCACGAAAGCAAAGTCCACCTGGGGAATATTTAAGTGAGTCATGAGGAAAGACTTCGGCCACCTCCAGGGCGGTGGTGGCAAGGCCCACCAGGCTGAGGGGACTTGGGACTCGGGAGAGGAGATGGAGCATGAAACTTTCCAGGGGGTGCTCAAGGGAGGCTTTCCAGCTGGGAGCCATGAGTCTGAGAGCTCCTATTACATTTCTAAGGAACAGGCTGATGGACTTGCTGGGGTGATTTCAAAAAAGAGGCTCGACCTCTGGTCCCCCCAGCTCTAGGAACCTGTCTCTACTCATGTGGGCTCTTGGGCCCAGTCCTCACCTCACTTGTGGAAAGACTGCTGTGGGCATCGAGGCTGAGGATGGCGTTGGTGCTGATGGCACTGAATGGGAAGAAGCGGTCACTCACCTGCAGGGTAAGGGGGACCTCAGTCGTGGAACCATCCGCAGGCCCCCAGAGAGTATCTGAGTATCCGCTAAGTAGGACACTTGCAGGCATGGTCTAGCAGAGGGCCTTAAACAGCCAGCCTGCCCAGAGCTCACACCGGGGGACACTGATCTGGACTTCAGGTCCCCACTCGGTAAAGGGGGCAGCCGGTCTCTGGGGGTGCTTCCAGACCTGATAGCTCAGGATGGGCCTATTGTCACATTAGGTGCTCCTCCCAATGTTGAGAGGGCTGTCAGACATTCTTTGTCTTAAAGAAACAGGTGCAGAAAGAAGTAGCGACTTGCAGAGACCCACACAACAGCGTGAGCGCACACCAGCGCAGATTCTTCCAAGTCGCCCCTTGCCGGTTCAGTTTGTTGCCACCTGCCCCTGTTTCCTCAAGATCTCAGACCTCTCTTCTGTTCTTCATCTGAGACACCCAGTGTTACCGCCCCTCATCCCGTTATACTCCAGCTCTCTGGCAGCACAGTGCACATGGTGAGGGATGGAAGAGAAGCATTTCTGTTAGACTTGTAGCCGAACTCACTGATTTCATCAGACCCTCCTGGGTCCCGCTGTGACTCAGACCCAAGTAAAGCACCCACTGTGTGCCCTCCCCAGTTCCCAGCCTTCAGGGACCAAGTTCATCCCTTCCACGTGCCTTCCCACCCCTCACCTTCTTGTGAGCATCAATGACTGTCAAGGGCACTGCTGTCTCGGGCCACCGGGGTGGAGGCGGCCTCTCACTGCTCCAGAGAACCAAGATCTAGAAGGGAAAGGAGGTGCTCCTGAAGTCTGGAGCAGAAATGGGGTGAGCGGGGGTGGGGAATACGGGAGAGCAACTGACAGGCGAGTCTGGAGGAGAGCTTAGTTGGATCCAAGGGCCTTTTTTGCTGCCTGTTCTCCCTGTTCTTGCCTCTGGGCTTCTGGAAGGCAGGACTTGCTGTGGTGTGAAGGTAGCTCCGGAGGCATCAGAACTCAGGGGTCTGCCGCCCTTGTCCCTAGCTAGGGCTCTGATCCCAAAGCCTGTCTTCGTCTCTTGAGGATTTTTATTCTTCCTCCTGTTCCTTTTCACCCCAGTCCCATCTCAAATACCCAGTTTGGGGAGTCACTCTGTCTGTGCCCTGAGTCTCCAGTTCCTCTGGAAATGAGTTCCAGTCTGTTTGTCAAGAGCTGTGAACTTCAGCTGAAGCCCAGGCAGAATCCTTTTTTGCTTTTTCACTGCAAACTCAGGGCCTGGTGTTCAGAAATGACTACTGGGTGAATGAATGAATGTTTACTTCTCCAGTCTTCCCAGGAGGCACCAGCTTTTTTAGGTGTCTTCATTTCCTTGAGGGAGGGAGGAGTGGGGATGGGGTAAAGGAATGTGGAAGTTGGGATTTAACAGAGGAAGGCAGCAAGGGAAAATCCCCCGGGGCCTCCCCCCAAACTGTCTGGTTTTCCTTGGGGTCTAGATGTCTTCAGGAATCCTGCCCTGTCCCTTGCCCCCACCCTGGGTCCCAGCTGGCAAGGGGGCAGACCTGGGCACAGTGTTGGGAGCCTGCCACCGCCTGGATGAGCTTCAGGGGGGGCTGGCTTAGGGCCCCCACCCAGATCAGGGCGCTGAACCTGCCTCCAGGGTGAGAGCCTGGGGGAATGAGACAGAGGCTATTAGGGTGGGAGGGGACAGAAGCCCCTGGGGACTGACATGAGTCAGGGACCCCAGGAGCCAGGAAAGATATTGGACACTTGGGAGGGTTTGGTGGAGCTCTTGGGGTTCAAGCTAGGGGAGACTTGGGAGTGTTGAGGAGGGAACTTGAAGTTGTCCAGCCCGGGGCATACCTTCTTGTTGTCTGTAGTAGAAGGGGAAGTCTGAGGGGCTTGTAGAAAAAGTGGGCAGGGCCAGGAGGGCCCCCGGGGGGGTGTTCCACAGCCGCCAGGGGTGAGCAGTTGCTCCAAAAACCCGGTCTTGGATGACCTGTGACATGAGAGCGGGCTATGCAGAGGCAGCAGCAGCAGGCAGGGTGGGTCTGGGGAGGTGAGGTCCTGGTGCAGCCCCACGCCCCCCTCAGGCTCGAGCATGGCAGCTGCATCACCGGGTTGCTGGGACAGAAGGTTCGAGGCAGAAGTCCCGAGTTGTCGCACTCAGAGGTGTCCAGGGCTGCAGACGGTGGCGGACTTGCTGCCTGTTCTTCACTCAGGGCAGACATCACCAACAGGTCGTGACATTTTGGGGGGCCCAGAATCTCAACAGAGCACCCTCGCCTGGCGACCCTCCACCCCCAGCCTCTCCACCCTGCCGTCATGGCTCAGCTGCTGGAGTTGGCACATGCTTTACAATGGCTTAACCACAGCTGAATCTCTACAGATAGGGAAACAGGCCAAGGTCAGAGAAGGGACTTGTCCCAGAGGTCAAAGCCAAGTCTCGAGTCATCCCAGAAGCATCTCCAAGGGTGCTGCTCAAACACCTGGGCAGAGGAGGTATCCCGAGACAGGGGTGTGGACAGGGCGTGGGGTGAGGCAGGCCCCCCCAGGTGAGGCCCCCTCACCTCCAGGGTAGTATAGATGACCTTCTCCACTGAGGAGAAGTAGGCGTCCCACAGAAACTGGGTCTGCTGACGGAAGGCAAGGACCTGGGCAGGGGGCATCTCCTGGAGGGCAGCCAGGACCTGGGCATAGAGGGAGAGAAGTCAAAGGTGTGGACCTCGGCGGGCCCTGACTGACCCGCTTCCCAGGGCTCCGAACGAGCTGGCAGCAGCCACCCACAGGTAACCTAAAATCGAGAGTGCAAGGCCCACACCACCCTGGGTTTAAGTATCACTCTAGTCGTGTGCCCGAGGACAAGCTGTTTCACCTTGTGGAATGATTCCTCACTTGTGCAGTGGGTGAATCGCTACCTGGCTGTGAGGGTGGCTGTGGGGAGTAAATGAGAGGACTGTCTCAGAGGCTCGGACAATGGTGCTGTCGCTACCATTCTCATTCCTCAGCCGCCTCAAGGCTCACGCGTGGTTTTCAGAGCTGTGCAAAGTTAGTTTCATCTGCTGGAAAAGCCACTGTGCATTTTGCTTTCCCACCCCAAGTCCCACGGAGATGCTCAGATTTTAGATTTTTTTGTAGATTTTCTTTCCATCGGGTCTTTATGCATACTTGGGACAATGGAGCTGGGCTTGTGGACATAATCTAGTCTAACACCCCATCTTACAGATGGGGACCCTGAGGCTGAAAGAGGCTTGGGGTTTGCCCAGAGCCCTTGGGAGCGTCTGCCCCATCTCATCCCACAGGAGCCGCAGAGAGCCGGCTTGGGCTGAGGGCAAATCCCTCAATGCAATACGTGGCAGGCTGAGGCCAGCCTGGGGGCCAGGGGCCAGGGTCCCAGCGTCCCTCCCACGCCCTGGGTCCCGTCCCACGCCATGGGCAGGGCCCTGCGCTACCTGACGTGGGAGCCTCTCGTCAGCTACGATGGCCGCCTTAGTCCAATCAATGACCTCGGAGAAGGGCAGCACCCAGCGAGGGCTGAGCAGCACAGGGATGCAGCCAGCCTGGGGGGAGGGTGCCGCTGGGGAACCCAGTTCCACCTGCACAGACTCACCCCCCTCCCAGTTCCAAGTCAGCAGCTGCTGATGGGGGCAAGGGCTAGAGAGGAGAGAAAAGTGGTTTTTTTTTTTTGTTCTGCAGGGGTTGTGGTGAATATGGCCACAGACACACCTGAGTCCCAGAATGTCCCCTCCCCCTGGGCCCAGAGCACCCTGCCAGCTCAGGAGTGTGTATGTGGGGGGTGTTACCCAAGTTGGGGTTGTACCTTCAGGGCTTGGAAGAAACGTGAGGCATCAGGATGGCGGCCAGAGATGAGGCAAAAGGTGGCATTGGGCGGCGCTGCCCCAGGCTGGGTCCTAGGAAGGCACGGGGGGGGGGGGGCCCAACACATGAGCCCTAAGACAGTCTCCCCTGACCCCACTGGGATCTTGGGAGGCGCCCCCGCCCCCCTGCACACTCACCTTCTGTGTGCACACCCACCGGGTGTCGTGTGCTGACACTCGTGCAGCTGCACACTGGCACGCTAACATGGATGCAGGCCTCACACCGGTCCTCGCCCACAGTCCGGGTCAGCCCTGCCTCTGCTCTGGGAGGTGTCTAGACCCCTTCCTTCTTGTCTCTGGGCTTGGGTTTCTTCAGGTGCAAAATGCAGGTGGCAGGACTGGACGTTTCCAAGGCCCATCCCTCTGCCACACACAGACCTCGGGCACTCCTCACCTGAGTGGTCTCCATGCCCTGCCCAGCTCCTCTCTCCCTTCTGAGAGCCCTGGCCATGAAAGCCTCCTCTGTCACGAGCTGGAGGCCTGGAGCCACATGGCAACTGCTGCCCTGAGGCTCCCTCACCCACAGGACAGGCCTCCTCTGTTCTTCCCATCTCCTCCCCCAGCCCCAGGGTCAAGCTCAGGCTGCCGGTGTCTGTGTGTGGGGAGGAGCCAGAGTCACAGCCTCTCTCTTCCCGAGTCCTGCCCATTAAGGGAGCCAGGGCCCACCACCAGCTGAACCTAGGAAGGTTCAGACCTAGGCCCAGAGGATCTCAGGCCTCTTCAGGTACAGCCTGCATGGGCCTGAGTCTGATCCTCCACAAAGCAAACCTGGGAGAATTTACAGCCTCAGACCAACCCCTACTGAACAGATGAGAAGACGGAGTCTCAGAGAAACCCAAGGACCGGCTCAGGCCACAGGCAGGGCTGGGTTGGAGCTGGAGTGGGGCGGATGTGCAGGCGCCTACTCCTTTCCTGGGTTAGTAGAACCTCTCCAGACTGCCGCTCAGGAGAGCTCCTAGAGGACCCCCGCCTTCACAGTGCTCAGGGGTCCCCTGGGCTGTCCTTGGAAAAAGCTACAAGTTAAACAGGACGGGCTGTCCCTTATCAAACGCCATGACGATGGTCCTCCGTCCCCAAAGAGGCTGAAACCGCCCAAGTTTCAGGCTTCAGACACACAAGCCTGCTGAACACCCGCACCCCTCAGCCTTTGCTAATCTGCATTGTTCCCTCCTCTGTGGCTTTGTACGTCCTGCCTTGCAGCTGGAGGAATTCCTCCTGCTCAGCATTAGTGTCTGAGCATAAACATCACCTCCTCCGGGAAGCCCTCTATGATCTTTCCCGAAATGGCCCCTGCTCTCTGTTCCCAACGTCCTGCTGTTCACTGTGATAGTAGTGAGCCAGGCTTTCCTTTCCTGAGCACATATAACTCTCTCATTCCCCCAGCAACCCTGTGGCATGGTAGACACGGGCTGTGAAGGTCCCATTTTACAGATGAAGAACCCAAGGCCTGACGAGGTCACATAGTTCCAAAGTAATGTGTGTCATAGTCAGTGACTGTTTCTCCTCTATGATAGCAACTGGAGCGCAGGGGCACCCATCTCGGTGTGCCCAGGACCTAGCAGAGTGCCTGGCAGAGAAGGGCTGCTTAGTGGGCGCTAAATGAGTAATTGCTCAGTGCACAATAGAGAGCAGACCCAGGACCAATGGGCCAGTTATCTGCAAAGTCTTTTTTGGGACAACTTCTAGTAATGAAGCTGGCTGAGAGTAGGCAGGGGGGTAGTGTCGAGAGGTGGTGAGTTCCCCATCAGTACAGGCAAACAAGCCGAGGCTGGCAGGCAGCTGGGGGTGTGAGCGAGTGTTATAGAGGGCACAATACAATCACTGCAGATGAATTTCTAGGTTTCTTGATCCTGTGAGGTTTGGCCATAGACTCGGGGGTCCTGGCATCTTATCTGGCTTCACCCGGTGCCCTAGGGCAGAGCTCACTGTGACTCCCTGTGCCTCTGTCACTTGGGCCTTCATACCCTCTCTAAAACATTAAAATATATAGTAACTGTTGGTACAAAAGTGAACATATTAACATTTATATTAAGTGTTAGTTTTCTTTTACCTGAAAGTTAATTTCTCCTGATTTTCAAAGAAAACATTTTCACAGTTTCTATCCCAAGACAGAAACACACTTTCTGTTTCAAGTGCGAGGTCCCTGTACTTCCTGTGCCTAGAGGGAGTTGGCTGGGGGTTTGAAACATGCCTTGAATTTATGTAAAAAAACAAACAGGAGGGCAGAGTTATACCCACGCAGCTCGCACACACACAGAGTCTCTCAGAAAAGACACCCGAGAAACTGGAAATGATATTGAGCTCCAGGAAGGAAAACTGGGTGGCCGGAGGCGGCGGGGGGGCGTCTGTACTGTAGACCCTTTTATACCTTTGGAATGTTGTACCCAGTGAATGAATTCCCTATTCATAAAAATAAATAAATAGCAATTTAAATGGGTGGAGGCTGATTCCAAAGCCACAGGAGACCATTCAATGAAGGTAGAAAAACATGGGCTTTGGAGCCAACTTCGCTCTGTCCCAGTGCCCGGTCAGAACAGTGAGGGAGGCCACGGTGAGGATGGAGCTTGTCACCAGAAGCCCAAACCTTGGGCTGCTCAGTTTCCTGTCCCCTGACATAGGGATGCTCTCTCCCCTGCAGCTTCTTGTCTGTAGTAAGTGCTGGTCACACACCTGGGCAATGCCAGCCCCCCAGGTCAGCTTCTACCCACCCCTCAGCCCCGCTGAGTGAATGAGGCATAGTGGGGCTGTGAATGCTTCTTTCTCCCGCTAAGCCAGGCCAGTCCTTGTTTATTCAGGCCGCCTTCAGGGCCTGGGCCTGTGGCATAAGGCCTCCCTCACTCTGCCCGGGTCTGCTTGGCTGGCTCAGGCACTTGCCAGACACTTCAGAGAAACTGAGGCTCAGACTTCCCCAGAGATTACAAGTCCTGTCCCCTGCAGAGGCCAATGTCTGGTTCAGAGGACAGTTAGAGGCTGCTTAGCATCATGCCTGGGACGGTACCAAAAACGCTGCTCAGAGGGTGGCTGTGTGGATTGGAAAACCTGGGTTGTCCTGGCCAGTTTCAGACCCATCAGTAAACACGTAGTGTGCACCTTGTCAGTGGGCAGCTCCCTAACTCAGTTTCGCAGAGTTGAGGCTGAAATAGCTTCAGATTCAGCCATCACCAACCGCAATTAGCAATAACTTAAGAGGCAAGAACAGCTACGTGCCTGGTTAGAAAAGGGGACGAGGCCTGTGAACGAGAGGGGTCACGCAAGGTGAGCTCTGCCTAAGTTCTGCATGTGAGATGCTGGGGGCCCCCTGGTGACTGCCAGAGTGGAGGGTACTGCAGCGGGGTGACAGGGCAGTTCCATTCTCACCCCGGGGTGGGGGGGTCCCTGGAGGCCATGTGCCTTCAGGAGGGAGGGGATCCCATTCCCACAAGAGCCCTTTGATTGGGAGAAGCCCCAGAAGCCCCAAGCTGAAGCTAAAATGGAACTTGGCCAGGTGAAGAATTCCTAGGAGGGAAGGAGAGCTCAGAATAGCCCATGTTGTTCTAGCAGAATATGGGGAGATGCCTGGGGGAAGGAGAAGGGGGAGTCCAAAGTGACGGGTTCCTAGTCAGGTCAGGCTGGGGGTGAGGGGGAGCCCTCTGCCTCAGAAGCCCTGGGCCACGTCAAAAGAACTTTCCTTCTTGCCTGTCCAGCCAGCTGGACAATGCTGGCCTTCTGGGGGTGGAAGGGGCCAGGGTACTAAGGGGTAACTACTTACCACCTGAAGTGTGTGACCCCCAACTAGCCCAGGTGCCTGGATAAGCTCTCCATGCCCCTTATCTACCGACCTCTCCAGGCCTCTGGCTGGTGGGATGTTCTTCTTCTTCTTTTTTAAAATAACATAATCACTTATTTTTACATCATTTTGTGCCTTTTTCCAGCTCAGCTGTAATCCCCGTGGGCTTCCCATCACCAAGTCACCCTTGTGCCATCACCATAGTCCAGTGCACTCCCCTCCCCGCCCCCATTTTTGGTCCCATTCCCCACTCCACCCCTGTAAAATGTCTCTGGTATCTAGTTGTTCATTATTATTATTATTTTCTCCCCTGGTCCTTTATACCCCTGCTGTGGGGGTGTTCTTCTGGCCTAATTTATATTTGCTGTAATCAAAGCCTGCTTGGTTGAGAGTTTCATCCCTAAAAGTAGACACAGGAGCAGCTTTCATCTGTGGCCAGTTATTAGTGTCGATGGACCTTCTGAGCCACTTGATGCCTAAACCCTTTGCTTAAAACTCAAAAGTCCAATGCTGACTTCTTCGGCAGTTCTGGCTTGAAAGACTAGATGGGTGTCCTCGACAAGTTATGACCCTCACTAAGCGTCCGTCGTGTCTGGTACGCAGACACTTAAATGATAGCAATTAGTATCTTTTATTAGACCCATTATTTAGCACAGAGTAAACACTAGAGAAGTCCGTGTCAGATAAAATGCCAGGAAGGAGGGTTGGAGTCAGCAGGAGGCAGTGGGAGGGAGTCCTCTTGGGGGCGAGCTCCACAATCTGCCTGGGACACCCCTTGGGGCAAATCGCCCTCTTGGGGGGAGCTTCTTTGCCCCTTGACTCCCCCCACGGCAGTAGAGGCCTAAGTTTGCCAGCAAGTCCCCCCCATCTTGGTCCTGCTCCTACCCCGGACTCTGGGCTCTCTCCCGTCACAGACCCTGCCCACCGCCCCAAGGGGAAAGGTCCACTTACTGCTCAGGTCCAGGGTTCTGCTCACAGCGCCCATCCCAGGGGCAGGCAGAGTGGGCATCTGCCACGCGCCACCCGCCCCTCTCTTCGGCCAGGGCTAGCCGGGTCTCCCCGGGCTGGGGGCTGTGCTGTCGCAGCTGGCCAGGAGCGCCACCTCGCAATGGGTGGGCTGCAGGGAGAAGCGGGAGGGCCACGTCGAAGCCCGGCCGGAAGGTGTCCATTGCGGGGCTGGCCTCGGCCACCATTGCCTGTCCCAGCCGGAAGGTCTGGGCACAGGGGGCTGACTGGAGACTGAGGATCAGGTGGTTCCTGCCCCCATTCCACTGGGGGGGCTCCAGGCTGCAATCTCCAGCCGGGGTGTCCAGGCCGAGGAGGAGGAAGAGGCAGGCCTCGGCGGGGCTGAGTGTGTGGTACCGGGAGCCCTCCAGGGAAGCCAGGATCCTGCGGTGAGTCTCCGAGCTCTGTCCAGTCGCTGGGTAAGCGAATACCTTGAGCCCCCCGCCCCTGCACTTGGAGGAGTCAAAGCAGGTCCCCCAGTCACACCTGCCACTGTGGGGGGCCACCGGGGGTCGAGGGGCATCTTCCAGGAGCTCCCTAGGCTGGGAGAAGCTCTGCAGGAGCTCGGCATCCCGCCAGCGGGGCCAGCCTTGCGGGGCCCGTGGCCGAGGCCCGGTAGGCACTGCCAGCTGAAGAAGGGGTGGCAGGACTGTCAGGAGGACAAGCAGCCAGGAGGCCAGCAGCGCCAGCCAGAGGGACTTTCTTCTGCACAACTGCATGTGGCCACTTGCAGCCAGGGCTGGGGCGAGCCGGACGCGCAGGCCGGAGCTGGGTGGCGGGAGCTGTAATCAGCCTTCTAGGTCAGCACCCTCATTGTCCAGATGGGAAGACCGAGGCCACAGAGAGCAGGCTGCCGGGGCCGGGCCACACAGCCAGTCACTGGTCAGCCACGGGGCGCCGGAGACCAGCTTCTGGCCGAGCCCTCCTGCGGTCAGGACTCGGCTTCCTCGGCCTTTGGACAAGTCAACCTTTGCCCCCTCAGTGCGGCTCCTGCTTCTGGGCCCCTCTCAGGCTGATGCAACCCTTGTTAGGACTGCAAGGCCAGGTCCTTCTGCTCTCCTGGTTGCACCCCCTGTTTCTGCCCTCAACAGAAGGGAGGGGCGTGGGCCAGGCCATGAGGGGCTCGTGGGAGTTGGCCAAGGTGCAGGGCTGGAAGGAAGCAGGTCTGTTTCCCCAGTCCCACCCCTGCCTGTGCTGCCTCCCTGGCCGTGGAGGCTCCTGGCCACTCCTGGACTTGGGCCCTGGAACGGGAGCTAAAATTAGACCTTGCACCCGATCTAGGCGATCAGGGTCAGCTGAGGTCAAGGCCTGGAAGCTCCCCTGCCTGGGGAGCCCCACGAGGGGTCTGGGTGGTGTCCTCTCCTACCGGCTGCTGTCCCCGGCTCAGGTAACTCAGCTCCTTCTTCCCCCACCCAGCAGCTGCACCCTATGGCATGGAGCTACCAGGGTGCCGAGGCCAGGAACCCTGTGCCAAGTCTCTGCAGCACAGCCAGCAGCCCGGCGTCTTCTCGGTCCCCTCTTGGGGCAGTGTCTGGAAGCGCTGCTTCTCCCCTGGCAGCTGCCAGCTCCTCCCCTGCCAGCTCTGATTCGCTCCCGGCTGGCAGGCGGGGTCTGCCCTTAACCCCTTCCAAGCTGGTTTCCTCTCTGCTATCAAGAACAGACAGCTGGAACCACACCTCACAGTTTGCCAAGATAGGGGAGGCCTGTTTCTGAATTCTCGCAAACCCTTAAGACAGGTTTATCACTGCTGTTTCTTTTCTTTTCTTTTCTTTTCAAAGATTTATTTATTTATGCATACAAAACTGGGGCACAGGCCAGACGTGGAGGGGCAGTGAGAGGATTCACCAGAGACAAAGTGGGGAGCAGAACAAGAAGATTGACTGAAATACACTGCTGAGGGGAGCAGCGGGAGAGACAGGAGAGGTCTGCTGCACCATGTGGGTCACCTCTGGGGCCGGGGATCGAACCCTCACTGAAGGGGCTGCAGTTCGGCTGGCTTTAACCTGCTGTGCCCCCAGGGAGGGCCTGTCACTGCTGTTTCTTACAGATGAAAAAAGCAAAGCTCAGGGAGGGGATGGTATTATCCTAAGGTCACTTGGCTAAGAAGCACAGGGTAGGGATTTGAACCCTAAGTTCCTGACCCCTAATCCTTAGAATTTCTCACTGGCCAACCTGATGAGAAAGTCAACAGGTAAGTGAGGCAGTGAGACTGGGGGTGGGGGTGATTCGTATAAGGTGCTCCCACCTATTCCCAGCCTGGGTCCCCTCTGCAGAAGCCGCCACCCCCTGCCCCCCACTTCCACATTTCCTGCCTCCCCCCTCCTGGAGCTCTGCAGGGAAGAAGCTTAATGCCTCTTCAGTCCCTGTGGGAAATTCTTCCTCAAGTTGGACTTGACTCTCCATGTGTCTGCACCCCACTCACTGGAAGCGCTGCTTCTCAGTGCCCCGAGTCACTTTCTCAGTGTGCTCTGTGAGGGGACTCAGGCACCAGTGGGGAGTCGCTGGACTGCTGGGGAGCCCTGGTTTGAGGAGGGGATCCCAGAGAGCAGCGCTGCCTGCTTCCCGGCTGGATGTCGTCAGGCCTCTGCTCTCCTCTCTAGACAGGGCTGGTGGCATCTGCCGCGAGGTGGCTCATCCGGACTGTCCCCAGGGCTGCTCACCAAGGGGCCTCCTTCCTGGCTGCCCCGACCAGACCAGCATTCAAGAACAGGACACCGTTCATTGGTGCAAGAATGTTCTCGCAAGGGCAAGCAAAGGGGACCTGGCGCTGCCCCGTGGGCTCAGTTCCAGGTGCGTCCTGCTCAGAGAGGCCTCGCGCCTGCGCTGGGCTGTTCCTCCTTCCACCTTGCCCAGGGTACAGAAATCATCGGAGGCTCCCTTCCTCCAGAGAGCCCCCTGACTCCTCAGGCTGGGCCCAGCCCTGGCTAAAAATACCATTTCTTCCGCAGATGCATTCCTTCATCCAGCCAACAAATACTTCCTGAGCAGTAAACGCGGGCCGGTTCCATGCAGGCTCTGGGGGCTCTGGGGTGCACCGAGGGACGGTGATAGCACATTCTTGCTCCGCTGCAGGCCAGGCAGGGCTCTCAGTGCTAGTGGATTAGCTGGTGTAATCCTCCCCCGTGCAAGCTGCCGAGCTACAGCAAGTCACTTAAGGTGGTGGATAGATTCTTGGAAACTGACTTGAAGCTACAAGAGCTCTCTCAAAGACATCCTTGCATGTGACTTGGCAAAGGGTTTTATTTTTTATTTTCTTAGCCACATTGAAAGGAACCAGTGTCGCGAGGACCTGCTGTGCCTTACTCCCTCCATGCCGCTGTACAGATGCAGAAACAGCCTCAGGCAGCCCAGGTCACTGGCCCGAGTTCCTGCGCTTTAGGAAGGGTTCCGGGCCGGCCCACCTGGCGCCTGCCGCTTCCCTGTTCCCCGAGTGAGACCCACGCCCCCCTCAGCCAGCTCGCTCTGCTGTCCGGTGGACAGAGCCAGGAACCAGGCAATCCTGCGACCAGGAGGGAGGGGGCCGTGGGGCCACCTGATCCAGGGGGCAGGGAAAGCCTCCCCTGTGGAGATACCCAAGACCGCAGGATGAGGAGTCCGGTCCTGAGGTTTGGAACCAAGTGTCACTAGTATCACAAAACTCCAGCAAACGCTTGTTGGAAGAGTGAACGGATGGGCAGACTAAGTTGAGAGGGCTGGGGGGGCACTTCAAGGGTGAGGGGCTGCGGGGCTTTCAGGGGCAACTGATCCTGTTCCAGCACCCCCCCCCCCGCCCTGGCACCCTGCTTGGCTCATGCCTGTGCCCACACTTGGACACACACACACACACACACGCGTGCTCTCTCCTACCTTCATGCCTGCAGGGGAGGCTCAGGCCAGCTGGGCCTGGGCTTGTCGGGACTGCAGCTCACACGGTCGCCCTGAGGCTTAGATGAAGGAAGAGAGGGCAGGGCCTCTTGGCAGGCAGGGCTGAACACACCCTAAAAGTACACTCTGGGCTCTGTCAAGGGCCCCTGGGCCTCAACTGGGCTTTTCAGGACTAATCAAAGCCATGGGAAGTTCCCTTCCCATATCCCTCTGATCAGATACGGACTGAAGGCAACTCTGGAGAGGGAGATGGGACAGGGTGGGAGGGAGAAGACAGGGGAGAGGAGGTCGAGGAGGCAGCAGGGGGTGCGGCTCCTTTATGTGGATTTGGGGGGGCGGGGAGGGGGCTCTGGAAGGCTCCGGGAGCCCTGAGCACCAGTTCCCTTCACAGGCACGGTGGCTGGTGCGTCTCCCTGCCTCATGCCGCCCGCCGTGGGGCTGCTTCCTGCCTCTGGTGCTGCCGCCATGTTGGCCAAGGCCACGCAGAGAACGGGCCTGACAGCTCTGTGTGTGATCTGAAGTGTTCCCTCTTCACACCCTGGTTCTGCCTCCCTCTCCATACCTGCCTCCTACACCCCTTCTTCTCTGGGCTGGGCCTAAAATCTGCAGAAGGAGTGGGCCCAGTTTCCAAGAGGAAGGGGTAAGAGCTCGGCTCAGGTCCTCCTCACAAGCTGTGTGTTCCTGTGTAAATTACTTTACTTCTCTGTGCTTGATTCACCTGTAAAATACTGACAACAGCCCCTTCCTCAAAGGCTTGATGGGAGAGGAGTGCATGAGGTAGTGGAAGCTCAGCATTCAGCACTCCAAGCCTGGCCCAGAGAAGGCACTAGCAGCTGGTGGCCTGTCCCCCCTCAGACAGGAGCTGAGGCGACTTGCCCCAGGCACATCAAACTCTCCAGCTGGGGTAGTCCCGGACAGGACTTGGGTTTTCCCTCCTGCTCCTGCGTTCTTCCTCCTGACCGCCATCTCTTCCAGACAGACGCTGAGAGCTCCAGGAGGCGATCACCGTGGAAACCCATATGCTGCTTCTCGGCTGCTGCTATTTGTTGCTCTGGCTCTGAGCCGTCTGGTGTCTCACTGCAGAGCTAACAAGTGTGGGGGTGGTGTGCTTGGAGGCTGTGGGGTCTCCGTTCTCACTTGCTGGAGCACAGACAACCTGGACCATAGCCAACCCCCACAGGGTCCAGGGTGCTAATCCAGCTTCAGCTAAGGTGAGCCTGCCATGGTGGATAACCCACACCTGCACCCCTTGAGTAGGGGCAGGGGATCAACCTGGGCCCTGGGCAGGAGTCACGTTCTGGCCTCTGCTCCTCCCCCAGGCACGGCCCTGTTCTCTGGGCATTCGACTTCTCACCATGAGGTTGAAGAGGTGACCAGACTGGCTCTCCAGAACAAAACACTCTGGAATTCTCCCTCAGAAGTAATCTGGATGTGGTGTGGAAGGTGAGTTCTTCCCTTTCCAGCTCTATGAACACTTGACTGTGTTAGGAAAAGCATACACCTAGTGGGGTTGAGGCAGTGAGGAAATGACCTTCCTGCTTCTACTGGGGATCCTCTAACAAGCCCCCGGTCACGTGACCCCTATGGGTCAGGGCCCAGATGCTTTATACGGCGGAGAACTGAGGTGCTGATTTGTAGGAAGTAGATGAGATGACTTTGTCCCTTAGTGACAGATTTCTGCCCAGAAGAGGTGACACAGTGTTTGTAGGCCATGAACTGCAGGGTCTGTGCCAGTTTGCAGTGTGCCCGCCATCTTGTCCCAGCATTCTCGGCTTCACTGACTGCTCAGTCCCCTGAAGCACCCCTGGCACCCTGGCAATTTCCTCAGGAAGAAGTGAGACCCAACAGTGACATGTGCTGACTCTGGATGATCATTTCTTTTTTTTTTTTCATTTCTTTTTTTTTTTTTAACATTTTGAAGATCATAATTTGCTAGCCCACTGAATCTCATCTTCCCCTTCTGTAAAATGGGGGATTCAAGAGAGGGGCTTGTCACATCTACTGACCCTGCGTCAGGCACTGCTGAACGCTTCAGATCCATGATTTTCACTTAAACCTCACAGCAAAACTGCTGGGTGTGGACATTCTCTCCCATTTTATAGGTAAGGCCAGTGAGGTTCAGAGAGGTGAAGTGATTGCCCCAAGGCCACACAGCCAGTGAGCAACAGCCTGAATCACAGGGGGCTGACTCCTGCTTCACAGGTTTATGTTGAATAAATAACACGAGGGAAAGTGCTTGGCAGATTGGAGAGGGGAAAAGGAGCAGAATAGGTCACCCCAAAAGTGCCATTCTGGCACGTGGATTGTTTTGACCTGAAGGCATTCAGGAGCTAGCAGATTGAAGAAAAACTTTTATCTCTCCCTTATTACCTAAAAGAGTTTAGATGGGTGGCCTGGCCCAGAAAAGGAGCGATTGCCAGAGGTAATTTTTTTATCGTATGACGCATCGGGATGGCTGGGCAAACATCTGCTCTCATCCTTCTGGCCTGTGAGTTACAGCCTCCACCCCTACCCAGTCCTTAGCTCAGGGTGCCATATTGCTTCCTTTGTCTGACTTGCCTTTGTGCCTCAGGCTCCTCTAGGAACAAAATTAAAATTGTTTTTCTCCTGTTAATCTGTCTATATCAATTTAATTATTAGATCAGCCACAGAACCTAGGAAAAAATCTTCCTTCTACACATGTGAATAATTATAGTCAGCCCAAGACTACCTACCAGTCAGCCACATGGGGGCCCACCTCTCCCTTGGGAGGTGGGGGGTTCCGTCCTGCAGGGTGGGCTTCTGTTACACAGAGAAAGCCAGCAGGGCCTGAGGGGAGCAGGCTTTTTGGCCCAGCCTCTTGCCTGAATCTGCAAGCTGAGCTGTCAGCTCCAGGTCACTCCTGGGATCTGTAATGCTGGGGCAGAAGTCAGTCTCCAGTGGAGACTGGAGGACAGTGGGCCTGCACAGGTCAAGCGAAGTACATCACAAACCTGGCTCCGAAGGCACGCTGGTCTGTCTGAAACTGCAGCCACTGCCCTGACTTCAGTGCAGGTCATTCTGGGCAGGGAGTGAGCTTCGCCCTTTTATATCTGGAGCCAGGATGATAAATGGACCAATCAGGAGCAAGTTCTCCAGCTGTCAGCCAAGGCCTTGCGCTTATTATGTGGATTGAAAATGGAACGTGAGCAGACTGGTGCTAACCAGACCAATCTGGTGCTTAGAATTGAAAAGGGTCCAGTCAGGCCTCTAGGATGGGGGCCCTTTGTGAGGGTGCAGGACGGAGCAGAAGCCAGCTTGAGTCAGTCAGCAGCCAACCTCCAAAGAAAGCAGCATTCCGCAGAGGACTTTCGTCACTGCTCAGCCACCTCTGAGAGCTGTGTCTCTAGCACAGCCTCCTGGTGCCAGGGCCCTCCCTGTATAATACCGCAAAGGACGCTGTCCAGCCTTCAGACTATTGCAATGGGCCGCTCCAGTGTCACCGTGGTGGTCCCACCTGTGAGCACCTCCAGCTGCCTCTGTGAGCTGGACCCTGTGGCACTGCTGAGCAGGCCACCCGCTCTAGGCCCTCACTGACAGGACAGTGCCATCTGGCACAAGAGGCCTTTGGAACTGCTGGGTGCTGTGGCACTATCTGGGGCGAGACAGCCAGCCGCGTCTGGCTTCAGAAATGCTTTCCTCCCCCAGTCTTCTGTCTGTCACATAAGCCCTGGTGTTGGGGGCTGTTGGTGCTGCAGGTGGGACAGGCTCCCACAGGCTGGCGGCGGTGCCCGGTGGGCCACTGTGCCAGGTGGGCCAGTGTGCCCGGTGGGCCAGTGTGCCAGGTGGGCCAGTGCACCCGGTAGGCCAGAGTGCCCAGTGGGCCAGTGTGCCAGGTGGGCCAGTTTGCCAGGTGGGCCAGTGTGCCCGGTGGGCCAGTGCGCCCGGTGGGCCAGTGCGCCAGGTGGGCCAGTGTGCCAGGTGGGCCAGTGCGCCAGGTGGGCCAGTTTGCCAGGTGGGCCAGTGCGCCCGGTGGGCCAGTATGCCTGGTGGGCCAGTGCGC
>NW_004567109.1:12026182-12026606 GCF_000260355.1 Condylura cristata | reverse complement strand
GCCAGGTGGGCCAGTGCGCCAGGTGGGCCAGTTTGCCAGGTGGGCCAGTGCGCCCGGTGGGCCAGTATGCCTGGTGGGCCAGTGCGCCAGGTGGGCCAGTGCGCCAGGTGGGCCAGTTTGCCAGGTGGGCCAGTGCGCCAGGTGGGCCAGTGTGCCCGGTGGGCCAGTGTGCCAGGTGGGCCAGTGCACCCGGTAGGCCAGTGCGCCAGGTGGGCCAGTGTGCCAGGTGGGCCAGTGCACCCGGTAGGCCAGAGTACCCGGTGGGCCAGTTTGCCAGGTGGGCCAGTGCGCCAGGTAGGCCAGAGTACCCGGTGGGCCAGTGTGCCAGGTGGGCCAGTGCGCCAGGTGGGCCAGTGTGCCCGGTGGGCCAGTTTGCCAGGTGGGCCAGTGCGCCAGGTGGGCCAGTGTGCCCGGTGGGCCAGTG
>NW_004567109.1:11991009-12024969 GCF_000260355.1 Condylura cristata | reverse complement strand
GCTGAGGGGAGCAGCGGGCAGGTCAAGAGAGGTCTGCCATGCCCTGTGGGTCAGCTCTGGGGCGGGGGTTGAATTTGCACTGAAGCGGCTGCCGCTGGCTTGTAGTGCTGCACCCTAACCAGCTATGCCCTAACCCATTGTGCCACCAGGGAGAGTCTTATTCCTTTTCTTTAGCCAATACCCAGGCCTGCGGAGGTGAGTAACGTGGCACTCTACTCCTGGAGGGGCTCTCGTGTGGTCATGACAATGAGTGTTAGAACTGAGCTGTGCAGGACCTCAGCCATTCCCAGAGCAAGTGGCATTTCTGCTAGGTTTGAGAGACTCGACAGGAAGCAGGTGAGAATGGCGCAGCTGGACTGAGCTGAGGCGGTGGGGATGGGGATCATCCCCGTGGCTGAATGTGGGAGGTGGCTGGGTGCAGGCCGGTAGGCGCTCAGCACCCAGAGGAGTGACTCTCACTGGCTGAAGGGAGATGATCTGGATCTTGATGGGCTCTGGACTTCCAGGAGGATGGCCACCTTGGTAGTGGAGGCTGAAAACAGCCCTGGGAGGATTTTAAGCAGGGACGGACATGGGATTGCTTCCAAGGGTCTTCTCACCCCGGTTTCCCCAAACTGCCAAGAATTTGGCACCCACCAGGCCAGCTCATACTCTGCAGATTTGTGAGTCTTTACCAGGTGTTTGATGGGATCGAAGATAGGCTGGGGGCCAGGAGAGATTAAAGGGGAATTCGGGCCATCCTCAGCCTCTGGCCTCCCTGAGCTGGCCCAGCCTCCAAGAATCATTCTTGATAAGAGATTCTGGGAAGCAGGAAGGTGTGGAAGGAGCCAGAATTTAGAAAGGGCGATGTTCAACCCCTCCTAGGTGGGTGGGCAGGATGCCTGACTTCCACATAAGAAGCTTCCTCAGCCTGGCTCCTCCCTCCACCCTCCATGACCCCTGCTCCTCTGAGTGGGCTCTCACGACCACTTCTGGCTGAGGCATCCCCTCAGCTGTAAAGAAGGACTTGACAAACGGGGGTATTGGAGCAGTCTCAGAGACCCCAGTTCCTAACCTTTCCCTCCGACCAGACAGCAGAACAGCACACGCACGTTGCCATCCTGGCTGCCAGTCACTAACTTAAGACCTCAGGTCAGTCACCTGAGCTCTGTGAGGCTGTTTCCTAACTTGTGAATTGGGAAAGTTCTGGCATCTAGGAATTCCTGTGCCAACGAAGTAAGGTCAAAAATGCCAAGTACTTGGCGCAAGCCGATTCTTACCAGTGCTGGACATGGACAGCTGGACCCCATCAGGAGGAGATGGCAAATGGAGCAAAGGTGGGCACTGGGGGGACCACAGCGGACCCTACCGTGTCAGTGGGGAGACGGCACTTGCACGGGCCTGGGGCTGAAGGGGCATGGCAGGACTGGAGAACGTTATGTTCCCACACATTTACTGTCAGGAGCAAGGCGTGGCCGAGAGTGAGGAGATTGGAGATGAGACAGGAAAGCTCAGCCGGCTCAGGCTGAGAAGGGCCTTTTGCCAGGCTGTGGGGTGGCCTCTTTCTCCAGACTTGTTGACTGGTGATATTGTGGTCAGGGCTGCAGGGGGAGATCCCAGATGCAAATTCCAGTCCTGCCACTTACTCACATGGCCCTGGGCTGGTCATGTAAGCTTTTCCTTAGCTTGAGTTGCTTGAGTGCAGATAGTCTATCTGGGAGGTGATTTTCACAAGTGAAGCGAGAGGACGGAGAAAGTAAGGTGCAGAAGGGAGAACTGAGAGCAACTGGGTTTGGGTCCCCTGGGGACTCTAAGAGACAGTGTGGAATGAACCTCAAGGTCGTCTTCCTGAGGACAGGAAGCCTTGCTCCCTTGGTGGCTGAGCTGCCGTGGCATGAGTAACATCTCCTCCCCTCCCTGGTTCATAATTGCCTCAGAAAGCACTTGGGCAAGGAAACAGAGAGGAAACCAGCCCTGGAGAGGGCGCTCGGGAAGGGGCGAAGGGGTGTGTCGATAGCGTCGAGCTTGTTTCCTTGTCTGAAGAGAAGAAGGAAAACGGCAGACTTACCTCCCGATGAGGGAGAGGTTCGAAGCGGCTAAAACGACCATGTGTATACGCAGTTGATAATCACAAAATGGCGGGTATGGCTGGGTTCAGCTTGGACACGAGATCCCCAGAGCAGCCATCCCAGGTCATCCCCCGAGAGCTGCTCACTGCTTTATTTTCCAGGAAGCATCCTGTCTATTTCCTGTCAAGCAGTTAACCGTGAAAGGGCCCCTGGGCCCAACTGCCGAGTAGGTGTGTGGAGAGTCCACAGGAGGCCTTCGAAGGCCTCTCTCTGTTGCAGACCCCGGCTGTAAGTCCTGTACTTCGGGCTGTAAGTCGGAGCCCCACATTCCCCTCCTTACTCTTTGGGTGTCAGTCAAGACCAGATTATTGCCCGTGCTTCTGACCACAGGGTATAAGCCAGAGGTGCCAGGACCTCCACCTCAGGTTCAATTATTTTGCTTGAAGAGATCATGAACTCAGGATACCTGTTCATTCCCTAGATTACTGCTTTATTCAAGAGGCCAAAGCTCAGGAACAGCCAAGAGGGAGAGAAGCATAGGGCAAGGTGTGGGGAAAGGAGAGGGGCTTCCATGCCCTTTCCAGGTGTGCCAGTCTCCGCAACCACGGAGCTCTCCAGCCCCCTCCTCTTTGGCTTTCATGGAGGCTTCCTTACATTGGCGAGACTGACTAACTCATTGGTCATTAGCTGTTGAGTCATTCTCTACCCCCTTCCTCCTCCCCAGAGGCCATAAGGTGGGACTGAACATTCCAACCCTCCAATCATTTCTTGGTTTCCCTGGCAACCATGTCCCATCCTTAGGTGCTTCGAAAAGTGATCTCATTCGGGGCCTCCCTGGTGGTACAATGGGCTGAAGCACAGCACTGTGAGACTCTCTGCAGCCACTGCAGCAGTGCAGCCCCGGCCAGGGAGGTGACCACATGGCGCAGCAGACCTCTCCGGTCTTGCCCGCTGCTCCCCTCAGCAGCGTGTTTCAGTGGATCTGCCTGCTCTGCTCCCCACTCTGGTGAATCCTCTCACCTGCCCCCTGCACCTCTGGCCTGTACCCCAGTTTTGTAAGCATAAATAAATAAATCTTTTTTAAGAAAAAGAAAGAAAAGTAATCTTAGTCACATAACAAAAGACACCTTTATCCTACCCAACACTTTGGAAAGTGTGGAATTATGAAGGCCAGCTATATATATGAGAAATATATTTGAGTTATCTGCGTAACCAAATATATATTTCTTATATATCACCATTTTGTCTGTTGTATGTAATTATCTTGGTTATGTGTTTGCTCACTTCATCTCCTCACTAGAATGGAGGCGTCGTGTGGGTGGGGAATGATTGCCTATTATCACAGCCTGACCTCCAGTCTGGAGCACGGGGCCTTACACACTGTTGGTGCTCAGTATTTGAATGGAAGAACCAAATGGTTCTGGGAGCAGTTACAAAGGACAGCTCTGTCCTGTGAACAGGTAGCATCTATTCTATCTGCTCACAGGATGTTAGAAGAAGATTCATCGAGGCTCCCTCTGGGTCCCAACGCCGACCAGAGCAGGTGCAGTTATATTCACAGCAGGACAAAGTCAGTTCCCCCATCACTGACCCATCGCTCACTAACTCCCAGGCTGTAATGTAAGAAGGAGCTAAGAACACTTGAGCAGGTTTCAACCTCAGGACAAGGGTATTTGGGCACAACTTGTATCAGTCAAGACAGTGTATAATTTTGCTTCTTCTCTGAGCCAAAGTATGAAGAACCTAATGAAATTTATGTTTCACAGTCATTTCTGAGGCCTGGGAGGGAGGCCTCAATGTGTTCATAGGGTCACATTTTGCAAGTTTTGAAAAAGTAAGATATTTTAAAGTTCTTTTTAAAAAATAGCCTTCCTCCCCCATTGTATAAGCTTTAAGCCCCATAAAACTAGGATCTGGGCCCTCCTTGCAGTGCGGCACTGTGAAGCTCTCCGCAGCCCCTGAAGCACGAGTTCAATCCCCCTCCACGGAGCTGACCCACATGGCGCGGCAGACCTCTCCTGACCCGCCCGCTGCTCCCCTCAGCAGTGTACTTCATCGATCTGCCTGTTCTGCTCCCCACTCTGTCTCTCGTGAATCCTCTTACTCCCCTGCACTTCTGGCTTGTACCCCAGTTCTTGTATGAATAAATAAATATTAAAAAAAAAAAGCAGGATCTGTTGCTGAAAAAGTCAAGGGTTTATCTATCTAGTGTACATAAATGCCAAAAAGTTATGCTACCAGATTTGGGGAAAGGAAAGGACTTCGATGCAAAGCCATCTCAGCAGGATGTCAGAGCTTCAGAACTCAGATCTGCGTCCCAGAAAGGTCAGTGGAGTGGGCTTTATGTTACATTTTGGGAAGTGGGCTTTGGAGAACAAAACAGTTGAATTTCATTGACTGGGGAGTGGCCTGGGGACAAGGGATTGCAGTATTGGCTTCAGGTCACTGATCATTGTGGACCAATATCTATTTTCAGGTCATTATCTATTTTTGCAACAGGGAAAAGTTGGGCAGATCTTTCTAGGAGTGACAGATGGTGAAGGAGACTGTCCCTGGGGAGTGAAACACTTAGTTGCCTGGTCAATGTTCCCAGCGTGGCCTGGTGTGGGAGTAGGAGACACTACCTTCCTAATAACTTGGGGCTCTGGTTAGTCATGGGTGTTCTGGCCCAGCTGCAGAAGGCAGAAGAATGATTCATTGGCCAAAGGGAGCGACTGTCTGATCTGCACTGAGCTTTTATGTTCTGCCATCACCACCAGCAGCCACAGCTTTAATTAAATCCAGGGCTTAATTACCATAGTGCGTGCTGTCATCACTCTCTTGATGATTTTATCATGGCTCCTGAAAGGATGGTAGTGGCGATGTTGCTCAAGGTGGCCCCCAGCCCGATGGCACAGAAGCCAAAAACCAATGCCTACCAGCCTTTGAGACAAGAACCAGTTCAACATGAGGTCACCTGGCAGGAGACTGGAGGTAAGGCCCTTAGATCAGCCTCCCCGGGACCTGGTTGGTTGCTCTCTGTTAAGGCAAGGCATAACTTCCATTTCATCCAGAATTGCGTTGCGCTGAGTGCCCCTAGCTGCTTCTGATGTTATCCATCTACCCAGGGGCTGGGTATCTTAGCTCTGTCTTCCATGCTATTTTTGGTCTGAGCAATGAGATGTCACCTTGAGAATAGTGAACGTTCCTCTGGACCTGCACTCTGAAACACAGTCTGTCAATTTATGAAAACGGTCTCCCTACTCGCCCTCCCCAGCATTCCTACGCCAACCCCTATTCCCATTTAACCTGGGGTGCAGGGGCGGTAAGAGGATTCACCAGAGACAGAGTGGGGTGTCAACTGACTAAGTTCACTGCTGAGGAGAGCAGTAGGCAAAAGAGGAGAGGTCTGCCGCCAGGTGGGTCACCTCCGGGGCAGGGATCGAACTCATGCTGAGGTGGCTTTAGCTTGTTAGTGCTGTGCTGTAACCCTCTGCGCCAATAGGGAGGGCCACTACAGGTCTTTTTGTCCCCTGGTTACCAGGCTGTCCTGCTGTGCTTCAAAGAAGCAGAAGCAAGAAAAGACCGTCATGACCAGGACAGCTGAAGTGATGGTGTTCCAGGACATGTGTGCTTGAGCACAGGCGTGCACTGTGCACTGGTGATCTGAGGTTATGTGAGGTGGGTGGACAGAGGGATGAGCTCTCAGCACCTGACCTCAACAGCCTCACAATTCACTGGAGAGTTAAAACCTCTCAGCCCCCAAATGAGAGGTGCACACAAATAATTTCAGCCACCAAAGGGAGCAGAAGTCTTTTAAAACTGTAATAATCATCGAGGCTTATGGAGAGGGAGGAGCTCGGTGAATGTAAAGAAATAACAGAATCATGCAGGCCACTAGGCAGGGTCGAGTACTCTGTGGACAGAAAAACATGAGTGAAAATACAGAGGTAACAATGAGAACCTGATACATCCTGAGAATGGTGTGTGTGTGTGAGGAGGTAAATGCAGCTGGTGATAGCCCTGGCAGAAGAAAGGGCATTCCTGTCAGAAGAGAGATCAGCACTGCTGGGGGAGCAGGTGGGACGACGAGGCTGGGCGCCACTTTGACCGCCAGGTTAAGAAGTGGGACCTCATTCAGCAGGTGGTAGGAAGTAATTAAAAGCTTTTTGAGCTGGTCCTCCCTGGTGGCACAACAGGTTGGGATGCAGCACTGTAAACTGGCTGCAGCTGCTTCAGTCTGAGTTTGATCCCTGCCCCAGAGGTGACCCACATCGCGCGCAGACCTCTCCTGACCTGCCCGCTGCTCCCCTCAGCAGTGTACTTCATCAATCTGCCTGTTCTGCTTCCCATTCTGTCTCTGGTGAAGCTTCTCACTACCCCTGCATGTCTGGCTTGTATCCCAATTCTGTGTACATAAATAAATCTTAAAAAAAAATAAGTTTTTGAGCTGCTGAATAATCCAAACTTCTTCTGGAGGTTTACAGGACTCTTGAGAAGTGAGTCCTACTTGGCTGGTCAGGCACCTGTCCATCCCACCCCTCACACCATGGACTCCAGCCGAGTGTTTAGGCATTCTTCCCACTGCCTGTACTCCTAGGTCTCCACGTTGACTTTTCTTCCCCTAAGAAGACTTGCTGACACCCTCTCCCCCATGCCCAGGCAGGTGCCCCTTTTCCAGGCTCCCACAACCCCATGTCACCCACATTAGAACACCTATCTCCTGTCATTGCACCTGTTCCTTTTTTGGAGCCCTCTACTGGATCGTGAAATCTGTCGAGGCTAGGAGTAGTTTTTTTTTTTTTATTACAAAAGTTTATTTTTACATCATTTTGTACATTTTTCCCCCCATCTCGATTGTAATCCCCGTGGGTTTCCCATCACCAAATCACCCTGTGCCATCACCATAATCCCGTGCATTTCTCTCTCCCCCCCTCCGTTTTTGATCCCATTCCCCACTCCACCCCCTCAAAATGTCTCCGGTATATGGTTGTTCATTATTTTTGTTATTTTCTCGCCTGGTCCATTATACTCCTGCTATGAGTGAAACCATCCTGTATTTTTCTTTCTCTTTCCGGCTTATCTCACTAAGCATGATCTTTTCCAGCTCCATCCAAGTTGCTGCAAAAGACATGTGTTTCTCTTTTTTGGTTGCTGAGTAATATTCCATTGTATATATGTCCCATATCTTTTTTGGGCATCTACTTTTGGGCATTTGGGCTGCTTCCATGTTTTTCCAATTGTAAATAAAGCAGCAATAAACATGGGGGTGCAGGTATCTTTTTCCATCAGTGTTTTTGTATCTTTTGGGTAGATATCTAGGAGTGGGATTGCTGGGTCGTAGGGAAGCTCCATGTTTAGCAGTTTGAGGAACCTCCAAACAGTTTTCCACAGTGGTTGTACTAGTTTGCATTCCCACTAGCAGTGCAGGAGAGTTCCTTTTTCTAGGAGTAGTATTTTAATCACCGTGTGTTCCTAAGAACAGCATTGATAGAGCCGATACATTGGGGCGGTGGAGGGATTGGGACTGGGGGTGCGGTGAGAATAGCGGATGTCATCGATTTCTCCTGGTTGGGGGTCAGTTAGTCTCTGGAGAAGGACTATGGAAAATGACAGGGGTCAATAAGTACATGTTGGTAGGAAATGTGCCCTTAATTTGAACGATTTGTCTGATATATTCACAGGAAGCAAAGTGGGGGCTTTCGTGGAGAGGTACAAAGCAAGACCCGACCTACTCTCAATCGCCCCTCGAGTAAAGTGTGCTCGCTGCTAATCACTAAGCACGCCTAGGAACTACTTGAGGAACGGAGAAGCGGAAGGTTACTAACGGCTTTATAACAATAACGATTGCTGCGCTTTACAGTGATGGCTGCTGCTGCTGCTCCTACCGCCAGGGGGAGGAATCGCACCGCGTCCGTGGCCTTGGGAGGCTACACCCAACGGGAGGTGTCGCGTGGAACTCTGGGAATTGTAGTCCTCGGGCAATCCTGCGCGGTGCACCTCGGGAGTTATGGTTCCAAGCAGAGACGAGGGCCGTGTTTTTAAGCGCCAATGTGGAGTTCTGAAAACTACAACTACCAGAGCGCCACGGGGTCCTGGGCAGTTTCTCGTTTCCGTGCAGTTGAACGTCTAGGTGCTTCTGAAGGGTCAACTTGACTGGGTAAGTATGATTGGAGAAAGCTCGTATTCTGTATTGAGATAGCTGCAGGATTTCTTTTTTTTAATTGCAGCCCGATTTCGGGCCCCCTCCTCTCAATCTCAGGAGCTCCACATTTGTCTTCCTTTCTATTTCTATTCAGACATCTCCAATACCTCCCCTACCTTTAACCCACTTGACTCCCACTGTCACCTCACCCCTCTGCTCCCCGCGGCCCTGGACTCCCTCTCGGCTCTGTCTTGGCCGAGCCTCAGCTCCTGTAACCCACATCCTGCGCCCACAAGCCCTTGGGTGCAGTAAGCTCTACCCTGAGCCTGCAGCTTCACCAGGACTTTGGCTTCTTTTCGCTTTCTGTGCTTCACGCTCATGCTCACTTTACTGGTTTTTATGTTAGTGGAAGAAGGGTCGGTCACCGTTCCTTCTCCATCCACGAACTCACAGTGAGTAGACCCAGGTTTTAGCCCCGCTCTGCTGCTCACTTGCTGCGTGACTCTCTCTGGGATTCACTCTCTTGTCTGTAAAATGGAGATGACAACTGCTCCACTGGTCTTAGGATGCCATGCCAGTAAACAAGTATGTGTGAAAGTGCTTTGTAAACTGTAAAGCCTTCACAAGCTAGAGAGATGATGTGTATTATAATTATTAATGCTCTGGAGCACTCTTATCTTGGCTTCTTTTCTAGCTCTGCCTCCTTATTGCTCAAGCCAGCCCTTTGAGCTTTCGGTGTCTGTGTGCGCTAAGAGCAGGCTGGTATTTCCTCACTTCCTCCTGAGAACAGAGATCAGACATACGAGCTTTGAGCCTTCAGAGACCTTTGTCTGAAATCTCAGAGAGGTGCTTGTCTTGGCCACTGTCCTGAAATAGCCAGTGATGAAAAGTCCACACAGCTGGCAGAAGGGCGGCTCCTGTCAGTGGAAACAGGGTCCCCACAGGAACTGGACAGCTGCCCTCCGCTGCCCTCGCAGCCCCTGCATTCCCTCTGGATCCTTCTGGGCCTGTGTAGCAGACTAGTAGGGATGTCTCAGGCTTGAAAACTCAGGGAGGGAAGAATTGATTTTGCCAAAGAATTTAATCGAGGAAAAATGATAGAACTCTCCACTGGGTATGGGAAAAGAGACACATACCTTTGTAATTCCTAACAGTTTATGAGCACTTAATAAAGCAGTCTTAGACCACGGTCAGTTTCCTTATCTAAATTTCACTTACATTTGACACATAAAGACTGTACATTCAGAGAGATCACGAGGGCTACCATCTGTGGTCATCGTGCCGCCTGTATGTCAATGGCCTGACAGGCATTATTTAATCCTCACAATAACTTCATGACTGATTTTTATTACTTCTTCTATGTGGATCAGTTACCAAAGACTTAGAATTTAAGGGACTTGCTCAAGATCACACAGCCAGTTAAGTGCAGTTGGAATTTTAGGCTGTCACCAAAGCCTTTCTTTTCCTTCTATACCATATAACCTGTTTTTACATGAAAAAGACTGATTGAAGAGTTGAAAGTATTTAAATCAAAGCTACATAAAGGAACATTTATTCAGTTCCTCCTCTTTGGGGGGGAAGCATAAAATAGATGGTTTGGCCTACAAAAGTAAAAAATGTTCTTTGCCTCTATAGCATATCAGAAGAGTTAGTGTGTGAAAAAACTGAATAAATTCAGTTTGGACAGAAGGAAGAGTAGAAGGATCCATAAAATTTCACAGAGGACCAGCGATTTCCCTGAGTGATTTTTTTTAGTGGGAGGAGAGGCTTCTAGACAGCATCCTGTGAGTTGTTCAGATAAGGTGGACAAAAAAAGAGAGACACCTGGGCTGTGTTCCTTGGAAAATTCCATGGCATTTGTTACAGATGAATTCGGACGTTTTGTGTGGATGTCTCATAGGCAGAATTTGCAAGTCAGTTTGGAATTTTCCATCTCCCCATCCTACTTGAGCGTCAGTCAATGTGAGCCCAGGGGATGTAGATTCATTTTCATGTTACCTTCACACTGACCAATTGGCTTCTTTAGTTTTTATTTATTTCCAGACTTAATCGACGACCTTCCCAGATCCTCCCCATGACTGCAGAGGGTCTGCTGCTTCTTGTTTGACTGTTTTCAAATCTATTTGTCCTGATTCTTAGCTCTAGCCCTCTTCTCTGTGCAGGGTGAAACCAGAATCTCTTCCCATAGGCAGCTGTTACCATTCTGGTCACGCAGTCCTGAAACCTTACTCATCTTTGGCTCTTCTCTTTCCTTTGACTCCCCAAATCCATTCAGTTGCCAAATTCTGTTGTTTCTACTTTTCACTCAATCAACAGATATTTCCCGAATAGTTATTCAGAGCCAGATACCATCCTGAGTGCTTTAAGTGCATTATTTCACTTTGTCTCCATAGCAACCCTGTGAGGATGGATAGTATTCCCTGTGCACAGATGGGAAGTCAGACTTGAGAGATCAGATAACTTGCTGAGGTAAGAAAGCAGCCAAGGAGCTGGGGCCCGACCTTGGGTCTTTCCGGCGTGAGAGCTCATATCTACGACCTTGTTCCCACAATCTGTCCCAGATGCTTAGCCCAGCACTTGAGGCCCTGCTACTGTCCAACTCTGGTCACCACTTCCTTTTGTCACTTTGCACCGTCACTGACTGCTTGTTTCTCACATGCGCTTTCTTACTTCTGTGCCGTTGCTCACACTTTTCTGCTGGAAAGTCAGCTGTCAGCTATTCCTATCTCCCTCCCCCTCCCCCCACCACCAAGCTAAAAAGCACTTTCTTCTTGGAACTCCTGCCACATAGGATCTGATCTTTTTTATGGCTCTTAGAACTTGTGACTGTCCCGTTGTCATGTGGATGACACGTGTCTTGTGTCCCAATCACAGGTCTCCATACAACCCCTCAACAAGGGGACAGGGCAGGGCCTGAGACCATGAGGCCTACATTCAGCTTACTGTGGCAGCTAGTCTGCTGACTACCTCAGGAGCGTGGCGTCTTATTAGGAAAAATTGAGTTTATTTTTGAGAAAGATTGGGTTCGACTTGCTTCAGATGAACCAAATGAAGTCTGTAGTGGAAAGAAAATCATTTATTATCTTTTAAAATTCAGTAGACTGATGTCAGAATTATTGGTTGTTTGGGGCTTAGCACTGGACCAGCAAGCTGGAATTTAGTAATGAGGAATTTTCTGTGTAGTAATAGTTCTGCTAATGACCTTGAGCAGCTCACTTAACCTCTCAGGACCTTGATTTCTTCACCTGTAAAAAACATATGTGTCCTGGGCTGGGGATTGGGGAATGACCATGGGGAGGGAGGATCAACAGAAATGTTCTTTAAGGCCTCTCATGCCCAGACATGCTTTGATCGAGGCATCCCACAGTGTCTGAAGGAAAGCAGAATGATTTAACAAGTGGAAATACGAGTATGGAACTTGACTACTAGTTCAGATACTTTTGGTTTAAGCAATAGAAATCTAAACCCAGCTGAAATAAAAAGGGGGGTTTATGGATTTATGTAATTGGAAATCGCCTGGGAGTGGGTCAGGATTTACCAGAGGTTGTTTTAATGCCTCTACAAACAAGCCTCCGTTTTTCTGTGATTCTCTCAATCCTGCCAGCCTCCATGGGTAACTTTCTCCTCAGAAGTAGCAAAATGGTCACCACAGTTCAAAACTTCATATGTGCGCTCACTCTGGTTCACAAGGGTGAACGTTTCCAAGCATGACATCATAGTCCTGGGCATTGCTCTGAGTAGAACAACTTATGTCACGGGCCCACCCTCCACCTGGATGCAGAGGGTACCAGAGGCTGACTGACTCTGGCCCATAAACGGCCAATCTAGAGGCTAGGAAGGGGTCAGCCCCCCCAAATCACAGGGCTGGTGCTCAGGAGACACAACACATCAGAGAGCAGGCTGCTGGGCCACATTTTCTCCTGTTAAAACCACATGGGCGGATTCCGGCTCTCTACTGTGTATTCTTGGGTAAATGGTCTAACTTTATCCAGCCTTAGTTTTCACATCCACAAGAGGAGATTGCAGTACAGATCTCAGGATTGTTTTAAGGATTCAGTGAAATAATCCATGTAAAGTGCCAGTGCAGTTCCTGGCACAGTCAGTGTGATGCTCCTGTTGCTGGTGAGGGCGTGACGGGAGGGCACTAGAAAGCCACGGCTTTGGCCCCAGTCCACAAAGCAGCCAAGTTCTGGGCCGAAGCATGCCCACCTGCCTCAATGGAGGTTCCTGTTTAATCTGCTGCCCTCATCCTATTCTTCCTGGTCTCTGCCCTTATTTTGTGTCCTATTAGACATGCGTTCCAGGCCTTCCCTGGGTTATCTGAAGCCATAGCCACTGCAGCATGAGTTTGATCCCCGGCCACAGAGCTGATCCACAAGACCTGGCAGACTCCTCCTGTCCTGCCCGCTGCTCCCCTCAGCAGTGTATTTCAGTACATTTGCCTGTTCTACTCCTCACTCTGTCTTTGGTGAATCCTCTCACCCTTCACACCTCTGGCCTGTACCCTAGTTCTTATATGCATAAATAACTCTTTAAAAAAAAATGAAAAGAAATGCAATACTTTCCTTCTCTCCTGCCCCTGAATCTCTTTCCTCTTCAAGGCCCACCAAAATAGCACTCTGACAGTCAAGAGTTGAGGTCTGTGATTTGGCAAATATAACTATGTCTCCCCTTGAGCTGGCTGAGTTAGGGTTAAGAGCTCAGGTGTGGATTAGATGAGCCAGGGTTTGCCACCTATAAGTAGTGTGACTTGGGAAAGCTACTCAACTTTTCTGTGCCTTAACTTCCTCTGCAAAATCAGGTCTTAATAGGACTTTCATCGTGGTGGTTGAGAGAATGAGTTGGTGTAATGTATATCAGGAGCTTGGCTCAGTGGTGATGCAGAGTAAATAATAGATCTTGGTAGTGAGTATTCTTGGCCTCAGGAGGACAACTGTGTCAAATTTTCTGCAACAGTTACTACATACTGGTTAATAATATATGCTGAATAAACACTTGTTAATGGGTTTTAAGGACTATGGAAATTCTTTCCTTTTCGCAACCATCTGCTCATCTCCCACCACTATTACCAGCAACAAAACAGCAGCCCCTAAACCTTGACATAGCCAGTGGCGCAAAGCGGATAATGTGGAAGAGGAATGAGTCCCTGACGAGAGCATGGGGTGAGGGAAGGGGCGGGGTGCACCGGACACGTGTGAGCCACAAGAAGCTAAGGAGAAACCAGCAAGAAGCTGTTCTGTGTTCCACCCTCCAGCCGTCAAGTTCAGCATTGCCCAAGTCATTGGATTCAGCTGGTGATGAAATGGGGGTCAGCCAGTCTGTGGGCTTTCCACCTGTCTCAGGACCCCACCTCGTCGGCTGCGGGGATGTGATGGAGGGCCTGAGTGTCCAGGTAAGCGTCTCTAGCCAGCCTGGGCACGTACCCCTGCTGGCAGCCTGGGGGTTCCAATAGTGAGGCTGTTGGCGCAGTTCCAGGTTGGGGAAACTGAGCTAGCTCTGGTGAGAACGTGGTTAGACACTTCCTTGCCTTTTTCTTCCTCTTTTCAATTGGAAACATGTCAGTAGACAGAGGATGGGTTCTTTTTCCATCATTTCAAAGGCAGTTGAGTTCTTCTCACCTGTCCTGGAGGCCTTTGACGCCCCTTCCTGGAAACCTCTCATCAACTCCCATGCTGCCCGTGGGCCAGCCTGGAGGGGTGGCCCGGGTGACCGCCCTCCTCAGCACCATAGCTGACCCTTCTCTTCCTGGGCCCAGGGCCAGATTTCAGTCTCTTCATGTCCCGAACATGTTTTGGCGCCTCCCAGATGTAATCGGCATACAGTTGGCTATTTGAAATGACACAGCCTTCACAAGTATGCTAAAAATGAAATGGCTCCTGAAACCTAAGCCGGCCACGGGGGTGCCCTGCTCTGCTGGTCCCCAAACACCTGCTGAGTGTGTCTATTGGGAAAGCCAGTGCTGCTTGGGCTTCTTGATCTGAGCAGCTGCTTTCTTCTTTCCCACAGGGGAGCTTCTTTCGACTGTTCTACCCCTGCCAAGGAGCAGAGACCACGGAGCAGCCCCTGTGGATCCCCCGCCAAGAGTACTGCAGTGGCCTGGCCGAGTACATGCAGTTCAATAAGCGTTGGGGCGGGCTGCTGTTCAGCCTGGCCATGGGTAAGGGCTGGCCCGACCCCCAGTGCTTTCCTGACTTCTCGTTTGTGTTCCTCAGAGATTCCCAGGCTGAAAGCAAGACCTTTGCTTTATCCAGCCCTATTGTGGTGGGGCATCCACTTAACCAGTCTGGTGTGCAGAGCTGGGAGAGAATTATGTACTTAACCAGTCTGGTGTGGAGAGCTGGGAGAGAATTATGTGAGAGCTTTGGCTATAGGGCTAGACTGTCCTCGTTTCCAATCCAGACTTACATTTCCTAGCTGTGGGGTTTAAGCAAGTTTCTTAACCTGTCTGATCACCTGAGTTTGCAGCACGGCAGTGTGACACGTCTGTAAGGCTTCTAGTGCATTGTTTGGGATGTAGACTGTGACCCTGACTGGTGCCTGTTATTTGTTTATTCAGGGGCAACAGGTGGTCTCCAGAGGGGAGGGACGCAGTCCCCAATAATGCCCGTACCCAGACTGCCTTGGGATTAGAGGTTTGGGCAGCCAGAAATTCTATCACCCATGTCTCTGCTAGGATCTTGTCGCCTGCCTGTTTGCTGGAACGGCGCCTTTAAGGCAAAGGAGTCTGGGTACCCCTTGATCATCTTCTCTCATGGCCTGGGAGCCTTCAGGTAAGAGCTTCTTGCTCCTGACCTTGCGACTTTGTCATAGTCCTTGTCTGGTGCCAGCTGCTGAGGCTTAAACTTGTTCTCAAAGGGCAGAGAATGCAGACACTTCCTGTGCCAGCTGTCTTATCTACCATCTGCTTCATTCCACAGCACCGGGCCACCTTCCCAGCCCCTGTCACCTGGTGGAGCCTGGAGCAGCTTCAGTGCTTTGCGCCTCATGTTGCAGCAGCTACATAAATACTCCCGTTTAGCTTTCTTCCTCCCGGAAGTGCTAGAAGGTGCTTGGACCTCGGTCAGAGAGCTGCTGATTTAGCATACACAGGGGAGTGGCTCTGCCCGAGGCACTGAGGAAGCAGGGAGTCCATTCCCTGGCCTTGGAGCACCAGCCCTGCAAACCTCAGCCAGGCCACTCGGCCCCACTGAGTTGGGGACAGTTGTAGAACTTTCTGAACTTAGGTGTTCTACTAATCGACCAAATGGGGACACTGCTCCCCTGGGCTGGGAGTTCTCGTCCCTGTTTCCTGACACAGAGAAAATTAGAAGGTCTTCACACTGGGTTGGTGAACTGGAAGGGTCTGCTCCCGGAGGGTGGAGATGTTGGCCTAAGCCTTCTGACGCAGGGTCCAGTCAGCGCGCTTCCCACGAGCTGGGGCCTCGGCCCCTCGGCGCGTGGTGTCGCTGAGACGGTTGTTCACAAGTTCCTATTTAAGCTTTGCATGTTCTCCAACAGCATGTGAGTCCAGAGTGTCACACATGTCACAGGCATCTGTTTTGGTCTCCCAAACGATTGTCCACACTGAAGCCAGTGTTGACCAGCTTCCTGAGACCTCTGAGACTGGAGAGAGGGCTTTTTAAACCAAAAAGACACACTGAGACCTCTTGTGAAACCAAATTTGATCTTGTCGCTCCAGCAGCTCGAACAGGCCTGGCACATAGTGAGTGCCCAGTGAATATTTGGTGAATGACTGTCACACCCCTGTTGAAATAGCCCTTTGAACTTAATTTAGCTCTTTGCATAATCTTACCTGGATGTAGATCCAGGTCAAAGCTTCCAGCCTCGTGTCTTGCTTTCTGCCTTCCCCAGCTCTCCAGACACGCGAAGCTCCTCTGCACCGCGTTATTTTCTGCTGCAGGGTTTTCTTGGGCACTGCGCTCTGAGGTTGTCCCCTCTGCCTGGAACATTTACTGTCTCTTTCTTCTGTCTCTCCCGTTTACCTGGCTAATTCCAGATTACCTTGAAGTCTCCATTTGGATGTCACTTTCTTAGGGACCCCCATTCTGACCCCTATGTTATATTAAGCTTTCTGATAAGGCGCTTTCATAAGACAATGTATTTTTCAGTTTTTAACATAATTGTCATGAGCCATTTGTAGAATTATTCTTTAGTGTCTCTTTCCTACTAGATTGTGAGTTCTTTGAAGGCAGCGACTGTGGCTTGATGGCATGACATTTTTGTCTTTTGCTGAAAATCAAATTCTGTTAAAATGGAGGAAGGGAAAAGGCACAAAATGATGTAAAAATAAACTATTATAATAAAAAAAAGGAGGAAGAAAAAATAGGTGTTTGGACTAGAAATTGGCAGTGTCTGCCATATTCCTTTTTCTTGGAAAGTTGGAGGACAGACTAACTATCCACATGCTAAGTCACTATCCTCAAGGAACTTACCGAGTAATTTGGGCATAAACAATGTGTAGGCAATAAAATTGCAGTTGGGGGAGAAGGTGAATTGGTGATTGTATGGATGGCATACACCCTGGATGGATTTGCAGTGCTGAGGGGATGCGGAGAGCGTTGGGGGAGAAGGGGATGCTGGCTGGAGAAGGCACCTGAGCCAGCTGCCGCAGGTGAAACTTCCTTGGCTCAGCCTTCTCAGGCACAGCAGAGCCTGGTTGGGGCTAAGTCTGGACCATCCTTTGCTCACTTCTCTGCCCCTCCTGAATCTGCAGGACCTTGTATTCCGCCTTCTGCATGGAACTGGCCTCCCGTGGCTTCGTGGTTGCCATCCCAGAACACAGGTGAGGGCTTGTAATAAACTGTCACAGATTGGATAGCATGTGGGTTAGGATGCAGGCTAGTCCCCTACTGATAAGCTATTTCTTCTCTTCCTAACACCCATGCAAGGCAAATATTACACCCATTTTGCAAGTGAGAAGTGCAAAGTTCAAGGTTCAGTGATTTCCAAACATGACACAGCTGAGTTGGGGTTCAGTTCTCAAACTCCATGTTTTTCCCACCATCCTCTCTAGGCTCCTACATCTTTTCCCCCAACTAGTCAGAGGATGGTCTAGAGCATTGTGTCTGAAAAGGACAACTTGGTAAAGGGGAGAATGAACTCAAGAGTGTCTTCTGGTTTCTGTCTGGTGGCATGTATATTTCAGGGACGGGTCGGCTGCAGCCACCTGCTTCTGCAAACAGGCCCCAGAGGAGAACCAGCCCCCTCACCAGTCGCTGGAGGAGGAATGGATCCCCCACCGGAAAATTGCAGAAGGGGAGAAGGAATTCCCTGTTCGGAATCGCCAGGTAGGCTTGTGCCAGTGCGGGAAGGGGATGCATGACCCTGGCCTCCCTGCCCCCCACTCCCAACCGAACCGAACCTTCTCTCGGATCCCAGTCACTGTGCGTCTGAGCTGGAGAGCAGGGGGCATGATCAGGGCTCTCACCACTGCGAGTGACGAAGCCCACTGGAAAGGAGCAGTGATGGGCTGTGTGCTCAGGGCTTCCCCTCTGAGTCACGTGTCTGCAGCACTTCCTCCTCTTCACACTCATCCCCGTCTCTGCTGCGGCTGTCTCAGCTGCTCACTGGCTGACCTTCTGAGCTGAGAGCCGCAGCTCTCGCCAGGATGAGCTGGCGGATGCTCAGCCTTAACCACCGGGTAACAGGGCTGTTTGAGGTGGTGTAGCCCCTCTCTATTCCTGCTGCCCCAAGTGGCAGGATGAAAAATCCTGGAGAGAGACTGTTAGGTGGGGGAGAAGTACCCAAATGGGAAATCCCCATCAGAGATGTCATTAGATTTTGAAGAGGTTGGGGAAGCAGTTGTCAAAAGTCAGGGTTAGAAGGAGAATGGGGATGGGAAGCCCACGGGGATTACAGCTGAAATGGAAAAGGCACAAAATGATGGAAAGAGATACTATTATGTTATTTAAAAAAAAGGAGACATGGGGAGTGGGGGCCCTCTCTGGTGACACAACGAGTTAAGGTGTAGCAGTGTGAAGCTGTCCCCAGCCACTGCAGCCCAAGTTCCATCCCCGGCCAGGGAGCTGACCCACATGGCACAGCAGGCCTCTCCTGTCCTGCCCACTGCTCCTCTCAGTACTGTATTTCACTTGATCTGCCTGTTCTGCTCCCCACTCTGTCTCTGGTGAATCTTCTCACCCCCCTGCATGTCTGGCCTGTACCCCAATTCTTGTATGCATAAGTTAATAATTCTTAAAAAAAAAAAAAAAAGGCAAGGAGACACAGGCCAGTGAAGTGCTAGGCAGATAGCAGCGATAGATGATGTGGGCTGTCAGTGGGCAAGGAGAGTCCGGTCCTGGGCTAATAATAAGAGCCTTCTTTTCTTTTTTTTCCCTCCAAAATGCTTTCTCATACACTGTCTTATTTGGTCCTCCTGACAACCCAGGGTAAGTAGGTAGATTCTGAACTGTAGCAGGGCTGAGTAGGTGATGCTTACGTGAGCCTCTGCGAGGGAGCTGATCCTGTGGAGGGATGTGGGGTCCACAGTGCTTGCTGAGCTGGGGTGGGCAGACTGTGCCTGCATTCTTTCTTTGTCTGGTAGGGGAGCGAGCTTCTTGCTGGTGGTGATGCATGGTTCCACCTTCCCCGGACTCTGTCTGTTGCAGGTGCATAAGAGGGTTGATGAGTGTATGCACGTGCTGAAGATCCTGCAAGAGGTCACCGCTGGGCAGCCCATCCTTAACGTCTTGCCTGGGGGGTTGGATCTGGCGACCTTGAAGGTATGACAACTGTCGGCACGACCTGGAACTCGTGTTCATCAGGACTCCCTTGGTTATGAGTCCAGAAACTGAACTTACTGACTTAAACCAAAAGTTAGTGGCTATTGGCTCAAGTAACTGGGAAGATCAAAGCAGACCGGTCAGGGGAGCTGTCATTCACCTCCCCCGGCTCAGTTTCTATCTGTGGGCCTCACCAGACCTTCTCCATTGGGCAGGAAGGGTGGCGGGTGGCAGCCCAAGCCCGCATCTCTGCTCAGCTCCAGATTTAAGAAGAAAAGAGACCACCCCCATTAATCTGGCAAGACTGTGGTTCCGCTCGGGTCACGTGCGCCTTCTGGGCCAGGGTCCGTGTGGGAGGAGTGGGGTGCTGATTGGCCTGCCTAGGCCGTATACCCACCTCTGAGTCAGGCGAACCTGAGCACCAGGGGGCCCTACAGTACTGCCTGGTAAAGGAGAGATGGTCCCATCCCAAAGGAAGGGCCGTCAAGCAGCAACAACCCATGTTGACTGTAGGCTGATCGCCTCCTTGAGAGAATCCCAAGCATCCTCCCAGAACAGAAACTTCCTGGCGATGGAATTTGGGGCCTGGAAGGTACATTTTTCTTGCTACCTTCCCTGGATGTTTCTCCCCTAATTTCAGAAATAGCTCAGGCTCTATTCAGGGAACAGGAAATCACACCAAAGCACAAAAAGGAATTTCTTGGACATTTTGGGGCAATTTTCGGGACATGTTTGTCTTTCTGGTTCCTTTAAAATGTGGAACTTAATATACATTGATTTTTTTAAAAAACAATAATGTTACCATGTGACATAGCCATTTTGTGGCCCTTGTCTTCACTCACCAAAGCCATGTGTCTTCTTATGCCAGTTAATATTTTTCTACGGCATAATTTTTAAAGCCATGTATTTAATATCCTACGTATATATGTCAAATATATGTCTGCTTTATGAGTACCGTGGTAAGAGTTCCTCACCTAGACTCCTGCAGAAAGCACTATAATCTCTTACATAGAAAGAGCCCAAGGATCACAGAGGTCCCCAAAACCTCTTCAGAAAATGCTTTCAAAGGCTCTGGTTTTCTGGGGAGACGCATCTGCCTAGAGGTTGAGCTCTGGAGCACGTCACCAACTACTCAGTGTGGGCTCCAGCGTGTAGCCTGATGTCTGGGCCTGTGCACGTGAACCTGAGACAGCTGTGGGGAGTCGCAGACTATGGTGAGCTGAAGAGGCAACCTTTTGGAGAAAATTCAGGACCAGAAAACCTAATTCTTTACCTACCAGATTGAATAAGTCCCCAAAATTGATGATTCACTGTTGGCACAGCTGTGGGAAGTGAATACTCTTCTCCATTGCTGGTGACAGTACAGGTTGCTCCAGGCTGTGCGGTTTGGCAATAGCTGTCAGCGGCACGAAGGCTCACATTTTTTGACCCAGGAATTTTCAGTTTTGGGAATTCTACAAATACATACAGCATGATGTATGGACAAGATTACTCATCCCACCATTGATTGCAATAACAAAACTTGTTCTCCAGTGAGAGAACTAGTTTACTAGATGATAGAAAAATGGGTGTATTTGTTTGGGTAATACTAAGTATGATGACACATGAAACCCCAAGCCTCAGTGGTTTGACCCAATAGAAATGCGGCTTTCTCTCATATCAAGTCCAAAACAGGAACTCCTATTCAGGGGGTCCCCGGGGACTCAGACTCCTTCCATTGTATTGTTCTGCCCTCTTCTACTTATGAAAACTCAGTGTCACTGAGCACATGAAGCCAGCAAAATGGCAAAGGGCATGGGCATTTGATTAAGAATTTTTTTTAAGATTTATTTATGCATACAGAACTGGGGTACAGTCCAGAGGTGCAGGGGCAGTGAGAGGATTCACCACAGAGTGGGGAGCAGGACAGGCCGACCAATGAAGCACACTGCTGAGGGGAGCAGCCGGCGGGTCAGGAGAGGTCTGCTGCACCCTGTGGGTCACCTCCGGGCAGGCGGGGATCGAACTCACGAGGAAGTGGCTTTCGCTTCTTAGTGCTGTGCTTTAACCCGCTGCGCCACCAGGGAGGGCCTGATTAAGAATTCGTATGTACCTGGCCAGGAGGTAGAGGTTCTACTTTCACTCACACAATAGATAGAACTAGTCAAGCACTCAGTCTCAAGGCCACATTGAACTGCTGGGAAATATAGTTTAGCTGTCCAAAAGAGGAACAGATCTGATGATCACTGTTGTGTGTACCATGGTGAGGTTAAATGGAGCTGTGGGAAAAGGATAAGAATCTCTTTATGTGCTCATGTCGTGCAAAATGCACGCTAGCACACCACTTGCATAAAAAGAGAAGGCGTAGATATGTCCGTGCTTCCGCACATGTGCACGAGCAGCTCGAGCGGGCACCAGGGCAGCTGTTGCCTGTGTGGGGTAGGGAGAGCGCCGCTCCCCAGACGGGGCGAGACACGGAGGTGTGTGTAGTCCCGTTGGCCTGCAAATAAAGCTGAAGAGGGGATCCACCAAGCCGTTGATCTGAAGGGACTGAGCCAAGAAGTTAGCTGCAGAACTGGGATAGGAATTGGGGCGAGCAGAGGAGATCAAGAGCCCAGGGCAGAGGTTACACAGCAAAGCCTAGCGAGATTTCTCCAGCCCCGTGGCAGGCAGCTGCGGCAGCTTTTTATATAACCGTGCCCCGAAGGCTTCTGGGGACATCCAGAAATAGACACTTGCAAGAGCTTGTTGGAGCAAGCAGATTCAGTCTGTTGGATAAAAGTAAGGACGCAGACCCAGAGGGAGTAGAACCTGACTTGGTTTCTGCACAAACAGTCCTTGCCTCAGCGAGCCATGGACGGGCAGCAGCCCCCCCACCCCATGGGCGCCTCGTCCATGGGCGCCCCGCTAGGCTGCTGGCAGGCTGGAGTCTAGAGTGGGGGGGGGGGTGTTAATCCCTAATGCTCTCCTGGACTCACACATCAGCCTGCAGTCGCGTCTCTTCTGCCCACTCGTTTATTCATGGACATCCGAATGTCTACGCTCCTCTGGTGTTGGTGGTGGGAAATTATTGAAATAAAGATGAAAAGCAAGGTTTTCAGAATTCCCGCCCACCGAAGGCAGTTTGGCCCCCCGGGGTGCCTGACTGCTGCCCCCTGGTGGTGCTGAGGCTTGAGGGGCTCCCCCGCTGTGTGGTGCCTTTGCATCCTTCCTGGTCTTACTGTTTCTTCCTCTTGCCCCCCAAGAGTTCCTAAAAAGGCAGCCCTGCGTGTCTGACTTGGCTGCGCTCTGCGCTTTTCTCAGGGCGGCATCGACATGAGCCGGGTGGCCGTGATGGGACATTCATTCGGAGGGGCCACGGCTGTCCTGGCCTTGGCCAGGGAGACCCAGCTGCGGTGAGTGTCCCACTGGGGTCACTGTTATCTTCACACACTCTCCCTTCACCCAGTCCATTTCACAAGGATTCGGTGCTAGGTTACTGGGGATCCCGTGGGGAACAAGAAAGCAATGTCTCCGATTTCAGGGTTTTAGATGCCTTTGGGAGGAGCCAGACTTGTACATAAGGTAACAAATAATGGAACCCCCAGCACCCAGTTCAGTGAAGACAAAAGGGTAGGCTGACAGGCTGGAGCAGTCGGAGGCTTCTGAGACAGCAACAGAAGCCAAGACTCAGGCAGAGCTGCCAGCCAGTGAAGGCCGGGGACGATCACCCCAGCCAGAGAGAACAGCTTGCTGTGGTGGTGTGGGAGGGGCAGGTGGGTGAGGGGGAGGCTGTCAAGATGTGATCATCGAGAGAAACAGGCCACAGGCCCTCCTGGCCAGAGCAAGGGAATTAGAGTTTATTCTACTGAAGTTGGGAAACCATTGAAGGATTTTAAGTAGAGAAAACTCTATGTTTCCAAAGCTCCCTCTGGCTACTGTCTGAGACATGCATTTTGGCAAGAGAGTTCTGAAAGGCTTGGTTGAGGGGAACTACTTCAGAATCAAGGTGGCAAGTGGTGGACTTGCCCTGGGAGGAGAGACGTGCTTGGAGCTGGCATGTTTGAGAGTTTCCAGGACTCAGTTATGGACGAGGTGCTGGAACGCGGACTCGAGGCTCTCTGTGTGTGGGGACTTGATGGTCCTTTCTTGAGAGAGCTGGAGGCTGGCGTGCAGGATGCAGTGCTACTCTCAGGGCCTTGGTTTTGTTTTGTGAGAGGCTTCACCAGAGACAGAGTGGGGAGCAGAACAGGCAGATCGACGAAGTACACTGCTGAGGGGAGCAGTGGGCGGGTCAGGAGAGGTCTGCCGCGCCATGTGGTCACCTCCAGGGCGGGGATCAAACTCATGCTGAAGTGGCTTTAGCTTCTTAGTGTTGTGCTCTAACCCTCTGCACCACCAGGGAGAGTCAGGGCCTTAGTTTTACCCTCGCACACAGAGGTCACTGCTTGACACACTGGCCAGTCTGAGAGTCAGGGCCCCCATGAGTCCCTCTCTGATCCACACACCTTGTGTGCGATCAGGGCACTAAGCTCTATTCCCTGTTTGCTCTGACTCCCTGCTCGATGGGGTGCTCCTTGAGAGTGAGAACAGTGCCATCTGTCTCTGTGCCCATGGCACGGGACTGAGCACAGAGTGGGCACTCAGCAACTGTTGAATGGAGGAACAGTTCAGTGCATGAAATGCCATTCTGGGTCACTCAAGTCAGCTGCCAGAGTGTAGCTCCAGGAGGACAAGGGCTGATCTTTGCTCTGAGTGAGTTTAAAATCTGGAAGGATCTTTGGTGACCTGTGCAAGTGATCTCTATCCAAATCCTAAATGAAAGGTATGGGCCCCCCTCCCTGAGCCTTCACGCATAAAAGGAAGAAAAGGGGGACAGTGCTCTGTCCCCAGCTGCTCCAGCTTGGTGTGGCATTTCTAGGTGTCTGTTCCTGTCTCAGGTGTGCTGTGGCTCTGGATCCTTGGATGTTCCCTCTGGAACGGGATTTTTACCCCAAGGCCCAAGGCCCTGTGTTCTTCATCAATGCTGAGAAATTCCAGACAGTCGAGAGTGTCAACTTGATGAAGAAGATATGTGCCCGGCATGAGCAGTCCAGGATCATCACCGTCCTGTGAGTGAACCCCAAGGTTATGATCCCAGCCTGGCTCCATTTTCTAGTCAGCTGTGCCTCCTTTGTTTCTTCTAAATTCTTTGGAAGTTCTTCCCATTAATAGAATATCTAAATACTTCCTGAATTTCGAATTCTTAACTCCTCTAGAATTTCTTATCCATCCCTCTTGTCCACTTAGCTTCAAGCTACAGTGATTTCTTTACTACCTTATGATTTTTTTTTTAAGATTTATTTATTTGTGCATACAAGATTGGGTATAGGCCAGAGGTGCAGGCGTGAGAGAATTCACCAGAGACAGAGTGGGGAGCAGAACAGGCAGATCTACTGAAAAACACTGCTGAGGGGAACAGCGGGCAAGACAGGTGAATCTGCTGTGCCATGTGGGTCAGCTCCCTAGCCGGGGATAGACCTTGACCTTGTGCTGCAGTGGTTGTAGACAGCTTCACAGAGCTGAGATTTAACCCCTTGTGCCACCAGGCAGGGCCACTGCTTTACTGTATGATTTTATGGCAGGATTTACCTGTCACTCTGGATAAAGATACTGTGGGACTGTGTGTTGGTGAGGAAGAGGGTGGGCCTGGGTGGGGTTTGACCTCATTTGGGAATGAAACTGAATCTTGAAGAATATACATATAGAGGAGTTTTGACATGCACATGATGGTTTTTTTTTTTTTAAGATTTATTTATTTGTGCATACAGAACTGAGGTAGAGGCCAGAGGTGCAGGGGCAGTGAGAGGATTCACCAGAGACAGAGTGGGGAGCAGAATAAGCCGACTGACGAAGTACACTGCTGAGGGGAGCAGCGGGCGGGTCAGGAGAGGTCTGCCATGCCATGTGGTCACCTCCAGGGTGGGGATTGAACTAATCCTGAAGTGGCTTTAGCATTTTAGTGGCTTTTAGCTTTTAGCTTCTTAGTGCTGTGCTTTAACCCACTGCGCCACCAGGGAGGGCCTGACATGATGAATTTTCAGAGATATTCATGAATACCTGCATCTAGATGTCTCCCACGACCACCTAAATGTGCCTCAGAGAGACTGCACTCACTTCACTTCTGTCACCAGCATCATCAGATGGTTTTCAGGAGCCATTTTTCACAGAGGAAATTTTTGAGTGACTTTAAGAAATATCCTGTACATAGGTCAGGAGATTGTGGTGCAGCATGTTGATATCTGGAAGGCGCTTTTCCCTGTGCTGGCCCTTGCTTTCCTAACTATACAACAAAGGCAGATAATCCCATTTTCCTGTTTACTTTATGAAGGAGCTAATGTGCTTTGTTAATGTTTGGAAGGGCAGAGGAATATTGTTTTTTAAAGATTTTTGTTTATTTGTGCATACAGAGGTGCAGGGGGCGGTGAGAGGATTCACCAGAGACAGAGTGGGGAGCAGAACAGGCAGACAAAATACAGTGCTGAGGGGAGCAGTTGTCAAGACAGAAGAGGTCTGCTGTGCCACGTGGGTCACCTCCCGGGCGGGGATCGGACTCGCACTGAAGCAGCCATGGCTTGGCTTAGCTTCGCAGTGCAGCGCTCCAGCTCACTGTGCCACTGGGTGGGGGGGGGGGCAGGAATATTATTTATAAGAATGGGTGGTGGGTGCAGCAGCCCTTGCCCTCCTCTCCAACCCCCTCCAGTTCTCAGCCTTTTTCCTGCACTGCCAGGCGCTGTGGCCTTGGGCTTTAGGTAGCTTTGAGGTGGGTATACCTGCATTCACACCCTTTCTAGCTGTGTGGCCTCACATCATTTCTCTGACTCTGTCAAAGGGAGAAAATACTTCCCTTTCAAGACTGTTGTGAAAAGTCCAGTGACATCAAGCACCTTGCACGTGGTAGGTGCTTAATAATATTCGTGTGCTGCAGCCTCCAGACCCTTACCAGTTACTTGTTTCTCTTCACTTTCAGTGGTTCTGTTCATCGGAGTCTAACGGACTTTGCTTTTGTGACTAGCAACTGGATCGGAAGATTTTTCTCTACTCAAACCTGTGGGAGCTTGGACCCCTACGAAGGTCAGGAGATTGTGGTGCGGGCCATGTTGGCCTTCCTGCAGAAGCACCTCGGTAAGGAGAGAGGTGGGGTGTGTGAAGACCCTTAATTTTCCTGCACAGTGGTCTATACTGCCTATAAGGTATCAGGGAGGTTTATGGCAAAAGGGAAACCTAGTGAAGAAGAGTTTCCTAAGAGCACTTAGCTAAAAGTGTGGAGATTCTGATTCTATTTGTTCATAATGGAAAGACCTTGGTCTAGTCATTTCACTTCTCTGAGGTTGGCTTTCTCACTGTAAATGGAACGTTCACCTCTCACCTCGCTACCTCTGGGCTTCTCTGATGTCATTACCACTCCCCTTATATGCTTTGTGAATGAGGTCATGCTGATTCCTGGCTGCTTTGTGGAAGTGCTTCAGAGGACAACGTCTGGAAGGAGTGTGATGACTCCTGCTGGACAACCAGCTAGAGAGCCAGGCCTTTAGAGGCCTCTGGTCTAGCCTCTCCTGTCTTCCCTGCCCCAGGCTGCCTCAGGTCACATGTGGAGAGCACACTGCAGCAGAGGTCAGCCCTCCACCACAGGAAGCAGAAATGTTAGAGCTGATACTCTGCTGAAACTTTTGGTTACACGGATTAGAGGCTTACTGATGTACCTCACCAAAAAAAAAAAAGGGAGTTCATTTAGGAACTGACCAGGTGGGAAGCAAGAAGTCATAGGCACCAAGTTAACTTGTGGGAGTGACTTCTCTCTCAGGGACTCGGGCTGTGTCTCTTCCTCTCACGGCATCTGTTTCTGTCTGCTCCAGTCAGCATGTTTCTTCTTTCTACTCTGTGGTTTTTTTTTTCTCTTGCTGATAGCATCTGCTTATTTGTAGTTTTTGTTCCCTCAAAATTTAATTTTGATTGGCTTGAACCACTTGTGGCTTCTGCTGCTCGCTGCTCTGCTTAGACCACCTTCCCACCAGAGACGGGTTCATAGTGCCAGCTCACCCTCACCTGCCCACACATGCAGCCGCTCCCCCACCTTGGTGCGGAGCTCTCCGGATCAGCATCCCTGCTGGTCCAGCCCGCATGGGTGGGCTGTCACTGGCATGAGACTGATTCCTCAGCAGGTACGGTCCTAGGACTCTTTCCCTCAGACGGGGGCCAGGCCAGCCTGGATTTCTCAGGTTTAGCCTAACTCTGACCTAGAACAAGATCCCATGCTTTGTGACTCCTCCCCACCTGCCCTGGGCGTCCACTCGAGCTACCCAGAGGAGCCTCAGATCCTTGCCCGCAGCAGCGCTTTAGCTATTCGAAGTCAGTTTGGCACTCCCTGCCCGTTAAGCCAAATGCCCCTGGTACCTCGCCCGCTCCCATTGCCATTGGTCCCCTTGGATTTCTGTTTGTCTGTTTTAACATGCAGTACCCTGACTTGACCACAGCGAGCTGGATCTGATCTGACCAGTCCCTGGGACAGCAGCCCAGTCGCCTATGTGACTGGACACCTGACTTGTAGCTGAATGGCCTGAGTGTGTGGACATTGCCAACAGATGCCGAACAACTTTGGTTTGGATGGAGTTTGCTTTTCTAACCTGCCTGCTCTATTATATTGACTTTTTCATTTCTACATTTATAGTTTCTCCCTGTTCACTTGATCTTACTTGTCACAAACCATTATTCTGGCCTGAGTTTAGAGGCTTTGGGTTTGGAGACCTTTTAGCGCATCGTTCTTATCACCTGGTAGGAGAAAAAGGGTCTGCGTCTCAAAACATGGCTGACCACTTGGCGCTCGGCCTGCTTCCTGTTGCCTTGTAGGCGCCTGTCATTGGGTAAAAGCTGGAGGTGGAGGATATTGTCAGAGACTCCCGCCCTGGGCCCCTCAGGGCACTGGCTGTCAAGCTGAGTTACTCATTCCTGGAGACCAGCTAAGAAGAAGAGATGGAGGGTAGGGAGGTCTTAGACTGTAGGAAGGTCGTGGAAGACTTACGCCAGGTCGCCTGCTAAGTACTTTGTCCTGCGTAATCCTGAAGGTAGCCCTCCCAGTCAGCCCTTTTATTAGCGACTCCATTTGATAGCTAAGGATACTACACTTAGAAATTTTAAGCAGTTTGCCCAGGTTGCCTGGTTATTAAATGACAAAGCCAAGATGCTGTCCCGGCTGTCTGATTTCGGCGCCCACATGCTTCTTTACGGCACTGTTCTGCGGGTGTCTCTGATGGTGATCTGGGGAAAGTTCCGCACCAGGCTATATGCTCAGTCTTCAGGAGACGCAGAGGACAGGTGCTGTCTGAGGTCAGAACACAGAGTACCTGGCGCGCTGTGTCTGAGGGGAAGGGCAGGCAGCAAGGAGGCTCCGGAGACAAAGCAGTGCAGTTTTTTTCATCTTGACAGAGGCAGGGGTTCTCCGGCAGGGAAGAGGCAGGAGGCGCAGAGGCTTGAGTGGGCCTTGTCAGTTTCGGGCTGCTGTGGTGAGTGTATCTGGCAGACCGGTGGGCAGAGGGAGGGCTAGTGGCCCGTGTGTTTGCTGGCGTAAGTCTGAATTTTATGCACAGGCTATGGGAGAAGCGGCTGGCTTCTCAGCAGTGACGCCATGCATGGGCGTGTGTTTGCCCCTGGCTGCATCCTGGGGGCCAGGCCAGGTGGGGCGCTTGCAAGGTGGCAAGAGATAACACAATCTGAAAAAGGCAGTTTCTCCACTTGAGGTAATTAGCTCTGCTAAGCAAGAAAAGCTTTTTGTGGGCCCCACAGTGTGCAGCCACTTGGGAACTAAAATAGGTGGTAGGGGCTCCGCTGAACCTCACCACTCCGAAAACAGTGCCCGAGTGCGTCCGCGGACACCAGGGCCTGTCCACTGTGGAGGTCGGTGCCTCTCATAGTAACTGCGTGCAGCGCCTGTCTCCGCCTGCCCCTCCTCGCCCTCTCTCCTGGGAGACCCGTCACACTTTCTCCTCTTCAGCCCTCTCACGCTTCCTGTCTCTCAGCGGGTTTACTTTGCCTCCCGCTATTCCAGAAACCGGCAGCAGGCCTGATAGTCCCCACATCCCATCCCACCCCCACACTCTCTTCCGGCCTGGCTCCCGCGGGCCAACACCTCCGCGTGCACTGGGATCGTCGTCCTCGCTGGCCTGTCCAGGAGCTTCAAACCAGCAGTTCTGCCCTTCCCACAGCTTTATTTCCCGCTGCAATTTATCTTTACAAATTCTCCCTTGACCCCGCCTTCCCCTCTGGTCACCATCCCATTTCCGCGTCCTCATAACTGCGCAAGGATTGATGGTGCCACTTTCAGCCTGTCAGTAGCCGCTGTGGCTGGGCCAGTCCTGGTGGCTCTTAGGACAGGCGAGTGCCTGCCGCCAACCCCTGAGGAAACTGGGGCAATAGGAGCTTTACCTCTCAGCAGTCCTGGTGCCTGCACAGGGCACCGTGCCACAGAGGCCGGTATCAGGTCAGGTGAGGCCTCGGACTCGGGGCTCGCTCTTCACTGGTGAGTTTAAAGCAGAGCAGGGGATTTAATGCGCCAGAAGAGCAGGAAAACACACACACCCAGGGTCCCAAATGGCCGGTGCCCTAAGCAGCGAGGGTCTGTAACCAAAGGCGCCTCAGTGAAGGAGGCAGCGTGTTTCGCGAGGTGCCCCTCTTTGAAGTGGGTGTCTCCACATGGAAGCTTGTCGGGCACCTGTCAGGGTTCACACTGCAGATGTCTGTCTGCTTTCCCTGAGTCTTTTCCACTCCCGCCAAACCCACCCGAAGATGGGAGTAGCTCGGGCTTTTCCGCCTCCCTCCGCCGGCCTCCACGGCCGCCCCTGTGGCTCTGCTTTCCTCCCAGGGCTCCTTGCCCACACGTGGCGACGTGTTATTGTAAAAAGCACGAGCATGGGGCAGGCGTGTCTGTGGTTGCCATACCCGGGCCGAGAAGCCGGGGAGCACAGGGCACCCCACCTGTGAGTACTGCCGCTGGGCTGGGGAGCATGGCAGAGCGGAGAGAAGCCAGAGAGAGCGCAGAGGTGGCCAGGCGGGAGGTGTATTGGTCTCCCCTTCGGCACTCTCAGGTCTCCCGAGGGCGCCACGATTCGATTTTCTTTTCCACTTTTCGAGTCAGTGGTGAGCTTGCATGCCCAGTGACTGCTGCCCTGACACCCCGACGTCCAGGAAAGCTGCTTCTGTCAAGGTCTCCAGTGACCTTCACAGTGCCAGGCTCTGACCTCTCACTCCTCGCTCTCTGGCACTCTTGCAGGTTCCGGCAGAGCGGGCGACGCCCCCTCGCGGAGCCTGGCTTTCCTTCCCAGGCAGCCCCTGGATTTCCTCCCATCTCCGTTCTGCTCACCCTTGACCAGCTTTGCTGCTTCCAGGGCCTGCGCCTGGGCCTCTTCTCTGTCCGTAGCCCCGAGGTCATCTAGTCCCTCTCCGCGCCGCCTCTCCCCAGCGTGCTCTCTCCCATCATCAGAGTTGTAGCCCCTCCATCGCCTCCTCTCCGTTTCCACTTGGGTAGGGATACACATCTCCAGCAGCGCTAATTTTAACCTCAGCCTCACCCTTCTCAGCCAAAAGATGTATCATTCTCTAGTGACTCGAGCCGAAGTCTTTGTTCTTGTTTCTTCCCTCACACCGGTCCGCTGCTGGGAAATGCTGTTGGCCCGACCTTCCAAACGCACATGGCCGGGTCCCTCATGGCTGCATCTCATGTGAGTCATCTTTCACCTAAATTACTGTGAGGATTTCTAACTGGTGTCCCCGCCCTTCAGAGAGAACCAGGTGAGCCCTCAGAACCTACTGCCCATTGCCCTCCAAGGGCTCCTCCTTTCTCTGAGAGACAGAGGCCATGCCCGGTGACCCCAGCTGCGTGGTGCGGCCCTCCAGGGCCTGCTGTTCTGCTCCCCGGCTGCTGCTCTGCCAGCCCCTCCCACGCCCCCCACAGCACAAGCCCGGGTACTCCGGGCCCTGCCTGTGCCAGGCCTTCGGCTGCTGCCTGGGTGCCCGCCCCACAGTCCCTGGCTCTCGTTCCCCCCGATTCAGAAGTACTGGGTCCCGCCCCACACACCCCAGCCCCAAGGCTCCGTCGTTCTCCACTGTAGTCTTCGTGCACCCCCTTTCTCCCCACATACCCTGCGGCCACACCTGCCTCCTTGCGGTCTTCGCTCAGGCCTCACCCTTCTTAGACACGGTGGCTGCCTTCCTCCTCCCTCCTTCCTGTCCCCCGTCCAGCTTCCCTGCTTCTGTCTCTTCACCTTTTCACATCCTATGTCATTTATTTTGTTGATTGCTCCCTGTCTCCTGGGTGGTGAGCTCTATAGGGGTGAGGGTTTCTGTCTGTAGAAACCCTTAATTTTAGCACCAGGAACAGACCGTGGTATATTGTGTGTGCACCCAGTATTTTTTGAATGAGTGAACATGTAGCATTATTTGTTGGGGTCCTAGCCCATGCCTGGTCCTCAGCAGGGCGCTGGGGATGCCAGGGTGGAGCTTTCTGCCTCTGGCTTAGGAGCTGTGCCCTCGGCCTGAGGCTCTGGCCTTTCTGACTGCTCGCTGGGCAGTTTGATGCACCTGGCTGCGACCAGGCCTCCCTGAGCCATCCCCAGTGTCGTGTACGATGCTGCTGTCCGTCTTCCCGCTTTACTGTGATGACATTGGGTTCCACCCACTGGCTGGTGTGTGATGGGGCTCTCCTCACGCAGCACCCTCCCTGAGCCTGGAAGAAAGTAGGCTCTCCATCTCCTCATCCTTTCTGACCAAGAGTTCAAATTCTGTCTCCTCCACTTACTGGCAGCAACGACCTTGTTGGGCAAGTCACATCGCTTCTCTGAGGCTCTGTGTTTCCCCTGCTGTAAACTGGGCCCGATAAGAGTGCTTATCTCAGAGACAGGGCGAAAATTAATGGGACGACATATACTTAGCACAATCCCAGGATGGACTGTTCTTCAATAAATGTTACCTCTATTACTGAGTTGTTGTGAATTAAGCAAGTCGTTTACGAAACCCATTTGCAAAGGCACTGAATGAAAAATCATCTCTGTCTCTGCCGCCAGTACAGCGGCCTCACAGCTTCCCAGGGCTCCTGTCTCTGGGCGGAGCCACAGACGCCCTGGGAGCTGCTCTGTGCTCCACCCCACAGTGACTTACCTGGCTTCTCTCTTTTGTCCCCCTGCAGATCTCAAAGAGGACTACAACCAGTGGGACGACCTCATTGAAGGCATTGGGCCGTCGCTCATCCCAGGGGCCCCCCACTATCTGTCTAGCCTGTAGGCACAACGAGCCATTTGTGTGAGCCAAGTTCCCATTTGGGGCCTGTCCAGGACCCCATAACCTGCTCTCAGGGAGTGGTTGACATGACCCTTCTTCACAGATCGAGAAGATGCAGTCACACTGCTGATTAGGCAACTGGGTGCTTTGATCTTGGACTTGATTTTAAACTCACACTGGGACTTGGATCACTTAGTCATTGCCAAACTGACTTTCTGGGGCCTGAGCCTGGTGGTGTGGGGACAAGCAGTGGGGCAGGGCTTAGGGGAGACAGAGAACCCCAGCTGAGTGCTATAAACCCAGCACACCCTCACTTGGGACCAGTGTGGCTTCTCCAGGAAAGGAACAAAGGCACAGGATGGAGTGAAAATTCCACCTTCAGCACCCCTGGCCTGCTGGGACGGTTTCTTCCTCCCTCTCAACCTTCTCCCTCTCTGGGCCGCTTGGTGAGTTCTGAGCACTCTGGTAACTTTCTGAGACACAGGCCACCGTCATGCCTCCGGCCTTCCCGTCGTCTGAGCGTAGTCCTGAGCGTACACTCAGGGCTGTTAGAGTTGTGAGTCCACAGAGGGCCGAAGTAGTATTGTCCTTGCAGCACGGGGAGAGAAGCTGAGGTACAGTGAGGCTCATTGCAAGTGGGTTTTGCTAAAAGTGGACCTAGACAGAACACACCAGCAGGCTGGGCTGGAGACTTAACAACAGTGTTAAGCAGCCGCCTGACCAGGCCCTTGCCACAAGGTGGGGGTAGTTCAGTTGGTAGAGTCGTGGGCCACCCCAAGAAGCCCAGGGACCCTTTGAGCTTGGCTCCTACCTCAGATAATTTGAACCTCCTACTTGCTCACCATCAGGCTGCTGTGAGTGTCACTCTTCTGTTTCTGAAGCCCACGCCCCAAATTGAAGTCACGGTATAGATGGAATTTCTACCCTGTTCCACTGATAAATATGAATGATATTAATACTCATATTTGTTCAATGATATGCTGGAATATTCTCCTGATTTAATCTGCATTAGAGCAAGATGGGGGAACCATCTGGAAGTGACTTTTCCTTCTGTCTTTCTTTGTTCGCATACCACTTATGCCCATGTAGGAAAAATAACTTAAAAAGAAAGTAAGTCTTCTCAGGAGTCTGGTACAAAGCACACGAGGCCTAATTTCTACCTACTTCAACTTGAAACGCTCCTCTCCACTGCTCTAGACTTCTCGCCTCAGCCCAAGTGGGGGAACCCCGGGGAGGTAAGCGCACAAGAGCACTGCATCTCTGCCCAGGAGGCTCAGGGTCAGTGCTTCCAAAGTCACTTGGGAGGAGGTCCCCACCTCTCAACAGCTCTTCTGCGCTGTGAACTTGGGGTGCAGTGAGGCCCTGGGACGGTGGGAGGGCCAGTGTGAGTCCTAGTGTGGACACTCGAGTTCTACAATCTGGTTTGGTCCTAGCAACCCCATTGCTAACTGGGTAAACTTGAGCAAATGATGTTTGCATTTCTTAACTGGGGATCTGCATTATGAAGAGCTAGGAAGCGTGAGTGAGTGATTTGCAAGTATGTTTCCTACTGGCAAGTGAGACTTTCCAGCCGTCTTACAGCTCATTGTTTTCTGCCTTAATTGCTTTTACTCAGAGAAAAGGACCCATTTGGCTTTTACCGTGAAACTTGCTTGTTGGCCCAGTGCAAGGTCAAGTTCATAAATGCTCCATATATTCTTAAAAAGTCTGTCCTAAAGTTGTCGACTTGCTGTTGACCTCAACAGCACAGCACATTATGGAGTTTCTTCGAGGAGCACACATACAGATCCGTGGCGGGGCCTTC
>NW_004567109.1:11974894-11989728 GCF_000260355.1 Condylura cristata | reverse complement strand
GGCACCCGGGGGTACTCCTTCCTCACGGAGCTGGTTCTGTGCATGCCGGGGGCCGGTGCTGGCAGTGTTAGCACAGAGGCCCAATTTCTGCCTTTGGTCCAGACAAAATGCAGCTGTTGTTTTTAAGGACTTGATGCCTGGCTAGAGAATGAAGTTGTTTGGAAACTGAATCCACTTCCATTCAGCTCCTGTTCTGCTAAAGGCCCATTTCTCCAGAAACATTAGAGGAGGTGAATGTTCCATGTAATTGAAAATTATCCTTTAGCCACAGAATAAAATATTGGTTACTTTGCGTGGTAACCTGTCAGATGAGGCACACAGTAATGGACAGGCCTCAGTTAACGTTTTGGGTTGTTTCGGTTGCGATAGACTAGACTACGCGGTAGTCAGGAGCCCCCAGCAACAGGAGCCCAGTTCTTCTCGCCCTGTCACTGTGGGCCAGCGGGCGGCTCTGCCCAGCGCATTTTGTTCTGACTTGAGGACCTGGCTGGTGGAGTGGTGGGGTCACCAAGGTGGGGCAGGAAGAGAGCGGGGTGATGCACACACGAGCTCACAGAGCTTCTGACAGAAGTGAGCTCCTCGTATTTCTGTTGATGTCTCAGTGGTCACAGCAAATCACCTGACCGTCCTGGCATCCCAGGCCACTCAAGCAGCGCAGGCGCCGTGAGCTCGCCATGTCAGCGCAGCGGGCGTCTGGCCGGTGAGGCGTGGCCCCGGCAGCTGCCCCTCAGTCCCCTCGGCTGCGCCTCAGTCTGTGGTCAGGCTGTGGCTGCTTCTCTTGATTTTTTTTTTTTTTACTCTTAATTTTTTTTTTATTAAAAAGTTTATTTTTACATCATTTTGCACATTTTTTTTTCATCTCCATTGTAATCCCCGTGGGTTTCCCATCACCAAATCACCCCTGTGCCACCACCATAGTCCCGTGCATTTCCCTCCCTTCCCCCCCCCCCTGTTTTTGATCCCATTCCCCACTCCACCCCCACAGAATGTCTCTGGTCTATGGTTGTTCATTATTTTTGTTATTTTCTCGCCTGGTCCATTATACTCCTGCTATGAGTGAAACCATCCGGTATTTTTCTTTCTCTTTCTGGCTTATCTCACTAAGCATGATCTTTTCCAGCTCCATCCAAGTTGCTGCAAAAGACATGTGTTTCTCTTTTTTGGTTGCTGAGTAATATTCCATTGTATATATGTACCACATCTTTCTAATCCAGTCATCTACTTTTGGGCATTTGGGCTGCTTCCATGTTTTTCCAATTGTAAATAAGCTTCTCTTGATTTTGCCTTCAGTGTGCCGGCCCCAGCGGCTTCCCTGTTTACTTCAGATTTGTGAATTGTGGTCAGCCACGTTATTTACAGCTGTTTAAGTAAAAGGAGGTGGTCACTGAGAGGGCCTTAAGACTGCCCTCTAGCTAAAATATACCCCCTCTGGTGCCTTGTACTTCGGAGCCTTCCCGTTGAAGGATAGCTCACAAGGGTACCCCAAGTTCTTTGGTGCTTTGCCTGGGTCTTTTGTTAGTTTCCCGGGCACCACAGGACACCAGATAAATAGCCTGCATGTTCATTGGGAGGTGCAGGTAAACTTTCCAAAATAAGGATGGCTTGGGTTGCTTTTGCCTCTTGGGGTTCCTCAGAGATGGTCGAGGTCCTTGGCGCCTCCTGTGGCTCTGTGAGGTTTTGTGCTCCGAATGGTGCATGGTTAGGAAGGAAGGTTAGCAAATTCAGGGTGGGGTGAGATTCCTCATCCCTCAGACTTTCTGGGCTTGTCAGGTGAAGGCGAGCTGGATTCTTGCTGCACCCCCCAGTACTGGGCCCTTTCCAGCGTGTGCTGACACAGCTGCCCCACTCGCTCTTCCTCAGGTAAACTGTGAGTTCTTGAAATAACCATTAATGGACCTCAACTACAAATGGGGACCTTTAGCCACCCCCCTTTTGTTCTGGAGCTCCATGTGCCCCTGGGCCTGCAGAGTGACGGAGGGACCGGTGCGGCCAGCTCCGTGCGCAGGAACCATCCTCGTTAGCAGCTTCTTCTGTGACCCACCACAGCCCCGCGCGGGGCAAGCGTTCCCGGCCCGCGTGGCAGGAGAGCGGATCTGCCCAGGCCCCTGCTGTGTGGGGGACCCGCTGCACGGGTCATCGCAGCTGCTGCTCGCAGTGACTGCGTGAGGTCGGGCGGTGTAAGACAGGAGACTAATCCTCGTTCTACTATGAGTTGATCGCCTCGGCAGGAAGCTGCTCAGGTGCTCACCGCAAGGACTCGGCCAGAGGGGCTCAGCAGTGAAACCCCAGCTCTTCGTCCCGGGTCGCACCAGCCCACGGGCACACTTCCTTTGGCGTCTCGAAACTCAGGGTCGGCGGAGTGGACCGTTGTGACGGATGGAGGGGAAGGTGGCAGCCTCCTGCGGCTCTGCCTGGCTTTGCTGAGCCTCCCGTCACCGCCGGCCAGTGCTCTGTTGATTCGGTAGACCGGAAGGCAGTGCAGGGACTGAGGAGGAAATCACACAGCTCTGAGCTCTGGGACTTTTCGCGAATTCATTCATTTTGATGACCTTCAGCTTTCTCACTTGAAAGGAATTCCAATAGCATTTGCCTTCGAGGGTTGTTGTAAGACTTCAATGACAGCAGCTATGTGAAGTGCTCACTAAGGGTTGGATACACACTGGCGGTTACTAGTCTCGCTGTATTTGGGTCTCCTCGGCTGCCTGTCAAGGTAGTAGCGTGTGTCCTTGTCCGTAACAGTGGCAGGTGGTCCTGGTGTTAAGTTCTTATTCCCATCTCCAGGTTTCAGTCCCTTCCTTCACCTGAAGACTAAAACTGCCACCACTGAGTGAGGGGGGTGGCTAGATAAAAAGACTTTTCCACTTCTTTTACTCTCATTTCAGAAATCCAAGTCCGCAGAGGCCTAGCCTGGAAGGTTTTCTTTACCACCAGGTAGGGTGAACATGCCGAGGCCTGGTCCGAATTTCACTTCACACCTGACCAGCCGAACACCATGTGCCCACTAGCTGTGAAGCGAGGATCCCGAAGCGGGGGCGGGGGAAGCCGAGGAGGAGGCCTGTGTGGTGGTCGGCCGCAGGGAAAGGACCTGGAGCTGGGAGTTGTGGGAGAGGCTAGTTGCCTTCATTTTTGTCTGCTGCCCTTGAGGTGGGGCGCAGGGCTTGTGTGCTGTGTGACCTCAGGAGAAACCTCCCAGGTCTGAGGTTGGCTTGGGAACCTCTGCTTACGCTCTCCCTCACAGCCTTGTCCAATTTCCTGCCAAGTCCTCGCCTGTCTTCCCTCTTGCTGGTTCTCACACCCAGCCTGTGCTTTCCATTTCATTTGACTCCTGTCCTCCACCAGCTCCCCGCTAGACTGTTGCAGGCCCTGCTTGCTAATCTCTCTTTCCCCTTTGTTCTGCTGCCAGATCTTCCTAAAACACCATGCTTGTGTCAGATCCCAGCCTGGCAAGGTGTCTGAGGGAAAGAGGACCAAATAGATCATCCACGGCGCTGGGTTCTTGTCTCTCATGTTCGCTTTCCCTCTGGCACTGCCCTGTGGATGGTTTCCCTCGCACGACCTCAGTTTCACAAGGGCGGGGTGGTGGTGGTGGTTGAATTGGCTGAACCCCAAGACCCCTTTGGTTCTGACATCTCACGCATGCGTGAGGGGGGTGGCTAGATAAAGATTCTTGAGTTGCCAGGAATCTACAACCCGCTCCCGCTGGAGTTACAGCTCGCCACCCTGCCTGTCTGGTCTTGCCCACCTGCCTGTCTTCTTACCCCTTTGCCACGGGGCCTTAATGTGCCCACTCTTTCCCCAGACCGCGCCGTGCCCTTTCTTACAGTGTTTCCTTGTTTACACGGCCTTCCCAACTCTCTGTACATCCACGTTTGGCTAATCCTTTAGGCCTGTTTCTAGCTCCATGGACCTTCTGTGAAAGCCTTGATTAAATTCAACTAACATTTGATCTCTTGGCCTCCTGCTCCCCAGGAGAAGTGCATTCTGTGCCATATTTAGTGTTACACTAAATATTACATTATTCCAAGAGTAGGACCCATCTGTTAGACGGGAAAAGCACCCTCCTGTGGGCCGACATGGAGAACAGGGATCCCTGGCCCCTCCCTCCACCCCCATCAGCTTCTTATTCTCTGGCCAGACTTGGGAACAGCTGGTGCTCGCCCAGCCCCCTGATGTCTCCAGCTGCCCCCGCTTCCTTTTCCTTTGGTTTCCCCAAATCCCAGCTGTGGGGGCCAGGGCAGAGCCGGCGACAGTGAAGCCAGAAGCGGCTGCAGCAAAGCGAGACCCATGCATACGTAGCATTTGGGCATTAGGAGGAGGACAAAACGGAGCCCAGATCACACCAGTGTTGAAAATGAGGGGAAGGAGTTTGCCAGCTTGTTTTTCCCATCTTGCTTTCATCTAAAAAAAGAAGCTGCTCAGAATACAGTCCTCCTCCTGCTAAGCCAGATGGTCCCTAGATGCTTGGCCTGCCAAGGGTGCATATGTAATTATTCATCTTCATAGAATCACACCCAGGTCTGAATCCAGACACTGACACTTTTTTGCCGTTTGATCTGGAGCCAGTGAACCCTTCTAAGCCTTTTTTTTGTTTTTCTGTAGAATGGGGTCACTCATCCTTGCTGGCCTCTGGAGTTTTGGGGGAAAGAGGGTTTCAGTGTAAGAATGAAAATCTCTTTGTAATTTACAAGCACTAGACAAATCTGTGTTGCTGTTCATAATAAATGTGCCACATTTTGTTTGTGCCGGAGCGCGCTGCTGCTTAGGGAGCACCCGTCCTGCACCAGGCCCTGTGCAAAGTGTTTTACATATTGTAGCATTTCATCGTGCAGACATTCCTGAAAGGTAGCGTGGTACCCTCACAGATCAGGAAGGGGGTTTAGAGAGCTCTGCTAGCTCAGGCGCAGTCACTCAGCATGGAAGTGCTGGGGCCAGGATTGGAACCTAAACTGTGAGCCTCCAAAGTCACTGCTCTTAATTCCCGTTCATTCCTATCATGCAAAAGAAAAGCCGTTCTTTGTCCTATATAAGCTAAAATAACCTAGCGTTTGGTTTCCAGTAAGTGCCCTACAGCAAATGCCTTACACAAAATTGTTTTTGTTGAAACCGACTGAGCCCTGACTGTACAGTTCCCATTGCTTTCTGGCGGCAGAGTGGCCCACTGATGTCCAGCCATCCACCCAGCTACCTCATATAAAGCTATGACTTCAGGGGGCAAAACCATTAATATATGTACACCATTGGAGCCACCTGACTGGCAGAAAATTCTTTGAAGTCTCTAAGCATCTAACTGATGCTCAGTCCAGGTGCACACTAGGGGGAGGGGCACTTGGAACTGTGCAAATACACCTGGCCGGCCACAGGCTGGGCTGCAGGCTGCAGGCTGCGTCTCTAGAGATCCGGAAGGGGTGTGAGTGAGAGAGAGACTGGGAAGGGGAGGTCTCCAGGGGTAGCCAGAGTTGAGAATGCTTGCTTTATTAGCCTTTACCATTTTTGGTAAATAGCATGTACAGTACTTTGCCATTATTGGCCTATTTTCCTTGATTGAACGAGTAATTGCTAGCTGAAAAAACAGAATCATTGAATTTTGGAATAAGAAGATCCCTCAAGTCTCTTGGTCCATGAGGAAACCAGAGCTCAGGGAAGACCAGTAGCTACCTGGCAGACTTGAGTTAAAACCCTGATCTTCTAACTTCTAGGCTCATGTTTTAGACGCACCTCTGGGTGCCAGGGATCTGTTGGACTATTAAGAAAACCCTCAGATGTCATGTGAGAACTCTTATGTGATTTCCAGTGTCATACCCTGGGGTTTTAGTGGCGGGAAGAAGTCTGGGCTAGGAAGCCTGGTAGCTGGTCCAGGCCACATGGTAGATCTGTGTTCATTTGCTCTGCAGGTGCTTACCGAGGCGACACACAGGTGCCGCAGACCCCTCTTGTATTGCGGGCTGCTTCTATCAGCAGTAGATTTCAGTCAGTCCACGTGTTCTCCTCCCCACTCTGTCTCTGGTGAATCCTCTCACCACCCGCCACGCCGGCACCTCTGGCCGGTACCCCAGCTCTATATGCATAAATAAATAAGTCTTCAAAAAAATCAAAGAGGGCCTTCTATGTGAGTGAACGCATCGGAAGGTTGGTCTTCAAATGTTCTGCAATTTGGAATCACTTGAGATATTTTTAAAACTCAGTGTCAAAGCTACACCCATTATTGACTAAATAAGAAGCCCTGGAGTGAACTCAGACAGCAGCAACGTCAAGCATTGCATCTGACTCCAGCAGGTGCTGCAGTCAGTACAGGTAACTCGCAGCAGCTGGGAGGCCAGAGGGCGGGTCCCGTTTCCTGAGTCTTAGGAGGAAGCATAGCTGTACCTCCCCCTTCTGCTCACCTGGAAATTAAGAATCAGAGCTAGAGGTGTGATCAGTTGTACTCACTCAGGTACTAAATGTTTCATCTTCTCCACTACCAAAAATTAAGCAGAAATGTCTAAGCTTCAGCAGCAGCCCCAAGCAGGTCACCAGCTCTGCCTATTCATAAACCTCAAGCCTACGTGAATGCAGCATCTGTATGTTAACCTAATCCCTCCTCAAGCCTTTCCCCTCACACTGTCTCATACGCGCATTTCTCTCTGCGTGGCCTTCACACGCGACCGTCTGAGCGGGGCGCAGGCGTGCAGCGGCTCGGGGCCTTCTCACCCCCTCAGCTTCTGGGCTTGGCTTCTGACACCCTCACGACTGGGCTTGCTGGCTGATGTGACTTTCGGGGCCTCAGCTAACTCATCCCAAACAGGTAATACTTACCTCAGCAGATGCTGGAGGCCAGTGAATGAGACCATGCAGGTGAAGACCAGTACTGGGTGCCTTAGCGCTCAGTAACTGTGGGCCGCCATTCAGCATATTTTGAAGTGCATCGGTCCGCTCTCCCTGCCCCCCATCTGCTTAGCAATTGCCAGGCTATTTGAACCACTTCTGGTTGGTGCTGGCTAGCATATCTATTTCTTGTATAAAGTGGTGCAATGTTTTTTAAAAGTGCATGTCCCTGGTATTTTAACTGTGGAAACGGGAACTTGGAGAGGGGAAGTAACGTGTCAAACAAAGGTCATGCTGCTTGTTAGTGGTGGAGCCAGGACGAGGGCCCCGGTGGCAGATGTCCTGAGTCTTAACCTTGTGTTCTTGCCACCCTGCCACTGAGCTCCCACCCTCACCAGAGATGTGAAGACTGGCCCTTCCTGCTGTCCTCAGGCTGGTGACTCTGATCTCCAGTCTCCCGTGTGTCCGCTCACATCCCCTCTCCCGCCCTTTCATCACCCTGGAGCTCCCTCGTCAATCCCGTGTAACTGGAGCAACAGCCCTCTGCCCCCCCTGGGACGCGGGAGCAGACGATGACTAATGCTTTGGAGACCTGGACTCATCTCTTGGCGCTGCTGGGTCTCTCTTGGTTGATGTTGTGCATTCAGATGGGAATGGGGCTCTTGCTTGACTCATACGTACCCCTCCCTCCTACTGGAACACTGTCTGAGGTCATATACACCTTTCCGGACAGTAGAGCCAAAGGGAACCCTTTCTCTAACCTAGTCCATTCTTTAAAAAAATGAGGAAACTGAGGCCCGGTGACATAGGGTCATCCGTGGCAGATGTGGCCCCAGGCCCCAGGCCTCCTGACTCCCAGTGTGGTGTTGAGGAGCACATACTGGAGCCAGGCAGGCCGGGGTGAGAACCCCAACTGCAAGAACTTGGGCAGGGGGTTAAAAGATGCTCTGTCGAGTGTGGATACCTAGCTCAGGGAGACTAGGGTGGACAGTGGAGTGCTGTGCTCAATACGTGGTAGGTATTACTCAGCAGTGCTCAGTGCTTAAAAGCCTGAGTCTTGAGAGGAGGAACCAGAGAAATGATTCAAATTCTGGGCAGCCTCTTATGGGTTGTGTGATCTTGAATAACTTTTTTTTTTTTAAGATTTATTTATGCATGTAAGAACTGAGATGTAGGCCAGAGGTGTGGGAGGTGAGAGGATTCACCAGAGACAGGGTGGGGAGCAGAATAGGTGGATTGACTGAAACGCACTGCTGAGGGGAGCACCAGGGAGACAGGAGAGGTCTGCTGCGCCACGTGGGTCAGCTCCCTGGCGGGGGATCGAACTCAGGCTGCAGGCTGGGGATAGCTTGATACAGTGCTGATGCTTTAACCCCTGTGCCACCAGGGCAGCCCCTTGGACAACTTATTAATGAGAGCTAATACTTGTGAATTCATTCAGACATGAAGCCGGTGTTTTAGAGATCTTATTATAACATTTCCAACAACCTTTTGAGATGGACACTCTCAGGATCCTGATTTTGGGTGTTGGGGCTTGGCTCGCCCTGGTAATTTTACCTAACTATCCCATTTCCACTCCTACCAGCTCTGTAGTTTGAATTCTTCCTTGAAGCCAACGCTCCCATCATTTCGCCTTTGTGCTGAAGACCTCCCTCCTGATTTTGAACTTTGGCACGGGCACAGTCTCTTCCATGCCTCCTTACTCCTCCTGGCAAGTCCTGTCCCTCCCCTCTCCCCGTGTTCCTGCTGACTCCGAGCCACCTGCCCTGGCACCTTCTCTGCCCTCTGTCAGCTCCCAAATCAGCCCCTCGGGTGTGTTTGTTTTCCTTCTCTTGGTGTGTGTCTTCCCGCCAGGCCCTCCTCAGTCGCTCCACTTTCTCCCTCGACACAAAGGACCTTCTGATGGACAGTGTCCCTGGCCAGGTCACTTCAGCTGGATCCCTGTACCTGCTCATGTGGCCGCTGGGCCAGGGCTGGGTTGCTCTGCTGACATGTCACATACCCCGCCCCCACCCCATAAAAATGAACTGAGATTTCACACCCAACGTGTGCAGGTCTCAAGATACAGTGTTGGCAAAAATGTGGAGCGTCAGGAATAGTCATGCCCTGCTGGCGGGCCGGCGACGAGGTGGCGCTGTCCTCAGGAGCCGAGGCTGCGCAGGCACTGCGGGGCGGGTGTGCCCTGGGCACTACGGAGCTGTGCCTCTGGCGTGCAAGGACACACATGCCGTGACACCTGCAGCAGAGGAATGTTTCTTGCTGACGAGTTACTGATTCCTAAAAAAAGATGGACCCCGCACTAACTCCAAAAACTGACATCACCCTCAGTACGGGCTTCCCTGTACTTCCCTTTGGGATTCCCATAAGTGCTAGAACAGAGTGGATGTGCATTAGAGGCCTGCTTGTTGCAACTGATGAAAGTAGACTTGATCCAGCACTGAGGGCTTTCACCCTACGGCTCAGACTTAAATATAGTTTTGACTGTGCAGGGGCCTACAACAGGCAGACATCCTTGCTTCCCCGTGAGCCTCACGCAGCGCTCTCCTCTCTGGAAGTCAGGAGGGATCTGCCGTGGAGGGGCTCAGACAAGGCGGAAGTCAGGAGTGGTGTCAAGGTCGGTGGGGAATGAAAGTCAGGTAGGGTGAGCATGAGAGGGAGAAGGGTTTCATGAGCTACTTGATAATGTTTTAATACTTGTATATTTTCACTCAGTTCTATCAGAATTATCTCCTGTGTCAAAACTTCACCCCGGACCAAATTGGCTTTCCAAACTGCCCCGCTCTGAGACACAGGTGGCCTGAGGCTCAGATGGGGCAGAGCGGCCAACTCCAGGCCCAGCCCCCGCTGGTTTGTCCCGGAGCAGTGGGCCAGAGCAGATGCCCCACCCATCCTTTGTCTCACTCCCACCCCCCCTTCCTCCCACTCCCTCAGCCCCTCGCTGCAGGTCAGGAACTGGCCTGGGTGAGCTGGCCTGCTGCCTCCCCCCCAGCCCCAGGCCCAGCTCCTGCACTCAGTCCCTCCAGACTTCTTGTCCCTGATAAATAAAGCTGAGGCCCAGGGGACTCCCTTATCTTCCTGCTCCACCCAGTTCAGAACTCGGAGCTGCAGAGCCTGTGAAGCTGCCTGTAAACTGCTTTGTGAAGCCAGATAGAAGAGATGTAGCAGAGATAGGCGAGGCCTGGACTCCTGGGCACCGCTGTGAACTGGACAGTTGCTCCTGCAAGGCTGGCCCACTCCGGTCTCGGCTTCAGGGACTCGATTTGTTTTGCTCTCCACTTCTGCCTAGTGTTTTGCCCACAGCGCCACGACCTCCCGTTCTTTGAGTAAAATATGCTGTCAGCTTGGGCTGCGTAACAGACTATAAATGGGGCCGGCCGGGGCCTAGGCAACAGCATTTTTGCTCCTAGCTCTGAGCGCTGCCGGCTGACTGGGCTCCTGCCCGGCTCTCCCTGGTGTGCGCTGCCGGCTCCGCCTCGTCCCCAGTGGCAGGGTTGCGTCTGCACGCTGGGGCTTCTCTTCCTCTCTCACAGGATGGACCCTACTACTGGACCCTACAGTAACCTCATCTAACTGATCCGCTCCCAAAAGCCCCGCCTCCAAATATCATGCTGGGGGCGGGGGCTGGGCCTGTAACTATGGATGGGGAAAACATTCAATCCACAATAGATGCTCATTGTTAAAAAATATAAAAAAGTGAAACAGAATGAAAGTGCAACCTATCTTAGCATCTTAAAGTAATGTTCGAAGCTTCTCACATTTTTCCTTCTAGTAATTCTCAACACTTACTAAAATATATATATATCATAATAAAACTATCTTTTATAGCATTTTACAGCATTTCCCCACATTGAGTAATCTTTATAAATAATGCTTTTGGTTTCACCATTTTTTTTTTTATTTTATTTAGTTTCACCATTTTTTAAAAAGATTTATTTATGCATACAGAACTGGGGTACAGGCCAGAGGTGCAAGGGCGGTGAGAGGCTTCACCAGAGACAGAGTGGGGAGCAGAACAGGCCGACTGACAAAGCACATTGCTGAGGGGAGCAGCGGGGGGGTCAGGAGAGGTCTGCTGCACCCTGTGGTCACCTCCCGGGCAGGCAGGGATCAAACTCATGCAGAAGTGGCTTTAGCTTCTTAGTGCTGTGCTCTAACCCACTGCGCCACCAGGGAGGGCCTGGTTTCACCATTTTAAATGACTAACATTTTACCCCATCACTGGCCCATGATATGTAAGCAGTTGGCATTTTCCCATGAGCAGCTCTAGCAAATCAGTGAAGCCTCGGGTAAGCTGATGAGGCAGAGGGCACTGGCAGCAGTGGGTGGCTGACCCCTTAACCCGCGGGAGCTGACGGGATCCCTAGATAGTTATGTCAGAATCAAGTGAAACTGTAGGACACCCAGTTGGTGTCACAGAGAATTGCCTGGCTTGGGGGAAAATCCCCACACAATTGGTGAGTAGGAGTGTCAGAGGTGAGACTCTGACACTCCTGTGGGGGACTAGAGGAGAAGCTCCCGAGGGAAGACTGGCTTTTTTCCCTCACAGGTGGCTTGCTGGGAAGAGTTACTCATCAGCAAACTCAGTAAGGAATAAGAACTCTCGGTCAGCAGACTTCTGGGTTGTTGAGTGGCCTGTGACAGTTTCCCAAGAGGCCTCATGGGCACAGAAGGCTGAGCCGTGTGCCTCAGAGGAAGAGGTGTTAGCCACGCACACCGGCTGTTGGGCTGTCCAGAATGGCAGGTCACTGATGGCGCTGGGGAATGTTGGCAGAGAGATGCAGAACCCCGAAGTCATCGGCCAGAGGGTCCCCTCACCACTCCAGGCTGCCACTCGTGGATTCAAGTTAGAATCGGAGGATTGTGTGGTGACGTGAATGCTGGCAGACAAGGAGAGTTAAACAACCCACGTGCACCTGCGTGGCGGGGCTCACACCGGGGTGGGAGCATGGGCTCTGGGGTGAGCGTGGGGACAGTGTAGTTACCTCTAACTCTCCATTTCTGAACTATCTTTTGGAATGTGAAAATATTCTAGTGAGTTTCAGCCAAATCTTGTTGACACGGGAGCCCTCCGGGTGACTCCTAGACCCCCCAAATTGTATGCAGAATTTTGAGCATATAGCCAGATGTGCACTTTTTTCGAGAGTGAGTGTGTAATGTTTACAGATTTTCAGGACAGGATATTCATTTACTCGTGAACATCATGTGGCCTCCGTGTTCCAGGCCTTGTGCTTGGAACACATGTGTTATCTCACTTAATCCCCACTGAGGTCAAGAAACTTGGTTATCAGGCCAGCAAGTCCAAGAAACACTGCTTTATAGTGGCTGAGTCTCCATTAGCAGATTAGTGCTACACACCCCCACCCCTTCTTCTTCCTAAATGGAGAAATCGCTGTCGGCTGCGAACCCAAGCACAGCCCGGCCCGTGCCAGGTGAGCCCCGTGGCTCGCTGGCTCTTCCTGAAGTCTGCACTCCAGCGGCCGGCATCTCAAGCTACCTGCATTGTCCAGGTGGCGCACGGGTGCCCGCGAGCGCTCAGGTGAACTTGTGAATGATACTCACGTCTGCACCCCACCCACTTTGCCAGCTCGACGCCATCCTCCATAGGTGCCGGGGGACCCCGGTGTGAGCCCGCCACGCAGGTACGTGTGGGTTGCTTAACTCTCCTTGTCTGACAGCATTCACGTCACCACACAATCCTCCGATTCTAACTTGACTCCATGGCAGCCTGGGGGTGGGAGGTGGGGAGCTCTAGCTGATGGCTTTGGGGTTCTGCTTCTCTCTGCCCCAGGGGCAGGTGCCTTCTGCCTCTCCTCTTTACTCCATCAGCTGAGAACCTTCGTCAGTCCAGCCCTTTCAGGTTTCCCACTGGGTTGTTGAGGTGCTGTTCAGCCTTGCTCCCCACATTCTCTTGACAAAGAGGAATGTCAAGGGATTGTCTGAATGATCACTGACGTTCCAGACTGTCCTCTTTGCCCTCCTGGAACCTGGGCTTTAGGGGAAGAGGACAGATGATTAAATAATCACATGAGTCCACAGATAGTGTGTCAGATGCTTTGGCTTGCTGAGAGGGGAATAAAGTAGGGGTCAGGGTCAAGGGAGTGCATGGTGGCGAGGTGCTGTATGCTCGCTTCAAGGGACTCAGTGACAGTGGGGAAGGCCCCATGGAGAAGATGCGGGTTTGGGCTTATGTCCCAGCCCTGGCTCAATGGTTTTCATTGTGTGACCTTGGGCTGGGCCTTAACCCGAGCTTCAGTTTCTCCAGCCACAGCTCATAGCATCTGCCTCGTGGGATGCCTCATGGTTGGAGCAAAATGAGATTTACAAAGTGTCTGGCACCAGATACGTAAGTGGGAGTCATGGCCACAGCTTCTGCTGGTTGCTCTCAAGGGCTCCTTCAGTCCAGGCCTCCCTTGCTTTTGGGGAATCTTGCTTGGATCCCAAAGCCCAAGAGGAGGGACTGGAGTCTCTTACTCTTCCGGTGTCCAGCAGCAAGGGGGTGCTGAACCTCCTCCCCTCCCCCAGTGACAGTGTAGGTCTTTGGGGACAGTCACTCCTCCCCTGTGCTGTGTACCTTTTTATGGGTCACTGCATGTCACACTTACTACAAGGTGAAAAAAAAAAAAAAGCTGAGGGTTTTTAAGAAAGACTTCTGTTTTCCTTTCCCTGGGCTGATAAAGGTGTGGTCTTCGAGACAGTTCACGGATTGCCAAAAACCTAGATTGATTCAACACACTCTATTTTCATCTCTCTACCACTTGCTTAAAATAAGGAGCTCATTACTATGCTGCCCACGGCTGTGTTGAAATCATAACTGGGCTGGGAGTTGAATATATTTTTCTCTCTTCTGCTAAATGCCATTTTTATCTTTGTTGAACTCGCAAGTGCTCAGAGGACAGTGTCTGCCTGAGCAGTGCACGTGGGCCTGAAGGAACAGACAGGTGTCGAAGCCACCCATCCCCATGACCTGTCTCGCTCCGGCCGGAAGTTCTCCCCGTCCTGGAGTGAGCCCGGGCCACCTCCCCAGCTGCCATCAGCTCTTCCTTCTCCCCAGCCTTCATGCTATGGGGGTGGGGGGGGGGGAGGCCTGAGAGCCTGGGAGTTGCCAGTTTCTCCTTCAGAGGCTTGTAGCTAAGCACACTTTAAAAAAAAAAAAATAATTTATTTATGCGTATAGAACTGGGGTACAGGCCAGAGGTGCAGGGGCAGTGAGAGGCTTCACCAGAGACAGAGTGGGGAGCAGGACAGGCAGATGGACGAAGTTCACTGCTGAGGGGAGCAGTGGGCAGGTCAGGAGAGGTCTGCTGCACCATGAGGGTGTCACCTCCCTGGTTGGGGATTGAATCTGTGCTGATGCTGCTGCGGTTCACTTCATAGTACTGTGCTCCAACGTACTGTGCTACCGGGGGTGCCCATCCAAGCATCCCCCCCTTTTTTTTTTTGACCTTTATAGCAAACAAAAAATGATCAAAATGGAACTCAAGGAACTCCAAAGAGCAGTTTCATAAACATGAATTAAAAGCAGTTTCATAAACAGGACTTCTAAAAGGAATGATGTCATGCTCTAAATTCACCCTGAAACTCGTGCTTTTCATCTTTAATCTCCCATCCCAGCCTTAACTCCTCCCCGGACCTCCTTCTCTTCTCCTTCCCCTGACAAGAGTCTGCATTGTTATTATCACTTTAATAATGATAATCAGATCAGCCGCGCCCTCCTGGGGAGGGAGGCAGTGACTGTCCGGATCAGGACAGCAGGCTGTGCTGAGGACAGCTCAGCCTGGAGCTCAAGGTGTCCCTCAACTGCCTCATTATTGTCATCACCATGAGCCCTTCCCGTTCAGTTTGCCCTCCCCAGCTGGCATGGCTGTGGTAAGGCATCCTTGCCCCCCACCACCCTCAGGTATAAGGAAAGGCACTTGGAAGAATCGGCACCCCCCACTGCTGTCAGGAAAATGAGGGGTAACTTGGGGAACAAAGGGCAAGAGCCCCAGAGAGCATCTAGAACACATACTAGAGAATGAGAGACCGCCTCCGCC
>NW_004567109.1:11968463-11974704 GCF_000260355.1 Condylura cristata | reverse complement strand
GTCTCCGCAGACACTGCACAGCTACTGCAGCACGAGTTCAATCCCCGGGCAAGGAAGCTGACCCACACGGAGCAGCAGACCTCTCCTGTTCTGCTCCCCTCTCTGTCTCTGGTGAATCCTCTCTCCGCCCCTACACCTCTGGCCTCTACCCCAGTTCTGTATGCACAAATAAATATTTAAAAAAAATAGACCCCTTGACTGGCCCTTCCTCCTGCTGTGGGAGGCGGGGCTGCAGGAGGTCGGGGCTGGGGTGCAAGAGGCCCGGTGGAGGGAGGAGGGAGGGCAGAGCCGTCCCCAGCTCCGCCAGGTCTCCTGTGATCTTGAGCAGGCCGCTGTGCCTCACAACAGCTTGGGGTCCTTGTCTACCAGGAGTCACATTCCTCCTCCCGCTGCCTCTGGGGATGATGAGGATCAAAGGTGGCAGGCGATGACAGAAACCCCTGAGGGTGTTAAAAGTACAGTGACAGATGCAAGGCGCCCTCGGACAGCTTCAAGCACCAGTGCCGATAGCGGACTGGTGGGCTGGCCGGCTGGCGGCCCTCGGCTTGTTTCTTTCATTCATTCTTTCCCTCGTGCTGGAAAAATGTTTAGTTTTTATATACATTTCCCCACGACAGACACTGGGTCGAGTACTGGAGATCCAAGGAAATGCCCGGATTTTGAGGCAGTCAAAGGGGGAGAGACTTCTGAGCAATGCTGCTCACAGGTGGAGGTGGCAGCGGCTGGACCCAGAGAAGGCCCCACAGCAGAATGAGTAAGGAGGAAACAGCTGCCCCCCTCCCCGCCTCGGGCAGGGTAACGCTTGCCTGCCTGTGTGGTGGGCAGCTCTCTGCTCTGCCTTTGTGCTCACACTGACTCTAAGCTTCCTGGGACAGGCTTGTGCAGCGGCCGCTTCCCTGCAGCTGTGCGGCCTCGTCTGCAGCAGGTGGGCCGTGAGCACCCTCAGGGTCACACCGAGAGCCTGGCTCGCATCACGTGTTTCTAGTCCTGCAGCTAAGTCCTGTGCAACTCAGAGCAAACTTGTTGCCTGTTGGGGAAGGGTGTCACCCTCGCCACTGTGAAGTAAGTTGGACGGTGGTCTCCACGACTGCCTTCTCTCTGCCCCAGGAGGAATTCACAGAGCTCTCCACAGGGAAACTAGGTCAAGATGAGGATAAAGGGGGGAAAAGTCAAGTGGCACCTTGGGACCCTCACATCCCAACTGAAAAGGACTCAGAGATAAATCACTCTACTGGATTCATGCCACCAAGGGATGAATTCTAGAAAGCCAAGTACCCGCGGCCCTCAGCCCAGCAGAGGAAGGTTCTCGCTGTCTGCGGTTGTGGCAGTTGCTGCTGGAGTGGGCTGGGGTGGCCTCATGATGCAGGGCCAAGGCGAGGCCAGCTCCCATTGGGTGGCTTCGCTGAACGCCCTACTTGATGGGGCAGATGATGCCAGTCAACAGCAGACAATCTCAACTGGACTGTCCTCTCAAGAAGCACCAACGGTCACCCTGTTGGATAGCCAGGAGTTAAAGTCTTAGTGCTATCAAGCTATCACCAAGCATGAGTTCCATCCCTGGCCAGGGAAGTGACCCACATGGCGCGGCAGACCTCTCCTGACCTGCCCGTTGCTCCCCCTTAGCAGTGTAGTTTGGTCAGTCAGCCTGTTCTGCTCCTCAGTCTCTGGTGAATCTTCTCACCCCACACACCTCTGGCCTGTACCCCAGTTCTAGATGCATAAATAAATACATTTTTAAAAATAAATAAATCTCTATTTAAAAATGAAAAAGCATCAACAACATACACTGGAAAGGGCAGGACCCTGAAGAGCACCCACTGTGCTAAACCCGAGTCCCTGCCTGACCCCTGAGAAAGGTGGCCAGCAAGATGTCCATCTTTCAGTCTGTCTTTAAGCTGGACAGGCCATGGCAGGACTTGTGGGTCCAGTCCCAGGCCAGCAGACACCAGTAAGGAGGCTGAAGGAATGGAAAGGGCTGAGACTGGGCACCTTGTTGCAGGTGGCCTGTCCCCTACGCCACCTGTTTTGTACACTAGGGACGGGAAGGGGTCCTTGAAACACCGCGGGCAACTGTTTCTCCTTCCTGCTGTGGGTGAGGATCATCTGATGGCCCACTGTCCCCCCAGGGCGTGGTCAGGGGTGCTGGCCGAGGCGCCTGGACTGGCAATGCGCTGGCTTACAGAAAGACCCGTTAAAACCTAGCTCCCAGGTAAGCTCCAGAGCCTGGACCTCGGCAAATTAGTCTTTTGGCCTGGTTGCCATGGAGACAGACAGGCAGCAGCTGCGCAGGAGAGGAGCAGCAGTTTCACCCACATTCAGGATTCAGAGACATCCATGGGGGGAGGGGCCTGACACAGCCCCTTCTCCTCCAGATACAGAGGCTCCTGTACCCAGGATCTGGTGAGTTGCCAGGGTCACAAAAGGAGACATGGCAGCCCCTGGGTCCCCAAACTAGTGCCCTGCGGCCAGCCCAGTCTCCCCCCGCAGCATCACAGCTGCCTCTTGCTCGGCCTTTGGAACAAACATCTTCCAGAGCTGAGCTCCTGGGTCCTGGGGGGTTCCCAGCTTTGTCCTTGGAGGGGATAAGTCATTAGAGGTGAATCCCAGAACGTTGGTCACGGGAGGCCAATTTGGCCCCGTGCTCTGTCACTCTCCGGAAAACCTGGCAGTGGCCGTGTGGGACGTGACCAGCCATTGTCTGGGAAGGGAGGTTGGCGCTGAGCTCAGAGAGAACTGAGCAAATGATGGGGTTCTTGTCCCCCCGCTTGAGGCCACACTGATATGAATTTGTGACCGCAAGCCCCGTCCTCCCTAGCCTGGCGCAGAGCCCTGGGCGTGCCCGCTGTGGTTACCTCTGGAGCTGAAGGTGGAGAGAAGGGGCGGAAGCCAGGTCACCTGAGTCCACTTTCGGGACCAGGCTGCCAGTAGGTCGAGGCTTAGCATCTCGCTCTTTGGTAAGAGAAGGAATGAGGCTCTGCCTGACCTGGACATAAAAAGGAGCAGAGTGTGAGTGTGGAGGGACAGCAGATGCTGGAGAGAAGCAGATGCTGTGGGCGGCCAGCAGCGGGGCTCTCCACGTTGCTGTTATGAAGGCCGTTCTTGTGTGGGTCTAATTAAAGAAAAAAGGCAATGCCGAAGTCTAGGAAGAGTTGAGAATCCTCCCCTCCCTTCAAGTCCCAGTCTCTCATCCCTGCAGGGAACTACTGATAATTTTGTTGTGCATCTTTTGGGTTTCCAGATTCTTCTCTGAGCATACTTTCTATCATCATCATGTTGACATTATATAAATGATATAAGAACATGTTTTTATAAAAGACACACACCAGAGCAACAGAAACAAAGCTGCGTCTCCTTTAAGTCTGATCCCGAATGTCCTCTGTACGTTGTACATCCTCACACACACGTGCAGCTTTTCTTTCTGCAGCAACCATAGCTTCAGCATCGCCACAATACACTGCTCTGCATTTGGATTGCCCTGCCACAGACTGTGACGCTGAGGCCTTCTCCACGTTGGCATACCTACCCCATTCTCGGTGACCACGCCTCAGCAGCCTGCGTCAGGGGTGTTCTGTACTTATTTAAGTGGTCTCCTCCCACAGGCCCTTGAATGCTTTGAGCAATTGTGCGTTATGCAGGACTTACATCTAGAAGTGGAATTGCTAGGTTAGCATGTTTGTAGCTCTTTAATTTTTTTTAAACCATGAGGATGTTTTCAACTTTTTTTTTTTTTAATTACTCAAGACATGAGCACCATTGTGGAAGAGCAGGAAAACACAGAAAACTATATGGAGGGAAAAAGTCACTCACAATCCCTCAATCCAGTGGCCAGGACTGTTTATTTTTAGACATTTTTCCTTCTAATTATTTTACTGCTATTGTTACAGTGATCAGATCATACTACTAGATAATTTTCTGTCCAGCTTTTTTTTTTAACATTATAAGCATGTTCCTGTGTCACTAAAATATTTTTGTAAGCATGTTTTTATGATTTCACAATAGGCGTTCTATGTACACAGCTTTATTTTCTTTGCTGTTCCCTCTTTAGTTGGCCTTTTGAGTCGCCTATTTTTTTTTTACTATGATTACACTCAGTGAAATTTTTTGCATAAAAATTTGTCTAAAATCCAATAATTTCCTTAAACTAGATTCCTAAAAGGAGAATTACTAAGATCTAGGGACTTAACTTTGAAATAAGTTGATTTTGAATTGCTAATATGTACACTTGGTACAGAACTCCAAAAGATTATGCAATGAAAAAAAAAATGCCTTTTTCCTACTTGGCCCTTCAGCTCTGGGTTTTCTCCGTAGAGGCAGTACTATTCTATTTCTTGTATAATTCTGTTATTTTTTCCATAGGTGAATAGTAGCACATCAGAGATATATCTTTGTACTTTTCTCACCTAATTTTTTTATGTATAGTAATTTTAATTCTTTTAAAATGCTTACAAATAAGAATGCCTCACCTAATATTTTTTAATGGATTCCTCCACTTATAATCCTCCCTCATTTTCTAGAAATTTTCACAGATTTCCTCTAATGGGCGTGCTATCACTAAACTAATCAATTCTATTGATACATGGTTAGGTTGTTTGCAATCTTTTGCTTGTGAGCCTTGCAGTAATGAACCTCCTTCTCTCCAAGTGCTAGTGCATCCAGCTGTAGAATTCATTCCTCTAAGTGGAATTAGGGGTCCCAGGCAATGTGCCTTTTACTGAGCTGAGATCTGGTGCTCTCTCCTCGGGGGGTGACCATTTCCTCATTAAAGGGTATGGACAATTAGTAAAGCTTTTAGCACCAGTGACCAAACTGCTTTCCAGAAAAGGGTTAGTTAGCTATTTACACTCCCAGCAGCCATAAACCAGATACTGTTCACTCCTCCCACTGAGTAAAAAATAGTATGGGGTTTGCAGTGTTTGTTCTCAGTTGTCATTTAAAAAAAAAGAAAAGGATTTGTAGAAGATTAGCACATGTGAGCAAATTATCAATTTAAAATTTTTTTTAATTAAAAAAAAAAAGCAAAACACAGGAGTGGGGAGAATTTCCTAATCCTAGTTTGCTGCTGCTTTTGTGTGACCTTGGGCAACTCCCCTTTCTTCCCAGCTGTATTGTCAGCTGTCCCTAGGAGGAAGGAGGACACGCAACTAGTGTGTGCTTGGCCCAGGGAAACGTTGACTAAGGGAGAAACCACGGCTCCCCAAGTCACCCCAATTGTGAGGGGAAGGGACCTCCAGGCACTGAAGTAGCTGGGCGGTGACTAGCATTGTTCTTTCCTTAGATTCTCCCTTTGGCCATTCCTGTCATGAAGGGAAAAAGGAATCTGGCCACCAGCTCCCGGAGAAGCACCCCACCCCAGACTGACCTGGGGGGGGAGCTAGCACCTTGGGGGCCTTGAGGGGACAGGGCAGAGTGGAGTCTTCCTCACTGGCTGAGGCCCCGGCAGCCCGCCCGCCCGCAGCAGACCGAGACGCGTGGGAGAGCAGCTCAGGCTCCCCCCGCTGCTCCACGCCAGGGCAGCACCTGCTGCACGCGCCCCGCGGTCCGGCGGCGCAGAGCAGAGCGGCGCGGGCCAGGGTGCAGCACCGTGTCTGGGAGCGCTCGGGGCTCACATGGGGGGGCGGGGGCGGGGGCGGCGCTGGCTGCAGGGGGCAGGTGCCCTCCCAGGGGCTGTCAGCGGAGGGCAGTGGCCACGAGCCGCGGGGGTGAGGGCGATGTTGGTGAGCCCGTGTCGATTCGGACTGCCCGGTGGCTCGGCACCCCCAAAAGTCCCGGGAGGCCGGGAACTCTTCTCCCAGGTCAGAGCTGGCGCACTGGAAAAAGCTGGGCGAGGGCCGCCATTGCTGTCCCCACCCTAGTCTCGGGAGTGGGAGCCAATCACGTCCTCGCAGGGCTCCGAGCGCCGCAGGTGGAAGCTGCCTGGGAAGGCAGCGTGGCGAAGCCATTTTCTGGGAGGATTTGGAGTCGTTTCCTCTGAGGGTGTAATCACCATGTGGAAGATGCTAGCCGCGCCCTCCCGCCAGCCCCTCACGACAGGCACGACAGCTTGATTTTCCAGGGACAGGGAGTGTGTCCCAGGAGGCAGGGGACCCGGGGTGGCGGCTCTGGACGGACTCTGGGCTGGGCGCGACTGCCCGGGTTCTTAGCTATAGAAATGCAGGAAGGAATAAATGTCGGGTGTGGGTGAGGTGGTGAAGTGGATGATCTCCATTTGTTCTTGGTAAAGCTGATAGCGCGCACCCCCCCA
>NW_004567109.1:11953586-11968363 GCF_000260355.1 Condylura cristata | reverse complement strand
CATGCCCTTCCTGTGGTTTCTACCCTGGGGTATTACCGTCGCGTGTACTCAAGCAAGGCAGCTGCCGCGGGACCCTGTGTCCTAACCAGCCACTGAAAGCAGCTCAGTGCCCGGCCATGGGGAAAGTATAAATAAAATGGGGTCCGTCTTCAAAATGGGTCACTATTTTGCATTAGAGGAAATAGACTAGAGCTGTTTAGGCAGGGACAGGCATAGAGCTCAAAATATGTTAAGTAAAACCAGAATGCACACAGCATACTACAGCTTTTTCAACATAGCAAACACAACTGCAGGCTCTCTGTGCTATATTCAAATACATGCAAGAGCATTTTTCTTTTTAAAGAAAGTACTGAAAAGATGCACTCCTACCTCGTGAGAGAGGCTTCCCTGGGGCGAGGCGGAGGGCAATGGGACAGTCAGCGGAGGTGAAAGGGAACTTGAGCTTTCTTTGTACTATTCTGTGTTAAAAATAATAATAATAATAATAACAGGGCACTCATGTATTACTTAAGGAATTTTGAACTGTGCATTCATAAAAAGAATGCTGGAACAAATATAGCAAAGTAAATAATAGTTAAATCCTGGTGTCAGAAATGTGTAATCGTTATTTTCTCCTTTGTATTTTTTCAGCTTTTTTTTTTTTTAATGCAGGGAAGCGACATAAAAGTGACTGACACATCTAGACCCTCAGCTCAAAGAAACTGGGTTCTTGTGATTCTGGGTCTGCACCCCAAAAGCCTTCGCCCCACCCTTCTGGGCTTGCAAGGGCCTTGGCGCTCCTGCCTCAGCTTGCTCCCCAGGCCTGAGCAAGTGTGATAGTTGAACCCCGAGGCCTCTAGCCAGGCTTGCTGCCCTGGGCATCTGGCAGGGCTGTTTCCTCGTTCCATGCACCCTGTACCTCTTTTCTCAACCTGCAGTATCCTCCAGGTCTGTACAGCTCAGCTGCCCCTTCTCCTGAGAGGCCTCCCCTCCTCCTTCCCCAGACGATTCCCTCCCTCCCCATTCCCCCATCCCCCACACACTCCTGTGTTTCTGGGTCCTAACTTATTGAATCCCTCTTCTGTTAAATGAACTCTCAGGATCAAATGCAGCCAGTTCTTCCCTTGGCCGAGTCTTCTGGTACTCTTTCTAGAGACTCTGAACCTCTGGGTGTCCCACCCGGATTTGAACCCCAAGATCCTTTACCCCGAGACTACATTCAACCACGGTGCTGGTGCGCTAAGCCCTTCCACACTCAGTCTGCTCCTGAACCGAATATTGGGAGCTCATATATGCCAGGTACTGCTCTCTGGTCATAGAGGAGGGGGCAGACCTATTTTCAGGGACCTCCTGTCAAGCCAGGCCCAGGGGGCAGGGGTCACAGAAAGTAAATAACTTGCCTACTTGTGATAAGTAGTGTATCTTGTGAATGCAGCAGAACTGTGAGCACTCAGAGCTCACGGACTCACTCGATGACTGCTCTGGTTTCCTCCTGAGGAACTTGGTTGCAGAGAGTATTCATTTAGTTAACACGCATCAAATGGGTCCTGTGTGACAGATCTGTTAGGTGCCCCAGGTCAGTAGTCCTTGCCGTCCAAAAACATCGTTGAGACAGAAAGCAGACATATAACCCAATGACAGCAACGGACAGTGCAGACATGTAGGGAGCCGCAGAGACTTGAAGGAACCGGTTAACTGTGAGCGGTTGGGGGTGGGGGGTAGACAGGGATTTCTCAGCGTGGTTGGCAATGAGAGATGCTCAAAAGATGGCTAGGAGTTTCCCCATCTGGAGAGGAGAGGGTATACAGGCAGCAGGAGAGAGCACAGCCATGGGATATAGGAAGCTTGGGGTGTTTGCACTACCGAGGTGACAGCACACTGGCTGGGGGCCTGGCAAGGATGGCGCAAAGGGTCCTGGAGAGATGGGGGAGAACTGGATTGTGGAGGGGATCCATCCTGCGCCGTGCTGAGGGGCTTGGCCTTTTACCCCACAGGCATTGGGTATGGTAGAAGAGCTCAGCTTTTTGGGGAGCATAGTGGTGGCAGCAGAGCAGAGGCTGACCTACTGCTGTCATGGTCGTAGGAAACTTTATATTCAATTCGATGCCAACATCAAAACATCAGATCTCACAAGAAACCCTACATTCTGGCTTCTTTAAGCATGCATTGTTCCAAGATAGACATTTGCCAAAGCCGAGAGGAAGCCTCCTGTGACGGATTAAATTGTCTCTCCCTGCTCAGAAGAAAAAAAAAAAGAGTCCTTTTTTTTAAAGATTTAATTATTTATGCATTTAGAACTGGGTTACAGGCCAGGGGTGCAGGGCAGTGCGACGGAGTGGGGAGCAGAACAGGCAGATCGACGAGGTACATGCTGAGGAGAGCAGCAGGCAAGGCAGAGGTCTGCTGCGCCGTGTGGGTCAGCTCCAGGGCGGGGATTGAACTCGCACTGAAGCGGATGAGGTTAGCTTGCAGTGCTGTGCTTTAATCCACCACGCCAGCAGGGAGGCCTGATGTTGAAGTCCTAACTCCCTGTATGCGTGGATGTGACCTTACATACCCATGGATGTGACCTTGTAAATTGGGTCTTTGTAGACAATCGTGATGAGGTCATCAGGCTGGGCTTTAATCCAGTAAGATGGGTGTCCTTATAAAAAGGGGATGTTTGGACAATGCAAGCTGCCATCTACATGCCCAGGGGCGGATGAGGGCACCAGGAAGCCGCAGAGGAGCCTGGCAGATTCTCCCTCACAGCCTCAGAAGGGACCAACACTGCTGTCACCTGGATTCCAGACTTCAGCCCAGAAAGCCGCCAGACCGCCAGTCTGTGTGTCAGCCACAGTTTGTGGCGTGTTGTCAAGGCAGCCTCAGGAAGGGAGTGCACCCACTGGCCCACTGACTGGGCACCTCGCCCGCCAGTGACTGGGGCAGGTGCATGTGTGGGGAAGGGATTCAAGGGACGGAGCAGAGTGGAGGCCAATTAGGAGGCTGCTGATTATCCAGTGAGTGCTGGGTGCTGGAGAGCCCTTCAGGGTGCCGCCTGCTAACTGACGGGAGGGCGTAGAATAAGCCCCCAAAGGTCCATAAATCAACCCCAGGTTGCAGCAACACATCTGCGTTTCATCCCCCCCTGTGTTTTCTCTTGCACAGCACCTACCCTTCTCTACCCGACATCCCACCTTCTAGGCTCAAGTTCTCCTTGGTGTATACTTTCACCCTCCTCAGAGTGGGTGTGATTTCAGCAGCCTTGGCTTCAACTTCCTGTGACAGCTGTCACCTCTGTTCTCACTGAATTGCTGACATTGCTGATGAATGCCAACTGCTTAGGAGTTTAGTGAGTAGCTGGGGTCAGGGTCCCGTGCCAGGCCCCCACAAAGTGAGCTATGGAATCATGCAGAAATGAATTAAAAGAAACTAGTAAGTTCCCCTCCCCCCCTTTTTTTTAAAAAAAAAAGAGTTATTTATTTATGCATACAAGAGCTGAGGGTACAGGCCACAGGGGCAGGGGGTGAGAGGATTCACCAGAGACAGGGTAGGGAGCAGAACAGGCAGATGTAGTGAAACACACTGCTGAGGGGAGCAGTCAGTGGGTCAGGAGAAGTCTGCTACTCTATGTAGGTCAACTCCCCTGGCTGGGGATCTAACTCGTGCTGCAGTGGCTGCGGATAGCTTCATAGTGCTCAGTGCTTTAACCCACTGAGCCACCAGGGAGTGTCAGCCACCCCCTGCTTTTAAGCCCTTAAGCACACATTCAAGAAAAAGACTAGATCTCAAAAGAAAGAAAAGTCCCCCCAGCCCTAGGTGGGAGGAACAGCCTACTTTGTCTGTCTGAAGCCCCAGAGGTCCAGCAGGGGACAAGGCCTGCTCCCTGCCCCTCCCCATCCCCACCTCATCTTTCTTGCTCACATTTTGATGATTTGCGAAGTTGGAAGAAGCATTAGAAGCCAATCACAAACAGACTCCACATTAAAGAGATGTCGCTGGCTAAAGAGACAGGCATATTGAGTTCTGCACTGGATCCTGGAACTTGAAGGGACCCCGGTGGCAACAGGGGGCACCCCGTTAAAGCCAGCCCTTTAGTTCACTTCTTGTCCCAATGTTCATGATGGAGTTTGGCTGCATGTGTCAACACTGTGCAAGCTGTTGCTATGACAGCAGCTGACCGGAGGCAGGAACTCTCGACCATTTTGCAGTTCTCTGGGAATCTAACACGACTTCAAGACTTCAAGTTTAAAAACAAGCGAAAGGCATAAGTTTTTAAATGTCCCAGGGATCGTGCTTCCCCCTAGTTTCATTGTGATGCCCTGGACACGCCTCCCCGTGAGCCCAGGTTACCAGGCGTTAGGCTCTGACCCACGTGTGTCATGGAAAGATCACTGTAAGTCTGATGAGCGGCCATCACCTTAGCGAGATTGTAAAGAAAGAAAGAAATTCTCCCGGTGATGGAAGTTCTGAGGATCACCACTCTTAATGACCTCGAGATGAGCCAACAGCAGCGCTGCCTGCAGTCACCGCTCTGCAGGGGACACCTTAGCGCTTATTCACCTTGTCATGGGCAACCTGCTGATGTCCTTCATTCAGCTCCACGCTGCCCCCACCCACCGTTGTTTAGGTTCTGGAGCGTGTGAGGTCACAGAGCGTTCCTCTCTCTGACTTCACCGTGACAGCACCGTGCCCTGGCGTTCATCCACACTGCGCCAAGTGGCGGGAGCCCCTCCTGTGGTGACTGGCCACTGTTCCAGTGTCGCACGGGGGCCCTGCGCTTGTCTGCTTGTCTTGGCTGTGGTAGATTACATCCTGCCTGTGCCTGATGTGGACGACCCTTGTCCACTCTTTTCTAGTCCCAGACTGGATTGCTCGCAGCACCTGGTAGTTCTGTTTTTAATTATTTGATTAATTCTCTTGTCTTTTTGATGGTAGCCGTTCTCACAGGTGTCCCAGTGAGGTTACAGAGAGGTCACACCTCACTGTGGCCTTGAGTTATCTTCCCCCGAAGATTAGTAGTGTTGAGCATCATTTTTTGTACACCTGTTGGCCACGTGGACACCATCATTGGGAAAAGTGTCCATCTAGGGCCTTTGCTGTTTTTCAAATTGCATTATTTGGATTTTTTGCTACTGAGTTGTTTGTTCTTGTATAGTTTGGATATTAAGTCTTGGCTACATGGCTTGTTAAGTCCCCCCCATTCCACAGGTTGTCTTTTTACCTTGTTGTTTCTTTCACTGTACAAAACCTTTTTAATTTGATGTAGTCCTGCTCATTTACTTTTTATTTTGTTGTTTATGTTTTAAGGTATCACATTCAAAGAAATCATTGCCAACATCCACATCAAAAGACTTTTTTCCAGATGTTTTTCCATGCTTTTTGCTTCCGGCCTTACATTTAAGACTTCAAAATCCATTTGGAGCTCATCTTTCGAGTGGTATAAGCTAGGTGTCTAGTCTCATTCTTTTACATGTGATTATCCAATTTTTCTAGTACCATTTGTTAAAGAACCTATTCTTTCTTCTTCAGCTATTCTTGTCTCTCTTCCCAAGTATTCGTTGGCATATTCTTGTCTCTCTTCTCACGTGTTAGTTGGCATATGTGCCTAGGGCGTCTCTGGGCTGTCGATTATGTTCCACTGCTCTGTTTTTATGCCAGTTTTGATGACTAGAACTTTATAATATAACTTGAAACCAGAAGTATTATGTCTCTTCTCGTTTGCTCTTGGTTGCTTTGGTTATTCAGGCTTTTACTGTGGTTCCATATAAATGGTATTTATTTTAATTGAAAGTGACTGGGCTCTAGAACAGACCCTCAGTTATGCTGTCAGACCCTTAGATCTGAGTGCTGTTTAGTGGCCAAAATATATCAGCTGAATGGTCCAGCAATTACTGAGTATCTATTCATGACACTATCGGGATAGCAAGACAAAATCATATAGAATCCTGCTCTCAAGAAACTTTCTAGTAAGGGGACAAACATACGCACAGACAGCAATAATTCCAGCATGGTGTAGGTATGTGTGTGTGTGTTATGGGGAGGGCATCAGAAACATTAACCAAGATCTTGAAGGTGGAAAGAATTGCAGTAGAAACAGAGACCAAGAGGCTCAAGGCTGAGGTGTCAGCAAAAACACTGACATATACAGAACTGTGACTTTTCAGGGAGCCTGGAATAGCCCAGTAAAGCTAGAAACTGGGCGGTTGGGGTGAGAATACAGAGGTCTCAATATAGAGGACACAGGAGAACATAAGACCAATGAGGACGGAGTCTTTTAAACAGAACTGTTTTACCCTTAATAAAAGTAGTATATGCTCATTTAAAGGTTGGTATATCCACAATAGCGCAAAGTAGAAAACCAAAGTCGGTTATTATTTTACCCTTCTGAATAAGTATTTTGGTGTTTCCTTTATTATATTTTCTTTCTGGTTGAACTCATATTCTGCACCCGGTTGAATGGTCTTTCATGATTTGTTCATTTACCATAATAGCCCGAGGCTTTCTCCAGCTGATTAAAAAAGAACCTGAAAGTACAAAAGGAGATCATTTCATCCACCTTCCGATTAAAACAAGAACCTTAATTTAACATTGCCAACTGGTTGACAAATCTTTGTCTGGACACCTCTTGTAGCGAGAACTCATCCATTCTTTAGTTAGTCCACTCTCTTGTTAGCAGCCACAGAGCTCTTCATGTCTCTTCATTGTGCCCCATACCTGTACCTTTTCAAAATAACATATCTTCAGGCAAGAATCAGGGCCACAGGGTTTAACTGATTTATGGATGTAGACTGCAGTATTATCACAGTGGTTCTCAAATACCAGGCCATTAACCTTTGCACTTTAATCCTAAAAAAAAATTGAGAGGCTGGAAAGGGAGCAGGGTTTGACACATGGTGGACAACATGGACCAGTGACAAGCCACCAACACAGTGGGAGCAACCGTGGACCTGACCGGGCTCAGCTTGCACAAGCAAATTGTGTGAAATTGAGAAATGGCAGAGAGCCTTGAGACAGACTACACGCTCTGACCTCCACTTAAAAAGGGTATTGGGAGATGTGGAAGAAACTGTGGCTACATAGAAATTGACAAGGAAACTACGAAGAAACCTATAAATCAACCAAACAGAATATTCTGATTGTTTTGTCTGGTGTTGCTTGTGCTCACTGTTGCTCCATTCAGAGTTGGCTGAAACAAAGAGTGTATCCTTATGGGGACAGGAGACTGTATGAGTACCTCTCTACATGGGGAAGATTGTCAAGAGAACGCTGTGTAAATTTTTGATATTAACAAATGACCAAGATTCGCCCACTCCTGAAGTGAGCTGATCTGCAGATAACTCCACAAATTGTCAAGCTTCAAACACCAACCCTTCGAGTAAAAGTGGTCACCTAGATACAGAGTCCTTTTCCAGGAGTTTTTCCAACTGTTTTTTTTTTTAAGATGATCCTTTTTTCTTTAAATTTGTTTCCTTTTTAATTAAAACAAAATTTTAGGTTTCAGGAATTTTTACTTTTTTCACGTGATGTGTCCCAAAGTTTAATTCACCATATGTTTTCAAGCAGAAAAGTGGCATGATCAGAGTTGAGCTTGATGGTTAATACCAGAGCTGTCATGACTGAGGTTTTATTACCCATTAGACACAGTGTTAGTTACTATATGCCTATTGCTTCATTTAGTCTTGCCAGTAACCCTAAGAAGTAGCAGCACTGTCGCCATTGTGCAGATGATGGAACTCAGGTCCCCAAAAGGAAGGAACACGCCCCGCCTCACAGACATAGCTGAACAGCACTGCAGCATCCTGTGAGCACAGGCTTCTAGCCTGCAGTGACGTGAATTAGCCATTTGACCCTGGGCAAATGTCGAAAGTTCTCTGGGTCTCTCTTTCCCTTCTGTAAAATAGTCGGGTTAACTGATACAAGAGTTTAGAGCGATAGTTAAAAGTATAGACTTGGAACCAGACTGTAGAGGTTCTGTTCTGCTGTGTAGCCTAGTTGGACAAGTGAGTTCATCTTTCTACAAGCTGCAAACCTGCAGCAGGAGAATTACAGAAAAGAAATCCACATACCCATGGCCAAGTATTAAGAGTTATAGATCATACTAGCAAATTATCAAGTGTGTGTGTGCTACCCTTCTATCTGGACAAATATACTTCCATAATAGCTCCAGCTAGGTTTTAAATTGAGAATTGTTGGATTCTTTGGCATTCCAGATCAGAACATGACAGAACCAATTCCCTTTTCCTCCCTAATCCTGTCTCCCTGCCCCAACACCCAGGTTCTGTCCACACCACTTAGCCTGGACAGAGAGTGTGGCTACTAGCTGGGAAGTTTGCAGACCCAGAGATGTGACGGGCATAGAGGCTGAAAGTTCACCTAGGCCATTTGGACAGGGAATTCTGGGGTCCCAAATAACAGAGTGTGGTTTAAAGAGTGTCCCAGGCCCTAGGTGGCACCTCTCCCTGGCCCAGGGAGGGGAGATTCAGCTGGAGGAGGGAGGGAGCAGAAGCGCAGGGTCTGGGGCAAGACTGCTGCTCTCTAAGGAAGATACTGGCTCTCTGGGTCTCAGTTTCTGTAAGGTTTGACTGGGACTTGCCTGTCCTTCATTTCCAGAAAAAAAAATCAGTCCTGGGCAAGCTGGAACAGTTGGTCACCCCCATTTCCTCATCTTTATAATTAGGTTAAAAATATCTTATGAGAGTGCTATGAGAGTTAAATGCATTACCACATGTGGAGTTAGAGCGGGGCCGGCCACGTGGTACACATTCTAGGAGCGTATTAGCTATTTGTCACTTTTCCCATTATTTTTCTTGTGGTAAAATATATCTAACATCCATTTGATCATTTTAACCACATTATAAACAGTTCCATGGTATTAAGTACACATGGTTCTGCAACCTTCACCACCACTCAACTCTCTCACCTTTTCATCTTGTGTAACTGAAACTGTCTCCAATAACAATGACATCCTTCCCTTCCCACAGCTCCAGGCAGCCACCACTTTACATTCTATCTCTCTGATTTCTACTAAGTATCTCATAGAAGTGGAGTCACACACAGTATTTGTCTTTTTGTGACTGACATATTTTACTTAGCGTAATATCCTCAAGGTTCATTTTTGTTGTACCATGTCCACATTTTCTGCTGTGGATGGATGTTTGAGTTGCTCCAATTTTTTTTTTTTAAGATTTATTTAGTTATGCATACAGAATTGGGGTACAGGCCAAAGGTGCAGGGAGTGAGAAGACTCAACAGAGACAGAGTGGGAAACAGACTGACTGAAACATACTGCTGCGGGGAGCAGCGGGCGAGTCAGGAGAGGTCTGCTGTGCCCTGTGGGTCAGCTTCCTGGCCGGGGATGGAAATGCAGGTGCTGGAGTGGCTGGTGATAGCTTGATAGCACTGGGACATAACCCCTTGTGCCACCAGGGAGGTCCTGCCTGAGGTTTTAAACCTGGAAGGCAAGTGACTAGCAAAGTCACTAGCTGAGTGGAGGAACACAGGTGTGGTTAATGGGAAGATGTTGGTTCAGTGTGGGTCAAGTTCTTTAGATAGTTGGAAATGATTCAGAAGAGGGATGGGAGCACAGAAGACACATGGGAGTTATTCCCATAAAAGGAGTAATTAGAAGAAAGCATGGCCTTAAGTAGAGATGAAGGTTAGAATGTGGAGTGAGAAGACTGGGTTGGGCTGTGACATCTTGACTGCACCCCACTCACATTTAGTATGTGTGTGTGTGCATGTGTGCCCTTATCATAGTTCATGGACTCAAAAATGCCATGGATTTAAAAACAAACCATTATTTTATGTACTAGGAAAATACATACTATCAATTTATTGATTAACATGATATTATTGTTTATTAGGACACGCTATTTACTGATGAGATACAACTGATTCCAAATAGACAACAATGTGCATGGGGGTGGGATTTACAGCTCAGAACTAACTGTATAAGATCTATACCACGTACTGTGCCAGGCATCATGAAAAAGGCAGTAGGCTACAGCTAAGGAAAAGACCCGGCCTTTAAAGCTCCCAGTCTCACAGAGACACCTGCAGACGCTTCTGCTGCAAGACTGACTGAGACAAGTGCCACCAGGGAGGCATCGGGGCTGTTCTGAGATCATCTGCTGCTTGTCAAGGATTTACAGGAGATATTAATATAGACAGAATGACAGTCGCATCTTTCTGGGGATTTCTAGTCCTCCCCCTCCTTTTCCCTGATGCCTGAAATTTCGAGGGACAAAGCCTTTCAAACCATTTTGAATGAAGTGATAGAATGAATGGAAGCACCACGTGGTGAGTGTTGGACTCCTATGGAAGCAACTTGGCACCACCCAAATCACGAGTGTGATTGCCCTGGGCTTGCGGTACTGCTCTAGGAATACATCTTGCAGATAAAGTCACCCACGTGGATGCGTTAGAGTCATTAGAACATTGTTTGAAGTACCAAATATTGGGGATAACCTAGGAGCCACAGATGGGGCACCAGTTGGCTAGACTATGGAACATCCACAGTGATCCCATATTAAGGACATGCTTGATGTAGGACCAGGGACACGATCCCTGATGTGTCTTCTGAACTGAAGAAATGCTAAGTGCAAGACAGGTACAGTGGGCTGGCCTTGCACAGTGGATTTGTGCTAAAAGGGGCAATACGAATCTGTATGTACAAATCTGCTTACATTAAACATCTCTCGAAAGCTAGTAACAATGGTGGGGGAGAGGTAGGTCGTGCATTTGGCAGACGAGGACAAAGGAGGGGAGAAGGCTTTTTATATCTTATTTCTAAATGATGTGAGTATGTTATCTATTTAAAATGTTAATTGAATTTTAAAATTACTCCGTGGGAAGACTTAACACAGTGACTAGGAATTCCACCAAAGGGTGAAAGTCTATAATTTGTTCATTCATCACTCAATAACCTATAGTAGTCAAGATCTGTCTCTGGTGTTCTTTGTCTGTGGCATGCCACTGAACACCCTGGTGTTGCCATGCCCCTGCCCCACCCAGCAATGCCAAGATCCACACTCTTGAGCTAGGACAGAAGGAGGGAAAAATGGGTGAATTTCAGCTCTGTGATGGCTGCATGTCATAAGACTACCAGCAGCTTTCCTCCGGAATCCTGGAGGCTGTCTGTATCTGGTGCCAAGCTGCGGCAAGGATGGGCCTCCTATCCATGTATGGCTCCACCCCTTCCAAGACACCCACATCAGCAAGAAGTTGTCCTGAGTTGGGGCTGGCAGGCTCCAGACGGGTACTCCAGGTGCCTCTGGGAAGCCCCAAAGCTCTGTAGCCAATGTCCTCATGCCTGCCAAGCTGCAAAACAAGGAACACGTGATGGGGGCCTTAAACAGAATCAAATCTCAGTTCTCTGGCCACGAGAAGAACCACATTTCCAGGAAATGGGAACGTGCAGATAATTTGGATGACACGGTGATGGAGTGCCTCATCCCAGATGGCTATGGGGTCAAGTACAGCCCTAATCTTGGCCTTCTGACCAAACAGTACTCATGAAAGAAAGGCTCAGAGCTGCCCACCAATTAACCCCACTACCTACTCATCTAAAAAAGAAAGCAAGATAAACATGTTTTCTAGCAACGACAGCCAGACATTGTGTTAAACACTTTCACTTGTATTAACTTATTTAATCCTGACGACCCCTACGTGGTGTAAGTGCCTAATGTTACCCATGTGGAAACTGAGGACGAGCAAAGTTGTTCTTTGCCTAAAGTCAACAGTCGGCATCCAGGCCCCACATCCCAGTCCTCAAGGTACCAAGACAAAGACACAGCCCTGTCCTCTGGGACTTCATCGCCTGTGGTGAGGGAGACAGGCGTGTGAAATAGCAGACTCACAGGTTTTGAATAGGGAGTGTTAGAGCACTGTGCCGAAAGATTAGGGGATAAAGGGAACACAGCGGCCGAGGATAAGGAGAAAACCTCTCCCACGACACCCTCTTGCCAAGGACAGGCCCTGTGAGCAGCAGTGGAACTCACCAGCGCCCACGCGGGAGACAACCCCTGCAGCCCAAGCAACAATGAACAAAGGCTGCCGGTGCTCTCTGGCAACAGGGGAGATCTGGCTACAGACTGGCCGTCTGATGGGTGCAGACATCCCTTCTGGACTTTGAAGCCCGAAGTGTTCTTCTTTAGCTGTCTGCATAGATCAAATAAGCTGGATGACTGCCATATCTCGACCTCACTTTGTGCTAATCCACAGTCACAGCCAGCTAGCTCCACGGCAATACGACTGAACCATCTGAGCAGAAGCAAAAATAATTCTCATGGGCAAAGATAGACACTTCCAAGATGTGAACATTAACTCTTTGCTGGCACTTCTGCAGGGAGTCGAGTTTGAAGTTAGTTTTAGGAAGTGTCCAGAAAAGAAGTTCTGCCCCTTCCAAAGTGAAGGCACAGTGCTGTTTTCTCTCCTGACAGTTGAAACCCCTTTGTATTCCCAGGCTCGTGCAGGAACAGCCATGAATTGATATATAGCACAGTCTTGCTTCTAGAAGGCAGCCCCACCCTAAACAACAGGGACCATACTACTGCACAAGCATGTTTTTATTCACAGGATCATTCTAGAGGGGCCTTATTCCAGCACCCTTTCCCAGCCCCCAGTCCTCAAGCAGCAGTGAGGATCTCGGGCAACCCTTGTCGCAGAGAATGGGAGGACCAGGCAGCTAACAATGAACCCAGAAGCCAAGTGGCATCGTTAAAAAAGATTAAAAATCTCCATGAGTTCTAACATCTTCCTTCCTTAGCTGTGGTTTCCATGGAAATAGACATCTGCTGTAGGGAGAAAGAAAAGGTGGGGGGAAACCGTGTAAGTGCTTTAAAATAATCAGTGTTTTGAAGGATTTATTTTTTTCTTGTCACAACATTAATTGTCAGAAATGTGAAATTTTTGTGTGGCAATTTTTGTATTTAAAAAAAAAGGAGGATCAAATGGGTGGGGCCTTTCTCTTCAAACCTCCAGATCAAATACAAAGACTTCAAGATAAAGGCTGGTTCAGGGAATAATAGACTCCTTTGGCCTTGGGTTCTTGCTCATTTGTGTTGCCTGCTGATTTGTCACTTTTCAGTAAGGTCTTATTGTCCCCCACCCCCACCTCTTCCAGCCTCTGACGATTTCGCTCAGAAAAGCGACATATGGAAACACCTGGCCATTTTGTGGCTAGGTTTGGTCTGAGAGGGAGAAGCCTTGCAGAGCTCAGAATCTGAATTATTCCTGGATCTGCTCACATGCTAAGAGGAAACCACTGGATTGGGGGAAGGGGAGAAGCCGACCCCACACAAGGGTAATTGTTGGAGAAAATGCCACAACAAGCATATTTCAGGGAACAGTGCATTGCTAATTGTTTGCTTTTTGCAGTTTGCTGCTATAAGATTCAGTTTTCATTGTCCCGGGTATCTAATATTTTACATCCAGCACATCCCTAGTGACTGGCTAGGCACAGAAGTCTTTTTAAATTAGGACTATTGTTTCAGCAGAGTTGGATTTATTTGTTTCTTGGTTTGGGGGGGGGGTGGGTCTATTGGTTAATAAAACGAAGATGCCCTTCTGCCTAGTCCGGACCCCAAAGCAGGTGTTTCGGTGAAATTACCACCACTGGAGGACACAGCCTGGGTAAGAGGAGGAGGAGGGTAAGCAGCCTGGGTAAGAGGAGGAATCATGCTCATTTTATTTATTTTTCCTTTGGGGGAAAGGAGGCCAGTTATTCTAATACCACTAGGGTCAGACCCATTTTCCTTTGTGCTGTTCTGTGCCTTCAAGTCCTTTCAGGTCAGAGAGACCTTGACCTTGTGACTCCTTTTGTTTTGATTCCTAAAAAAGGCCAGCCCCTCTGGGGAGCACGTGCTCCAAGAACAAAAGCAACACTTAGCTGCAGTCTGTGTAGTCTAGAACACTACTGCGCCTTCCTTCTCTATGGTCAGGCAAAGGCTTGGCAAAACAGATGGCCGCTGCATTTAAGCTAAGTGACTTTGTGAGACCAAAGGAGCTCAAATTCCAGAACCACATGCTTATTCCCCGCAGATCTCTGGTCACCATTAGGACCACCAGTCTCCTCCCATCACTAGGACAACAGGTCTCTGGAGACACACGTTGGCACAGAGAATGCACCAGTGAGGAAAGGGCCACGCCTGTGACCTGTTAGGGACGGGTGGGTTAGGGTTATGATGTCACAGTTCAAGTGACAGGTGGGTGTCAGGCAGGACCACGGTGCAGGGGAACTTACAGGGGCGTTGTCCTGTCACTAGGGCTTGGGCGTCTGATGACGGCACGTGGTGGGCAAGAGGGCACTGCGCTGTCCGAGTGCTGCCCTTGGGGTGATGCGGGACACGTGGCTCCACAGAGGAGGAGTCCGCAGACACTGTCTTGAGAGGTAGGGAGGGGGGACCCGCCCCAGCCCGCCCCAGCCCGCCCTCTCACTAGTGATGGGCAAGCTGGTTCGGCCGCATTCTGGCCCTCTGCCACGGTCAGACGGCCGCCCCGACCCGGCTGACACCTGGGGAGACCCCCAAGTGTTCCCCACCCTTGGCATTGTCCTCGGACTCCGCCCGCTGAACTACACTTCCCAAGGTGCTCCGGGGTCCCCAGGGGCGGGGCCCCACTTCGACTGCGGGGGGCAGGGGCGGCACGTGCCGCCGCTCTCAGCCAATGCCTGGCCCTGCGGGGAGGTCACGTGCCGCTGTTTGGCGCTTTTGTGCGCGCCCGGGTCTGTTGGTGCTCAGAGTGTGGCCAGGCGGCTCGGACCGAGCAGGTGGGTGCGGGCCCTGGCGGCGGCGGGCTGGGGACTGCAGGAGGACGCG
>NW_004567109.1:11944653-11953426 GCF_000260355.1 Condylura cristata | reverse complement strand
GGAGCCTGGGCTTTGTCCCCGCTCCCTGGAGGCGCGGCTCTCGTGGGCAGGGGCGCGGCCAGCTGGGCCAGCCCTGGACGTGAACCGCGGGGTGCCTTCCAGGAGACAATAGGGGGCGTGGGCCCTCTCCGCCGGCCTTCCCCCCTCAGAGGGCGCGGCCCGCCGGGGTCCCCATTGTTTGAAAGGGCGGGTCGGTGTCCCCGCAGCCGCGACCCGGGGCAGACGGCGGGCAGTTGCGTGGGAACCCCGCTCCACCGGTGCCGCCGCCCAGTGGCTGTGGGGCCGCGCCCGAGGGGCTGACATCCCGCGAGTGCGCTCCTGCCCGCGCGGGGGGCTGCGCGGACAGCTGGGGTGGCGACAGGTTGGGTGGGCGCGGGGGGCGGAGGGGGCGAGTGGATGGACGGGCTCCCTCAAGTCCCATTCCTGGGACCTGCCCCACCCACAGAGCTGCGGCGGGGATGGGGGCGCCAGCGAGGTGTTTTTGGCGGGAGTTGGGAGGGGGTGTCCGCGCGGGGCGAGCCCGGGAGGGGCGGAGTTACCCGGATAGGACCGTTAGCCCCGCCCATCCCTCCCCTTCCCACGCGCGCGGGCTCCCGGGTGTGGAGGAGTTCGCGGAGATTCGAAAAGGCGCGGGGAGGAAGGGGCGGGGCCAGGGGCCGGAGCGCAGGGCGTGCTCTGATTGGCCGGGGGTGGCCTGCCGTCTGGCCAGGGCCACGCCCATCCTGGATGCGGAGCTGCTCCCGGCTGCGACCGTTTCGCTCGTTCTGGAAATCTTAATTTCCAGCTGTTAGGAACCTGTAGTCCTGCGTTTCTTGTAGTAGATGAATCATGACCTTATAAAGATCAAAAAGGGATGTATAATTTTTCATGACATAGGCGACAAATCTATGATTTAAAAGTCTAGAGGTTCATAAAATAATTCTGTACGCTGTTAGACAGGAGCTCTCACCCCAAGAACAATGGGAGTTGAGCGTTGTTGGTTGATGTTAGCTTGGGCGTTTTGTTTCCCATCGAGGCAGACACAGACAAAGCAGGGGTGGGTGTTTCATTTGCACAATGAGTTGTAAGCAGTATTAAGATGGCTCCGGTCTCACTATTTGGGGGAAGAAAAATCTTGTGACTTAACGTGGTCTAATTAAAGAAATCCCAAGAGTTGGTTTTGAAGGGCCAGTCTCGCTTATCTTGGTTTAATGCAACCAAAGGTCGTTTCAATGCAAATTTCCCCAAATTTCAATACGTTAATAGGTTTTGATTTCCTTTCCTAGTTTGTGACGTCTTAATTCCACGGATAGTGATTTTTCTGACACTGATTTATGTGAATGTGATTGGAGGTCCCTTTGTATCGGTGACATGTAGAAATGCACAGAAATTGATTGCGTAATTTTGAAAATCGTTTTCAGGGTTTTCCTTGCCAGTGGATTGTGTAGAGTACACTGCCAGTCTCTTGTCTTCTGCTCACCATGGCTTCTTCTGGTAGGTAATCTCTTTGGAAAGGCTGGAATTGCGATGGGATGATGACTTCAGATGTCTCAGAGGTTCCTAAATCTTCCTTTTGGCATCTGAGGTTTTGTCATCCAAAACTGTGTTTTATGAATTGAAGAATAAAGTAACAACGATTGTCCATTGAATGCAGTCATAATTAATTGTTTTTTTACTAGAAGACTTAGCTTGGTCTAAAGCAAAATTTTAGAGTTTTCCCCAAGTCTTTCTATTGTTCGTGTAAGGAACTGTCAAATACTGATACCTCAGAATGGTATTTATTATGCCAAAAATGTTGAGCTTTGTTTTTCTGGGAGGTAGCATTTTAATTCTTGTCTGCAACTACAACTTCTCTTAACAGTCTTTATTCTCACTATATTAACTTGATTTTTAGGAAATTAAAAACAGTTGATTAGACTAGAAAAACCCCTTTTTTCCTGAATCATAAATATGATCAACTTCAGATATCCAGGTGAAAGAACTGGAGAAGCGTGCCTCAGGCCAGGCTTTTGAGCTGATTCTCAGCCCTCGATCAAAAGAGTCTGTCCCAGAATTCCCCCTTTCCCCTCCAAAGAAGAAGGATCTTTCCTTGGAGGAAATTCAGAAGAAATTAGAAGCTGCAGAAGAAAGACGCAAGGTAAACATCACAATTCATACAAAACAGGATTTTTATTAAAGTAATGTGGCAGTTCCGTTTTATTTCTGTAACAGGAGGAAAACAGAATTGTAGCTAGATCATTGTTCAATGTATGAAGATTATATTTGCCAGTTACTGGAAGAAAATTTCAGCCATCATTTGCTGAGCTTCTATTACATGTTACCTCGTTTGTTTTGTGCCTTTAATAGGGTGGCCTAAAGAAGGGTGGGCATTACTGAGATAGGGAGATTGGGTAATGGTCTCAGGAATGGGAAGGAGTTTTCCCCAAGCCAATAAGTATTGGAGTCAGGATTCAAGCCTAGGCTTGTCTGAAACCAAAATCATGGCATCATGCTTTGTTTTGGAAAATTAAATTTGATGCTGGGTGATTTTTTTGGTTTAAGGATTGAGAGCTATAATTAAAACTTTTTTTTTTTTTTAGATTTATTTATAATACAAGAATTAGCGTATAGGCCAGAGGTGTGGTGGGTGAGAGGACTCAACAGAAACAGAGTGGGGAGCAGATCAGGCAGATTGACAAAGCACAGTGCTGCCAGGAGCAGTCTGCTGCACCACGTGGATCACCTCCAGGGCTGGGGATTGAACTCCATGCTGCAGTGGCTGCAGATAGCATCATAGTGTTGTGCAGGGAGGGCTCTATAATTAAAACATTTTTAATTGCTCAACTGGCATAGTGGTATTACATCTTTTATCTATGCAATTCTATTATAAAAAGTACTCCTTAAAAAGAACAAATTAGAAAAATAAATATTGATACGCTTATTAGAGAAAAAATGGGAACTACAGAAGTTTATAGATAGGAATTTAAAAATAGTCATTATCTTCCCAGAATTTACTGTTAACGTTTTGTTATATTTCTTTTCTTTCATTAATCATTAAGAACTTTATATAAATCCCCATTTAGTCCCATTTTCCGACCACCTTGATTCTAATTTTAGAATTAAAAGCACAAGAAGGTGAAGTAGTAACCTGCTGGTGACCAACACAACCAGTGCAGCTTGAAGTCTAGTACATTTAACTTCATGTCATACACCTCAATTTTTTAATCTGCTGCCTCTTGCAGTGCTTTATGTGTGTCCCTCTTGATGCTGAAAGTTGTCTCCAAAGACTGCAGTGTTTGCACTGGTGCATTGTAACTTGCTCTTATGAGTATTTTGAATTTATGGAGTTTGAAATTATGGAAGGCAAACAACCAAAGACAGGACAGAAAAGATTTTTTTTAGGAATCCATCTCAGCTATGGTCTTGCCTGTGCTTTATGTAGAAACTGGCTAAAATATAGGGCGACTCTTATCATGACTGGCATCTTTCAGGAAAGAGTTAACAGAACCAGTGGAAGATACCTTGTAGGTTTTCTGCAAGTCAGTGCTACCAGACACATCTAAATCTGTTTGGTAACAAGCTATTGTTAGTGTGGAGCGATATACTGTGATAACAGCTCTGGTGGTGTGGCCAGTGGTGTGGAGGTTAATGCATCTTCCATAGGCTAATGTGTTTTTCCTTGAAACAAATCCTTCTGGCTTAAATCTAGAGACTTAATCTTAAAATGTGTCATTTATGCATTTCTTTTTTATCAGTATGATTACATTTTAAATGGATGGACTTACTTTCTTTGGAATGAAAGATATTAAATAACCAAAATTCCTTACAATGAAGTTCCATTCCTAAGTGCATATCACACAATTCATTTAGACATCAGTCAGCAAATCTTAAAAAGATTTCCATAAGGAATAATTGGGCAGGAGTCTGAAAAAAAACTGGACAGTTTACCAAATTTAATACAAACACTCGAAAAGGTATGATTTCCATATTATTTCATGGTAGAGATAATTTGGGGCTTGGTTTCAGTACACAGAGATCTGATTTTTTGCCACTTTTCAGACTCCCCAATTAATTTCTGTGGCTTTTTTAACTATGTGAAATACATTCAGAGAGTCGAGCCTATTAAACTTTTTTCCAGTCACATGAAGCTGAGGTCTTGAAGCAGCTTGCTGAGAAACGAGAGCATGAGAAAGAAGTGCTTCAAAAAGCAATAGAAGAGAACAACAACTTCAGTAAAATGGCGGAAGAGAAACTGACCCACAAAATGGAAGCCAACAAAGAGAACCGAGAGGCACAAATGGCTGCCAAACTGGAGCGTTTGCGAGAGAAGGTTGGTGTCTCAGCCTTAGTTGAGATAGGACAAGAGCTTGAAGTTTGATGTACCAGTGAAGAGCCTTAAACTAATTGCCTTGGCTAGAAGGCAATGTGGGGGCTTAACATGCTAAATGAGAGCTATCTCATTTTAAACAGAACATTTAATGATTTCCAGCATAGTTGCATTTTTTTTAGAAGAGTACTAGGAGACCCTGCCTTTAGGTTCTGTGATTGACCCAGGAAGATGAGTATGAGCTTCCCATGGCTCTGACATGTGGCCTGAGGCTATGACAGGTCTCTTTTGGGACTGTGACTTGGCAGGCCTTTTTATTTGACTGATGATATACTATTTCTTTATAGGACAAGCATGTTGAGGAAGTGCGGAAGAACAAAGAATCCAAAGATCCTGCTGATGAGACTGAAGCTGACTAATTTGTTCTGAGAACTGACTTTCTCCCCCTCCCCTTCCTAAATATCCAAAGACTGTACTGGCCAGTGTCATTTTATTTTTGCCCTCCTGACAAATACTCTAGAAGCTGATGTAGGACTGTATAGGTAGATCCAGACTGTATGATGTTGTTTTAGGGGCTAAAGGGGAGAAACTAAAAGTGTTTTACTCTTTTTCTAAAGTGTTGAAGTCTTTCTAATGTAGCTATTTTTCTTGTTGCATCTTTTCTACTTCAGTGCACTTGGTGTACTGGGTTAATGGCTAGTACTGTATTGGCTCTGTGAAAACATGTTGTGAAAAGAGTATGTAGTGGCTTCTCTCAAACTGTTAGATGCTGAATATCTGTTCACTTTTAAATCCCCATTCTGTCCCAATCTTACCAGATGCTACTGTACTTGAATGGTTAATAAAACTGCACAGTGCTGTTGGTGGTAGTGGCTTCTTCTGTCCTGGTAATAAACTGAAGTGATAGCGACTGTCCGGGTTTCTGTATGTTCCAGTGGGGGCCTGTGGCTGGCAGAAACACCCAGCACACACGTCACTGCAAGTTCTCCACCCTTTGAGTTGCCAGCTCTAAAGTCGATCGCATTGTCTTCTTCCACAATCGTCACTTTGTTGTGCAGCCTGGGCCCAGATCAGCTGTTATGATAGTCTTTCAGATGTTTATTTGCAAACAGGCATCATTTTTTTTTTTTGTTCCAGTGTCCCTGCTTAAAAGGCAGATTAAATACAAATTGTGTTTGTAGAGAACATTTTAATGGAAATCTTAAGATGAATTAGATATTTGACTTTTCACTAACTTTGTGTTTCAACTGGGGGTGTGGCTGTGCCCCAGTATTTTCCTGTGGTAGAAGCTATGACTCAGGAATTGGAATATTAAAACTTTCTGTCAAACACTCTAGCAGCTCCTTGAGATGATAAAGGAAAACCTTATTTTCCAGAATAGCATTTGACTGTGTTTCACATTGGCAGTTACATCATCTTGTACCCAGAAGTCGTCAGTCACTGTTGAAGCATTACCTCTTAATTCAGGGAAAGCCTTTGGCAACTTTCCTGTGCGATTTGCAAGATGGCTTTGGATACATAGGGTTATTTGCTTTCCGGTGTCTGTATCAAGCTTCCTGGAAGCCCCCACAGGATGAGCTTGTTCAACAATGCTGGTTCTGCAGCTGGCTCTGGGCTCTGCGTGTTGCCCCACAGCTCTGGCTTCCTCTTGATTTGGGCTTTACCAAATTTATAAGGATGATAGAACCCTACCTTAACCTCCTAGGTTAGAACTAAATTGAGGGTGCTTACAACTGTTTCAAATGTGTATTTAGAATTTCACTTAGAGACCAGGAAGTGAGCCAAATTATACTCTTGAGTTGGAAGTGATTATGCGTCTTTTATGTGCCTTGAATGCACTTACAAATTAGACTAAATGATTGGTGGTAAGATTTCTGAAAAAAATCTGAATTTAAAGGAGCAAGTTCAAGTGTAGTTTAGTACAATAGATTCATGACACAGAGAGGCTTGTGTGCAGCAACTCAGCATTGTTCACACTCAGTGCCTTGGTTTCTGGCGCATGGAATGTGTTCGTTTGCATGAGCACAATGGTGCTTCCAGAATCTAAGTCACCATTCGCTAGAACTGAGCTTTGAAGTGTGCGTAGAAATTGGGAGTAATGATAGTAGATGTCCTGCAGGTGGCAGTAGACCTGTTCATACAGTACTTGGGGGATAGGAAGCGCTCAGGCAAAGGCTAAGGATAAAGGTGGGCTGAAGGAGGGTTCCCTAGTTAGCCCCGCCAGGGTGGCTCTAGCTTGGTGTCAGAAGGTGGCTCTGAGTGCCCTCCTCGTGACAGCAGTGTCACAGGGAATGGGTACATCTTACTGCAAAACCGGAGCCCCTGGCTCTTCTGTTCCACTGCTCCCTTTCCAGAAGCACTTAGTTTTAGCCCTCACTTTCCTCCCAGATAAACGAGATGGCTCAGTGGGTTTAGTTAAGTACCCACCCGTCCAAAGCTTTTGGCCTATCACTTAGAAGGGGTGAGAGAAGGGGCAGCTTCTGGCATGTCAATCTGTGACTTTCCCTGGCCCAGGTGTTCTAGGTCCTGTCCCCAGTGTGCATCTCCAGCCTCCTGGCAGCACTTCTGTCATCTGCTCATCTCGTAAGGCCAGGGTGCTGTGACAGCAGCCTGGGCTGTCACAAAGAGGTGGCCTCCACTCCCTCTGGCTGGAGGGAGAAGAGACTATCCCTTCTTCAGGGCTTTTCTACTTGGACACGGTGATTGCCTCAGTATAAAAGAGGGTTGAAGGCCCCTAGCCCCATATTTAACAGACCTTTGGAGTGTTCTCCCCATTGGGCAATAGTAGCACACTAAGGGTGAAAGATGGGATTGCAGCCATTGTGTGCTGAACATGAGGGGAGAGACATTACAGAACATTTAATGAGAATATTGTTTGTACTGTACTGGCTTGATGGAGGGAATGACCACAGTGGTCAGAGAAGCTTAAAGGAGGAAAGTCCTTGAGAAGTCAAGCACTTAATTATTAAAGCCTTGGCAAGCTGGTAATTGCAGCATGCTCAAAACCTGCTGTAGTTAGTACAGGACTTGGTGAAGGGCCGACTGCAGCACAGGTGGTGGTGTGCAGTGAAAGATCATTTTGAGGAAGAAAGTGTGGAGGTGGGGTGAGTGGACAGGAGGTTGCCTCCATCGCTGTGGGGGCAGTGCAAAGATGAGGTAAGGGGCTGAGTGGGGGGAGGCCTGTCTGGGGCCTGGTCGTGCATATGCCACACTGGGAACCTGGGGGAGGGGAATGCCACTGTTGAAAGGGAAATGGTGGAATCTTAACTACTACTTACAGAGCAGTGGCTGCTAGTCCCTGTTATGTAAGTTCTCAAGCCCAGCCCTGTGAGGTAGATGTAAACCGGAAGGGAAGGTTATGTAACTTGCCCAAGATCCTTAGCTGGTTAGAGTATTATCCAGGACCACAGATGTCAGTCCTGCCTGAGGAGAATGGGGTAAGGGGCTGCTCTGGCAGCTTGGAGACCCCCTCTGTTGTGCTGAAAAATTCAACTCTGCCCAGGTCCGTCCAGTGCCACCCTCCTTAAAAAGACAGGGACTATCTCTTGTTATTTCTGGGGGTGAGGTCTCATCCCACCCAGCACCCTTCTACCATGCGTGTTATTCCCTCAGTGGAGAGTTCTGACTTCCAGCAGTGAGTGCTAAGGCCTCCAGAAGAAGGTTTTGTGGCTTTACTGTTAATTCCATTTTCTGAATGTTTGATTCAGGAACAATTAGAAGATGAAGACCCTGTTCCCTTGGGGAAGCTTCCCCTTGTGCATTCCCTAGACGTTACCTTCCAAGTCCAAAGCTGTGGTTCTAGGTCTTTACCTGACCAGATTGTAGACCCCTGGAACCAGGGATCGGTCTTGGTCACTGATGTTCCCCCACTGAGCTGAACTCCAAGGCCCCAGAAGCTGTGCGGGTACTTAAGTCTGGCTGTTTTCCTCCTCCCTCTTCATTCAGGTCAAATACAAGTTCCATAGTGTCCTGGTGTTGGAGGCTTCTCGGTGGAAGTCAGTAGTCCCAGAAGGTTTGCTCACTTGTTTGTACAGGCACCTGGACTTAAAGAAACCAAGCTGCAGGGTTTGATGAGTTCTGAGATGCAGTAGCCTCCGTGGAGGGGTTCTGACCCTGTGTGGTCATGAGAAGTGCCTTCCCCACCCTTGGGCACCAAGTGGGCTGTGAAAGGGGCCAAAGGGAAGAAGGAAAAGGCCGAGACAGCCAAATGCCCACTGCCTCCCACCCCACCCCTGGCCCAGTGGAATGTTGGCACAGGCTGCTGGCTCCCCTCTCTGGCAAGAAGCCTGGTATGGCCTGGGTTGGGGGAGGGTATCAGTAGGGGTCCCCGATTAGGCTCAAGTGTTCTCCCAGATCTCTATTCCACAGTAGGAGCTGATAATTATTTGCATTGTCTCAATGAATCTCCAGAACAACCTTATAATGCCTATTTCACAGGCAAGAAATGAGGCAACTGTGGTTCCCGTAGGTGATTTGCCCACAGTGACA
>NW_004567109.1:11931292-11938799 GCF_000260355.1 Condylura cristata | reverse complement strand
ACCCTGGTGCAGTGCTTGCTTGTCAGGGCAGGCAGGCCTTATGCAGCTGAGGCAATCCAATTGTAGGCTGAAAGTTGCTCAGAATATTTTGATATTACGATTATACAAAAAAGGGAGGTCATAACACAAGTTAACATGGAAAGTCTGATCTTTCAGAGCTTTTCCCGAGCTACCCGGAATCTGTCAGACGATAGCCGTCGCATAGCTTGTGTCACTGTCTGGCCAATCCACAGGCAGCCCCAGGGACCCTCTAAAGTCAGCTTTTCTACCCCAGTGCCCTGCCCAATGCCTTTGCCATGTCCACTGCTTGAAAATGGGAGAAGAGACCCTGCGCCTTCACCCACCGCAGCTCTGGCATATGCATGGCTGGCTGTGGGGGTTGATGCCCCTAGAGCATCAGGGTAGCCATGGCATGGGTATGTGAGCCCTGAGCTCAGGAGTGGTGACCTGCCCCTTAGGGGGCCTGGGGACCCCGCTGACACAGACACCGGCTTCACGCCCTCTGCCTTAAGTTTCAGGCCATCCTGTCCTCTTGGCCAAAGCTTCACCGGACACCAAGGCCAGAGCATGAGGATGCCCAGGCTGAAGCCCATTAGTGCCCTCCCTGTGGGCCTCAAGATGCTGTGTACCCCAAGCAGTGCCTCCTCTCCGTGTCCACTGTGAGGACACCTGCCCACCTGGCATCCAGGCGTGGCCGGCGGTGCCTTGTGAGTCGGCCTCGTGAAGGTCCCGACAGAGGGAGGCTGCTGACCGCCCAGCGGTGCATGGAGGAGCAGCCGCGCCCAGGCCCTGATCCGGAGCAGAAGTGGGTCAGCGGCAGCAGGAGGAGAAGGGGAGTCAACCCCACCCCGCCTCGCCTCCCCAGGCCTCCCCACCCCCGCTGCAGATGCCTCAGATGATGCAGTTGTGCAGTGCAGTTGTGCAGCTCACTAACCTTGCCAGGGCAGAGAGCTATGTGCAGGCCAGCGTCATGCGGAGGGAGCCATCCTCGGCAGGAGCCTGTCCTGATGATGAGCAGGTGCAGCAGGTTCCCCTCAGGGGTGCTTCACTTTCTGTGGTTTCAGCTACTCATGGTCAACCAAGATCTGAAAATTAGATATTTTGAGAGGGACCACATTCACATAACTTTTATTACAGTGTGTTGCTATTATTGCTCTATTTATTATTTTTATTGTTATTATTTTATTTTTAAAAAATATAACAAGTTTATTTTTACATCATTTTGTACATTTTTTTTTCATCTCCATTGTTATCCCTGTGGGTGTTATTATTTTAAAGATTTTATTTTTTTTTATGCATAGAAGAACTGAGTTGTGTAGGGGTAGGTGATGGTGAGAGGATTCACCAGAGACAGAGCGGGGCAGACAGACTGAAACACCCTGCCGAGAGTAGCAGCGGGAGACAGGAGAGGCCTGCTGTGCCATGTGGGTCACTTCCTGGCCGGGGATCGAACTCGCGCTGCGGTGGTGGTGGCACTGAGAGCAGGAGTTCCTACGCCACCAGGGAGGCCTCTGTTTTATTATTAGCATGACTGTTGTTGTTGTTCACCTCTATGGTGCCTAATTTATAAATTAAAATATATCATAAGTGTGTTTATCAACGGAAAACTATATCTAGGGCTCAGTTCAGTTTCAGGCATGGACTGGGGCCTCGGAATGGATGCCCTGCAGAGAAGTGGGGACGGTCAGCTGGACGGGCCTTTGTTATGAAATAAGTAAGAAAGTAAATAAAAATCCTGCCCTTGACCGCTCACCAACCTCCCGTGGGCCCCCCAGAATGCTAAGTATAACATCTGAAGTCTTGACCACAGGAAGGGCCTGCAGAAACTGATGTCATCACCTCAGTGCTTCCCGTCACCCATAGTGGCTGGGACCCTGCTTCAGGGTTCCTCTGAGGTAGTCACACAAATGCTTACCCCTCTCTGAAGTCTGGGCTCCCGCCTGCAGCCCACTCCCCATTTTTCCTCACCTGTTTTATTCTCAGCATTCATCTCTCTCCTCTCCCTCCAGGAAGGGATATGATTCCTGAATCTGGAGACTGTCCTGACCTGTCCTGCCCAGCGACTCAGATGCCCAACCCCAGTAGGTGAGGTGGTCCATACATGCTTGCGGAGGGAAGAGGCCTGGACCCTCATGGCCTTAACCCCAGCCCCACTGCTAAAACCTCTCAGACTGCAGCTCTGCTCTGAGGCACTGCCTCTTCCACAGGCTGTGAGGGGAGAGTGGAAATTTCCACTGGGAAGCTGGAAGGACAGTTACATTCTCTGGGTTGGGCTGGAGGGGCGAGAGGAAATTTCCACAAGCCATGTAGGCAGTGTGACTGAGCGTCTGGGAGTCGGGGAGGGGCCAGGATGCTTAGAACCTCTCTCTGCCCTGCCCCTGCCCCAGGGTAGCTCAGCTCACCTGGGCCTGTCTCACGCCAGAGGAAGCCTGGCCTGCAGGGGGCCTGAGGCTGCCTCCAGCCCTGGAGCCAGAAGGATCTTCAGCTGTCCTCAAGGTCAATTTCCTTCTGGAGAAACTGAGCCCCAGAGAGGGGAAGCAGTTTGTCTCAGGTCAAACAGAAAATTAGTGAGAGGGACTGCCTGGGTCTTGCTGCTCTGCTTTTCCATTCCCTCCTTCCCTCAGGTCCTTCCCTCCCACAGTCTTTCAACCAGTCTCTCCCCACTGCCACTTTGGGCCAACCCAATGCCTAGGCCTTGGGCTCCTTTCCCTGGAATCTCAGACTTCCCCTAAGGCTAGGTCATGGCCACTTCCAGAACTCCAGGGCCTGCTCTGCATTTTAAGACGCCCAGCTGCATCCCGTGCCAATTAGACCGGATGTCAGGGGTGTAGTCCAGCCATCATTTTTTTAGCAGGATGCCTGAGGGATCCCATTGGCTGCAAGTTTGGATGCTACCATTTATCAGCCTGCATCAGTGGGGTCCCCACTTCCTGTCCTTGGTCCCTCGGCTCCAGATCACCTGGTGCTTTCCCTCCACCTCACCTGAGATGTGTTTGCTGGACACTTGGTCCAACAGACCACAGCTGAGCAATCCTGTCTCCCCTCTGTACCTGCCCTTTGCTCAGTCCTGGGCTTTTGTCTACCCAGATTGCACAGTCTGACCTGCTTGGCCATCACCAGATGCTCTCTAAATATTTGCTGTTAATGATAGCGTGACCTCAGTCTGGTCCACAGGGCCCTTGATGTGGAAGAAAGAAGAGGGTTTTGGGGTCAAACTTGGAATCTAATCCCAGTCACTTCTGTTCGCTGTGTCTGGGCCTTAGTTTACCTCTCTGTGAAGAATGTGTGTGTGAAAATGCCTGCTGTGTGCTTTGTTGGAAAAACCCAAGATGCTACCAAGATACAAATACACACATGGAGGGTCCAGCTGCTCACCAGCCACTTGCTTTGGGCACAGGCTGCTCTTATCCTGACTGAGGGGGTCAGTAACTTTTTTGGCGGGAAGGAAGGTGGCTGTGAGCCTTTTGAAAAGCTCTCTGTCCAGGGGGCCTTACTTTTGGGGCAACTGCAGCACAGCCTGCATGGGGTGGGGCTCAGAGGGTCAGCCTGAGGGTGCCACTGCCCTGCCTGGGTCCAGGGTGCATCTCACATGCGCGTTTTCTTGGAAACCCACAACCCAGCCGAGGGAGAGTGGGAATAAGGAACTGACCGTTGGAATCCCCAAATAATTAAGGAGTAGTTTCAAGTAGCCCTAGATAAGTCACATACAGAAGTTTCAAGGTGTCTCATGCCATAAAGTGCTGACCACGCAGTATGTCAAGTTATATTTACAACCCACAGCATTCCTGTGACCTGCCTTGACTGAGCACAAACCAGGCCATGGAACAGGTGCAAGAGGAAGTGGAGTCACCTGTGCTTCTCCCACACATAAGAGTGTGGGCTTGCCCGCCATTTTCTCAACACTTGACTTGTAAAGAAGCATGAGCTGCAGCTGTTACAGGACAAGGAGAGAGGGGCACCCCTGAAGCCCCAAATTTTGTGAAGAAAAATGAGCTGCAGCCACACACGTGTGTCCTGAACAGTGGCCCCTGCTTCCCCCACTATCTTAATGCTACCTCAGTTGAGACCAGCCTTTGTTGAAGGATACTGTTTAAGGGGTCTCCCTGGAGTTCTGTTTCTTGCTCTGTCACTTTTCAATAAATCTCTCTTTTAGCCAGTGTTAAAGATGATCTTTTCAGGGCCCTTCCTGTGGCGCAAGGGGTTAAGTCTTCACACTATCATGCTATCACCGCTACAGTTCCCAGTCAGGGAGGTGACCTGCATGGCACAGCAGACCTCTCATGTTTCGCCCGCTGCTCCCCTCAGCAGTGTGTTTCAGTCAGTCTGCCTGTTGTGCTCCCCACTCTGTCTCTGGTGCATCCTCTTACCCCCGTACCTCTGGCCCCAGTTCTGTATACATAAATAAATAAATCTTAAAAAAAAAATTCTTCACCAAGTAAAAACAACCCAAATGTTACTAATGATAATTAGGTGAGTGTGACCTATCCATACAATGGGGTATTGTTTGGTCATTAAAAAGAATGTGGTCCTGATACATGTAACCACGTGGATGAATGTCAGGAACGGAGACATGCTGGTGTAGGTTGAGTCTGTGTCTAGGATTGATTGGCTGGCTGGTCAACCTCCCACTTGGCGCCACAAGAGCCATACCCTGAGTCCAGCGAGCTGTTTGACCTCAGGAGCCTCCAGGTTGAGTCCGACTCAGAGCTGCAAGGTCCCAAGTGAAAGAAACCAGAAGCAAAACATTCTGCATAATTCCACTGATAAAAAATGTCTAGAAAAGCGAAAGCAACTAGCTGTTGTCTAGGGTAGGAATGGGAACAGACAAGAGAAATCCTCTTGTGATGTATGCGTGATCTAAAGTTCAATTGTGGTTATGATTGCACAACTCTGTAAACTTAACTAAAAGTCACTGAATCATTCACTTAAAAAACATGACTTTTATGGCATGTAAAAATGGCTTAATAATGATGTTAAAATAACATTGGAGTTAACTTTTTTTTTAAAGATTTATTTATTTATGCTTACATAACTGGGGTACAGGCCAGACATGTGGTGGGTGAGAGGATTAACCAGAGACAGAGGGGGGAGCAGAATAGGCAGACTGACAAAATACACTACTGAGGGGAGCACTGGGCAAGTCAGGAGGTCTGCCGCGCCATGTGGGTCAGCTCCCTGGGTGGGGATCGAACTGGTGCGCAGTGTCTTTGGAGTGCTTCATAATGCCATGCTTTAACCTGTTGTACCACAAGGGAGAGCCAGGAGTTAACATCTTTTAAACAACAAATTAAAAAATTTTTTGTCTCTTCTCTCTGCCCAAGAGATCATTTTTCAGCTTGCTGCCTGATTTCAGATCTGCTCCTTGACTTTCTGAAGTTTATCAGAGTTTTTTTCAGTACACATTTGGATTTTTTTTTGCTTGGAACTGCGAGACCTCAGGTCTTTTCACAAACTGGCAAAGTTTCATAGGGCTCTTTTGGACAGAGGTATTTTCGCACTAGAGAAACTGAGGAATAAAGGGCCTCTCGGGGGTTGCAAGGGCAGTGAGCCCCAGTTCCATCTATGACTTGCATGGGCTGGTTTCCTAATAGAAACACAAGGCAGTGGTCATTGACCAGAGGCCTCTTCCACGCTTGCACCTCCATGAATTGCTCCTCTTTCTGTAGCTTTTCCTGCTCCAAACATCATCTCATTTTCTTAGTATTAAACAGTCCAGTCCTGCAGCACCACAATAGCCAGTGAGCTGACCCACATGGCGCCGCAGACCTCTCCTGACCCGCCCGCTGCTCCCCTCAGCAGTGTGCTTCGTCAATCTGCCTGTTGTGCTCCCCACTCTGTCTCTGGTGAAGCCTCTCAGCCCCTGGACCACTGGCCGACACCCCAGTTCTTGTGTGCATAAATAAATCTTAAAAAAAGAAGTCCAGGCCTAGAAAAAAATTCATTTTCTATTGCATCTAAAAGTTTCTTCTCCCTGAAACTAAGAGAAGATGTATGTCTATTTGCACATCAGTTACCACAGTGCTTTAGCTGTGTATATTTTGACACCAGGAAGTATAAATCCTCCATTTTGTTCTCCTTTGTTTTGCCTATTTTGTTTCCTTGCATTTTCATAGAAATTTTAAGATCATCTTGTGAATTTCTGCAAAATCTATCTGCTGGAGTGGAATGGGGATTGAATTGACTATAGAGGTCAATGTGGAGAGAATTGCTGTTTTAACAAATTGAGTATCCAATCCATGAACACAGACTGTCTCTTCATATATTTATTATATATTTTCTTAATTTTAGCAATTATCTTTAGATTTCATTGTATCAATATTGCATTGTTTTTATTCCTCAGCTTTTACTTCTTTTTGATGTGATTATATGCAATGTTATTGATCTTATTTTTTTCGAAGGGAAGAGATTTATTCAGAACTATTTGATTACAAGGCTGGTTAAAGGAAAACCAAAATTCGCATTCAAAAATACTTATTTTCATATATATTCCTGCATTTAAAGTAGAAACAAATTTGGGAAGCAACCTCTTGCTGAGGTTGGGTGGCAGGTGACATGATTAAGTTGAAAGGGATAGAAGCTAAATTACCTAAACTCAGGTAATAAAACTGAGGCCCAGAGAGAACAAGGGGACTCGCACAAGGTCACCAGGTGTGTTAGGGGTAGTGCCAGGATTTGGGGCCTGTCATGCGGCCAAGCTCAGTGCTGTTTCTCTTAAAGGCCTCTATACACCCTCAGGGCACATCAGGGTTCCCTTCCTATTACTACCCCCTTAGCTCTCTACCTACAGGCTGTGTGCCTCCCACCCCAGAGGTTCTCCCCACTTTGCCCGGCCCACCCCACTCTACCTGTGCAGGCCTTTGCTCACAGGGGGAGCAGTCAACCTGTGTCACTGTCATCACAGCAGGCCTACTGTGTCAGGTGTTCCTTCAGGTGCTCTCACTTCTGGGGTGGAAATGTTACTGCAGGTGTTTTACTTACTTTTAAATTATTTTTTATTGAGGAAATGTTGGTTTACATTGTGACCTGTAAACCATAGGATCCCCTCCTTCAGGTGATGTTACCATGGTCCCAGACCATAGTCCACTGTGCTCCCTCCTGGCCTTGTGGAAAGGGGATTTTCGATGTTGTTGAATCAGCAGAGGTTCAATGTGGTGCCTGGGCCGGGCAGGTGAGGGGCATTTACCCGAGCAATGGCCTTTGGGTGGGGATTCGAGTATGTCAGTGCAAAGCTGGGGTCAGGCACCCAGGCCTGCGATGGCCACTGGGAAGGGCAGCAACCAGAGGCAGCTCGAGAGGGGTGGGGTGTGTGGGTAAGTGGCTTGGGGATTGGGGCTCAGGCTCTAGCTGGGAAACATGTCGGCACGGGCTCCCCACGCGCCCCCAGCCCCGAGGGTAGACCAGGCCCAGCCTCGGGAGTCTGGGGTCCTAGTCCCCGGAGCGCGGTGCCGCCCAGCGGGGCCCGGCAGCGCCCTGGTCCAGCCTCGGCTCAGGGGCAACCGCTGCCGCT
>NW_004567109.1:11914880-11930857 GCF_000260355.1 Condylura cristata | reverse complement strand
CTGTTGGGAGTGGGAGGGTGTCTGGGAATCAGCTGGAGGGGCACTGCTTCGGGCCGGGGAGCCCCAAAGAGGAAGAGCGGGAGGGGTGCATCTCGAGAAAGAGTTGGAGAAGTAGAGGAGCGGGAACCGAGCTCGCGGGGTGCGTGTCCATGAGGCGGTGGGCGGAGGACTGGCCAGGAGCTCCCAGCTGCCACCGGAGGGGGATTCTAGGGAGACTCTGGAGGCGAAGCAGCAGGCAGGGGACAGAGGGCCTTGCACTCGGGAGAACAGGCCTCCGGGATGGGGAAGTCCCCTTGGTGTCAGGAAAGGGAAGGGGTGGAGGGAGCCCCACTGCACTGCAGGCTTTGAGGACCCCCACGGGGAGTTTGCTTAGGGCAGGCGCCAGGAGCCGGTGGAAGTGAGGAGCCAGGTCAGGCCAAAATTGGGCACTTGAGAATTTTATGTATTCTTAAAGCCTGGGCCAGAGCCTCAGCTTTCAGCTGCCATGGTACATGGGGTCTGTGCACCTAGGGGTGGGGGCTTGGTGAGAAGCGGCCCCTGGCCAGCTCCCTCCCCCTGTCTGGAGGAACCCCTGTCTTCTGGTTCCTTCTCTGGTCCCTGTGCTGGGTGACTGTAGCCAGCCCACTTAACCTTGCTGGGCATGCTCTCCTCCTTGTTCTTCGCTTCCTCGGAGTAGTTGTGAATCTGAGCAACAGGGGGAAATTCCTCTAAGAGTTATTTATTTGATGCTGATTGCACTTTTCAGTATACAAAAACCAAAGACATTTCAAAAACGGGGCTGGAGCAACTGCTACCACAGTTACAAAAACAAAAGAACAGTTCCTGTTCAGTTTTGAAAGACTTGGAGGGACTTTTTAAACCCATACTGGGCCATGGGGTGGGTGGGGGTTGGTTTGCATTGAGGTGGGTCACCCAGTTGCCAGGAGATCAGGAGGCCAGCCAGGGATGAAAACTTCGCTTGCATAATCTGGCCACCCACCCACTGGGTGCCTGGGAGCTGACCTCAGCAGATGAATGACAAGAGCACTGGTCTGGGAGTCAGACTTACTCTGCCAACCTGGCTGGAGCTGTGACCCCAGCTGAGAGGGCTTCCAAAGAGCTTTGACAACAGTTGAGACCAGGCTTAGAGCTGCTGTGAAGGGTAAATGTGCGAGGAAGTTGTTTGTGAACTTACTGTAAGTTATTATTATTATTTTAAAGATTTATTTATTTATGTATATATACAGGCCAGAGTTGCAGGAGTGGTGAGAGGCTTCACCAGAGACAGAGTGGGGAGCAGAACAGGCAGACTGACGAAGCACACTGCTGAGGGGAGCAGCGGGCGGGTCAGGAGAGGTCTGCCGCGCCATGTGGGTCACCTGCAGGTGGGGATCAAACTCACACTGAAGTGGCAGCTGCTGGCTCGCAGTGCTGCGTCCTAACCTGTTGCGCCACCGGGGAGGGCTCCTTACTGTGAATTATAAGACCACGGCGTGGTCTTATTAATCACATTTCAGGCCCTGCCTTGTGTTGTCCTTGTCAGGACCCCTCAGGACTGTTTATCTCTGACAGCCCCAGAGTTAACACCTCTCTGGGCTTATTATTTTTATCTGAAGCGTTACATGTTATCTTCCCTGCAAGATAAAGTTGTCTTTAAGGGAGAATGCTGAACAATGCAGGCCCAGAAAAGCAACAGTGAATATTTTGCATTTCAGAAAGGAGGCAAAAAGGAAGAAGAATTATAACCAAACAATAGGATCGCTAAGTACTAGTTCACTGAGGTCCAGGAATGCAGGTATCAGATCCCCTCAGTGTTACCCATAGTGTCAACTGGGCTTCAGTTCCGGGAGGTGGTGTTTTAACTGGCTTGAGCTCTAGAGCCCGGCACATAGTAGGCCTAACAATATTGCTGGGATGTCTCAGGGCTGGAGAGGCCCTTTGAGATCATTGGTGAATTCACACTCTCCATGGACATTTGGAGAAACCGGGGCCATGAGGGGTAGGGACTTGTCCAAGGTCATGCAGGGATTAAGTGACTGAGCCAGGACTAGAACACAACAAAAATAGTGATGCGGGGGCTGTGCCAGAGCCAGCGAGCTCTCAGGAGCACTAAGTGTGACAACATTGTTATCCTTTGATAGTAAATGAGGAAACAAGCTCAGAGCTAAGGGCCTTGAGCAAAGTCACACAGCTGTTAAAATTCCAGACCTGAAACTCTATACACTAGAAAAAGTGGGGGTTCTGGCTTCTCTTGAAGGAGGGGCCCCTTCCCTGGGGCAGCAGCTCACTCCAGTTCTCTGCTGACACCTCCTGGGTGGCTCCCCTCTGGGATGGATTTCTGGGTGGGTGAGTCCTGGCAGGGCAGCCAGCCTGTCTGCTTCATTCCCCAGTGCTCCGGCCTTGCAATTTTGTGCCTGGCACGTGGTCAGCATGGAGTCAGACCCGCGGAGTGGGGCCCAGCAGGGCCCTCCCTCTCCAGCACCCATTTGCTGCCCCTCCCTCCCACCCGAGCTTCTGCTTTGTGCCTAGGAGTATGGGGGACTCTGTCAGTGCACATGGCATAGGACCGGGGTGGTCCCAGGGGTGACACGCCTTGAGCGAGGTTGACCCTGCCTTAGGGCAGGGGAATGTGAAGGGGCAGGGCTGGAGAGAGAAGGACCCTCAGACTGATGGACCCTCACCTGAGCCCTGGAGACCTCCAGTCTGCACAGCCAGACTCCTGGACCTGCATGACGTGTCTGACAGTGACCGGCCCTCTGGAGTACTTGGGTTCACTGGGGCTGCTGGATGGAGGCCCCTTTCCCTGGGGATTTCACTTCTCAACCACCTGTCTCGGGTCTGTGAGCAAACACAGATCTTCTGGGCCCTGTGAATCCAGCTGGTTGCTCTGAATGGTTTTTGCTGAGAACAATTTAATTATTAAAAAGGTTATTGACCCCAAATGTCCAAAGTCAAGCCAAATTCCTCTGGTCCCTAAATGTACCTTCAGAAAAAGATAAATGTTTAAAGAAACAGAAATACAAGCTAAGGCCCCTAAATCCAGTGGAACACTGAGTAGATCTCTCAGATGGAGGGTAGTTCATGTATTACTACTCCTTTTTTTTTTTTTTTTAAAGTTTATGTATTATTTCTGCATACAGAACTGGGGTTCTGGTCAGATTTGCAGGAGCTGTGAGAGGATTCACCAGGGACAGAATAGGAGCAGAACAGGCAGATTGACGAAGTGCACTGCTGAGGGCGCAGTAGGCAGGTCAGGAGAGGTCTGCCGGGCCAGATCACCTCGGGGGCAGAGATTGAACTCACATCTATGCTAGCTTGCAGTGCTCTGCTTTAACACATTGCGCCACCAGGGAGGGCCCTTATTTATTACTACTCCTGTGAGAGTAGCAGTCATTTATTACCTAACTGGGCCCAAACTTTGTTCTAATAAATGTAATCTTTGCGTCAGTCTAAAGGTAGATGCTATTATTTGACTCTCACAAAGGTTCTAAGGGTCAGAGAGGTAAGTCCCATGTCTTAGGACACACCACTATTATGTTACAGAATCAGGCGAACCCAGCTTGTGCAAATCTGCAGTCCATCTGCTTCACCAGTCTTCATAGTGCCTGTCTCTCCCTATTCCTAACTCCCTTCTGATTCCCACTGACCAGGGAACAGAGGCCATTCAAGCTTGCTTGACATCCATCAGCCAGATCCTGGATACCGGGCCTCAGGCCAGCTTTACCTGCAGGCTGTGTGATCTCGGGTAAGTCATGCCTGTCAGCCAGCTGCCCACCTCTCCCCCCTTCTCCCCACGTGTTTCACATGGAGGCTGGTGAGCTTCCTTCTGCAGCTGAGGCCTGGCCAAGAGGAAAGAGTCTAGCTTGAGTTGATCAACGTGGGAATAGTGATGGGGGAGGGGAGAGGTAGAGCTGTTGTCTTTAGCCCCGCCCTCTGGTGACATCACACAAGATACCTCCAGTCCTTGGAAGCCCCACACCTAGTGACCCTCTCACCAGTGCTTGGCATCTGGAGAATTTGTCCAGTCCCACAGAGGAAGTCAGCAACCCCTAGGCTCAAGAGAAACCCCTAGGTAACAAGCGCAGTTTGGGAGGGCTGGAGGGGCCATGGGCTGGGGTGGGGTGAGTGTGACAGGCAGGTCCTGGCAGCCAGATGTCCGGACTTCCCAGGGGTGTACCCATGTCATCCTTCCAGTTCACGCTTGACCTCTGCTCCTTTCTCCTGGATCCAGGCCCCTTTCCGTGGAATCTGAAGTTGGGTACTAGCTTGAAAATAGACCTGTTCAGATGGAAGGGGATTCTGGCTGAGGTCTAAAGGAAATGGGGCAGCAGGCCTCCACATACTGCCTCTGGTTTCTAGATTTAGGGCCCACTGTGTTGTGGGGGGGAGAGCTGATTGGGAATGAGTTGCCACCAGAGAAGGTAGCTGTGAGCCAGGTGTAGAGCAAATGGGTGTTTGATAATGGGCGAGACTGAGTCTCAGGATGCAAGTCAATGACTAGGAGCCGAAGGATATAATGTACAAGAAGGGGCTTAGTCACCTGCTTTGATACGTGTTTTCTGTGAGGTGCAGCGCCCTCTCTCTCACCTTGGGCAAGTACCTCTGATCTCTCTGAATTTCCCTATTCTCAACATTATATTTCAGCTGGCTCTGGGAAAGGATTGTACTTGAGAGCCAGCTACCAGGGGCTCACAAAAGTGAGACTTTCTGCCTACCCGGAGCCCATGTTAACAGTATTAAGGCTCATGAGAAGTGCTGATGGTCAAAGGCTGGATAGATACTCAAGTAGAAGGGTCATCATGGGAGATTCAGGGGGCCAGGAAAGTCTCACAGAAAAATGGGCTTTGAGAGATGAATAGGAGTTTCCCAAGTAGGCTAGATAGGGAGAAATATCTCAGGTGGAGGAAATAGTTGTGGAAAGCTATACTCAGGCGAAACAGCAGGCCAGGGGTTTGGTGAGGCTGTGGCTGCATTTGAAGTGCATTGTTGTTGAACATTGAGGCTGGAAAAGGGACCAGGTCATGGTGCCCCCACTTTTCTGGAAGCCCTACATGTATGTGGGCTATGTCTGTTGCACCAGACCTGGCACTTCTACTTCCGCATGCTGTTCCAGCAGCCCAAAGAGGAGTGAACGTCTGGACCCACCTGCTGGCGGCCCATAGAGGGTGTGGGTTGTTGGCAAGGTCGTTGCCACCAACAGGTGAACATTAACAGCAGCACCAACACAGGAAGAAAACATGGGGGCTACTATGAGGAGTCTGAGCCAGAGAGGAAATGGCAGAGCTACTGATCCTCATTCATTAACGGGTCCTCAAACATCCCAGCACCTCTATGTGTCAGGCACTGTTCTAGGCACCTGGATACATCAGGGAGTCGAGAGATCATGAGGTCTGGCTTAGTTTGATTCCTTTCCTCTTAAACTGTAGGGTTAAGGGGGGAGGGAGGGGTGAGGAGAGAGGGGAGAGGAAGCACTGGGCATTCCCAGCCTTCCAGTTGCTGCTCCAGGGGGTGGAGAGGTTGAGAACACCAGCCTCCTGACTTCCCTCTGGCCTCTCCCACAGCTTCCTGCCAGGCCCACAGCCATGGCCACCATGGTGGCCCAGAGGCTCAGCCACTTCCTGCCCAGTTTGCGGCAGGTCCACCAAGCTCCGCCGCCATCCGCGCAGCCAGAGCCTGTCTTCACGGTGGGCCGAGCCGAGGTGCCCCCACTTTTCTGGAAGCCCTACATCTATGTGGGCTACCGGCCGTTGCACCGGACCTGGAGCTTCTACTTCCGCACGCTTTTCCAGCAGCACAACGAGGCCGTGAACGTCTGGACCCACCTGCTGGCGGCCCTGGTGCTGCTGCTGCGGCTGGTCATCTTTGTGGGGACCGTGGACTTCTGGGGAGACCCACATGCCCTGCCCCTCTTCATCATTGTCCTCGCCTCCTTTACCTACCTCTCCCTCAGTGCCTTAGCTCACCTCCTGCAGGCCAAGTCCGAGTTCTGGCATTATAGCTTCTTCTTCCTGGACTATGTGGGTGTGGCTGTGTACCAGTTTGGCAGTGCCCTGGCACACTTCTATTATGCCATTGAGCCTGCCTGGCACGCTCAGGTGCAGACCATCTTCCTGCCTATGGCTGCCTTTCTCGCCTGGCTCTCCTGCACTGGATCCTGCTACAACAAGTACATCCAGAAGCCCGGCCTACTGGGCCGCACTTGCCAGGAGATGCCCTCGGCACTGGCCTACGCGCTGGACATCAGCCCCGTGGCCCACCGCATCCTGGTGTCCCCTGCCGCGGACGACCCGGCTCTTCTCTACCACAAGTGCCAGGTGGTCTTCTTCCTGCTGGCTGCTGCTTTTTTCTCCGCTTTCATGCCCGAGCGCTGGTTCCCTGGCAGCTGCCACATCTTCGGGCAGGGCCACCAAATCTTCCACGTCTTCCTGGTGCTGTGCACACTGGCTCAGCTGGAGGCTGTGGCGCTGGACTACGAGGCCCGCCGGCCCATCTACGAGCCTCTGCACACTCGCTGGCCTCACAACTTCTCTGGCCTCTTCCTGCTCACTGTGGGCAGCAGTGTCTTCACTGCCTTCCTCCTGAGCCAGCTGGTACGACGCAAACTTGACCAGAAGACCCAGTGAAGGGGGTGGCAGTGGTGGGGAGGGAGGTTTAGTGGGGGCCCAGGGTCCGGGCTTGGCTCCAGATGGGAATAGGCCTGGTAAAGTTGTTTGTGTCTGGCCATGGTGACTCTCTGTGCATGCCTGAGCTGCCAGGGTGGCACTGGTCAGACCTTGGATTTGGGGACTGGCCACACATTTGCTGCTGGAGTCCACTTCCGGGCCTGCCTCAGTTCCCTTCCCTGGGAGAGGGAGAGAGCTTGAGATGTGGTCCACCCTGGTTTGTCTCCTCCCATTGCCTCTCACTGGGGGTGAGGAGGGGGGTCACCTCAGACCAGGATCCTGGTTTGGGGGTTCCAGGTTACCTGGAAGGGGATGAAAGTGAAGATAGGGTTTGACCCAAAGTCACATTTGAGCAAGAGGCAACCTTCCTATATCCAGATTTCACTGGTGAATAGGGTAAGGACAGGCCCTAGATGTTTGTAGGACCTTACCTTGAACCCCAATCTGGAGTTTTAAGAGTCTCCAAAGGTAGAAGATTGTGCCAGGTGGAGGTGGATCACCTCCAGTGCCCCACACCTTACCTCTTCAGTCGTGGTTGCAGACAGGGAGCCCCAAGCCTCCCAGCGCTGGTTTCCAGCCTGTCTCCTTGCCCCCTTATTCAGGATGCAGTTGTCCACTCTGTTTCTGGGTCTCCACTCAGGGGTGGGCCACTGGGTGAGCCGTGTGGAGGACATACAGGCTTTGTATAGAAATGGACTGTCAGGAGGAAAGCACTGAGGAGGGAAGAATTAATCAGTGCTGCCTCGGGCTGGGCCTGGAGTATGCAGGTGAGTGGAGGAAGGGCATTCCAGGCAGAGGAAACAAGCCTGGCAAAGGCTCAGAGATAAGAAAGGTCTCTGGGGCTGAGCTAGGGATGATCCGGACCCCAAAAAGTCCTGGTTGCAATAAAGTGACTGATAACAGCTGCTCTTTGCTTTTTGTCTCCAGTCCCAGGGAGGTGGTGCTGGCAGAGGAGGAAGGTGCCTGGGGGAAGCTGGAGCCCCTGGGGATGGCACTGGGAGAAGATAGTTTCTGATTTATCTTTGGGACTGAGGCTGGGGCTCTCTCTTTACACTGTTTGTGAACTTTCGGGGGGTAGGGGGGCAGGGGAGGTAGTTTTATTACTAAGTTTTAGAAGTTAAAAGTTTAAAATATGCTCAATTCCACCTAATTTGATCGAGATTTCATATTTTGGTCTTTCCTTCAATGAAGGAGGATTTTATGTTAATTTTTATCAAATTGTTTATGTTAGCTTTTATTTTTACTGCAAGTTTTTTAAGAGGAAAAGAGACATCTGCATAGAGCAGACTTAAAGGACAAGATCTGCCCTTTTATAAGGCTGCCTCCCCACAGTGCACTTGGCAATATATGTACAGTGAAGGAAACTTACAAAGTACAGATAAGGAAAAAGCCCCAAGGAGGAAACAGAACTTCACTCCAAAAGTATACTGTTTAAAAATTTTTAGACCTTTTTCATTTTTCAAACATTTAAAATGTAAAGTATACTGCCGTATGTGCAGTGACATCGATGGAGCGTTTGGTCAGAAATGGTCTGCGTTTTTGAGGAGCTTCCAGCATTTACAAAGTACATTTCATGAAATTTCCTCACTTGCTCCTCTGTAATCCAAATTCACACATAAGCAGTTAGGCAGGGCTGAAAGCTAGTTCTTGACTCCGAATTTTTAGCTTCTTTTTAAAAAAAAATTTTTTTTGACATTTTCTTAATCCTCTCCCATGTGGCTTCATAGTTATCACAAAAGTAACGAAGTCAAGTGTTTATGGTAACCATTTAGTGCTTCGGAGCGCACGGAGTTGAGCCTGGGTCCCACCTCTTTGGAGGTGAAGGTGGGGATTCAGCGACGAGACCAGGAAACCCGAAGCTTCGGGGTAATTATACATTCAGAAAGAAGGTGCGAGAAGCTATGCTGCACAGATCTCGAATACAACTCTGGAATGGAAGGATGCTCCAGTCAGGGGGCGGGGGTCAGTTTCTTTAGTGTCGCGGGCGGGGCTTAGGGAAGGGGCGGGGCTTGCGTCGCCGCGGAGTTGACGCTGGGGGCGGGGCTTGCGCCTGCGCAGCTGAGGAAGAGCGCCGCCGCCTGCGCTGGCGCGAGATTCGAACCTCGGTGGAGGCAGTTGTGGCGCTTCTTGCAGGAGTTCGGCCCCTCGCCGGGTGTGGCTGCCTCTCCTCGGTAGCCATGAGGCGCAGAGGCCCGGAGGAGGAGGCCTGCGGCGTGTGGCTGGACGTGGCGGCGCTGAAGAGGCGGAAAGTACAGGTGGATTTTGGAACGTCTGAGGGGGAGAGGGGAAGGGCACGGGAGTCTGGAAAAGGGAATTTGAGGGGACTCGGAGGTGGTGGAGGGAAAGTCGGGGACAGAGAAGGCACAACTGGGAATTTCGACAGGGGTTGGAGTCTGAAGAAGGATGAAAAATAAGGTTTGGGATGGGTGGAGAGAAAATGGGGGCGACAGGCAGGCTGTGGACGGACCTGGAGAGACAGGGACACCCAGGTTTCGAGGCATGGGGGCGACGGTGGAGAGAAAATTAGTCCCGAGTTCAGTCAAGCAGGCCGCTCAGGAGCTCGGCGTTCTTGCAAGACGGTAGGGGAAGGGGCTGGAGCATTTTAAGACGGGCGCATGGGCAGTCTTGGGAAGTTCTCATCCCGAGGGTCCATTTTTTCACGACCTGCCCGGCTGCAGGCTCTTTAGTGTCCAAAACCTAACTTTAGCGGGTTAACTAGAAGAGAGGGGAGAGCGAACTGCCTGGTACCTAATCGAGCAGCCACCCGAGAGCAGATCCTGCATATAGTACCTAGTGTGCGTCCCGCGCAGCTGCGCCCTTTCGGGGGATCGGAATGGAAGAGAAGTATTGCCCAGGTTCACCCAATTAATTAGGAAGACCTGGCCATCACAGCCACGTGTACCCCGTCAGCAAGCCTCTCTGTTAGTAATTACAAAGGTGATAGTCCTTGACGTTTCAGTGAGCATTTTATACCATGCATTGTGCTATTTCAGGTATGTTGTCTTTTTGCGTTCAATTCCGTATGGTAGATGGGCAAAGTGGGTGTGGTAATACACAATTTCCAAATAAAAACTGAGGCCCAAAACATCCAAGGGCAAGATTCTTCCTTTCAAGTTGCTTACAATCTTTGGGAGAAGAGAGATGTGTATTAGAGAATAATAACAATAAGTAACATTTGTTGAGTGCTTGCCATTAGTTAGGTACTTTGCTGGGGCATCAAATGTCTTGTCAATGGCAGGTCCTTACAAAAATTCAATGAAGAAAGAGGTGTTTTCATTATTTCTGTTTTATGGATGATGAAAGGGAGGGTCAGATTATGACCTAGAGGCCAATTCTCTTACATGAGGAGGCAGACTGTGACCAGGTGAGAGGACTCAGGGAGATGTGATATTAGGCCAGAGAGATGATTGACTCAAGGTTATTAAGATTTAACTGAGCAGGTAAAAAGAAACTTGAGATTGGAAGGGTATGGTGAACTTAAATAGTTTGTACAGTAGGCTAAAGATCATATGTTTAACAATCTAAACTATGAATGATAATTTTTTTCTGTCGAAGCTGTAGGATGTTGAACAAAAAAATTGAGGACTCAAAAAGCATCTTGCAAGGAAAGTCACTTTTTTGTTTTAAAAAAAAAAAAAACACTTCCCACACTGCTGATGGGAGTGCAATATAAACCCCTTCTCTTTGGGAGGGGCTCACTCCTTATGAGCCTGGGTTTGTTGTTGATTTTGAATAAACTATGTAGAATCTGAAAAAAAAAAAACACTAACACTTAAAAGTTGAGGTGAAATTAACATAACATTAACCATTTTAAATGAACAATTCAGTGGTATTTAATACATTCACAATATTGTGGAAAAACTACCTCTGTTGAGTTTCAAAATAGTTTCATGACTCTTGTGTAAAACCTGTACACATTAAACAGCTTTTGCCTTAAAATATATATTTTTAAGATTATTTATGCATACAAGAACTGGGGTACAGGCTAGAGGTGCAGGGGTGGGAAGCAGAACAGACAGATTTGCTGAAATACACTGCTGATGGGAGCAGCTGGCAAGACAGGAGAGGTCTGCTCCATGTGGGTCAGCTCCCTGGCTGGGCGTTGAGCTCACACAGAGGGCCCAAAATATGTATTTTAATGTGAACATGTTTTGGTGTATGTAATGCATTCATGTGGTACATAATTTTAAATATGTGACCTATGCAATGAAATATCTCCCTGGTATTTCTGACCCCACTCTTCCCATTTCAGAAGCCACAACTTTCTCGTATATCCTTGGAGAGAGATTCTGTGCAACTATAAGTAAATTTGTTTATCTATCCTTTCTTATAAATAGTAACATATTAATATATATGCATTGATCTGCAACTTACCTGACATTGAGCTAATTTGTTATTTTAAAAGATATGTTGTATTCCACTATATGAAATAGTGTCTTATTCTGTGGACTGCGGTAACAGAATACCATAAACAGAGGCTTAAACAATAGGATTAATTTTCTTACAGTTCTGGAGACTGGACATCCAAGAATAGAGTGCCTGTATGGTTGAGTTCTGATGAGGGTTTTCTTTCTGGCCTGCAAATAGATCCTTTCTGTGTGCCCACAAGGTCTTTCCTTGGTGTATGTGTGCATGTGTGTGAAGTTTTTTCTTGAACAGCTGTCTGTAATCTTTTGCTATGAGAAAAATGAAGGCTTTTATACACATTCTGCATGTGTGCAAATGGTCATCTGTGGGATGCATTTCTAGACATGGAATCAGGTCAAAGAGTGCATTTTTTTTAAAATTAAAGATATGAAACAACATTGGTTAGCAAATACAACTTGGGTCTTCCTGTCTTAGTTAAATTGGGGTACTTCAGGAATCAAATTCATTTTCTACAAAGCAGGAATTTCTGAGAGAATCTGAGTCAGCCTGAGTATTTTATGTTCACTAAGCTGTTAAATCAATAATTTAAATTTATCTTGTTTCCTTGGGAATGTCTGTTTTTTAGTTTGTGAGTTAGTATACAAAAATATGAATTTTATCGTAGAACTTTTAGAATGGTGACTTTTCACATATGGAGCAAAGCTTATTGGGGCTAGGGAAATATATGTATTTGTCTACAATGATCAAAATGTGCAACAGGTATTTATTCCTGCTTGAATTGGGAATAAACCTTTTTATGCCTCATCTGCTGTGAGGGTGGATGGGAAACCTGTATACCGGCTTGACTTGTAAAAAGGAGAGGAGTGGAAGAGAACTAGGAAGAGAAAGGGAGTAATATCCTTTGGGGAAGAGGCGAGTGCATCCTTGCCTCGGTGCCTGTGACCCAGCACGCTGTTGGTCTAGTGTGGCAGGACTCCTAGAATCCGCCAGCTTTCTCTCCAGATCCTGCCTTTCTCTTCCTTTCTGGAAGCCTGAACCTTATGACCATAGTCACCCAGTTTTCTTCTTCCTCATTTTTGTTCCCAAAGATACTTGTTTAAACTGTGGTTCCCTGAGTAGCTTCTTTACTTTGAAATACGTAGCAGCAAAGGAGAAGTAGGTGTAATAACTGAGAGGAGATGGGAATACAAAAGATACCAGAAATCTTGCCTGAGTCGTCAGGGGTTTCTGAGTCAGCCTTGGCAGAATACTGGCTATTAGACATTCTGCATCTTTCCGAACATCCCATCATCAAATCTGGATCCTAACTTCAAATGGACTCAGTAACCCACTTTCTGTTTTATTACTGCTACTTGTTTTCCTGTCTTCCAGGAAGAACAAAATCCTGTTAAGGCCCACAGGTATGATCTGGCCATGAAGACCCTTTCATACCTTTTAGACTTCATCTACTCCTTTTGTGCTCTCTCTCACTCTGCCCCAGCATGCTGGCCTTCAAGCCAATACATTTCTACTTGGAACTTTTGTCCATCGGGCCTGAAATTCATAGGGGTTGGATGGCCACATGGGTCTGTTCCTTCATTGTTCAAATGTCAGCTTGTCATTGAGTCCTTGGCTTAGTCATATTAAAACACCTTCCCCTAACCTCCCATTCCCAATACTCCCCTAACCACCCATCCTTGCTCTTTAATGATATACCGTATACTTACTTGTTTGTCATCTTCCCCATTAGGATGGAAGTTCCATCAGGCAGTCCTTCAGCGTCTTAAACATAGCAGGTACTCAGTAAATGTATTTTTTTAAGCCAAGATTTTGATCTAGTTATCTGCAGCCCTTAGAGTTTCTTCTTTTTTAAAGTATTTGCATTTTCTCTTCAGTTCTATTTATACATTGAGGAGTCACAAATGAGTACTTAAGTAGAGGATGTCTACAGAGAAAACAATTATAAGTATGACTTGAAATAGTCTTGGGAATTGGGAGAATAAAGTGTGTGTGTGTGTACACACTCACATCTTATAATCTTCTCAGAGTCAGCAGTTTCCAGGGAACTTGGGGATTTGTTACAGAGTGGGCGTTCCATGCATTTCAGTCAAGGCCATTTAAGTGAACACAATGATTTTCTTTCATGGGACTCTCATCTCTTCTACTGAGAACCACAAGTATCCATCACTATATTAGAAGTAGTTAAAATCAGGGGAGGATTAAACACATCTTCAATAAACACATCTTCCTTATCATGACAAAATGGATGGCAAATGTACTAACATATTGTTAAAGATCTCTGACATGCATAATAAAGAAATTGCTTTTTTCTTATCCCTAATGAGTTTTCATTCTAATGATTAAGATGAAAAACCAGCGTCAGGTGATACTAGAGAAAACTCTTGTAATAATTTGCTATTATTAGATTACTTTGAGCAGAAAACCTTCAGAGTTTTAGAGGGTGTATCCTTGTACTTTATTTGTGTTCAGGACCTTATATGTGACATCAGTGATAGTGACAGGAGCTCATCTTAGCTTTGATCACAGTACTATAAAAAACCATTTCCGGGCCCTCCCTGGTGGCGCAAGGGGTTAAAGCACAGCACTAAGAAGCTTGAGCCACTTCCGCATGAGTTCGATCCGCTCCGCCTGCCCGCCCGCCTGCCCGCCCGGGAGGAGATCCACATGGTGTGGCAGACCTCTCCTGATCCGCCCGCTGCTCCCCTCAGCAGTGTACTTTGTGGATCTGCCTGTTCTGCTCCCCGCTCTGTCTCTGGTGAATCCTCTCACCCTCTGCATTTCTGGCCTGTACCCTGGTTCTATATAAATAAATAAATAAATCTTAAAACAACAAAAACCTGTTTCCTACAACTTGATGCTAAAAATGTTAAGAATAAGTATAAAACAAACAGAATGCATTCTTCCTGTCTGTCCACTTCCTAAAATAGTTACTGAATTGAGGACCTACTATGTGTATTAAGCTAGTTCTGTGGAGGATAGGAAATAGTGTAAATCAAATGTTGATCTTAGGATTTTGTAGGTTAAGCCATGAAGTGCTAAGTAATCAACATTAAGTTTAGCAAAGGATCACATCTGACTGGGAAACAGAAAGGCTTAGAACTAAGCTGAAATATTGTAGCGTTTCAGAACTGGGTGTGATAAAGGCCCTTCTATGTGAGGCAGAGGAGAGAATGTTGCTAGCCTTACTACAGCATGTAGTTAAGTATTCTGTTATAGGGGACATGAGAGTTTGTTGTTGTTGTTATTGTTTTTGCAATGAACAAAATGGTAAATGAATTACATCAGTGAGATATAATTGGTTTTGAGGGATTTGAGGATTGTGAAAGAACTTTAATAATGTGCATAGAGAAGAAAAGAAAGAACAGTTTTTTCATAAAAGACCCCAAGTCACCCATCCCCTCCCTCGCTACTGAGGCCCAAACTTGCCACAAGTCTAAGTCACCTGTCAGGGAACCATAGGAAAAGGCTAAAGAGGCCACGCAAGCCTGGCACAAGAGGAGCAAAGTCTAAGTACAAATCTAGGTAAAGACTGTCATTGTCAGTCTCCGCACAGGTTTCTCACCCATTTTTTCATGTGTCTCTGTTTCAGCTCCATGTGTCTTCTCCTTCCATGTTCTCCAAGTCCAAAACTGAGAAGCAAGCATGACTTCTTCAGTCGTCTTCATAAAGTTGTTTTACTGTTCTCAAAGTTAGATTCTTTGGGGTAGCATTGGCTTACAAAGGGGTTTGTCCTGTAGGAACTTGATGCCTAATAAACAAGCTTTCTTATACTGGGTAATGTACTCACAGAACTACTTTTACTTACAAAAGCTACAGGACTTTTTACATACAAAGCTACAGGACTTTGTATGATGATTTGTTCTCACTGAGAGTCTTAACATCCCACTGAGATGAACGCTCGTTTTGAAGCATGGGTCTTCTAAGAGAGCTCTAATTGGGACAGTAGTGTGCTTGACATAGCTCTGGAGGAACATCCTTCTCCTGCTAAGTACGGCTTCCTTGGTAAAGCACTTTATTCCCAAATGATCTGCTAATAGAAGCCTTACTATTACTGTCCCTCCCTGGTGGCGCAGCAGGTTAACGCACAGCACTGTGCAGCTGCTTCAGCACGAGTTCGATGCCAGCCCCAGAGCTGACCCACAAGGTGCAGCAGACCTCTCCTGTCTTGCCCCGTTCCCCTCAGCAGTGTACTTCGTTGATCTGCCTGTTCTGCTCCCCACTCTGTCTCTGGTGAATCCTCTCACCGCCCCTGAAACTCTGGCCTGTACTCCAGTTCTGTAGGCATAAATAAATCTTTTTTTAAAAAAGTGTAGACTATTACTAATAATCTGTAGTTTTAGTAAACCTTTATAGGACTTTAGCACAATGTACTTATTTAAATAGCTATTATTAACTTGCTTGTTTTTTTCCCCCTTTAGCTTAAGATTTACCAAGGCAGAAAGTTATTTATCAGTGTACTGCTTAGCTAGAACTATAGTAACTATATAAAGGTATTCAAATATAGTTAGTGTATCTACTTTGATTTTTGATTTATGGGAAATTATAACATACACTTATATGTCATCGTTCAGATGACCAGAATATATTTCTGTTTGGTCTTCATCCCCATTTCGTGGCTCACAGCTCTCACTGGAGTTTCCTAAGCATTGTGAGTGATAAAGGTGTGTTTTGATATGTTAGGGAAGGTAACTTGTGGATGGTTGCCAGGGAAACCAATATGATAAACCACTATGATATGTTACTGTTACTTCCTGATTTCCTGAGATGGGAAAAGATGAAAGATGGTATTCAATTGCCAGTGGTCAAAGCCCAAAAGACGGGCTTTGAAGAGAGAACCTGTTGAACACATGATGAAATGGGAGAGACTGGCATGCCTAGAGAGGGCATAGGTATGCCTCACCTTTCCTCCCTGCCTTCCTTATATGTATTTCTTCTATCTGGCTGTTAATTTGTATCCTTTTTTTTTTT
>NW_004567109.1:11881025-11913410 GCF_000260355.1 Condylura cristata | reverse complement strand
GCTGGTTGGCCATAGCAAGGACTTCCTGGGAGTTGTGACCAGTCTCAGGTGGAGGGCGGTGCCAAAACTGAATCCTTAACCTGTGGAAGCTGATGCTCTCTCCAGTCGGTAGTGTGAGAATTGAGTTGAATTTTTAGAGTCTGAGAGTTGCTTCTTGGTGTGGGAAGTTTCTGCACTCACATCCCTGTTGGCAGTTGACTCCGGGACACACCAGCTCACATTGCATCACACATCGAGGATGTGTCTCCCATAACATTTAGAGAGCCATGGTCCTGCTTGGGCTTCGCAGCAGTGGTGGCCAGCTTGCACAGTATCCTGAGAGCAATGACCTAGCTTTGGAAATCATGAGGTGTTACTTCCACCATACTTTAATGGTCAGGCAGTCACACTGTCTTCCCAGGTCCGAGGAGAGGGAACAGGACCTCATCGCTCGAGAGGAGGTTTGGAGGGGAGCAGCATGGTCACCCGCACTGGTCACTCTGTACGAAGATGTGCAGTGGGAGACTTGTACACACCATTTTTGAAAAGGACTTAGTTTGTAGTTTTCATCAAAATTGGAACAATTTTGGCCATTATTTCTTCAAGTGTAATTTCTGTCCCCTTTTCACATTGATTTTTGAACTGTAATTACATGTGTACTTGATATTCAGCAGATCATTTTGGACAGTTTATGTTGCTGTGTCTTCAGGTTTACTGTTATTTTTTCCCCCTTGTCTGATCTTGCATTAAGTTCATCCAGTGAATTTCATTTCTGTCATTTTCCTTTAAACCTTTGAGCATATTTATAGTAACAGTTGTAAATTGTCTGCTCATGCCCTCCCTGACACTTCTGGGTCTGTTCTAGTACCTGACTCCTTCCCCCATTATGGATTCTTATTTGCTTCACACCACAGTCATTTTTTACAGCAGTACAAAACATGTGTGCTACATTGCTGGGTATTGGGATTTTTTCTTGTCTTTAAGGAATATTGAAATTTGTTTTGGTAAGTAGTTACTTGCTAATCAGCTTGCTACTTTCTGTGCTTGCTTTTAAACTTTGTTAGGACAGGTTTGAAATAACTTTTGCTCTGGAGCTAATTTAGTGCTACTGCTCAGGAGTGATACTAAGAACTTCATTGAATGCTACTGGTATTCAAGAGATCGTTCTTCTCTGCGCTCACCAAATTGTTCAATTTCAACTGTTGAAATTGTTCAACAGTTCCTGGGATTTCTTTGAGTTCATGGGGTGCCTCCTAACACATGTGTAGCTTAGTATTCACTAATATACTGCAGGACTCCCTGTGTAGATTTCTGGATGTAGTTCTTTGTGCTGTAAATCCTCCCTTCTCAGCTTCCCCAAATTCCATTCTTTCTCGAATCAGTTCTCCAAGAATGCAGTGATCTGCCTGCGTGCTCTGTACATTGTGGGCTGCCAGCTGCCAGCTGCCCGCGGTGTTTGCTCCTCCTAGTCACAGGGATCAGAGTCCAGCAGTGCCTTTGCCCACTGTCTGGAGTCAGTTACGTACCTTTACTGGTTCCCTAGTTTTGTATGAAGGAAGGGAAAGAACTGTACCAATACTACAAGTCATAATGTGTATTGAAGAGAGTGTTTCTTTCTTTTAACCATTTAAAATTACATTTTAGCTTTCAAGTGTAAAAATGAAGCCACATTAAGGTTAGAATTAGTAATTAGGACTCAGTGTCAGCATGAATATTGGCAAATCCCATTTCTTTGGCTTTCACAGCCAAGTTGAATCTTGTTCTCCCTACTTTTGTGTCATTCCATACAAGCAAATGGAAATAAAAGCAAGTCATACTAAATGAGGGATTATAGTTAGCTAACAAAAATCACTGTCCACACTTCTCTGTTCATTTCACACTCTGCGGTATAAAGGCTCTGAAATGCAAGTGCATCATTGCTCCCCCTCTTAACAATGGCAGACTGACTGAGTGCGCCCGTGTGCCAGGACTGTAGACACCGTTCATGTGAATTAACTCACCAGATCTTCAGCGGCTGCCCTCTGCGGTAGGGACTATTAATGTCCCAAACAGGAGGATGAGATACAGATTAAGCAGCTTGCAGAGGCTCACACAGCCACGTGTGGCAGTGGCAGAGTTGTGACTGAATGAATTCAGGTGGTGTGATTGTGACACTGGAGCCTTGCTCTCCACCACTCCATGAACACGATTGCAGATGTGCCAACTGCTGCCAGAATAGAGTCAGCATCTTTCAGTATGAGTGAGCAAACACTGTCCCTGAAGTTTCTCAACAAATCCTGTTAGGTTAGCCATCTTACTGTATTCCACTGGTGACAGAAAGATTGGGCTGTAGTTGGAAGACATGAGTCCTGAGAAAAACAAGCACCATTAGTGTGGAAGGCGATGGTAGAAGGTGATGTACAGCACAGACTCCCTGGAGGCCGGGACGTGAGTGGAATCCACGGATCCAGTGCGGCTCCGAGTGTCACCGGTGCTTACTGAATTGCTCCTTTCGGCCACCGTTCCGATAGTAAGAGATCGTGTTATTCTTTTTCTCTCCCACTCTCAGACACATTTAGTCAAGCCAGGCGCCAAACTGCTAACACTGTTTCCTGGAGAGAGAGAGCCTAAGATTTCCTTTACTCAAAGAACAACTCCATCTGCAGGCATCCGGCAGACCAACATTGCTTCCTTCTTCACTTTGCAGTCAGGTATGGTGACCATTCTGGGGGCTCCCATGGAGCAAAGAGACGTGTGCATTTTTTTCAAACTGGTACATTTTTGAGAAGTGACACTAAGGTAAATTTAGCTGTCTTACTAGAAGAGGTTATACAAGAAATCATCCCTCTTGACTGTCTATCTTATCTAGCTACCTACCTGTATGTTTTTATAATAATTTTCTCAGCCTCTTTGCTCAGTCTAATATTAAGTGTCTGTATTCCCCGACAGAGCAGTGAAGAAAGGTATTCTTGGGGAATTGGGATGCACTGGGAAGCTGCCCTGCCATTAATTAGGTATATATCTTGGACTGGCTACAGTGAATAGTCTATAAAAGACTGACAATTGATACTTTTCTATGAAGCTTCTCAAATTAATCAGGGTTCAGAGATGCTTTATTCTTGAAAGGTTGGCATAAAGTTGGCTTGTGTTTCGTACTTTAGCAATTCTTTGCTCGCCTGCTTCAGAGCAGGCTGGGACTGAGAGCCGGTTCCTGCCACTTAGAGGCTATTGGCAGGAGAGTTCTTAACTCTTGGTGCAGTACCCAGGCTTGCTTTGCATAAACCTTCAAAATGTACCCTCCCTCAACACACGCTGCAAACACAAACTTAGAATTTTTGTTTGAAGTAACACGGACATCTTTTATTTCAAAATTCTGGTATGCTTTGTTCTTGAATTCAAAGTTGACAACTCTTACTAAACAGTTCTGTCATATAATTCTTGTTGGATAATCGGTGCTTATAGTTTAATAGGGGAATAAGGCAGAATAGGACCCATTTCATGCCTGATAAAATGAACAGGTTAACACTAGTAACTTTTTTTTAAAAATTAAAATTATTTTTGCTTTTATTATCAGATAATGGCATCCTTTATTATTCCTTTTCTTATGAAATGTTTGGGGGGTAGGGGAATTTAACACCACTACCAGAATATGTCTTGGAGTTGAGTGGTTAATGTAATCTTTGAGGAGGTCTTACAGAAATATTGTGTTGAGCATGTTTCTCAAAGGTAATGTTCAGGAGTATGTATCTGGCCAGGGTCACTGTTTAGCAGAAACCATAATAAACAACAAAAACAAAACTTAATGTACCCTTTATTAAAGCAAACCCCACATATGAAAATTCAGCTGGGAAAATAGATCTCAGTCTGATTGCACCATGCTTCATGTTATAGGTCACAGAAAGCAAACATATATTTGAGGGAATATAAGATCTGTGTTAGAAAGGTCATTCAGGAAAGAACAGAGCTTGAAAGCTAGAAAGATCAACTACAAGGTAAGTGTAGTGCTGGAGACCCCTGCACTAAGTAGTAATAGTACTGATGCTGAGTTCAGAGCCAACGAAATCCTGCTCGGGGCAGTCTTCCTGCACATTGTGATTTGTTTATGTCTATTTTAACAGGAAAAACAAATGGTGGTGACAAGAGGAACGTTCCATCTCTTAGAGAGAGACAGAACAACGAAGATGCTAAAGCTATGCATCAGCTACATCACCCAGTCGAGGGCATAGGGACCCCGCTGGCCACTTCAACCCCTGCGGACATCCACGAACCTGGGCTTTCTCTTCATTCCCTCCAGGCTTCTGGCCACCACAGAACGGGGACCCCATTTTTGACTGCGCTGCCTTTGTCGGAGCCTGACACCTTAGTCTGTACTGGGAAAAGTAAAGCTTCACTGGCTTGTTCCTTCACCCAAGATTTGGAAAGTTCTTGTGCTCTGGACCAAAAGGAGGGAGAGATGGAGTCTTCTCAGAAAAGGAAATGGCTTCATAGGTACAAGGAAAAGAACTGTCAGGGTGTGGAGAGACAAATTATACCTCCTAGGTGCAAGGACTATCAACTTTTGGACAGGACGAAAGTAGAAAAAATGTCCATCAAAGAAAATAGGCAGGCCCCTGTTCTTACAACACATGGGGACTCCTGGAGTGGAGAAAACACAGAATCAGCAAAACAAAGCCCTTGTCCCATCTCTGGGTTTACCTGGGACAGTGAAAACAATAGGGACTGCTGGAGCCAGCTTTTCACTGAGGATTCTCAGGGCCAGCGGGTCATTGCTCATCATTCTAGAGCTCCTTTCCAAGATGTAACCAACGTCCAGACTCAGGGCGTCGGGCAGTCTCCTGACAACCTTCAGGCTCAACACCAGGATATGTCCACTCAATTAAATCCACATTCTGATTTGCTCTTTACCCAGGATTCTGAAGGTAATCAAGTCATTAGGCACCAAGTCGGAATGCATTTTTGAAGGCTTCATTCTAAAAGTACCTTAGAATGACTGACATATAGGGAAATATCTTGGGGTGGTTAAGTGTGGGTGAGAGGGAGGCATGGGATGAAGCTGTCGTTGAGTGCTTTCTTCATGGAAACAAGCTAGATGGTGCCACCTCTTAGGGCAATTTGGCCTTATGTCTTGCCCTGAGGAAGAGATGGTGGTTAAGTTCACTGACTGATCCATAGTGAGCAGTGAGGCAGGGCAGGTACTTAGCTCTCCATTACTCAGTTTGCACAAGGGCTACTGCTTTGCCCTTTAGATTTAGGAGGGCGGGGGGAGTGGGTGGGGAAGACTGGGACAGTGTTTAAGGATGTGTATTTAACCTAGCAGTAATCTTATCCACACACCCTAAACCTAGGCCATCACTCCTGGTAACTGAGAGATGAGGCAAGTCTCCTGGACCCAGATGTACAGGGGCAGAGAGGTAGGTAGAACGATGGTAGGGTTTTGTGGTAATTTTATTTTAAATTCATACACTGTTTAAACATCTCTCTAGAAATACAGCAATCTAGATGTGATTAGATCACTCTTCTACAAGGTTGGAGAGAACTCCCTTTGTAAAACTGAATCCAAATAAATGACTGTTTACAAAGCTGGCTCTGATGGTAATTAAAACATTACCAATTTTATTTTTGAAAAAGGAACATTTTAACAGTCTGCTGTCATTGTCTTGGGCCCAATCTCAGCATGAATCTAATTTGACCTGTGTTCTACCTGATGTGCCACCACCAGGTGGCAGCTTCCCGTGTTGCAGGTGTGGTATGGAAGAGGCGCTTACACAGCTTTCAAGTTATAAGATGGAACTGCTTTAAGAGCATAGGGCAGAATCTTTACATAAATGGACAAGAGGCTCCCTTGGTAAGTTTTCTCTTATGAAGGCAGGAACTTGTTTGTAACAGTATATCTTTAACAGCAGTCTTATAGCTGGGGGCAGAATATACTGGGTGATCACAACTCAGAGATGGACACAGCAGAGCTCTCCAAGTGCTTTCTTTAATGTCAGGTAGTGCTTCAACCCAAACACACAGGATACATACTGTAGAGAACGGGACCTGAGGGCATCTGAGTCATGCATGGTGTGGCAGGTACAAACCTTGGCCCCAAACCAAAGCAGCAGTCAAGGGCCGGAGGATGATATGCTCTTCCCTCCGTTTCTCTTTCCTGCTGGTCTTAAGCTGAAGTCCATGAAAGAGAAAGTTTTTTCAATGAGTGGAACGGATGAGGCCCCAGGGCCTTGGAGGGTAGATTTGGTTGTACAGTATTACAAAATACATTTAAGAAAAAAATAGCCAGGCCTCCCAGCTGCTCCAGTGGCCTTACCACTACACCTAGGTGTTGGACAGGGAAGAGGGTGATTGCTGGGTATTGGTCAAAGTATGATGGAGCAGCGTAAGATTTTCCCTGCCCTGTGAACAAGTACATAAAACAGTTATAGCCCCTTCCCCTCAGCTCTGCTGCAAGGAAGCCACTGAGAGTGATAGCTGAGCACAAAGTGTCCAGTGAGACCATTTATGGGATAATGCAGTGAAGTAAGTCATTCGTTAGGACCTAGTTTTCACACAGGGGTAAGGAAAAACCAGAAATTTCTATCTCACCCTTTAGGCTGAGAGATTCCAACCAACACATTTATCTGTAACAAATGTCTCAACTCAAACAGGTTTTAGTTTGTTAGAGTCTCATGTGTGGGAAACATAATCCTGCTCATCTTTTTCAGTCTAAGCTCTACAGTTTTCAGCAAGACTGTTGCAGAAGATTTCTAATAGAGAGGCGGAAACACCTGCGGTGAGGAAGGCAGCTATTGAAGGAATTCCAGGAGCATGAGACTTGAGTTTGCAGAGCTGAGTGTTATCAGTTTCCTTTTCTACTGATATCTTCTTCCTTCAAAGCAAACTTCTTCCTTAGGACCTCAGAGATAAGAATGGCAGGGTCTTCCTCCTTCAGTAAACTCCGAGTCCTGGAGATAAAATAATAGCTTATTAAGTACTTATTCTGTGTTCTGGGTCTTTGAATGCATTATTTTATTAATCCTAACAATCCTGTAAAGTGAGTAGATAGAATTCTTTTACACATGAGGAAACTGAAGCACAAAAAGGTTATACAATTTGCCTAGTCACTCAGCCAGTAAGCTGTGAAGCCAGAGTCAGAAGCCACTAGTTGGTTATAGGATGTTTTGCTACTTCCTGAATGGCTACAGAAAAAATGAACCAAGTCAAGCAGCATCACCCAGTTAAGAGCTGGCCTCATAGACTTGTTTTCACCTGCTGCTGAGATCTCACTACCCAGGTCATCAGGGCAAGTGAGTAGTGACTCCTGGCTATTCTGACCTTTTGTAGTTCTGGGGAAAAAAGAGAGGGAGGGAAGTAAGAAATCCTCAGTACCTTGCTACATCAGGGAGCTATGAGATCTTTAATAGGAAGTCTACTATTTATAGTAAAACATTTATGTCGTAAGGTACCTGTGGGAACAAAAATCAACTCCAGATTGGGGTAGGTTCTATAATACCTGGTGCATCATAACAGTATCCTAGATATCTGGAAAACAGCTGCTTAAAATTCTAGTGAAAGGCACTTTTTAAAAAAAAGATTTATTTATTCATACATACTGGGGTACAGGCCAGAGATGTAGAGGGTGAGAGGATTCACCAGAGACAGAGTAGGGAGCAGAACAGGCAGATGATCAAAGTACACTGCTGAGGGGAGCAGTGGGCGGGCCAGGAGAGGTCTGCCACACCATGTGGTCACCTCCAGGGCAGGCGGGGATCGAACTCATGCGGAAGTGGCTTAAGCTTCTTAGTGCTGTGCTTTAACCCGCTGCACCACCAGGGAGGGCCGTGAAAGGCGTTTTACTAGTTGATAGGCTAGTTATGAGCCAAGAACGATTACTAAACTTTGGGGCTCCCCTGGTGGTATAGGGGTTAAAGTTTCAGTGCTGTTAAGTTATCGCCAGCCACTGCAAAAGTTTGATCCCCAGCCAGGGAGCTGATCCACATGGTGCAGCAGACCTCTCCTGTCTTATCTGCTGCTCCTCTTAGTGTATTTCAGTTGATCTGCCTATTCTGCTTACTGCCTTCTGTTGATTCCATTCACTCCCTCACACCTCTGGCCTATACCCCAGTTCTTGTATGCATAAACAACTCTTAACAAAAAACTCGATTCTTGAACAAACAAGCTTCCCTTTAAGAACTCACTTGTGAGAGGGCCCCTGATCCCCAAATAGCATTTATCTTCATTAATAAAGCTGCATAACCTGGCCTTTAGACAACCTCCTGGGGTACTCCCCTATAGGTGGTTGTCTGGAGAAACACTGCAAGGTAGTGGTGATGGGCAGGGGGGGGTCCCTCTGGCTAGAGCTCTACATAAATTTCTCAAGGTAGGTATTTCCCAGATTCCCTCACAATCCTGTCAGAAACACCAAGAACTCTATTCCTTGTTTGTGGAGGATGGAGTTTTTATTTTAGTGTATCTTTAAGAAATTGGAGTAATTTTGATGAGCAGCCTGGCTTATGAACCACTGAAGTTTCAAAAGTCTTATTCTCAACTCTAAATTTGTGTCAGTGATTTATATAGTGAGCCCCACTATTTAGAAACTCCCCACTTCATGAAACTCTTTCACCAGAAAGTACCAATCTGAGATACCAAATTGTTACGTAGCACACAATGAAGGGTGAAGTATAGGGTTACTATAACTAGCAGCATGAGAAATGAAGTGATGATGGTCCCCCCAGTGGTCCAGAGTTGGGAGTAGACAAGTCTTATAAAATCCCTGCTCTAGCCTAATACCTCAGTTGGATCACCCCAATCAAATGTAAGGTTCTTTTCTCAGACAAGGACTCCAGCAAGCGAGGTAACAAGCTTTGTGAATGAAGTAACACATGGCTACCACTGAGGCCTTATTATGCAGGTGCCGTCCACTAGACTGTTGGCCACAGCCAACTTATATAGTACACAGCATCAGAACTCTATCAGAATACTTACAGGTCTTGGCTCTGCTTCATCCGGTGAAAGTCCTTCAGGATCCCCATCATATCTGCAAAGCTGCTGGCCTTGGACAGAGAGACGCAGTCATCCTCTTCAGACGAGCTGCAGGTAGCTTTGTGTTCTGGTTTGCAACATTCAGGGCTGGCAGAACAAAGCAGGGGGACTGATGGAAGCTCAGGGACCTCTACCTCGGTCTCCTCGGTGATGTCACTAATGACAAAGGAAGTTGTAGAGTGGAATGAGGATCCAAAACAAGGTAAGGGAGAAGAGACATTTGAACTTCCTGGAGATAAGAAATCTGGCGTTAATGAGGCCGAAGCTGAAAGAGAAAACAATAGGCATGGATGGAGACGGGGACTAAATCCAGCAGGAAACGCTTCTCCCTACTGCCTGTCAGTTATTTCTGGGGCTGACACACTGGCACCCAGGGAACAACCAGGATGGCAGCTGTAAAGCAGGTAGAGGGCTCTTGCACTACCCGACCCTCACAATCTCAGAGCTGTGGAAGCACTCAGCTCTGAGCAGTGGTCTAGGACAGAGCAACCCACCCATCAAGGCTTTGGCTTCTGAGATTCCCCATTCCTCAATGAGCTAAGGGTGATAGCCTGTGTTCAGACCAAAGCAACAATGTCCTTTGCTCTAACGGGGGTAGTGCTTCTGACTGCTCCTCGGAACATCTATAGGGACTGCAAGAAATACTGTGCAACCAAAATAGAATGGCAACAGTCCTTTTAGTTTCCCAAACTTTAGAGATTGTCCTCAGTTTCTAAGAAACACTACTTTCACATAAACCTCAGCTGTCTTTTGGATAACAACAACTTAACTGATGACAAGTTAGAAATGTGTGTGATTCCTCGATACAATTGCCATACCAGGGAACGAAATACGTGAAGGTGGTGGTCTACCCATTTCCAGTGGCTCTGCCTTAACTGCAGACAGCAAAGGTGTCTTTTCTCAGACTGGTGGAGAAAAGGTGGAGGGACAGAGGTAGTCTATGGTAGAAAGGATAAGGAAATGGAAAAGGGGCTTAAGGGGGCTTTGTGGTGGGGAGTGCTTATTTCACATTGGAAAGCCACTGAGACTAATGGAAGACTTAAAGACACTTAAAGGATGTTGGTTTTTGTGGCTTAGGGAGGGAATTAGCTTGGGGTTACAGGCTACGTGAAGATTTTGTTCCTAACCAAACTAATCAACCCAAAGTGGCTGGTGGAAATAATCCAAGGAATGCTATAAGACAGTCAGGCTTCAGAGCACCCCAAAACTTTGGGCCTGAATTACCAGGGACCGCCATTTTCCTCGCCCCTGTCCTGTGCAAAAGCCAGAGGAAAAAGAACAGCCTGGTCTATGCTGGCCCTGGCTGGGGACCTACCTGCATCAGCTGCCACTATCTTAGCAATCTGGCTTCGCAAGTGACTCAGCTCATCCTGAAGCTCTGTGGTGCGGCTTAGGGCTGGCAGGGCTGGCTTCTTCAAGGCCAGGAGCCTCTCTTCTGACCCACGCAGGTTGGGCACGGAGGCATTGCGCTGCATGACAATCAGAGGGCTGGGCTTCCACGTGTGCCTCAGGGGCCGTGTATCACTCCTGGATCGGGAAAGACGAGTAGGTCACAGACAGCTGGCTGCTGTATCCCCGCTACAATTCTGTCATCTCAGTTCTCACAGCCAGGTTCTGCTCCCACTCTGAGCCCGAAGCGCTCTCAATGCCAGCAGCCTTTCACAAAGCACACTCCCTGTTGCTTGCCACTTCCTCTGGGAAGTAGTTCTCCATCCCTCAGACCAGCCACTGCCTCAGTTACCTGACCCGGGCGTATGTCTCCTCGTCATCTGCAGCAATCCAGGCGATGTCAGCCAGAGTAGGGACTGGGGGCACATCCCTCAGACACAGGTCAGAGATGTTGGGCAGGGTCTATGGGGAAGCAGAATTCATCAACAAATGTCATCATGAGGAGGCAACGACTACAAAACATCTACAGTGGGCACCTGGCCCGCCAATGAGTGTTAGGAAGGCTTCTCAGGGCAGGGAGGAGAGGGTGTTGGGTGGAAACAGCTTGAGTATATGATCATCAGCAAGAGTTGGTGGGATTACAAACAGTCTGGCATAGCTGGAACAGGATGGGCAGGAATTGGTAGAGGCTGGAAAATGGATTAGGAGCTTTAATTCTAAGATTAGTACTGAATCACTGGGAATTTTAAGTTTCAAAAGCTTATACTCCGGTGGCTGTGTATACATGGATGGGAGGGGGGAAGATCAGTTATGAGGCTGCTATAGCCAAGCAAAACAGTGACTTACAGCAAGGCTGGGGCCTGTTATAGCCCACAGTCTAAAATACTATCTGGCCTTTTAAGAAACAGGTTACTGACCACAGGCTAGAGGTGCAGGGGTTTTCAGAGGCATTAGCAAGTTTCCTTTTATTAGGCATGGCCGCTAAAGCGCCTTATCTCAGGCTGTAAGAATACATATGCAAGGACATCAAGAATCTGTTACATTCCACAGGGAGTTTCTGCCTAGCTCCTTACACCTTTAACTTAACTGGGATTCAAACTGTTCTAGCAACATTTTAATAAACTGAGCAATTTCAGGATTTAGATGAAAAGATAATTATACTAAAGGAAATCATAATAGGATTCTTTTCAATAGCCCCTTAACCAAAATGAACCACCAAGGAACAGAGTCTGAGTGGCACTATGTTAAATGAAAGATTAGGGTTCAGTCATCTATTTGCTATAATTACAAACAAAAACATGCACCTGGAAAAAGATGGAAAGGAACACCGAAACATTAATAGTTGTTAAGAGTGATTACAAGCAATTTATTTTCCTTTCCTTAATATTTTAATATGGGTAAAATTAAAAAAATAAATCAGTTAAGAGTTCTATAAATAATAATGGCAATTTCTTTATAATTATCCAGGGATAATTTCTCAAAGTCACCTAAACATGAATTAAAGCCAGAGTTCCTGCTACAGATGGTGGGTGGGTCAGAGTTGACAGAGCTGGGTTTTAGATGGGGAGCGTGGGCCGCACAGGAATGAAGTGATGCTCCAGCTACAGATGCGGAATCCACTGACCAGGTGCTACTGCTAAGATGGGCCATTTAGGGAAATGTCCACTGGCTTTCCTGATTAGCCAGGGTTTCTCCGCTTCTGTCCATGAAATGAGTTGACACATATAAAGGCGTACTACATACCAGCAATTATTACTAACACTCACATGTACTAATCTGTGGGAGCCTCTGCCCGTGGCTGTCTACCCAGTAGCAATCTGGCCAAAGGCCTGGTAATGTGGCAGCCAAATGCAGGGGCAACCTCCACTGAGGTTCCTGCTCACTCCCTACCTACACTTTCCTTTAGCTCTCACACCTCACCCTACACAGGCATTGCTGGAAAGCTGGCAATCTGGGTTGTGGGACACCGGTCCTCCTCACCTCTAGTCCCATTTTTAACTGAGTCCCTGGTACTCAGATCCAACTCCTTTACAACTCAGCATCTGATATACAAGCTCATTTCTTTTTCTACCTGGGCCCACATCTTTTCAGGCATATATTTGTCTCTGTGTGGCAGAAAGCTGAAGTATCTCTTGTCTCAGCTCCCCAAACAAGCCTTAAGTATCTGGCCTAGAACTGATAATTATTCTTAGAGGGAGGCAGCTGGGGCTAATAAATGCTCCTTAGCTTTCCACTGCAGCAGGTCTCAGAGACCAAGCTTAGAGAGAATCTTCACTGCAGAGTGGCTATTTGTAGCCCTTACACGGGGTTAAGATGGAAGTAGTCCAGTCAAGGTGTGACTGGACTTGGTCAGAAGGTAGAGGATGGGCGGTAATATCCTTAGGGAATCACTACAGGGACCAAGTGTAGAGCTGACGAGGAAAAGCAGAGCTTAACTAAGTCTCTCTCGGCACTAAGAGAGACTGCACCAGCAGGACTGCAGGCAAACACCTCAGCAAAAACCATGGCTAGTCGACATCTGGTCCATCAGGGGCCTTTGGGTTACTCTGATAAGCTGGACTGCTGGAGCCTGCTGAAATCTGAGTCACTTAGCAAGTGTCAAAGATTTAAGATAATTTACAGGCAAACTGGAAGTGTGGTCACAGGTTTATCAGAAGTTTTTGTGACCAAGCTCTATAGAAGCATTTACTATTTCTGGACAAAATTCTAAGCCTCTACTCTCCCTTTCTGCATACTCACCTCAAAGGACGCTCGGGGGCATGGCTTCAGTGGTAGGTTGGTCCCGATCCTCCTCACCACACTTCGAGCAGCCCCATGAGGCTTGTTTTGCCAAATTGGGATGGTCTAAAGTAGAAACAAGGACAGTTACAACCTTGGAGGCTACTGGTCCCCATCTTTCCCCTCTCTCAGGCAGGGAGACTGAGTCCTCAATCCCAGGGAGTCTCAGTTACGAGTGCACTTTCTGTCAACAGCCTGCACTTTGACCAGCAACCTCAGGGGACACCTGCTACTGCCAAGGTACAGTCAGCATGTGTCTCAGAACTTCAGCAGGTTCAGCACTTGTTCTCCTCCCCCGGCCACCCCCACCCCCATGCCCCAAAATGCCTCTTACCACATTGGCTTCCATTCCCGACATTTCAACCAGCTCCTGCACTTGAGGGACAAGGGGGCCACAGGACAGCTCTGGGGGGCTTGAGGCGGGAGGCGTAACTCCTTCATATCAGGCCATCTTAAGGAACATCAGACTTCTCTTCCTGTGAAACAATCCCCACAACAGGGACTTAATGGCTGCTATACAAGCCGCCCAAGACCAGGCCCTGCAGAGTCATGACTAATACCAAGATTTCTGTTGTTTCAAGAGTGAGAAAGGCTTACTGAGCCCCTTAAATTGAGGCCTTTAAAGGTTCTGTTCCAGGCTTGCTGTGTGAGGTTGGTGGACCTTGGGAGCTTCCCTGTAACTTTAGGTTTCTTGAGGTAAAATTGCTAAAGGTATAAATAGGTCCCTTTGATAGCTAAAAAGCACACAGGAAGGCGGGACCACAGGTACAACCCAAACCCAGGATTCATACTTGGAGATGAGATGCCAGAGCCCAGCATGTGCCGTGAGCACAGGGCAGATTTGGGCAGAAAGGTAAAGGACAGTAGCTTTTTCAGGCTTTGATGCTCTTTCTATGCAACTGTGGAGCGAGCCTGCAGGCTGGTGAGGCAGGGAGGCTGCCAAGCCTCCCAGGCCCTGGCGAACTCTACTCCTGAGCATTCTCTGGCGAGGTCGCCTCCCTTTCCTAGCCAGTCTTTGCCGCCATCTTGCCGGCCCTGAGTGACAGCCTCCGCCTCCAGGCCCAGGTGTGCTCACTTACGCAGGCCCACACCATGCTCAGGTGCCCACCACCAGACCTACAAGCCTCACAGCCACGCTCCCAAGCACCTCCACTTGCCCTACATGTGCTGCCCAATCGGGCGCTGCTGAGCCTCTGCCAGGAGAGTAGTGAACAGCCAACTTTAGCCAATCTCTGTCTGCTGGCACAGGGGGAGACAAAGTTTATGCTCTGCCATCTACTGGCTCCGTAGCCCTCGGCAAGTCACCTAACCTTTCTGAATGCTGGCTTCTCTAAAAAAGATGAAGAGCTGCCAAGGGGCCGATCAGTGAGATGGGATTTTAAAGTGCTTAATGCAGGTGGGTGGGGGGTGCCCGACTTGATTCTTCACAGCTGCCCCACATGTGAGCTCGCCATTCCTTGTTCACCAAACATAACAATACCCATACTGTGCCAGGCCCTGTGCTGGGCACTGCAGGGTCTAAAGAAGCAAGAAAGCTATGATCTCAAAGAACTTACTGTCTACAAAAAAGACAGGATTGAGTCTAATTCTAGCAGAGGCTGGTAATCACTGCTTGAGAGAAGCATGCCAGGGGGGTGGCCAAGTGAGTCCAGCCCACTGCTCCGAGGTCCCACAGCGAGTTCAGAGGGGACGGGAAGAAAAAACAGCAATAGCACAGGTGGAGGGCAGGAAGGTGAGCGCGGTAAAGAACAGGTTATGGACTGCAAAGGTAGGCTGGGGCTGACAGTCACGAGGACTGGGAACGTGGGGCTCAGGAGTCACTGGGAGGCCGTGAACAGGCAGAACTGACCAGCGCAGTTCTTTCTGGTAACCTGGAGGGGCTCCTATGTGGGAAAGGCGGTATCACTGGCTTCATGATACACCTGGGAAGGGAAGCTGGAGAAAGGACTTGTCTGCGGTCACTCAGCGGTCATCCCAGCAGAAAGTGCCGGAAGTATGGTCCAGTCCTGCTGCCTCCTGCATGGCTCAAACCTCTCAGCACCTTCAAACCTTTGACTGAAGCCCCGCTGTACCAGGCCCTGTGCCGAATGCCTGCCTGCCCCAAGTTACATGTACTGGTGCCTCCCTGTGTCACTTTAGTCACGTCCTCTCGGCATTTACCTCTAAAGACTCAACTGGGCCTCATCCTCACTCAAGAGGGATATTTCTGGAACACATTGCTTATCAGCATGTTCCCATGTTTAGAACACTACTGGCTTGATAGCATAAACAGGACCAAATCCAGGCTCAGATGGCGAAGGCTCTCCACAACCAGGCCCAACCTGTCCTCTACTGCCCCCAGATCCAACTCACCACCGCAGAGGCTGCCCAGGGTGGCCCTGTATCCCAGTCAGCCCTGCTTTCCTCTTGCCTTCCAGCCACTCTGGAGTCCGGCTCTTCAGTCCCGCTCAGCCCACTGGGCCCTTGTGCACACCATCTCCTCTGCTTGAAACCCCAGCGCCCTCACCAAGCTCAGTCTGTCTTCTTCAGAGCTCAGCTCAAGCATCGCCTCCCCTGACAGTCAGGTGCACTGCTGCTCACCCCCAGCACCCTGCTTTCCATCGGAGTCCTCTCCATGGGTGACGGCGTAGCGTGCAGTTGGCCTGAGGGGCGGGGACCACTGTGGCACACCGGGGCCTGCCTGACTCTCAGAAAGCGCTTAAGCAGTTGCTCAGTTAAGAAATGAACGAAGGCGAACGCCGACTCGCTGCCCCTCCCCCAAGAGCCAGCGAGCCGCGGGTAGGCTACCACCGCTGCGCCCCCAGGGCCCCTTTGCTCCCAGGGCCCCTTTCCAGGCCGTTGTCATGACCTGTTTACACGGTCTCCCGCAGGAGGCCGAGGGCTCCTCCAGAGCAGGGCCCGGCCCGTCGCCCCAGGGCCGGGCGCCCGCGGAGGCCGCCGCGCTCCGTGGAACTTTGCCGAGCAGACGGGACCGGCAGCCCGCGCGGCCCCAGCAGCCGCTCCGAGGGGCGCCGCGCGGAGACCGGCCCGGGCACGCCTCCCCTCCCCCGCCGCGGCTGGCCAAGGTCGGCCAAGTTCTCGCCGCCGGCCCGGGCGGCCTTTGGACCCTCAGGCCCGGGGATGGGCCCCAGACAGCGCGAGGAGCGGCAGAAGCCTCCGGGGTAGCTCTGTCACAGTTCGCCGGCGGACTCCAGCGAGGCGCCAGCCCTCGAGGACTCAGTTTCCCCCCCTGCCAAACGAGGCGGACAACGGCAGCTCCCGCGAGAACTGGCGCGGGACGGCCACCGCGGGCTCCGCGCAGCGCCTGTCGCTAGGACGCGTCTTCTCGGGCTGGGAGGCCGCGTCCAAACTCCGGGACGGCCCCGGACCTGTCTCACCTCAGACTGGAGCTCCCGGACTCACTCACCTCACCGCCCCTCCTACCGCCGCGGGCAGCCCATCCTCCACCGCTCTCACTTCCGCTCCCGCCCCCGGAAGCAGTCCTCTGCCGCTGCGCGCCGGGCCACGCCCCCGCACGCTTGGGAAGGCCGCCGGGCAGGGGCGTGGCCTCGGCGGGTGGGGCTCGTGGCGAGGAGCGGACACGCCCACCCTCGAGGCCACGCCCCCTCCGGCGGGGTGGGTGGGGAAACCGTGACTCCGCCTGGAGACCTCAGAGTCCTGCTGGCCTGTGTCGCAGCCGCTCTCCCTGCTTGCTGCTCTCCTAGCTTAGGCCGGGTCTAAAGATCTGGAAATCGAGGGCCGACTGTGTCAATGTTTGGTCCCCACATCTAGTGGTGCCCACAATGCCCACTGTACTGCAGAAATTCAGAATCCTCCCCCACCTAGCATTTTCCTTGTGCCCCTTCACAGTCACGCTCCTGGCTAAGACCTCTGGTGGGTCTCTTTCCTTCTATACACACACACACACACACACACACACACACACACACACACACACACACACACACACACACACACACACACACGGGTGCAGTATCTGTGAGCTGGTCAGAGGGGCAGATGATTGGGCAGGACCCCAGAGGCATTGAGGGTGACCGCATTCATTCCAGATTCGCCCCTCTGGCTCAAAGCCCTGGTCTCCATGGCATCAAGCCTGGTCAATTCCTGCTTCTACCCTCGGGTCGCAGCTGCTGGGCCTGGCCCCGGGGCTGCAGGGTTTTGGTTTCAGAGCCTTCAGGTAGCTGCTGGGACAGCCTGGCTTCCTGGACAACAGCCTACACCCACACACAGGCCCTCCCACTCAGCACTCAGTGCCCTTGCTTTAAACATTCAGCTCTTGCCCTCATGAAATTAGTCTTTTTTTAACCAGGAGTTCGGTTTCATTTTGCACTGGCTGGGGCACATTATGTAGCTGGTCCTGGAAGGAGACCTCAGAGCTTGTCCAGCCTGACCCCACCAGATTTGCACATGATGAAGCTGGACTTCCAGGCCTAGCCCTCTTTCCAGGATGGCAAAGTGTCGCTTTAATCATTGTTTTCACTGTCCTGGCAACGGCATGCTTTGCAGGCGGCTGAGCTGTCCTCCCTGGTGTGGCTGATAGATGCTGTCTTGGTGCCCAGCCAGTGCCCGTGGTCCTGCCAGTGTAGCCCTCCCCGGCCGCTGCGGGCTGCTCGCAGCTACCCGCCTCTGAACTGCTCTTGCAGGAGGGAGAATGGCGTCCCCAACTTGGGAGGCACTCCACTGCCCCATACCCCCTAGGCAGAAGTCTGCGTCTGGGGCCTGCTTTACACCCCAGGGCCAGGCAGCTTAAGACTGTAACCCTGCTCACTACTCCCCCTCAGTCCTGCCTCAGCTCTCGCTCAGGTTTCACTGAAGTGCACGCCTTGGGAAAACGACCTAAAGCTTTAACTTCAGAAAATCTCAACACAGAGTACCACATTTTCTCCTCCCCTTTCTTACAACTTCTACTGGCCTATCACACCTTTACTTTAAGCATGTTGCTGGAGCCCTCTAGGGATGGATAAAATAATGTCCACAGGCAGTCCAGCCATGCTTCCTGGACTACTGGCCAGGCCCATTGCCAGTGCACAACACGCCACTCAAAGGCAAGGCACCCTTACTGTGCCACTTTATTACAGAACGTGTTGGGGGTGGGAGGAAAGTGGCACACGGGTGACAAGGACAGCTGGAGGCACAGGGGTCAGGCAGAGGTCTGAGATGATGCAGAAACCCCACACAGCAGCTTCCACAGGGCCAAGATGATGCAAGGCCTGCTGGGAGGGGAGACCGGGTCACCTGGGTGCCCTATGCAGGTAGGCGTAGGTAAGGGGCATGGACGTGCCGCTGAGCACGCTGGCTCCTGCCTCGCCTGACCTGAAGGCTGCAGGGGAGGAGACATTCGGGCTTGAAGGTTTTTCATCTCAGTGGCAACAGGGAAGAAGGGTTGGGGTGCAGTGCAACATCAAGCACTTCAACGTCAAGAGCAGGGGTGAGCCTCAGCGCTGCCACCGAGTGACCATGGGCAGGTCACTTTGCTTCCCTGAGGCTCAGCTTCTTCACTCGCAAAACAGGAACCATCACTACTCACCTCACAACTGGGTTGTGAGGATTAAACAAGAAGCCACTGTGCCATTTTACAAAGGGCCTCGATGGCCAGGCTCTTGGCCAGTGGCTACTGTTGCTTTACCTGACATGGAGAGCAAGACCGGCTGTGAGCTCCCAGCACGGGAGGCCAGGAATGTGAGGGTCTGTCTACCTTGCCCCCTGTTTCCAGTTCAAGAATCAGCTTCTGGGGGATAGGGTGGGCGGGTATGGGAGAGTGGGCAGGAGGGCAGGCCTGGCATCAAGATGTTAAGGAGAGCCTGATGGCCCTTGTGGGCCTGAGTGAGGGCCAAGGAGAGAATCAGGGGAACGCTACTGCTGTGAGGACTTTTTAAAAAGCTAGAAGAGGAGAAAGAAGAGAGGGTGATTTCTTCCCGCAGGTGCAACTGCAAAGACATCAAGCTAGACCCATCTAGGATTTCAGATCCAGCCATCACAGGGCAGCTGCTGGGGGAAGCAATGTCCCCTTATTTCTCCTCAGCACTGGGATTATCAAAAATACCTACAAACTGTAAGAAAGTTCACATAAAAACTTTTCTGCAATATAAAAAAAGAGACTGACCACGGGCCTTGGCCTAGGACATGGACCAAGGCCCCAAGGGTGGCCAAGGAGAGCGAGTAGCCGCCCAGGGGTGAGTGAGCTGGTCTAGGCTGCCCTGGCGGCCAGGATGGTGCTGGCTCTGGGAGGCTGTGACCTTGGGCAGGTGCTGAGGTCAAAGGCAGCTGTCATGGGGCCTGGCTCCAGCAGTTCTCCTGTGTGTCTGAGCTGGGGTAGGTGGTGGGGTATCTTGGTCTTGGGGTGCCTCAGTGGACTCTGTTAAGAGCAGAAACCTGCTGTACAATACAGCTCCACAGACAGCAGCCTCCAGCAGTCCCGACGCAGATTCTGGGGCCCTGTCACTGGGTGGGTTGAGCGGTTTGGGGAGCCCCTGGGGTAGTGCAATACCCCCTGAAGGAAGGTTCTGCCCAGAAGGGTCAGCCCCTGGAAGGTTCTCTGCTGACTGACCTGCGGGGGGGCGCCACTGAGGCAGAACAGCCAGGGCTGTAGCGGGGAAGAAGGTTCCAGATAAATAGGAGTGTTTGCTGGCAGCCCCCTCCCGAGACCCTGCCCCCTGCCTCAGGGCAGGGATTCTTGATGTTTTCTTCGGGAAGTGCAGTAAAGAGAGAGGGGTGTCTGTGCCTTCCGAGCACCCTCTCTCCCTGCTGTTCACCCCGCGGAAGGATCTGGACTATGCTCCTGAGTGGGTGAGGTCCAGGGAGATGACCCAGGCCCTGTTTGGGAGGGGTCCTAGGCAGCTTCCGGAGCCAGGTGGGTGGTAAAAGGTGGGTGGTGGCAGAGCTAGGGTGGCCATGACCCCCCAGACGGCGGGGGCGGTGGGGATCTGGAGTCTGAATGTGTGGTGGACACTGGCTCTGGGCGACGGTCCATCTCCCAGCTCCCTACCGGCTCCTCACTGCGGCACGCTAGGGCTGGAGGAGGGGCAAGCCACGCTGAAGCCCCTCCTTCAGAAACTGCAGGTAGGTGGCCGTGGACGGGTCTTCAAAGGTGGACGAGAAGCTGAAGACGTTGTTCTCGACGTCCTCGGGCTTCATGGAGGTGATGTCCAAGAAGTAGTTGGCGTTGATGTGGTGGACCTGGAGGAGGGTTGGGCGAGGAGAGTGGGCTGCGCTCAGCTCAGGGCGTCCTCTGCTCCCAAGCACGCACTCGCGTACTCCTGGGACACGGGCCTAAGCAGGCGGGGCAGCCAGCGGACTCGCCGGGCCTGAGCCCAGGCCAGGCTGGCCCTCTCCTGCCGCTGCTCACCCAGGGCCCTTTGACTATAAGCTTCTCCGCGCCTGTAAATGCTGCTGTACTCTCTCCCCAGCCCACCCGGCCCTTCTGCCTAAACACCCGTGCGCGCCATGGCTCCAACTGCCTGCAGCGCAGCGCCCAGGAAAGCAACAAGCGAATCCAGACTCAGCGCCTCCCCGCCCCCGCAGACCCCGGTCGCCCAGCTCTATAACCTGGGGCCCTGTGGGGCCTGGTCCCCCACAGTGGTGCCAGTGGAGGGGTGCGTGCTGGCCGGCTCTCCCCCAGGCTCTCCTCCCTGGCTGGTGCCTTGTCCTTGACCTCAGCCCTCCCAGGGGCCCGGGGAGCTGCTGACCCCCCAGCCCAAGTCCCGTAGAATCAACCACTCCTTGGGACTTAAAGGGCAAGGGGCAGTTTGGATTAAAAGAGCAGGCGGTGGCGCAGTGGGTTAGAGCACAGCACTGAGAAGCTAACGCCACTGCAGCACAAGTTCGATCCCCGCCTGCCCCGGAGGTGACCACAGGGCGCGGCAGACCTCTCCTGACCCGCCCGCTGCTCCCCTCAGCAGTGTACTTCGTTGATCTGCCTGTTCTGCTCCCCATTCTGTCTCTGGTGAATCCTCTCACTGCCCCTGCACCTCTGGCTTGTACCCCAGTTCTGTATACATAAATAAATAGAACTTAAGAAAAAAAAAAAAAAGAGCAGGAGCTGCTGGGGGCCTGGGCAGCCTGCTTCAGAGCTGGCCACATCTCAGTGCTGAGCCTCTTGAGCCCCAGTGTCCTTGTTTGTAAAGTGGGTGTTTGTGACCACCCATCTCCCGCAGCAACGGTGAGTCCACCGGGAGGGAGCCCATGCCAAGCAAGGGCCTTAGGGGAGGGGAGGAAGCCTGGCTCAGCATGGGTCCTAATGCAGCACTCTGAAGTGGCCGCAGCCACTGAGCACAAGTTCGATCCCCGCCCCGGGGGTGACCCACATGGCGCGGCAGACCTCCCTGGACCCGCCCACTGCTCCCCTCGGCAGCCTATTTCAGTCAATCTGCCTGTTCTGCTCCCCACTCTGTCTCTGGTGGAGCCTCTCACCCTCCCACCGCTGGCTTGCACCCCAGTTCTTGTGTGCATAAATAAGTAATTAAGAAAAATAATATCCGAGGGGAGCCGTCCCTTCCAGGCCATGCTCCTGCCTCCTCTGCGGCGAGACTGGACTGGTTCCTACGAGAAGCCCCCTGACGCAGGCAGGGTCCTGCTCGGGAGACGCATAGTGGAGGCTCAGCCCGGCCAAGGGAGCAACCAGACAAGGGAGAGCCAGGCCCGCAGGACCGGGGGGCTGCAGCCCGGGCCCCGCTTCCCCCGCCGGGTCCGGCAGTGGGCGCCTACCACGGTGCCGTTGGGCAGGCAGATCATCATCTCCACGGGGAAGCTGTACTTCTCCAGGTGCAGGCCAGCCAGCTCCTGGTGGGCGGGGTTCTCCTGGTTGTTCTGTGGGGACAGATACTCCTGATGCTCTGGCCCCCCGCACCACCCCAGGGATGCCTGTGGGGGCTGTTCCCATCCACCTGCCACTCACCTGCAGGTCTTCCAGCTCCTTCACCAGGGACCAAGTGCTAATGAAGCTCTCATTGAGGAGGGCGAGGATGGGCGAACTTTCCAGGACCGTCTCCCGGAGAGTTCGCCCTGAACCTGTTCGGGGAGAGGCAGGCCCAGAAGAGTGAGGCACCCCTACATGTCTCTCTGGGCTTCAATCAGCTGTAACCATCAGGGACCGCCGAGTGGCCTGTGCACTCAGCTGGGCGCCAGATTCAAAAGCTGCCAGAGCAGGTGCGGATCACGTGGCAGCAGTCACTAGCCCCAAGTGGCATCCGGCTGAGCGGACTGTGGGTCCACCTGGCTCAGGGACTTGCAGATGTGATAGTTTCTTAGATCCAACATGCCCCAGGGCCTTGCACAGACTGTTCTTCCATCTTGACTGTTCTTCTATCTTCTATTTCTTCCTCTTAACCCTTAACAAACTCCTTCAAGTCTCAGCTTCAGTGTCTTTCTCAAAAGCCCTCTGGACCCCCGGTCACCACTCACGCCACCCTGACTGTGCCCCATGCTCCACACTGGCATTTACTCATTTCCACTGCGCACCCCCAGAGGACAGAAGCCTCCCTGACTTTCTGACCCAGCCCATGGCCTGGCAGGGCATTTGCTGATTGACTAGGTGAGGGCAGGGCACTGTTTTTGTCATTTCTGGACTTGCTGCTGGGCACCCGGAGGACCCCCCAGCCGGTCTGCAGTGCATTTCTGAACAAGTGGCTGGAAGTCCAGCCCCGAGCACTTTCTCTCACTTGGGCGGACACTTTACAGAGCACGGGGCACTTTCTCATCCATTGTTCCAGGCGGCAGGTTTAGACAACACACCTGGGGTCATCTGGCTGAGCCGGCCCCGCTTTATCCAGCAGCTTCTTTGGGCTCAGTGCGGACTCCTGTGCCCTCGCCGGGCCCCGCCCAGGTCTTCCCTGGCAGCACTGTGCTGTTGCTCATGGAGCCCCCTGCGCCCCGCAAGGTGTGACGTTTCCTCCCTCCTCCCGAGGCCACAGGTCCCCTCACCTCAGCAGGACTGGTCGTCCAGGGCGCCCCACAGCAGGATCGAGTGCACCAGCTTGTTCTTGGCCTTGGCTTGGTCAAAGGCCTCGGTAAACGGCAGGTAAGTGACCTGGGGCCAAGCCGAGACAGAGAAGCTCCTGTACGTGACCGGGGTGGCGTCTGGCCCTGAGTGTACCGGGTGTGCATGCGGCAGGGTGCACGGAGCGTGCAGTGTGTGTGCACGGAGCGTGTGATGTTGTGAGCGCACGTGACTGCACGTGTTCGCACACGGGCGCACCATACACGTGGCCGGTGCATGCACGAGGCACGCACACATTAACAGCGTGTGCACACGCCTGCAGTGCATTGTGTAACTACATAGTGCACGCATGCCTGCAGAGTGTGTGGGGGCGGGGGGTGGAGGTGTTGCAGGCTGGGTCCTGTGGGGAAGCAGCCTCGGCAGCAAGGCCCCACAGCCCAGCACCCTGTGCCACCTGCCCCCACAGCTGCCGGCCGCAGCAGCACAGGGCCGGACTTGGCCCCTGTCCCTGGCAGCCTCACCTTCTTGAAAGGGTACATGGCCACCTCCAGGCGCCGGGCAGCCTCCTCCCAGCTCAGCTCCTGCTGCCACTTGATCTCTTCAAACACAAACTGGAGGGGCTCCCCCGAGGGCAGACGACTGTCGATCATGTTGCCATCCTCATCCAGGATCACAGAGGGCACGGAGGGGCCTGTGGCCTCCAGCTCCATCTGGGCCAGAGGTCAGCAAGGGGTGACACTAGTGAGGGCAGCCTCAGAGAAAGCCAAGACCCCCTGGGGCCCTGAGCAGACCTCAGAGACACCCACCGGCGGCGGTGGGGCTTCGAATCCCAGGGGGGAAGGAGGGCGTGGTCAAGACTGGGCAGCGAGTGCGGGACAGACCCAGCACCAGACCGAGATGCTGCTACATGGCTCCGAGGGCCCCTGTGGGCGCCGAGTGGTGCGTGCAGGAGCTGGCGGCATCCCAGAATCCTGCTTTTGGGGTATCTGGCCTCAGCCTGCCAGGCGCTGGCCCTCGCCCTGGGTGCTGTGAGCTGCCAGCCAGCAGGACCCGCCCTGATGCCAGACTTGAGCACGTGTCGGGCCTGCAGCTGGGCCCTGCCTTTCCACTGGCCAGGAGCACCTGAGCACTCGTTCACCTGGGGCACGTAGCCGATGTCCACCTCCATGTTGCTGCTCTCACTGGCTCCGTACAGCCACTCCATGTCCACGTTCAGAGACCTGGGGGCGGGGTGGGGGAGCAGGACACCACCACCATCAAGACCTGTGACCACATGTGAGGCTTTCTCTGAAAGGGCACAACTGACCCCACTAGATGTGGCCAGGTGGACCCCAAGTCTCCAAGCTGCTGGTCCATGGTCCCAGAACTTGTCTCCCCAGGCTGCTACTTCCTGAGGCAGGCGGCCACCCCACTCCACTGGCCCGGCCCTGTGTCTCAGAGGTGGTTGGGCTGCCCGCCCGCAGTGAAAGGCCTCTGCTCCCTCCCAGAAGGCAGATGCCTGCGGATCACCACATGGGGGCGCCCCAGGACTGACACCCAGGACAAGCAGGGCGGGGTGAGCTGGTGTCCTCACAGGGGGTCAGCAGACCCTGTGGCCTGGTTCCTGGGCGGGTCATCTCCTGTTTCATCTAGCCTAGGACCCCCAGCCTCACCCCCGGGGTGGAGGAGAGGTGCCGGCTGGGCACGTGAGCACAGGCGTGCTTGCTGCGGGAAGGGTCCCCCCTTGTTTTCCCAGTGGCCCTGGGTGCTCCCGGACTCCTACCCTCCGCTAGGCCCTGCCCAGGAGCAGTCTCCCACCCAGCAGATGACGACACAGCCCCAGGGCCATGTAGCCCCTGGCACCACAGCTGAGCACTCACTGGACCTCCTGGGTCCCAGCCCTGGTCCTGTCCCTCGGGGCTGCTAACTGGCCACTTGCAGTCAGGGGACACTCTCCTAAGACCCGAGGCCCCGCACTGGCTGCACCCTGGACAAGACGGCAGAGCTGTTCTGGACCATCTCCCGCCCCTCCAGGCTCCACAGTGCCCGGGAATGCCTGCCCCCGGGCTTCGCGTGTGCTGTCCACTCTGCCGAGGACTCTGGCTGTCTCCTCACCCCAGGCCTCAGCTTGACCAGTCCTTCCTCAGGAAGTGTTCCCGGGCCCTGGCCAGCCGGCGCCTGCCCACCTGTGAGCCTTTCCGGGCCTGAGCGGGCTGTAGCCACGGGCCTGTGGGAGGGCAGCAGAGTGGGCGCAGAGAGGCTGCAGCTGCGGGATCTGCTGGGCCCAGCAGGGAGTCGGCAGGCCAGGCCCACCCTGCCGTTGGGACAGTTGTCAGGGGATGGAATGACTCCCCCGTAGCCCCGACCCAGCAGCCTGCTTCAAGCTGCCTCCTCCCGGGGGGTCAGTCCTGGCCCCTCCTAAGTTGGCAAAGGCAGGGGCAGACTGAGGGGGCCTCTGGGCCCTTGTTCCAGAGCTCCCGGACCTGGGCAAAGAGGCAAGTGGTGGTAGGGCTCAGGCTGGGCTCCCACCTGTGGTTGGGCACGAAGAGCCGGAAGTCACGGACGTGGGTGGCATCTTTGGAGAGGATGATGTGACCTGTGAACTGGGCAGGCGAGAACCAGAAGGGGAAGTTGGGGGGCTCGCTGAGCTGGAACTCCGCATGGATCCTGTGGGGGGAAGGGTTTGTCTGGAAGAGGCCCCCTCTGACCCAGAGCTGCAAAACCCTGGGAATCCTGGGCCAGGTGTGTGGCGAAGGGGCTGAAAGGAACAAGGGAAAGGTGGGGCAGGGAGCTCTGAGGCCCACCAGGCAGCGCCGGGCCTCAGCCCTCCCCTGGGGCCCTGGCTGACGGCCTAGAGGGGGTGGTGGCTGGTGTCACAGCTCTTCCACACCCTGTCTGTGCAGATGACACAGTCACGGCCACGGCCCTGAGCTGGGCACGTGCCACGCCCTTCCTCATCCTCCTAGGTCACCACCACCTGACCCACTGTGGAGGAAACTGAGGCTTGAGAGCCAAAGCTGCTTGCCCCAGGCCCGCTGTGGAGGCCCAGCCCGGCTGTGAGGCTCACCGGAACATCACGGTGTAGTAGAAGTCGCTGACGGCGGTCAGGCAGGCGACGGCCCCCTGAGGGGCAAAGCGCGTCTTCACGAAGGGCCGAGGGTGGAACATACTCAGGAGTCGGTGGATGATGACCTGGGGAAGGAAGTGGGGTCAGGGCTGCTGAACCTCTGGGGGAGCACCACTGTGCCTGCAGGCCCAGGGCCCAGGCAGGTGGACCCCAAGGGAGGGGCAGGCCTGGCACTGGGGTCTAGGTGCCGGCTGGGGGCCGGGCTGCCTCACCTCCTTGCCCTTGGGTGGCGGCGGGTAGAAGCGGTTGTTGGGCAAGTAGCCAGTGAAGATGCTGAGCTCGCTGGGGATGATCCACCAGGGCTGGCCCAGCTCCACCTGGCCGCGAGGAGGGAGGAAGGGCCGGAAGTGGCGGGCAGCGAACACCGCGCTGGGTGAGGCTGCGGTGGTCCAGTTTTGGAGGCCGGAGAGGGCCAGGCGGGAGACCTGGAGCAGGGGAAAGTTGAAGCTGGAGGCACAGACCATGAATTTGGGGTCCCCTGTCCCAAGCCTGGGAGGAGGCCTCCAGCCCGGAGCCAGGCCACAGCCAAGGGGCAAAGGCTGGGGAGTTTCTTGCCCGGTGCTGGCCAGGCTGGCACTGTCCTGGCAAAGCCAGAGTTTATCTCTGGGAGGCAGCGCCATTTCGGGAGCCCTTGGGGAGAAGGCTGGGAGGGAGGGAGGGAGGGATGGAGGAAGGCAGGGAGAAGCCCCGAGGGCCTCTGGCCGTGGCTGACCTGCGGGCTCTTCTTGGCGCCTGGGCCGACAGCCTGGGCTGACCGGGACTCGCAGTTTCCAGCCCTCCCAGAGCTCTGCCCCGTGTCCCTCAGCCTCGCCCAAACTAGCCTCCTTTCCTCCTCACCAGCCTGGCTGCCTTCCTCCAGCCCCCGCCGGGCACTTGCCCACCACGCACCCCTCACCAGCCTGAGCCCTGAGCCCCCCCTCCAGCAGCAGCCGCACCGCTCTCCCTCCTCAGGCCCCTCAGGGCTGTCCTTCCTCCCTGCATCCCTGCTGCCCTCCCCGGGACTGCTCTTCCCTCCCAGTTCTCCACAGCTGTCCGTCTGGAAAGCAGAGTGGAAAGCCCCCCACCTCCCACCCCCCACTTAAAAATCTGCCATGTTGTTTTGCTGCTGGAGGACCAAGGCCCTTGCGTTCTGGTGTCTTCTCTGCCAGCCCTGCTGTCAGACAGCCTGGGTCCCCCACGCCCTGGTCCAGCCACACCCACCACAGTCCTGGCCAGGCTCGGTTCCGCCATCTCTGTGCTTGACGCATCAGCTGAGACATAAGGCAGAGCAGGGATGGGCCGGGCAAAGTGGGAGTTGTCTCTGGGTGAGGGAACAGCAGGCGAGAGGTTCACAGCGGGGAGAAACCAGGAGTGGATGGATGGAGGAAGGAGGCTGGCTAGGGCCTAGGTCCAGCCGTGGGCTCCAGGCCTTCCCACGGGCCTCAGAGGGGCCCTCTCCACCCCAGGCCCCTGCCAGAGCTGCGCCTCAGGTCTGGGTGGGTCAGAGTTCAACAGAAGCCTGGCGGGCGCCAGGCTTGCCCAGGGCCCTGGGTGCACAGATGTGCGAGTCACGGGCCTTGCTCTCAAGGAACCTGGAGCCTGAGGGGGCCAGACTGACTGGCACAAAGCACAGAGGACAGAGGTGGCGACGAGGCGGCAGCATCCACACGTCCCTGTGCCCTTCCAGCCAGAGCCTGCTTGCCCCGCACGGGCCCGGAGCCCCGCCTCCCTCCGTGGCTGAGATGTCACCCCTCCAGGATGCCCCCCAGACCCCGATGTGGCTGAGAGGCTTGCCCTTGTCTTCCTGCCTCCCCAGCACACTGTGCAGGGGCATCGGGACATGGCCGCAGGCCCTCTGGGCCGGCATGTTGGGTGCTCAGGGGTGGCCGAGGGAGGATAAACAGCGCAGCTGCTCCTCGGGTCTGTGGTCCCGCAGTGGGGACCCTGCCTTCTCTACCCCAACTCACCCCAAGGAACCCGTTTTTGCTCTTGGTCATGGACTCCAGGAGCAGAGGCTGGAATCGGGCTTCTACGGTGAGCGTCTCCTCGCTGGGGTCAGGGGGCAGCTCCTCCTCCTCCTCGTAGCTGCCCACAGGCGTGGACCCTGTGAGACCAGAGGCTGAGAGGGGCCCGCCCTCAGGCTGCAGGCCTCACTGCTCAGGACGTCCATGCTGGCCGTGATCAGGGGCCGGCCTGGAGGCGGGTAGCGGTTCAGCACCCAAGCGACCTCCAACACATGCCACATTTTAGCTTTGCAGCAGGCCTGTGAGGCAGATGATACCATTATCACCAATGCTCTTCTACAAGGCAGAAAGTGGAGGCTCAGAGAGGTGAAGTCGCTTTCCCAAGGTCACACAGCCAGGCAGGTAGCAGGGGAGTCAGGCTTTGAACCCAGGCTTGTTTGAATCTAGCACCTTGTTTGAATCGAAGATCTTAGTCTCAGTTTCCTCAAAGGCTCTGATGACCTGGGTTCACATCCCAGCCTCACCCTCACCAGCTGTGCGATGACAGCTTGGTCTGAGGGTTAAATGAGACCATCCTGGCCAGTACCTGGCTGCTACAGGGAGCCCCATAATAAACTTTGGCTGCCTTCCTGCTACCGGAGAGGGAGCCACAGAGCTGGGGCGCCAACCTGCGCTCTTTCCCCAGCCAGGCTGGCTGCAGCAGGCCCTTCTCACTGTCTCCTTCCCTCTGTTCTCCACACTGAGTCCAGGCGGCCTGCAGCAGGTGCTGTCTCTGCCCGCACCAGAGACAGGACACTTGGGCTTGGAGAGCAGAGAGCGGGGTGCGCCATTTCCTGGATAACTGGGGAAAAATCACTCAGTCTCTTGGTTGTCCTATGGGAAATCGAGGGAAATCGAGACCATGCCACCATGCATGTCCCTGTCACAGGGAGTTGGGGGGCAGTCGTCTCGTGAAAAACAAACATGGGTCCCAGAAACGGTGGGTTCAGAGCAGTGGATAGAAGCAAGTCCTCCCTGGGTCAGGAGTGAGGGGGTCTGATTTTCCCTGCTTTTCTGGGCAACCCTGTTTCCCCATCTGTCTGAGGAAGGACTGGACCGGCAGTGGCTGAACGCTCTCTCCATCTCTTCCCACTCAGGTACCTGCTGAGGCCAGTGTGGAGGGCCCCACTGCGAAGGTTGAAGGAAAAAGTGGAGCCAGTTTCCAAAAGGGTGACGGATAGGGGGCCGTGCCCAGATACGGATGATGGAATAGAGGGGTGTTCTGGCATGCCTGCTTTCCCTACCCTGGCAGTTAGTTACGGAAGGACAGACAGAATAGGTGGACGTGAGCAGGCCTTAACAGGGGACATCAGAGGGTCCATGAGGTCTTTTAAAAGACAGGCTCAGGATGGGCTCTCCCTGGTCGTACCACAGGTTAAAATAAAGCACCGCATTATGAAGCTCTCCAAAGCGACTGCAGCACGAGTTCGATCCCCAGTCAGGGAGCTAACCCATGTGGCCCAGCAGACTTCTCCTGACCCGCTGCCCGCTGCTCCCCTCAGCAGTGTACAGTCAGCCTGTTCTGTTCCCCACTGCCCCACTGTCTGATGAATCCTCTCACCTACCACACCTATGGCCTATACCCCAGTTCTGTAAGAGTAAATAAATAAATCTTAAAAAAATAAAGAAGTAAAATATCTAAAAAACAAAACAAAACAAAACACAGGCTCAAGAGCCCATGTTCCCAGCCTAGAATCCCAAGCGGCAGGTCAGCACCGGCCCTTTCCGTGCGGCCTCCCCTGGGGCTCAGGGGGGTGAAGCCCAGTCTAGAGTCCTGTCATTTCTGCATCTGTAAGTCAGCACCTCGATCCAGGAAGCCCAGAGAGCCCTCGGAGGGGGCCTGGGAGCGTACGGTCAATTAGTCTGCTTGCTTATCTGGGTATTATACTGTTATCTCAGGTAATTTCTACTAAGAATGCCCACCATTATTTCATGCATAGCCTATACTTCTATGTTACATATAATCACAGTATATATTACTGTGTATATTTTAATTAAAAAAATTTTTTTAAAGATTTATTTATGCATACAGAGCTGGGGTACAGGCCAGAGGTGCAGGGGCGGTGAGTGGATTTACCAGAGACAGAGTGGGGAGCAGAACAGGCAGATCACGAAGTACACTGCTGAGGGGAGCAGGGGCGGGTCAGGAGAGGTCTGCTGCGCCTTGTGGATCTCCTTTGTGGATCTCCTCCGGGGCAGGCGGGGATCGAACTCATGCTGAAGTGGCTTTAGCTTCTTAGTGCAGTGCTTTAACCCACTGCATGCCAGGGAGGGCCTGCCTTTTAGTTTTTTCATAAAACGTTTTATTCTCTGACTTATAAGTAATGTTTGCTCATTAGAGACAGTCGCGAGAACCCTGAAATCAAACATACTCATAACTGTGCCAACTCGAGGCTGTTTGCCTCAAGCTGATGTTGTTTAGTTTTGTTTCATGTATTGTTCTAATTTTGCACTCATGGTGCCTAGGAGGTGATGGAGGGGGGGTTTATTTTCCCCTGGTGGAGACAAAAGATGTGGCATAAAGACTGGCGTGTCCCTAAGCTTGGCTGACACGCCTTATGAGGGAAATCTTGCTCTCTGGCCGTGAAAAGCGCAGGGAGGTGGTCCTGAGAAGCGTGGGCTGAAGAGGCAAGAGTGAAACTGGGGGTGGCTGGTTTACCAGCCCTGTTTTCAGACAGAACTGACTAGCCCCCTAGCCGAGACGCTGCCCAAATCAGCATTTCTTATCTACCCTCCTCTTCTGGCAGTGACCACAGGCTGCCAGGCCAGTGAGTGGCTGACCCCCCACTGCCCCCGGAGACACGGAGAGCCCATCACATGGCCTCTCCCACCCCTCTCCCCAGGAGGCGGGCAGGCACCGCCTCACCTTTCCCATCTATTGACTTACTGATGCCAGGCAATTTGGGAAACTGGTAGGTGCCCAAGAGCATGAGTTCAAGGAATGTCACGGGAAGCTGAAGGGAGGTGGGTACTGGGTTGCAATGGGGGTGATAAGAGAAGCATAGAATGCCCTAGCTCCTCATCTTTACCAAAAATAGAAAGAATAAAAAACCACTGATTACAAATAGCGAAGAAAAAGCAAGAATGCACAGAGGTCTGACAGCACCCAGGCAGTGTTCAGCACAACAGTAACAGCTCCTGTCTATCGACGGTCTCCTGCACAAGGGTCACTCTGGGAGGTATCCGCATCCCGGCCAGGGTTCTAGTCCTGGCTCTGACCCTGGCGCCTGGACACGCTGGTGAGGCTTCCCGTGCTACAGTGTCCGTCTCACAGAGCATTGTGGAGCTTAGAGACAGTCCACATGAGTTGCCAAGACCGATGTCTGGGGCTGAGGCGGTCAGGGCACGTCACCTGGTACCACGCTCCCACAGCAGGTTGGCAAGCACGCGCGCGCATGCGCACTCACTCAAGTAGCGCCTCCAAACCGCCCGCTAGAAAGTGACAGAACCGGGATACCCTCCACTCTAGGTGGCTCTCCTAAGCGCGGACTAAGAGGCCAGAGGCTGAGGGCGGTGCCCTTCCTCCCGTACCTGTCAGCTTCTCGGCGATGGGCTTGAACTCCTCGGGGCTGATGTACATGTCCCGGTCAGCATCCAAGGAGGAGAAGAGAAAGAGGCCTTCGGTCCCCAAGGCCTTCAGCGCGGCCTCCTGCGTGGGAGGGAGGCGCGGGCTGTCTGGGTACCCCAAACAGGGGGAGGGGCCGCGTGGGCCACTTCTCCCAGCGTTCTTCTGCACTGCCCGCCAGTCTTCCACATGTCGCCCTGTCATCACAGAGTCCCACTTCCCCTTCCGTCCTGCCGGGCTCCTGCTCCGCTCTGAGCCTCCTCACTACCCACTCTGAGCCCGCTCCCCGCCTGTCCCCCAGTCCCAGTCCCAGTCCGCCTCCCAACTGACCCATCCCCATTTTGCCCTCTCTACTCACTGTCTTCTGTCTCGCCCCCTGCTGTCCCCTGCCAGCTCTTCTGGTCTCAGCGACATTCTATGCCTTTGTGTCCCGGCGCCAAGTCACCCCCCTGGGCTGTCTGTCCCAGCCCCTGCACCTCCAGGCCCGGATCTCCAAGTGGGCCAGAGCCCTGCTACCCTCCTGTCTCCCTAGCTTCCACGGTCTCCCCAGGCCCACGGACCCCCGGCCTTCGCCACCCCCCACCTCAGTCCTCCGCGGGGCCCGGGCGCAGATGGCGCCCGCAACTCCCATTCCAGCTCACGGTGCCCGTCTGAG
>NW_004567109.1:11862433-11880307 GCF_000260355.1 Condylura cristata | reverse complement strand
TCCCCTCTTTCCTGGAGAACTAGGGAACCCTTGCGGCTGGGGACCCCGAGAAGGACGTGGCCGGGACTCAGGGCTGGGAGGAGGCGAGCACCGGGAAACTCTGCCGGGGTGGGGCTGGGGGATGTCGCGGGCCACCGGGTCTGGTGTCTACATCTCCTGGCAGATGTGAAGGAGGCCAAAGGGGGGCGCCCCACCCTTTGCCGCCTGCTTTCTAATACTCCCTCAGCATTCTAGAAGAAACACAAAGTCCAACCCCTATTTGCTCCTGGTCCAGCTGGAAGATTCATCCTGGTCTTCATCTACCTGTGCAAGGTCACACCTGATGCCCTGCCTAGAATAGACGACCTCACCTCCAAGGAGTCAGAGGCCTGGGGGGGGCGGGGGTGGTGGTGGTGGTGGTGAGGGGGATGTGGTGGTGGGGAAGCTGGGTTTTTCTGGAGAACCAGACTTGGCATGCTTGGAGGTGGACTTTGGGGCTAGAAGCAGGAGGGACTTTCCTGTCCGCCAGGTGCCCAGGGCCTGGGCTCCGCGATGCCCCCTTTTCACCAAAGCCCAGGATCCCTGGGTGCTCTGTGGGCACTTTCCCAGGAGAGGGGAGCCGCTGCTGGAAGAACCTCCATAAGCCGCGGGGCAGCAGTGCCTGGAGGGCACCACCAGGCTGGGGCCTGTGTGCCCTTGGTCGGGCATGTCGGAGGACTCGACGGAGCACCCACGACCTGCTGGGTTTGGCGTTGGTAAGTGTAAGTGAAGGAGACTGAGCTCTGGCAGCATCACTGTGAATCCAAATCTGATGGCTTGCTGCCTCCCAGGAGACCCCCTGCCCCCTGCCCCCTGTCCAGGCTGGTGCTGGGGTTGGCCTCTGAACCCCTTCTGTCCTTCCGTGGCCATTTGCCACGACAATGCTCCGTGGGCAGTGTCTCCCCGTGCCCACCGGCCATGGCGCATGGAGGGCACTTTACAGTGTCTGCTGGGTGAAGGATGCCCAGCAGTTGTGGGCCCTGTGCCAGCCCCTGGCCAGCCCTCCGGCCCCTCCTCAGGGCCACCCAGCAAGGACCTGGCGTCTGGTGTTGGCGCCACTGTGCTGCTTCCAGCTCGTTACTGCTAATGTTTGGGGACACCCTGCCTATGGCAGATGTTCTTAGAAAACCAAATTCCCTTTTATCAGGAGGCAAAACTGACAGAGCACAAAGCAGGTTACGGGGAAGACGGATGAGCTGAGGCTCCTTGATCTGAATGTGGGAGCTTTCCTTTGCCAGGTTATTTTTATTATTACAATTGTTTTTGTTAAAGACACAGACCCTCCACTGGTCTCTGTGGCCAGGGGCTGGAGAGCCTGACTGCAGGGGCGTTGGCTGGGGCGGGTTCCTCAAAGGCCCAGAGGGCACTGGGGGAGCCCATGGGGCAGGGGTCCATTAGAAAAGAAAACCCCTTTTAGACAAAGGATGCTCTGACCCCCGCCCCCACCCCCACCCCACCCTGGAGGAAGCACACTGAGAGAGGGCTGGACCGTCCCAGGTCAGGCTTCACAGAGGGAAGTCCAGCCTGGCCTGAACTCAGGAGGTCACCGTCAGGGGCGGGAACAGCAGAGGCACGGAGACCCAAGCCTCAGTGCTGTGAGGACAAGGGCCAACGGGTGAGCAGTCTGAGGGGGTGGGGGAGGTAGGGGCAGGAGGGTCTCTGACCAGCTTGCGGGAAACTGGGGCATCATCCTGTAAACAGAGTCATCAGAAGATGGGGACTCTTGGTCATGAGGTGCGCTTCCCACAGGAAGGGCCCCTCCCTTCCTGCTGCCCCTTCTCTGCTGGGGGTGCACTCTTACCTCCCTGCACAGCCAGCAAGCACCCCAGGTCTCTGGCCTCCTTCCAGAAGGGGAAGGAAGACCTGGCCTTGCTGCCACGTCAGAGGTCCCCCCCTTCCTCTCTTCTCCAGGGTCACCTCACCCCGGCTTTGATTGCCGGGTGAACTCTCCAGGGAAAGGCCTCTGCTCTCCTGGGTCAGTAAGATCAAATTAAGGCTTTTAAAACTCCAGCTCTACAGGGATAATAACCTCGGGGGCTGCAAGCCATTGGCTGTGCGGAGAGGCGGCGGGGGGTGGGGGTGGTGGGGGTGGGGGGTGACAACCTCCAACCCAACCCCTGACATCTTTGCAGCCACTAATAGGGGTGATGTTTGGGACATAGTGTTACTGGGGTAAACTGAGGCTGCAGGTACCACTGCAGGGCATGTGGGCATCCCTACAACCTGGTGCCTACCGACTATTGCGGGCCCCGGGAACACAGTGGTAAAGACAAGGGGCTTCCCCTGTGGGAACATTCAAGAAGGAGGACAAGAGGTGATAAACACCCAGAGAAGATAATTTTGGATAATGATGAGCATGAAGGGTTAAGACAAGGTCATACGAGCGACCAGGCAAGGTGGCAGGCAGCCCCCACTCTGAGGTAACACACAGCAAGCCCAGGCAGAGGCAAAGCCAGATAGATACCTGCAGAGTGGAGGGAAGGGACTGGGGAAGAAGGGGAAGTGCCAAGGCCCTGAGGTAGACACCAGCTTGGTGTGCTCAAGAAACACAAAGAAGGCAGAGCGAGCTGAGGGGGAGTAACAGCAGCAAAGGCTGGCCCAGGTTGGGCCAGGCATCAGGGCTCGTGAAAGGACTCTCTTTAGGGCCCTCCTGGTGGCGCAGAGATTAAAGCACAGCACTAAGAAGCTAAGGCCACTACTGCAGCGTGAATTCCAGAGTTCCATCCCCGCCACGGAGGTGACCCACAAGGCGCAGCAGACCTCTCCTGACCCGCCCTCTGCTCCCCTCAGCAGTGTACTTCGTCGATCTGCCTGTTCTGCTCCCCACTGTCTCTGGTGAAGCCTCTCACTGCCCCTGCACCTCTGGCCTGCACCCCAGTTCTGTGTGCATAAATAAATCTTAAAAAAAAAAGGACTCTTTTTATAGCCAAAAAGTAGAAACTCAATTCCCATTGATGAAGGAATAAAGAAATGTGGCGTATCCATACAATGGATATTATTCAGCATAAAGAGGGGTAAAGTACTGCACAGCATGAATAAACTTCATAAACATATAAATTTAAAAAAAAGGTAAACAAAAGACATTTATATAAGCTTTATATCCCAATAAAGCTTAAATAAAATGTTTAGGCTTTTCTGATTTTGGGGGGTAGCAAATCGACTGCAGGGAGCAGGAGTTGCTGGAGGGAGACTGGAAGCGGATTCTGTCTATCCCCCCAACCCCCCACCCCTGCCCCCAGGTGGGCTGGAGGGAGACTGGAAGTGCAGGAACTTTGTGGAGCCAGAGCTGGAGCGATGGCCGATGGCCGGGGTGGGTGAGGGGGACCCTGAGCCGGGCCTGAGCTGGGGAGAGGGAGGTGCCATTTCTGAGACGCTGGAGAAGCCCAGGCTGGGCTCCCCCCACCCCGCACCTGCCTGTCCAGGGCTGTGCTTGGGTGTCAGGGAGCAGCGAGTGGGGAGTCCAGAACAGAATGGGAATTGCCCCCTTATAATGACCTTTAAAGCTGCAGGCTTCGAGGGACGGACGAGGGAGGAGCAGCTTTGGCCTGCGTGACCAGGCGGAGACGTGGCCACAGATGTGACTTTGGCCGGATTTATGGGCATGGGCTGGCTGTGATTAGCCAGAAAATAGATTGATTCTGGGGGCTGTGACAGCCAGTTGGCTAGGCTCTCACGCTGTCCAGCAGAGAGAGAAATTTGTTTCCTGGGGTCAGGAAAGGGCCTTGGGATTCTGCCCAGAAGGACAGCTTTATTCTCTGAGGCCGGCTTATCCAGGTCGCTGCCACCCATCACCGGGTCTCAGAGCAGACCCCCCCCTCCCGCCCCACCCCATTGGTCTGGGGCAGCCCCTCAGTGGCCCCCATGTGGTCAGGTTGAGAATCACTGGGCTGGAGCAGGACTCACTGGTTTCCGAGCAGGAGGTAGGGAGAAAGAGCAGGGTCCCTGGCAGCCCTGGGGGAACTTTACAGCCACAGTGGGTGGCAGGCTTCAGGCCCCCCCCGCCACCCCACCCCCCGGCAAGCAGGTGAGTTTGAACAGGGACAGTGTCGGGGTCACAGTGAAATGGCAGTGGGGACCCCAGAGTGGGGAAGGTACCTTGTCTTAACCCTTCATGCTCATCATTATCCAAAACTATCTTCTCTGGGTGTTTATCACCTCTTGTCCTCCTACTCGAATGTTTAACTCCCACAGGGGAAGCCCCTTGTCTTTACCACTATGTTCCCGGGACCCGCAATAGTCGGTAGGCACCAGGTTGTAGGGATGCCCACATGGCCTGCAGTGGTACCTGCAGCCTAAGCCTGCAGCTTTAAAGCTCATTATAAGGGGGCAATTCCCATTCTGTTCTGGACTCCCCACTCGCTGCCGTAGAGACACTATAGGACCTGGTGGAAGGATGACAGCAAAAGTGGGGTGCAGTCTGGGTGGGGGTAGGGGGCTCCAGGCCCGGAGCAGGATACCCCATGGATGGCTGTTGCTGGTTGGGAGGGGACAGAAAACTATGTTGGAGACCCAGAATTCACTGACTTCAAATCTGCCCCCAAACCAGACGCTTCCAAAAGTAGGGGAGAAGGCCCTGGGCACCCCGCTCAGCTGTGGCTGGGGGGAGACGGCCACCTTAGAAAGCAGCTTCAACATTTTAAAGCTGCAGCTGAATCAGCCTGATAGAGTACGGGGAGCGGAAGCTGCGGGGCCAAAGGCCAAGATCTGCTACCTTAGGAGTCTCCAGCCCCCCAAAGCTCTGGTAAAAGCCAGGGGTCCCCGTACCCCAGGAACACAGGCGGAGGGCACTTGGTTCTCTCTCTGCATCTGGGGGCCCCAGGGCACAAGCTTCTGCTCAGTGACCCGAGTTTTCCAGTGAGATGGATGTGAGAGGAAAGAGAATTCCTAGGCCTCTCCACTCACAAGTCAGAGGAAACAAAAATATGTCAAATAGGCCATCTTGTGTCCGGCTCTTGCCTCCCAGCTTCCTGCAGCTCCCAGATTAAAATGGAGCTGTCTGGCCCCTGAGGCCCTGCCGGATGGAACCCAGTCTGTCTGGCTTCCTCTGGCCCACAGGGGTCTCCCTGTGCCTGTGTCTTTGGCAGGAGGCTGAGCATGTGGAGTGCGGTGTGTGTGTGTGGGGGGGCAGAGGGGTGGCCCTCCTGCTCACATACGCCTCCCTGTTCCCCAGATGCCCCCTGCTTTCCTACCTCTGAGCCCTCTGTTCCCTCTGCCCACCACGGACTGGCATACGTGGCACCCCAGGGGCCGGCCCTGGGCCCTGTCTCAGCATCTTCTCCAGGTGCAGGCTGCGCTCCCTGCTCCCTCATCTGCGCCCTCGAGCACCACCCAGCACCGGCCTCCTCCTCATCTCCTGGGATGCTATCTGTCCTTGCCTCCCACCTGCCAGCCTGAAGCCCCAGGGCGGGCAGAAACCTTGTCTGTCTTGTTGACAGTTGAGATTTTAGCACCTTGTGGTTTGCCTGACTGAGTGATGGTTAATGGCTACTTGTCACATCACACAGCCCAGAGGACCCGGAATAGCAGCCAGGGCAGCAGGGATGAGTCCCCTGATAGAGCCACAGCAACTTGCTGGATGGAGAAATGCAGAGGAGAGCAACAACAGCCGGAAGGGGACACTCCTGTTCTGGGCCCGGAGACCAGGGTGGTCCCCGAGACCCTGAAATAAAACTGATCATCTTTTCCCCCATCTAGTTCCTTGTGTCCCTCCTCAGTCACTGGAATCTTCAGGAGGCCGGTGGGTGATCAATCCCTGAGCTTCCAGGACACACATTTATTGCTACAGGTTAGGGACACAAAGGTGAAGACCAGTCCCCGTGCGCGGAGACCTCAATCCAGCAGGGAGAGGCTCATGCAAAGCTGGTCTGCCCCAAGCAGGGCGGGAGCCCAGTGCCGAGGAATGGCAGGAAGAGGCCAGGGAAGACTTCCTGGAGGAGGTGTGCTGAGGGCTGCCTTGAGGAGCGCGCCCTGCGGATGCAGCACAGACAGAGCGCAGGCCGGCAAAGGCAGGAAGGTCTATGAGAACACGGTGAGCTCCGTCTCGGCTTCTGAAGGAAAGAACTTGTGACATTAGCATAAGTTTGCAGGTTGGGTTTTAATATTGCCAGAGCACTGAAAGCTTCTGGAGAAGCATGCCAGCTGTCACTTAGGCAACAGTGAAGGGGGGAGGGTGACATATAATTTGTTGTCCAAATTGGGGCACTTTGAAAGTGAAGGGCTGTTATTTATAACTTGAACAACAGGTTAAAACCCAAAGTGTCAGGAGCAGAACTGGAGTCTGGTGAGGATGGGGGGTGAAGGGTGTGGGGAACGGCAGGGAGCCCAGTGGGCCTCTGAAGAGGCTGCCCAGAGACCAGGAACAGCTGCCTGACCTGAGGAAGCCTCTCTGGGCCTGTTTCCTCCTTCAGAATCTCCATCTGCTTTGCCTCTGCGGAAGCCCCAGGGGAGCCCCACGCAGGCCTGACGGAGGGGAAGATGAATTGGCCTAGAGCACATGGAGTCAGGATGCCCCTCGGCCAGGTGCCTGGGCAGGTCGCCAGCGCCTTCTCTGGGCCCTCCACCCTCCCTGAGCACCCCACAAGCGGGCGGCCCTGGGCGCCCCCAGCACATCTTCATCCTAATTTCCCAATTCCTGTAGACTCAGGGCTAACGGCAAAACACTTGCTCAATGCGAAGGCAGAAAGTGCTCAGATTTATTGCTTTCAGAGTTTGGTCTGTCTCCTGGGCCTGGTTGATGCAGTTTCCTCCAAGTTTCAGGGCGTTTTGTTTAAATAGAAGAATTTCTGACAGCAGTATTTTGCCTCACATTTCACAAGTTTTTATAGTTTACAGAGAGCAATCACATAATAGCAATAACAATCACCACTAGACGTGGGGAGCTTCTCCGCTGGGGAGCTCCGTTCACCCTGCAAACCTGTTTCACCCATGCGGAAGCAGAGGCTGGGAGAGGTTGTGGGGCTTACCCAGGGCCACAGCCTGGAGGGGGCTGGGTCTGTCGGTTTCCGTCCGTGGTCACTTGGCCTAGCCCGTCCTGCCGCCCTGCCTTGCCCGTCTTCAATCTGACCGGATCCCACCTGCAGATAATAAGGAGGATAAACCACACCAACCCAAGTAAAAACCGGAGGATTTTGCAGAAATCAGTGGCCAGAATGAATATAAAAATAAACACATATATTCCAGGGGACTTTCAAGTCCCCAAACAATATGTTGTACTAAGATTATTTTTGGCAGGTGGTGGGGGGCTCCAACGGAGGTGGGGTGAACAGGGGCGGGCTTTGCACAGTTCTTGGCTGCCCTGTCCCAACCGCGGCCAGGAGCCCACGCGATTCATGTAAATTTAATCACAGCGAAACAAAATGAAAAATTTAGGTGCTCAGCAGCGGTTGCCATATCTGAAGTGCCAGGTCCCCCACCACACGAAGAGGACACTTCGTGGCTGCGGGAGTTCTGCTGGATGCATTGTTTGAAGTCTGGGTGAGCCTGCCTGTCCAGGAGCAGGGAGGCCCCGGAGTCAGGTGGCAGGTTAGTCCCTCCGCGGCCCAGTTGACTACAGAGGGGCCCCCACCGCCGCCCCCAACGCCAGAGACTCCCTGCTCTCTTCTGGAAAGCAGCAGTGCTTGGGCTGTCAAGAAAGGGCGGAAAGCAAAGCGGGGCCCATCATCAGAAGCCTTGAGGCCCTCCCTGGCGGCACAACGGGTTAAAGCGCAGCACTATGAAGCTGGCCGCGTCCGCTTCAGCATGATCCCCGGCCCTGGAGCGGGCTGTGGGCGCGGCAGACCTCTCCTGTCCCGCCCGCTGCTCCCCTCACGGTGTACTTTGTCCATCTGCCTGTTCCACTCCCCACTCTGTCTCTGGTGAATCCTCATGGCCCCTGCACCTCTGGCCTGTACCCCAGCTCTGTGTGCACAAGTAAATAAATCTTAAAAAAAGGCCCAAGTGTAGTCTGGGGACTGGCAGCCTCAGCGCCCTCGGGAGCGCCTCAGAAATGCAGAATCGCGGGGGGCCAGGCCAGACTTTGAAGCTGCACTAGCCAAAGGCCACCTCCCCTCCACCCCGCCTCAGGGAGTGATTAAGGACTAGTCACAGAGGCTGAGCGTTCCTGGGCCACAGGATCAATGAGCATCGAGACGACAGATACCGGTCCTGTACCTGTGTGATTTCAACTATGACTCCAAGCCCAGGGCGCGAGCTGAGGCGCAAGCTGGACCTTGGAATGCTGGCTTTAAAACAGATTTTCAACTTTTGTTTCCTTTTTGGTGCCTTTTTTGGGTGAACTTTGCAAACTGCCCAGCATACCATGCAGGGCACAAAGCCAGCACAGAAGTCACGATGAGGGAGGGATCTGGGTGAGGATGGCGCCACTCTGGTGGGAGGGGGCTCGGTCCTGGAGTCTTGATGCAGCTTTCTAGGGAGCAACCAGCATCAACCCCCCTGGGAAGAAAATAGATGCAGAGGAAGGTCCTGTCCTTACCAGGGCGATGCTAAAGAGGACACTGGCCCCCTGCGACCTGGCTGGGGAGGATGGGCCCGCTCAGGGCCCGACATCAGAACTTAGATTCGCAGCTTCTGCAGTGAGGATGACTCACCCCTTAATTCCTCTCTTCAGCAGCCTACCTTGGGTCTCATTTTTATCCCTGGAATAGAGTTAAGTTGGCAAATGCATGGTATTTCTCCACCAGCAGTGGGCTTCTCGGAGGGTGGAGTTTTAAAACACTCAGCAACCTGTTCCCAGGGATAACAGGACAACATGGTGGAGGGTGGGGTGCGCACAGGGGTGGTGGTGGTGTGGGTGGAGCTGGGGCCTGGCGGCCCCTTGGGACTGCCACACGGCTGTGAGATGGAGCGGCTTCCAGCCGCTGGACAAAGGGGAAGGAGAATAGTGACGTGTGTTGTCATCATTTCCTTACAATGCTGAGGAAAACCACCTGTGAACAGTCCTGCTGTTTCTGGCCTGGCAAGCTGGTAGGTCCGTTATTTTGATGGCAAACCTCTTATTTTTCTGCAGTTGGGGCCCTGTTGCATGAGTCTTGATGGGACTGTCAGACATTGGTACCTGGCTGGGGCCAATCGGAAACTCAGTTTCTTGAAAGGAAACAGTTAGGACCTGGAAACATCTAGATTCAGCCATTCTGAGGGTAGTACCTGGGGAGACTCCCACCCCTCTCTATCCTGGCGGTCTGCATCCAGGGCCAAGTCCTCTCTGTAGATCTCAAGGTCTGAGGTTTCCTCAGCCACCCCCAGCATTTCAATACAGTTTCTCCTTTGCTTAAGTTGGAAGAGTTGGCTCCTGTTACTCAAACCTAAATCCGCAGCAATAGAACTGTCAGTCCAAAAAGCAGGATCCCAGGCATGGTGGGTTATTACGCAGCCAGGAACAGTGATGAGCGAAGTCCAGGTGTGCTGTGTGGAGCGTTTGCAGTGCAGAGCCACGTACAATTGCATTTTAATAAATAACAAATAATAAAGCAGCAAACACAGTACGATGCCATATATGCGAAATATACTCTGTATATTCACAGAAAAAGATCTAGAAGAAAATGTAACAGTTGTCATTCCAGAGGTGAGTTCTTTCTCTTTCTGCTTATCTTTATTTTCTGACCTTTCTAGAATGTTTGTATAATGACTTTTTCTGTTTTGAGTTTTAAGAAATGTTTTCACGTCTCCAACAGGTTAAGGAATGTATCTTTCCTTTTTAAGGAGAAGAAAAAAAGAAACACGGGATAGAGAGGGATGGTACCATTAAACACAAATGTAAGCTGTTTTGCTCTTTGTTTTATAACTGTAAAAGGGGGGTCCCCAGGAAAAGGGGAGGTTCCAGGTTCCCCGCCTCACCCAAAGTAGGGTGGAGCTGAGCAGAGAAGAATCTGGAGAGGAGATGGAAGAGGATGGAAGCAGGATGGGGAGCCAGGAGCCACGGAGCAGAGAGACATGTGAAGAAGCTTTGTCTTGTTTCTTGGCCCTGGGCTGGGTGAGACGGATGTGGGTGAGAGACCTGTGGGGAGGTTCACCATGGCAGCGTTCATCTTGATTTTGACTTTGCTCTTTTCCTCCCACACTTGTCTAGCCATTTCTGACCCTTTTCTATGGGTCCAGGCCTGAAGGTGCTTTAGAATTGTGGCGGGATTTCAGGCCTTGCTTTGGGCCAGTCCCTTTTGGGGTTGACTTTTACCCATGTGGGGATGGGTCACTTTGGGCGTTTGATTCAGAGACTATATTCTTTGTCTTGTCTGTATGGCACACTCATTATATTAAAGTTCCTTTCCACTAAGGGTCTTCTATGTTTTGTCTTGATGTGGCGGATGGCAGAACCTATTCAGAGCAGGCAGGTTTTGGGGTTCAGGGATGCCCCTCTCCCTGCCCTGTAACCCCATAACCACAACAGAGAATGCCCTGAACCATCAGGGGGTTCCCTTAGGGTTCAGTCTCTGCTATTTGGAACTTTGGCTTTGGTCCTTGTTCCTGGAGGGACCGCTGGTGCGGCCTAAGCCCTACTTCTGGCCGCTTTTGAGCAGAGGATTTGGTTGCCTGGCCCAGGTTCCTGCCCACGACGTGGGGCCAGGTGGGACTGAACGTCTCTCACTCCCCTCACTGGGCAGTGGGGGTTCCCTGGTGATATTTATTTCTTCAGCACCTGAGGAGCCTCTGAGTTCTGTCGCGTCTCCTCTGACACGTCTGGGATTTTGATCCTGGCCTTCGCTCTGCACGTGGTCCCTTGGAGTGGGGGCTGCATGTTCTTCTGGGGTGAGGCTGAGACGGGGTGAGCCCCCAGGCTGTGAAGCCGCTGCAGGTCTTGATGTCTTTCTAGGGCAGGTCACTGGAGCGGCGCTTTCTAATGCCCATCTGGAGCAAAGTGACTGGCGGGGTTCAGTGACGTATTCCCCGAAGGCCAGGGCCTCTGCTATGGACCAGCTCTCTTCGGCTGTGGCTTCTGCTGAAGCTGCTGCTGGAAACTCTGACTCTCCAGAACCGGAAAGAAGTACCTCCCAAGGCCCCAGGGCTGCAGCGGCATCACCCCCCTTCTCCCAGCAAGCCTCGTGGGTAGAGGCTGCACCCCCACAGATGAAACGCGGCCCAGAGCGGTGGGGAACCCAGCAGGTTCCCACAGTGGGCGTTTCCCAAGGCACCAGCACTCCAGGGGCCTTGGGTTTCCTAACAGAGCCCAGCAGAGCTACCGAGCAGAGGGGTGACTCAAAGCTCCCCCTGTAGTCAGCTGTGTGGACAAGCTGCAGGGGAGGTGGGAGAGGTGAGGCAAGGTGAGGGCAGAAAGGCTCCTCACGCTACAGACCAGACTTTGTATCCCACCTTCTTGGGAAGCAGTGAGGGTCACGGGTGGGTGGATTTGTGGGTCCTCTTCCCACCGCTCCTATCTTCTGGGCCTCAGCGTGAAGGTCATCCGCTCAGAGAGGCTCTTTTAGGCCCCTGAAGACAGGCGCTGGCCATCTGCACCTCAGCCCTGCAGTCAACCCTGCAGCATTTCCTGCAACTTGCAGTCACTTTGCTTTCCTGACCGTTCGCTCTCGGGTCTGTCTCTCCTCGCTTGACTGCCGGCTCCCTCACTGGGTCACGCCGTGGTATCTTGTCTGAGGTCTGGCTCACCAGGCATCTGCTGGATGAGCGACCCGCAGGGACTGGCTGTGTGACCTCAGGCTAGTTGCTGTCCTTCCCTGAGCCTTTCCCATGGGCAAATATCCAACACCACCAGAAGGCTGGCCTCTCCCTTCCTGAACACATTAGGACCAACTTGGGGGAACAGGAAAGAAGCAGGAGTCATTTACAGAGTCTTACCTTGGATCAACGGGCGGCTGATTATTCTTTCTGCTGGTCACATTCACGTTGCCCCCGTTTTCCAGGCATCGCTGACGTGCAGTGGGTCCAAGCACGTGTCTTATTCAATAAACTCTTTTATTGTAAGTTTACAGATTTTTCCATTACAATAATGAAAATAGCACTAGATCTTAACACTTGAGCATAGATCAAAGGGAAACCCCTCCTCAAATTATAAGGTAAAGGACACAGAGTCGAACATGGAGGAAAGGGTGGCAAAATGCATTTAAAAGATAGAAAACGGGGTCCGGATGTGTGTGTGTCGTTTATCTGGAGGACACCACTGTCGAGAGCACATGATTTTGAAAACTATATTCTTAATTTGTGATAAACAACAACTGCAGAGAAAAGGCAAAAATCAGGCAAAACCAAAGAAATCAAGGGAAGAACATCGGAAAGAAAGTGAACTAAATACACGGTCGTAGGCAAACCTGTGGCGTCGGCCCGGGGTGCAAGAGAACGAGTTTCATAGAAATTCTCCATAGAAAGGAGTGTCTGGGCCTGGGTGACATCGCCGGCCTCCAGTCCTGTCTCCTCACAGAGGAAAAGAAGTTGCGTGTCGGGCACTCCTGCCTGCGGGCTGCCTGGCTGGGGCCCGCGCGCCCACACCCGAGGCCTGTCCCGGGCCCTCGGCAGGCAGCGTCCTGCGGGCAGGAGGTCAGAGGCGGCCGCCCGCTGTGCCGGAGCTGTCCGTGTGGTTCACCGGGAGCGGGTGGGCCTCGGTGTTGAACACCCAGTCCTCCAGGGAGAGCACGTCATCTTCAGAGAACAGAAGATAGAGATACCTGTGGCCGGGCAGGGGAAGCAGGACACACCGGTCAGCGGTGGAGCCGGGGCCCCACGGAACGAACCTCAGGCCCTCTGGGGTGGGCCTGAGCTGCGGGTGCAGGGGCCGGCGTGGGTGCCGAGAGCACTGGGTGCCGGCCACACAGCCCTGGTTCGGCCTGGCTCCAGCCCTCATACCCCACCCGCGTCACTCATGCGTCTGGCCTGGCCCTGGAGCCAGCGCGCTGGGGACCCTGGTGGCCCAGGGGCCCCTTCCTCAGGGCGACCTAAGGGCTGTGCCAGCGCAGACTCTCGCTGCTCCGCACGTGTCCTCTAGGGGGCGCCACTCTCGAGCCGCCTGAGGGTGCTGAAAGGACAGACTGGTGGCTCCAGAGCTCACTCCCACTGTGCTTGTGTTTTTTACTAAAGGAACACACCCTTCCACCCTAAAGGGTGAGAGCACAGGGGGTCTCTTTAGGAGACAGGAAGGAAATGGGGTGGCCAACTCCACCCTAAAAGAAACCACAGCAGCGAAGCTGCAGAGGGCAAGTCAGCAGCAGGGTCGAATCATTAATTACTGCTAACAACAGTGATTCGTCACTCAGAGAACTAAACAGCCAGGAGACGGGGAGGCAGGTCTCCGCTGGAGCCCAGCCTCACTGAGTGGAGACCCTCCGGCCCCCCGCTCGCCTACCCCCGCTGCAAGCTGCTGACACCACGCCTGCACCCGCCTGCACCCTCGTGAGGGCAGAACCCGACTCCAGGTGGCCGGGGCTGGGGCGCCTCCCCACCGCCCCGCCCCCGCGACAAGCTGGGGTGCCCTCGGAAGGCACCCCGCCCAGCCCCGGCTCACTTTAGAGTCTCCGCTAGAAAGAAGGTCTGCTGCTTGTTGTCGTGGCTGGGGACACTGCTGTACACGTCCTGGATCCCAGAGAAACCGGCTTCCGTGCGACAGTATTTCTCCAGGGCCTGAAAAGAGGCAGGCGGCCTCAGTGTGGGGAGGTGGGAGGCGCCCCAAGACTCTGCCTGCCCAAGGGCAGGCCCCGACCCCTCAGCTGGGACCCCAGGAATGAGTGGAAGCTGGAGGCCAAATTGTGCTTCAGGGTTCCGCCGCCAGGCTGTGGGGCCCCAGGCCGCAGGCCCACGCTCCACAGGCCCGTGCTGAGAACTGAGTCCCCACAGGCCTGTCACTGGGCGTGAGCTTCTCTTGGCCTTTCGGGAGCCGACTGGCCCGACAGACTCACCAGGATGGCGGATGGAGGGGGGCACTGCCGATGTTCCTGGGGACTGGACTGCACACCCGAGGGACTCCCCATGCGGACACTGTCGCTGGGCCAGAGGTGGTGGGTCATGGGGCTGTCAGACTTTTGCATATAAATGCAGCTGTTACTCAGGTAAGGTGGGCAGGGCCCAGAAGCACGAAACACCGTTAAAGGTCAAGAACCAGGGACTTCAGGGAAGTAGGGGACTCTGGCCAATGACCCGGAGCAGCCCCGAGAGCAGCCCCACTGAGCATGGGACCCTAGACAGGTGTGCGGTTAGTAGACTCACTCTCCATCCAGGAACCTTCTGGAATCCCCACACCTGCTTTTGACACCAGCCCCAAAGAGGGCCACGTCCCCTAGGCGGCTGGCGGAGAGCTAGCGGAGGGGAGGCTGGAGGGCCAGAGCCTGGAGACAGTGCGGGCTGGGGTGCGTGGGGCGAGGGGGGTCGGGGCTGTGTTGGGAGAAAAGCTGGGGTTTGAGGCCGGAAAGCGGTGGCTACTGGTGCCCTGGACCCCCCCTGCCTGCCACCCCTTCTTTGGCCCTCTGTGCTGCCATCAGGGCCCAGGCCCGGAACCACGTGTGCTCGGGACCCTCCTCACCAGTCCTGGGCAAGTTCTGTCCGGTCGGGAGCTCTCGGCTCTGCAAACTCAGCCTCCCCCTGAGCCTCCTGGACACCAGCCATCTGGCCTGGCTTTTCTCCGGGTGCCTGAGCTAGGGGACGCTGAGCCCTGAGGGTTCTCGGGGGCCCCTGTTTCCCAGCTGGCCCTCCCAGCCCCCCGGGGCGCTCACCATCACCACTTCCCAGCCCCACTCCCGGTACACGGGGTTGTGGGTCTGCCGCCACAGGTACATGTAACTCTCCACCACCTCGGGCCGCAGGATGTAGTAGCTCTCGCTCAGCTGCGTGGCCACCGCCTCTCTGCCGGAGTTAAACCAGAAGGCCTCGGGCCCCAGTTTGGTGTCTGTGGGAAGGAACAACCACAGTGCTGGGGTCAGAGACCCACCTTCTGCTCCTCAGGGCCCAGCGCCCCACGGGAGAGCCCAGTGGCCCGGAGGCCCCGGCGGCCCCGGCGGCCGGTAGCTGGTGACGGATACATCACCTGGGTGGACGGGCAATGCTTTGCTGGCAGAGACACAGCTTATCTCTTGGCTGAGGCTGCCCACAGCCAGGCCCTGGAGGCCTTGAGTGTGTTTCAGTTTCACAAGCTGAGGCTCCAAATGAACCACCCAGCAGTTCAGCGTCTGGGGGACAGAGCTTGGGAGGCGATCCCGCCTGTGTTTTGAGACAGCGCTGCAGGACACACTGACCAGGGCTCCGTTGAGAGAGGTTTCGGGTTTAAATGTCTTTGGGGAATAAAGAGTTAGTGAAGGGACAGGCAGGTCCATGGTGGGGGAGGGGGGTCGTCTTTCTTAGGGCTTTCAGGACCTCCTGGACCAGCCCTCCTGAGCGGGCAGGCAGGAGACTGAGGGGATATGACTGCCAGGCGGGCCTTGCCGACACTGGCCTGACTGTCCTCACCCGTCTCTGGCTGCACCACTATCACCGCGACGGGAGCCACCGCCTGGGACTTCAAGGGCTGTGCTGGTTCTTTACATACATTACGCCAATCCTTAAAAAACAGTTTTTAGGGCCCTCCCTGGTGGCGCAGCGGGTTAAAGCACAGCACTAAGAAGCTTAAGCCACTTGTGTTTTATTTCGATCCCCGCCTGCCCCGGAGGTGACCCACATGGCACAGCAGACCTCTCCTGACCCGCCCGCTGCTCCCTCAGCAGTGTACTTCGTCGATCTGCCTGTTCTGCTCCCCACTCTGTCTCTGGTGAAGCCTCTCACCACCCCCTGCACCTCTGGCCTGTACCCCAGTTCTGTAAGCATAAATAAATAAATCTTAAAAAGAAATCTTTAATACATTTTTTTGGGGGGGGTTAAGATAGATGTTCTTCTCCTTCTCTCATGCCTGTGGAGACTGAGGAGCAGAGAAGCTCAGGAGTTTGCCCAAGGGGACTGGGTCTGACCCTCCAGGCCCAAACCATCCTCACTCAAATGCCTCCATGTTCTGTCTGGGTCAGTTGAGGGGCCAACTCTGGTCCTGGCATGCACCCCCTGAGTTCCCCACTAGGGCTTAGGCCCTGGGGAGGCCCTGGGTTGCCTTTCCTTGAGAGACAGGAGCTGGAGTTTTGGGGGACAGACTATTCTTCCAAGGAGGGCTTCACAGAAGAGGAATCGGCTACCCCCTCCTCAAATGGTGCAGCTGTTTCCCCCCAGAAAACCCTCCCTCCGAGCCGCTGACAGGTGGGGCCAGAGCGAGCTCTGTAGCCGGCAGCCCCACCCCTGGCCGGGACAGGGCGGGCCATTAAGCGGACTGTCTTTTATGGTCTGGGCTGATTGTCCCAGACAAATAGTGGGCTTTTTATTATTCCTGAGATTTCCTGTTTGTTTATGGCCCTGGCAGAGAGAGTGCTTTGAGGGGAATTGAAGACCCGTTTCAGGAACACTGCAAATCACTGACGGGCTTCCTGCAAACAGCTCCAGGAGGCTTGCATTCAGCAGGCCTCAGGGCGCCCCGCGAACCCTGCTCTGACGGGCCTTCCCTGCTGCTGGCCGAAAGGCAGACAGCGGCTGGCCAAGTGCTTTCTGTGGACCTCACCCCCACCCCGAGACCTGCGTCGTCATCCCCCTTAAACATGAGAACACAGAGGCCACCCACCCAACGGGTGAGGGCACAGTGGTCCTTGAGCCATGATTTATGCAGCAAATCTTTAGTTCACTTCCCCAACTCAAGACTGAGTCCACAACTCAGGGGAGCTCATAACCCCTTGGGGCTATGGGTGGTGGGGAGGGCTGCTGATTTTTTCCAGAAGATGCTGTTTGGAGAGGCAGCATCCAAGACCCGGCTTCCAGCCCCGGCTGAGCTACTTGCTCATGGGCAGTGACGCTGGCTAAGCCGCATCCCCACTCTGGGCGGACTCAGTCTCCCAGCGTGTAAAATGGGGAGTGGCCGAGTTCTCCCAGGGACTTCCGCCTCCCGCAGGGGACGAATGAGCAGAGCACATTGCGTGTGCTGGCGTGGGTGATGGAGGGCTCGCAAGCTTTCTGGGGTCAATGAGTGCGATAAACCGGGTAGTTCCAGGAGCTGGTGAGACACCCCGAACAGAGGAGGGAAAGCAGAGCTACATTCGGGGTGGGGCCCGGAAGCAAGGGTCTGTAGGCCTCAGGATGTGAGGGTTTCTGCTCTGTGCCCCTCACATGGGACCTTGGTCAAGGCCCTTGGTCACTTCTGAGCCTCAGTTTCCTCCCGGAAGGTTCTGTGCTGGAAGGTTCTGTGATGGAGTGTCGAGGGCCTGGCACGTGCAGAGTGCTTTGCTTATTCTCGTGTGGCTGTTTTCCCTTGAATTTAAGGTGCAATCTCAGTGCACGGAAGATACAACCCACCTTTAAATACTACCCACCCTTTAAGCTGAGACCTTCCTAAGACCACGCGTGTCCTCTGTTCATTGCTGTGTGCTGGCCTTTCCAGTTCTCTCTGGACTCCAGCCTCAGCCTTCTGCGCCCTCCCCTTGCAGGGTTACCTGAGCGGGCGTAGGACTCGTGGCAGGTCTTGGTGATCTGGGCTGCCAGCTCTCGGTAGTGGGCTCTCTTTTCTTCCTTGGCATCGTCAGCGCCGAGGGCGATCATGCCCCCGGAGAAACAGGCCAAGTGCCCCATCTTGTGGTCCAGGATCCCCCCTCGCCATTCAGCGATGTAGGTCAGCCCCCCGGGAGAGACATTCAGCAAGTGGGTCTCTATGGCCTGGGAGCAGGGTGGGAAGTGGGCAGGGAGGGGAGAGGAGAGAGGGACAGGTGACAGAACATGAACATTCTGGAAACAGTAGCAAACGCAGCTCTGTGAGCCCCTCCCACTGACCTCATGGGGGCAGCGGGGTCTGCTGAGGGCCTGGCGGGAGGGAGGTTCTGCCCCCAGCTCAGTGGAGGCCTGGTGCAACCTTGGGTGTGTGGACACAAGGCC
>NW_004567109.1:11858609-11861693 GCF_000260355.1 Condylura cristata | reverse complement strand
AGGCGCAGATGAAGACCCCAGCCTCCCTCAGACCCAGTCTCGGCCTTCTCACTTGGCGCCCACAAGCCAGGCATGGGGCTGCACTGCCCTCCACGGCTGGTCCCGGGTCACCGGCCACACCTGCACTGGGACAAGGACCCCAGGAACCAAACACTGCTCTTGCCATTACCCACTGGCTGCTGCCTTTGGTGGCAAGGGGCTCCGAGACCCCTGCTCCCTCGGGAGGACCAAGGCAGGATGTTCAGGAGGTCCAACCCCAGGATGGGGTGTCTGGGGCGCTGGCCAGGCCTCTGCCTCACTCTTGCCCTCTACTGGGCTGAGGCTGCACCGAGCCTCGTGCCCGCTGGACGCCCTCCCGGGGTTCCGGCACTCTCAGGTGCGAGCCCAGCGGGGCCTCTGGGGCCCCCTGACCTGCACCTGAGATTCAAGCTGATGCTCTGGACAAGCTCCAGCACAGACTCCCTGGGTTCACAGTCGGGTCCCGGGCTACGTGACAATGGGCAGTTTGTCCAGGGTCTCTCCATGCCTCAGTTTCCTCCTGCTTCAAACGCGGTAGCGTGTGAACCAGGCCAAGGCTTGAGGCAGACAGGAGCTGTGTCCTCAGAGCTCAGCCCCTGTGCGTCCAGCACAGAGATGGCCACGCTCAGCCCTGCAGAGGTGGTTCCTCTGGCCAGCCCCTGCTCCTCCCTCCTCACCCCAGGCCGTCACACAGCTCGCTTCTCCCCATGCTGAGTATCTTGAGAGGTCTCCAGGTGCAGGGGCGCAGTCCCTGAGGACAGGCCAGGACCCAGCCCCCACAAGCCCCCCAAGGGGCGGCCTCCCCAGCAAGGCCAACTCACGCAGGACTTAGTTTGCGATGAGTGTTTTGAATGAAACACAGACGGGAAGAGGCTGCGAGGGGACCCTGCCGTGCAGAGGGAGTGAGGGTGAAGTCTCCACCGTCAGCTCCCCTGGGCTTGCTCCACCCTCAGGGCTCTGCCTGCCCGCTCCCACCGCCTGCTCTACTGACCACACTCAGCCCGCCCCTGTAAACTCACCCTTCTCCCTGCCACCCAGTGCCACGTGACAGCAGAAGTCAGCTCCGACTCCCAGCTGGCACGCAGAGGCTACGAGGACATGTGCTCCTTGGCTCCTTGTTCTCCCTTTCGCTCTCCTGCCCAGCCCGGGCTGGCTACTGCTGCGAGACCTCGCTGAGCAGGCTCAGGCCCGCTGGGGCGCCTGTACACGTGGGAGGAGCCTCGAGGAGGCCTGTACACGTGGGAGGAGCCTCGAGGAGGCCTGTACACGTGGGAGGAGCCTCGAGGAGGCCTGTACACGTGGGAGGAGCCTCGAGGAGGCCTGGAGAGCCGTGCTGACCTGGGCTGGGGCGGACTCCTGGGTGGAGCTAGGTCCCGGGCGGCTCTCGTGCTTCGCGGGGCAGGGTATGGTGGCCGGCTAGCCGCGGGCACAGCCCTGGTTTATAACCCACTTGGCAGAGAATGCAGACATGGGGCTGGGCCGTCCACTGTCGCATGAAACCTGCACCTCAAGACCATTCGCCTTAGGCTATTTCCATTTGGAGGAACCTCAAGCTAAATAATTGTGCGAAAGAGGAAATTATGGGCCAGTCTCTCTTCGCAGAATCAACTGAGACAAGCAGCTGCAAAGGCCAAAAACCAAGGCCCTCTAAACCCGAGCAAAACACAAGCCCTCGCTGGCCGCCCGCTGACTGGGGCTGACGTCACCGGGAGGCAAACAGCCGAGCGGGTGTCCGCGGCCTGGGTGTGTGTCTGTTGTTCCGTGTGAGGAATGGGTGGCCTTGGGCCAGGATTTCAGCTCTCTGCGAGGTTCCCTTTCCCTATCTGTAGCAGCTGTAAGCGCGTTCATTCCCGGGATGCCGGCAAAGCTGTTCAAGACTCTGGCTCTGGTGGCCCAGTGCTGCCCCCTCGGTCCCCTGCAGAGGGACACGCCCACTGCACACTCCCAGGGAACTGTGTTCCCTCCCCCCCCAACCCCCCCCCCCCCATGGGGCTGTGAGCAGAAGCAGCAGCACCAGAGCCAGAGTCCCTCGGACCTGAGCCTGCACCCTGGCCCTGCCCTGACGGTAGTGGCTGTGTCCTTGGGGCGTCCTGAGCCTCAGTTTCTACATCTGTGAGATGGGGCAAAGCAGAACCAGGCTCTCAGCACAGCTAGTGGGACACAGGGACAGAGGGTCTCCTGTTGTGCCACCCAGGGGTGTGTCACCCCTCCCACCCCTAACAGTATCTAACCTGCACACTGAACCCCCAGGCAGCTGCTAAGGTTGCTGCTGTATATGTACTCCAGAGATTCAGGTGTAACATTTTTGGGGTGCAGCCCAGGCTTAAGGATTTACGGCTATCTCCCTAAGTGATTTTTTTACATGCCAGCAATGCTGAGAACCACCAAAATATTCTTCAAAGCCCCAAACTTGCCAGAGGCCAAGCCTTTATCCAGGGTCAGAGACACTCCAGGCTCTTTGCTGGGGAGATCAAATGCCAGGAGCAGAGCTGAGTTCTCTCCTGCTCAATCAAGTGCTTTCCTAAGCTCCCAGTTTCTAAATAATTCATGGCCATTCTTTCCCTTGAAGCCACAACTACAGTGTGCCCTGAGGGCAGGGAACCAGGCTGCTGTTAACTTTTGTTTACTCTGCAAGGACGCAGAGAGGAGGAAGGGCCTCCAGGACAGCCCTCCCTGGTCACTGGCTGAACAACAGGCCTTTGCTGGACACCTGGCTGGCAGTGTCTAAGCTTAGCCAAGGCTTGGGGTGGTGGGGCTGAGCCAGACTGAACTGGGATGGAGTCCTCAGATTGGCTTCTACTTCATGACTGAGGTCTTGGTGCCAGAGAACTGGGAGGGAAAAGACACTGAAGCAACCACTTAAAACATCCTTGGTTCTGGAGGCCGGATTCACTGTACTTCCTTTAAATACTGCCATTCCTGGTCAGTCATGTGCTCATAGAGATCATCCATCCATCATCCACCGTCATTCCTCCATCATCTGTTCATCCTTCCATACATCATCTGTCATCCATCATTCATCCATCCATCATCCACTCATCCATCCATCCACCCATCCGTCCATCC
>NW_004567109.1:11828073-11857929 GCF_000260355.1 Condylura cristata | reverse complement strand
CATCCATCCATCCATCCATCCATCCATCCATCCATCCCTCATCCATCATCCATCCATCCCTCATCCATCATCCATTCATCCACCTATCTGTCCATCCAGTCATCATTCATCCATCATCTATCCATCCACCACTCATCTATCATCCATCCATCTATCATCCATCTCACTGCCCACACCCTTTTATCCATATCTATCCACACATCCATCCACCCATTCATCTACCCATCCATCTATGCATCCTCCTGTCCATCCACCCATGACCCGTCCATCCACCCATCCCTCCTCCTACCCACCCACCCACCTACAGATGCCTTCCTTCCCTTTTCCTTTCCTCCCTCCTTCCTTGCTTCCCTCCTCCCTCCTTCTTCCTTCCTTCCTGCATGCATGCATTTATTCTCAATGCAGTCACTATATGCCTCCTATATTCCAGGAACTGTTCTAAATCAAGGCACACAGGGCTAATGAGGAGACAAGATCCTTGCCCCTAGATCTCTCACATTCTATTTGGGAAGGACAGAGACTGAACAAGTAAACAAATATGTGCACATGATAATTTTAGATGCTCCTGAAGGTAAAGAAGAGAGTAAGTCTGGGGTATGTGACAGAGAGGCTGAGAAAGGCTAATTTCAGACATCTGAGTTGACTAAGTGAGACCCAGACACCTGAAAGATATTCTAGGGAGAAGGAAGAGCAAGTGAAAAGCCCTCCGGTCAGAATGAGTCTGGGGGTCTGAGAGGGGCTGGGGCCAGGGCCGAGAGAGCACAGGGGTGAGAGCAGGGTGGCTGGCTGGTGTAGGTCAGTGGGAACTACAGGAGAGGTCTGGCTTCCTCCAAGTGGTGCAGGCGAGGGGTTGGGCATGCATTTCCGCTCTTCTGGCTGCTAAGTGGAGAACTGACTCGTAAGGTTGGGGGGGATGCACCGGCTGTCTTTTAGGGGACACAGGTGTTAGCTTAGGCCAAGGTGGCATCAGAGTATATCTGCTCGGGTTACTTTCGGGAGACTGAAACCCAGAGCCTGCCTGGGGCCACTGATTTGTTGGGCTCTATGGGTGAACCTGGGATTCCATAACTCCCTTCTCAATAGCTCAGGCTACCTGAATCCCCCTTCTGCTTAGAGTCTCCTCCTCTTTGGAGGGAATCATCTCAGTCCCCCCTTCCTTGCTATTCCTTGACGGGGTACCACTGAGTTGACCCAGGTCCAGCTTTGCCGGTTTTGTGCTGTGTGGCACTGAGCAAGTGCCTGCCCCTCTCTGAGCTTTGGTTTCCAAAAGAGAAGGAGCAGAACTGGATGCTCCCCTGAGGGAGGCCCTCCCAGCGTGGGTGTGCTGAGGGTCTTGCTTCGGCAGCCTTGCCAGAACCCTGCCAGGGCGTATTCTGGGCTTGGAGACATCAACTGAAGCACAGACACTGGTTTCTAAGCAGACTGAGGGCTGCTTCCTGTGAGACCTCGAACAAGGGACGTCCCTGCCTTCAGCTGGGCTGTGCGGCTGTAAAACGGGGTGCTCACTTGGCCCTAAATTTAAGCAGTTGGAGAAGTCACCAGTCCGAGAGTGTGGAGTGACTGGCCCGGGAAGGGAGGTGCCCGCCAGCCCTCGGCGGGGGCCAGCCCCCCGGGCCTGTCAGGAACCCACGGAGAGACCAACTGCCCATGAAGCTCCGTGGGCGCCGACGTACCTCCAAGGCTTCGTAGTACATGTCTTTAGCCTCCATATCTGTCTTGGCCGACATCAGCCAGGATTTGATCAGATATTCATAAAAACTGTCCCCGAGGCCTCCAATTGAGACGTGGTCTGTGTGGAGAAAGAGGACAGGGGAGTTACCTCCCTGTGATGGGCCTACGGGGACAAGGGCTCCCCGGCACACTGATCCAGGGGCGTCCGTGCGGCGGGCGGCCAGGGAGTGGGCACTTGTCCAGCAGCGTCCCCACCCTCACAGGGGGGCCTTGAGCTCAGTGGCCTGTGCTCTGCTGTCCTGGCGCCATAAATCGCACGGCTTCTGCAGGCTGAGGATGGCAGAGCCGCTGGTTATTAACAGTAAATGAGTTGCATTTCTTTAAAAAGATAATCTGGTGGCAGGGGGTTCAGAGATTTTTATTACCCGGCGACAAACGTGGTAATTAATGCTGGGCAGGTTCATAAAAGGCCACAGAGAGGAGGAAGGAGAGGCTCAAATCAATCGTCAGAGCCCGGAGTCGCTCGGAAAACTGAGTATAAATTTAGCAAATTGGACTAAATGGAGCTCAGAGAAGCAGGGGGGAAGCGCCTTTGAAGGCCCCTTTTCTGCCCTCTGTCCCCCCACAGGGCCGGGCCTCAGGCTGGGCTGGCTGAGGAGAGTCTCTGGCCACGGCTGGCCTGGGAGCAAGGGGGTCTCGGAGGGGCGCTTACCCTCAGAAGCCAGACGTGGAAAACACTTCCTCACATGCTTTAAAAATTAACAACAAGGAACACAAAGGCATTCGGAAGATATAACAAAGCGCGAATTTCAGCTCTGGGTTATGATTCATTTAGGAACAGAGACGGAGAGGGAGGCGGGAGGAGGCAGGGCCTGGAGCTGCCCTTCTGCAGAAAGCGGAGAGAGGGAAAGTGGCTGAGGAGCGAGGGGTATGTCAGTGGTTATCATTTGTCCAGCTCTACTGGGCTACGAGCCCTCTACGGTCAGCGTGGCCAACCCACTTCCTGATGGGGAAACAGCGAGTCCATGGAGCTGGCTGAGTCCTCACTGTGTGAGGCTTCACACGTCACCCAGGGGGAAGGCAAAGAGGACAGGGGAAGGCAGGAGTGTGAAGAGTCAGAGTAGAGACACAGGGGTCTGGGGAGCGGGCGAGAGGAGACTGTGGCAAACTGGCAGCCCGGCTCTGCCAGGCCCCTCTAAACAAATCCTGGCCCGGCAGGGGTGGGGAGAGAGAGCAGCGCCTTGGGCAGAGGCAGAGGGTCAGTGGGGCCGGGCCAGGCTGCATGAAGAGGGGGGGCCCGCGTACCCCAGCCTCCTCCTCTCAGGTGGGGGCACAGTTTGGTGAGCAAGGAGGGAGGGGTGGAGGGTGCCAGACCCAGCACATCTAGGGCGTGTCCATGCTGGTGCAGGGGTGAGGGCGCAGGGATGTGCTTGCTCACAGCGGGGGTGGGGGGGAAGCTGAGGGGCAGTCTGGGGCACGGAACGTCCTCCCACAGCTCAGGGCCCAGGCGGCCCCGAGGCCCACAGCTGGACACTGTCCCCGCTACCCTCTTGTCCTGCCCTGGCTAGGCCTCCTCACTGGCCCCTCGCTTTGCAACCGCGTCCGTGGTCCGGTCCAGGGCGTCCCTTGGCAGGTGAGTGCAAGAAAGGGGAAACAGGTCACCAGGAATCCCACGAGGGCTCGAGCACGAGGCCCTCTTGGGGGAATGTCTAGTCCTCGGAGCCTCAATTAAAGCGGGTGATTCTCACTTGAGGTCCCCCGACTTCATAGCATGTGTGTGTGTACCCCCACACCAGGGGGGCGTGGGAGTCAGAGGGGTGGCCCAGTAGCTGGCTCTCGGCCCCTCTGGGCCTGTCTCCTGCTCGTCACCTGCACAGAGGGTGCACACGCTGGGCAGCTGAGAGCAGCAGTGGGCCCACCGCTTCCTGCCGGTCCCGTCTCAGCCCCCTCGGGAGGCAGCGAGCGGCCCACCAGCTGCGCACTGCCCGCGGAGTAGGGCGGACCCAAGAGGCTGCCAGCCGGCTACGCTGCTGGCCATTCCACACCCACTGGGAGAATCTGGCCTTGCCATGTCCCTCCTGGCGAGGAGCGTGGGATTCAGGCCGTGGGCTCAGAGGATGAGCCACCCGAAGGCTGGCCGCTCCCCGCGCTCAGGCCACCCTGCCGGGTCCCTGTCGTCTGCGCCTGCAGACTTGTCCTGGGAGCGGCCAGGGGCAGGAGGGCCCTGGCCTCCCTCCACCGGAGCCCTGAGCTCGGTGACTGGGCCGCAGCCCAACTCACCCCCCTTTCTAAGCTGCAGCGTCTGAGGTTGCAGATGGGTTAAACAGAAAATAATGTGAAGACACAGCTTATGCAAGTTGGTAATGTTGTCGTCTGCTGGAGAAAGACACAGTCTCCAAGAATCCCCAGAGAAAACCTGAGCTGACCCTGGCACCAAAGCCGGGGTGGGGGGGCTGTGTGGGGGCCGCAGGGGGGAGGCGGGTGGCGCCCAGACGAGCAGGGCTTTGAAACCTTCCTCCCCTCGGCCTCCTGTTTTATGAATATGTGTGCTGCCCTTTGCCCAGACCACGGCCGGTACAGCCTGAGAAGAGAATGGTGCTTCCCGGTGGGGGCTCCCCTGTATTTGCCAAGCGCCAGGCTGGGGACCACACCTCCCTTCCTTACTGTCCTGGAGCAGCAGCAGAGCGTCCATCTCTACCCGGTCAGCCCGGCCATTAAGCGCAGGACAGTCACCACTGTCTCTTCCTGTGGCCGCAATCTATAATTCAAGACTTCATTTTCTCCCCGCACTTTTGGATTTGGCTAAAAATACTTTGCCTTTCTATAGGTGGTTTTTGCAGGTTGCTTGGGAGTGAGGTCAGCGCTGGGGAAAGTTCCTGGGCGTCCTGGGCCTGTGGCTCCTGTGGCTCGGGGTGGGAAGGCCAGGCCTGCCTCTCCGCAGCATTCTGCCTCAGAGGGCGAGGTGGGGTGTGGACGAGGCCGGGGTGACCATCAACATCTGCTTGAGGACAAGCCTCTGAACAACAGCGGGTCACCTAGGGCTATCCTCCCAGGCGTCAGATACAGCGGGAAGTGGGATTTCTATGCTGTGCCCTTAGGCTGTTAAAGTTGGAAAGAAGTTGGAGGTGGGAACTATGAAAGGGGCTGGGAGGGGAGACGCAGCCTTTCCTGAGGGCTCCGGGTCAACAGAGCTACCTGAAACACTCCTGCCTGCCTGCCAGGCAGGGCTGTGCCCGGGGCCCTGGAGGCAGCCCCAGCCCCAGCCCCGGCAGGCACAGCAGAATGAGCAGAATGAGCATGCCCGCAGTGCCTGCCCGGTGGCGCCCCCAGGGGCACCAAGCGGAGCCCACGGAGGCTCTGATGAAGTCACTCGCCCCTGGCTGGCGCGGGGGTGGGGGGGCGGGCGCGCAGGGGCGTCTCTGAACTCACGCTGCATCCAGTTCCCGCTCACAGGGCTGAGGAAGTTGGGGTAGAGGCCGAAGGGCTTATCGATCTTCCTGAGGACCTTTCGGATGTTCCTGACCTGGCAAGAGACGGACAGCAGGGCCACTTCAGTTTCTTGGGGAAGCCAGCGGCTCCCGCCCAGCCCACGGGGGACGGAGAGAACATTCCAGTGTGGAGGGAGGGGGCCACGGCCCAGCACCAGCAGGTCCCAGCCGGAGGCGGCTGTGCCCCCCTGCACCCTACAGGGCTGGCCTGACTCCCCACCTCGGCCCTGCCCACCCTCACCCCACCCTTTCTCGCTGCAGGGCGCTCTTGAGGGTGGGTCTTTGCAGGAGGGGCTTCATATACTCTCTACCTCTGCCACTGCCTTTTTACTAGATGAGAAGTGGAACACTGGCACTTCCAGGGTTCAACCTGGCATGTTTGATCGGATGTGCAGAACATTCCAGAGGCGGGGCCTGGGCTCCGCAGACCGCTGCCCTAACAGGCACCGCAGGAGACTAGTAATACTCCTGCCACGCAGCTACTGACATCTCTGGTTCCTGAGCCAGCCCAGGACATACAGTCTCTTGAATTCTCCTAACATTTTACATGGGGCCATTTTTAGATCGACAGAAGAGAAGTCCACGTGGCAGAGAGGTGGGGTGACCTGCCGTGGTCACTCAGTGGGTAAGTGGCAGGGCAGACCTCAAGTCAGGACTGGGCAGACCTCATGCTGCAGCCCCAGGGCCCGACCTGCATCTCCGGCAGTGGGGAGAGCAGAGGCCGCCCCAAAGCCGCTGGATTTGCAACCCCGGGGCTTCAGAGGGTGAGAAGCGGATTAAGGAAACCCTGCTCACAGTCCAGGAAATCCTCCAACCGCTGAGTCCTGGGGCAAGAAAGGCCCCCAGGGACAGTGCGCAACGCTCAGAGATTTATCTGCGTGGGAAGGGCAGAAAGTGCCTGGTCGCTGCAAGCCTCCTTTCGGGGACAGCACTTGGCTTGCACATCAGATTTCATATCCATTTATGTTAACGGAGTCCATTATGGGGGACAGGAATGTGCTTGTACCTGAGTTATTCTCCGCTGTCCTGGTGGTGAGCAGTGAAGCGGGCTAAATTAGCTCCCCTGGAGGGTGCGGGCGCTTCTAGAATTTGGGCCAATTTGTTGACTGCCAATAATCGCCTCTGCAGGAGGCATGATTGGGGCATGAAAATAGCTGGAGAATGTAAATGCGGAGTGAGACAGAGAGACCGATGGACTCCGGAGAAAGTGTGAAGCCTGCTGTTCACGCTGGCTTTGCAGGAGCCTGGCTTTCGGACCCGAAGACCTGGGCTCACTGACCAGCTGATGGTCCAGGGCCAGTGTTAGCCTCTCTAGATCTTAGTTTCCTCTGTAAGGTGGGAGTATCAGGAAGACCGACCTCTGAGGGTTGTTGAGTGTGCAGCCGGCACAGTATTAGGTCCTCAGGCCGTGGGAGAGCAGCCTGCACAGGAGGCGCCCAGGCCGTGGGAGAGCAGCCAGAGCACAGGAGACCCTCAGGCAATGGGAGTCAGCGGGTCCAGACTAGCCTGGAGCCTAATGTGAACTCTGTCCAGTGAGACAAAGGCAGTTTTACCTGGCCGTCCTGGGCCAGCCACAGTCTTCTAGAGAAGTTTGTGTGAGGAGCAATGGAGTCGGGGAGACTGGGGTGGAGGTGGGGTGAGGCAGGCAGCGCCCTCTCAGTGCAAGGCAGCAGCTTCTGAGGCCACATGGGCAGGCTGCATAAGGGTGGCTGTGAGCCGCGGGCACAGGGAGTGGTCAGGGAGAGAAGCGCTACGTGAGCTGCCTTAGGACACGGGGCGCGTCCCCACACTGAGGAGGCCGTGGTCCTGAGCGGGGCAGCAGCAAGCACGGGCTTATTGAAAATGCAGGTTCCTGGGCCTGGAGTGACACGCAGAGATCTGTGTCCTCACAGGTTGCCATGTGATGCTTCGAGGCTGGGGGCTGACCCGAGACCGGGAGCCACTGGGGATCCATGCTCGCCAGTCTGACAGTAGACATCCTTGGGGAGACCTGGGGACGGGGGGGGGAGGCTTTGGGAGTGGGGGCCTCAACGGGGCCTTGGTGGAGGGTCTCAGAGCGCAGACCTGCATCTCCCGCGGCTGACCGGTGGCTGATGGAGTGTGTCCACCCTCCTTCCTCGGGCTCCACCTACACAGACACTTCCAGACAGTGTGGCCCGGGGCCCGTATCATGGAGGAGCCCCTCTTGCTGTGGGCAGCGGCCGACAGCTGTTGCGATGGACCGTGGCCTGGACGCCATAGCTCCCCACCCCGCAGGGCCTTAGCCAGCTGGGGGAGTAGACGGGAGCCCCACCCCCCGTTCCCCCCCCTGCCCCCCGGCCAGTGGGCTGGCTTTGCCAAGGGCCACCTGGAGAAGAACGGCCGGCAGATACCCCCGGGAAAGTTAAATGCCTCTGGAAAGGGGACTTCGGCACCGAGTGGCCGATCCTTGCTGGGCGGACGGGGCCCCAGGTCTCAGCTGCCCTTTCTCCGGGCCTTACACGTGCGGCGCCTCTGGCTGGTGTGGCCTGGTGGGGTCTTCCCTGCGGCAGCTCCGCCTCATGCCTACCTCTGCTGGCCCTCACCACCCCTGGCATGCACCTTCCTGCCCCTGGCACAGGCTGCTGGCGGCCAACCACCAGTGGCTATTTGCGCTACCCGCAGGGTCTCCAAGCCTCCTGAGTGCCCGCCCGCCCTCCTGTTGGGCCGGCTGGGTGCTCCCCCTTCTGTGGGCAGGAGAGAGAGGAGCTGCTTTGGGAGGGGCAGGGGGAAGACTTGCCTTGTCAGCGAAGACCTGGTTGCCAGAGAGCTCGGTGAGGTGTAAGAACTCCAGGTGCAGGGACCCAAACTCTGCCAGGATGCTGCTGCTCCCAGCCATGGCCCAGCCCCAGCTGCGGTTGGAGCCGCTGCAAAGACACAAACAGCCGCTCACTCCTGCTGGCAGGCATGCCCCCGCCACTGGTCCCAGGGTCTGCGGGATCAGAGCCCCCTTCTGGATGGGGTCGGGGTCAGGGAGAGGCGCTGGCCGGCTGCAGGTCGCTGAAGCCTGCCTGACTTGCAGCTGATTCTGCTTCGATCACCGAGCAGCTCCTGTGCAACCGCAGCCCTGAGCTGGCCCGTGTGCTGCACTGAATTCACAGGTGGCACCGATCCCGCTGCCTGGCCCACAAGGCTCCACAGAATCTATTTCCACCCACAGATCGCTCACGATCAATGGTGCTGTGTGTGGAGGTGAACCTGAGCTGTGGGGTTCTCCCTGGGGACAGGTGGAAGGTAGCCCCCAGCCCTTGCTCTCGCCCCACACTGCCACGGATGCCCAAGGACACACAGTGTCCCCCGCCTGGAACTTCCTGGACCCACTGCTGGCCTGCCGCCACCCTGAGCCCTGGAGCCTGGGAAGCACAGACACAGGAGTAAAAGCAGCAGGTCACCTGTTAACTCGTGAACACGAAGGGGAAGTCACGCTAGAGACACCAGTGGGCAGGTCCGCCGGCTGGCCGGAGGAGGCCGCCAGCAGCCACTCCCGTGTGCTGGCGCTTCTGACTGCGCAGAAGCAGGCTACTCCTGCCGTGCACCTGCTCATGGGGCAGGAGACAAGTCCCAGGTGGCGACCCGCCCCCGCCCCAAGGTCACACAGGGAGGGGCCCGCTGGGCCCCAGGCGGGTCTGCGCAGGGCTTGTCCAGCCACGTGCACCTGCCTCTTTCCATTATACCGTGCAAGGTCGCAGCCTGCCCAGGCTGCACAGGAAATCTCCCTGGATTTGGGCCGGAGGCGCAGGGTCACGCTCGTCAGTGGGGCGGCTGTGGCAAGACACCTCCTCCTCGTGCAGCTCAGTGCCTGCACCCATCAAAGGCATAAGGATAACACCCCGGTCTCCAGCGAGGGGGCTGCCTGGGCAGGCGCCCCTCTCCCCGTGCTTCAGCTGCCTCCGAGGTGGCAAGAGCACCCTGAGGATAACCAGGAGGCCAGGGGCCACCCTCCCTTTGCAGGAGGTTGTGGGGTAGGGGAAGCCCCTCCCCCCGGGGTTCTGAGTTCAGTTAGCACTGAGGGCACTGGCCTTTCAGAGGGGCACCCCTCTGCTTTCTTTCTTGTGCTGACAAATCCGGGTCCCCAGGGAGCGTCTCTGTCCTGCTGTCTCCCAGGGATGAGACCTCGGGTGGCAGGCATGGGGGAGAGGCCACGGTGGGCCCCCGAGGGGCACAGCCTTTTCGGGGGTAGGGCTCAGGCTTCCTCAAAGCTGCCCTTCTCTAAACCCCATTCTTGGGTCTGGCTCTGGTTTCTGGGAAAGACTCGTTAGTCTCTCAGCGTCCAGAGACAGAGGAAAGACTCGAGTTTTGGGGTCTTTGGGGCAGAGGGCATCATCAATAGCCAGAGAGATGACCACTGGCCCTTTCTTCCTGTCTCAGCCTTAGGCATCGGCCTCCTTGGGAACAGGGGGCGGCACAGAGGGGAAACAGCTCCTGGACAAGAAATAAAACAGCCTCTGCTCGCTGAGCCGCTCCAGTACACCAGCACTGGGCACACGGCTTGAATCATTATTTTATTTAAAGGATCATTAATCCCAATATACAAAGGAGGTAACTGAGGACCAGAGAGTGAAGCAAGCTGTTGCTTCGCCAGCCTGGGAGGGGTGAGATCTGCAGGCTCAGAGGCCACTCCCTTGGGGGTCTCCCCTCAGCGGCCCAGCGTGCAGCAGGAGGGGAGGGGAGCTGTCCCTCTCTGTCCCTTCTCCCCCGAGGCCAAGAGAACTTCTCTCCAGCTTGTGATCCCAGTGGGAGCCAACAGTACCCACTGAATAATTGATGCTTTCTGCCCTCACAGCGAAATTCAAAGAAAAAAAGCCACCTGTCACCCAGCTGTCTTTTGTTCTCGCTCTCTCTTCACGAACTGCTCCTCTCTCCCCTAATGCTCACCCTCCCAGGTGGGAGCGGTCCTGGGCAGAGGCGGGGGCTGGCTGGGCGCCTTCCTGCCTTCCTCCTGCTTCCAGTGCTGGCTTCCCAGGCTCCCCGCTGGGAGCGAACTCTTCTTTCTAAAGATTGATTTATTTATGCACACAGGAATTGGGGTGTAGGACAGAGATGTGGGGTGAAAGGATTCACCAGAGACAGAGTGGGGAGCAGAACAGGCAGACGGACAGAAATACACTGCTGAGGGGAGCAGCTGGCCAGAGAGGAGAGGTCTGCCGTGCCGTGTGGGTCAGCTCCCTGGCCGGGGATCGAACTCTTGTTGCGGTAGCTGGTGGTGGTGTGATAGTGCTGTGTCTTTAACCCCTGTGCCACCAGGGAGGCCAGGGTTGGCTATTTTTTCTAGACCCCAGGTTCCTTATCCGTTAAATGAAGGTACCCATAACTGATGGTGTTATGGTGGGGTATAAATTGCAGATGTAATTACTGTCATTTCTATCACTGTGTAATTATGTACATGTAAATGATGTGTCTTTGTTAGAGTTATTAAGTTCCTCACATGTGCCAGGCAGCTGTGATATCTTATTTTACTGTCCCACGCAATGCCAGAGGTAGATGCTATGATCTTTATTTCCCAGCTCAGAATACACAAGTTTAGAGAGGGGGGAGACACTTTGCAAGGTCATTTGGTAAGTGATAGGGTGGGCAGCCCTGAATCCAGGCCCTAGGCCCTCTGGTCCCCAACGGCATCTGCTCCAGTGGCATCCAGAGGCCACAGCCCCACCCTGTGCGGCCCTGCACCGGCCAGTGGACACTGCCTCCCACGCCCCTCCCAGCCTCTCTGCATGGCCGCAGCCAGGGCTCCCCGGACCGGTGGGGCTGCTCCACGCTGTCCCTCCCCAGCGAGCCAGAAGCTTCTGTGCGAGTGTGTGCCGCTGCGTGTACTCCTGGGTGTGGAGTAATCATCCGGTGAGAGTCAGACACACCTGCGTGCTGATTTTTACTTCGCTGCTGTGTGACCTGGGGGAACTCACTTCACCTCTCTGAGCCTCACTTTCTTCGTGGGTAGAATGTGTCTTGTGAGGCTGAAGAGAGAGAGCCATGTCGAGTTCACGAGGTGCCTGCACACAGCAGAGGCTCAGGAGGCACCAGAGGCGATGAAGACGGTGCATGGTGTGTGGCAGGAGCGTCTGACCCCCTGGACTGGAGCAGAGCAGGACGAGGCCAGTCTGTGTGCGTCGGCAGCGGCAGCAGGACGCAGGCGATGGATTCAGGGGCTGCGGTCTCTGGCCACTGTCCTGTCCCAGGGTCCCTGTGGGTCACACTGCTGCCCCTGCTCCCCTCACAGTCTCTGCTGCACAGACACACCTCCCATCGGGGAGAGGCAGCGGCCTTCCCTCCCCGAAGGTCCTGGGGTGCAGCCTGGCTCCGGCTCTCCTGCTGGGCTCATCGGTGGCCCTGCCCCTCAGAGCAGCCCTCAGTGAGCTCTGCTTGGAGCAGGGAGGCAGAGTGGGCTGACTCTTCCCGCCTGGAGGTCCCCTCCAAACAGCGACTTCGGTACCCCCGGCCCCTGCCTCCCTGGCGTTCTCCCCTGGTGGAACAGGCAGGCGTTTTTAGCACTAGATTCTCTTACCCAGAAAATGAAAGGGTGGTGTTGCCAGGAAGTATGCATATGCACCCATATGTACACAGCCCTGGCAGCGTAGACCGGCCTAAAAATAAATGTGCTTTCTGAACCAGAAATGCCAGAGTCTATGTGGGGCTGGGGCTGGGCTCTGAGGGACACAGCCAGGTGATCAGCGGCTTGCAGGGTTTGGGCAGCTAGTGCCAGGCACAGAGGAGGAGGGACGCCTGGCTAAGGTCCAGTCTCAGGCCCTGGACAGTGCGGCCTGGGAAGCCTGGCCTGGGGGCGCCAGGCAGACAGCGTGTTTGCGTCTGCTCGTGACAGCTGGGTGTGCTTCTCCAGGAACAGAGTTGAGAAGGAATCCGAGCAGAGAGCAGAGGGCCGGCTCTAAGCAGCAACTCCAGCACGCAGCACAGCACTCCCTGGCCTGAGAGTCCAGGGCGCTCACACCCAGGAATGCTTTCTGAGCGCCAAGGACACTGTCAAGATGTCAGGGAGGACCAACTGACCATCTCTTCTTCCTCGCCAGGCCCAAGGAGGGGTGGAGAAGCAAGCAGGGCTGACAGAGGAATGGGGCCTTCCAGGACAGCGGGGGGCGCAGGCTCTGCTTCCCTCTCCCCCAGAATCTTTCCTTCCCAGGCAGTGACTGACGCTACTGTGGATTGAGAGCCCCGAAAAATGTCATCACTTGAGGAGACAGCTGGGGGCTGTCGGAGGGCCCCGGAGAGCCCAGGGGCCTGGGGACAGGGCACGTCCCCTGGAGGTCACGCTCGGGCAGCAGAGCTGTCGGCTAAGAGAGGCTGAGCTCCGTCAGTAACAAGCAGGGTTAAGCCTCAGCCTATGAACTGCAAAGCCGTGGGCAAGGCACTTCATCTCCTGGTCTTTTTGAGAATGCGGGGGGTCCCGTGAACGCCTGTGGGCCTAGGGTGGCTGTGAGGAGCGTGTCTGGTGAGGTGATGTCCAGCAACAGCACAGGCCCGCCGGCGTGATGCTCAGCCGTGCAGGGAACGGCGGTCGCGACTACTCATCTTCCCTCCAGCGCTCAGCGCCCAGCACAAGCATTTGTCAGAGAAACAGACTTGGAGCCCCGGATGCTGGGTGGGAACACGCTGAGGGTGACAAGGAGCCCCGGGAAGCAGACAAAGTGCCCGGAGGCCAGAAAGCCAAGACTCTTCCACCTGATGGGAAAAGTGGCATTTGAGCTGGGCTTTGAGGGACAGTGAAGCTGGGGGACACAGCCACCAGAGCAAGAGGGGCAAAGCAGTGGGGTTCCTATGGGGTGTGCAGGAGCAAGAATCATGGTGCTCAGCGGAGCTAAAGCTGGCCGGGCAGGCAGTTCTCTTGGGCTGGACTTCCCTCCTCGCCTGCCCCCCAGGGTCCTGTTGCCACCTCTGGAAAGTGAGTGGTGGGAAGACATTCCCACCCCCGGGGGGCGAGGCAGTCAGGCACATGTAAGGGTGCAGGTCAGTACCTCAAGGACTCTGGAGTTGGATCGAGCTGTACCCTTCTCAGGCATGTCAACCAAGGCCCCTTCCACAGTGGCATTCTGGGACTGAGTGACAGCCCAGAGACTGGTTTCCAGGCTGAACTGAGCTGAGAAATGATGGAAACTACCAGTGCAATTCAGGGTCTTAATGTTTCTCCAAAGAAGACGCACAGAGGGCCAGCAGGCACGTGGGAAATCATCACTTACCAGGGAAACGCAGGTCAAAACCACAAAGCAGGGGCCCTCCCTGGTGGCGCAGCGGGTTACAGCGCCGCATTATGAAGCTGCCCGCAGCCGCCGCAGCACGCGTTCGATCCCCCGCTGGGGAGCTGACCCACGTGGCGGCAGACCTCTCCTGCCCCACCTGCTGCTCCCCTCAGCAGTGTGTTTCAGTATATCTGCCTGTTCTGCTCCTCACTCTGTCTCAGTGACTCCTCTCACCCACCACACCTCTGTTCTGTACCCCAGTTCTGTACGAATAAATATTAAAAAAAAATTATAAAAACCACAAAGCAATCCTGCCTCCCCCACCACGCGAATGGCCCTTCTCAGAGGAGCATGAGCCGCAAGTGCTGGCAAGGATGTGCGTCATGGTGGGCATGGAGACGGGCCCCGGCCCTCCCGAAAGCAGTATGGAAGTTTCTCGAAATATCAAAAATGGATCTACCACATATTCTAGCAATCCCAACCCTAGGTTTCTACCCGAAGAATGCGGATAACTGTACTGTGTTCACAGCAGCGCTGCTTACAACAGCCAAGGTATGTCAACACCCCAAGTGCCCAAGGGCAGACGGGTGGGTTGAGACAACGAGGGTGTACACCACGGAATACTACGCAGCTATAAACAAAACCCGGCGAACGCTTGTCGGGGACAACACGGCGGGACTGGAGGGGATTAGGCTAAGCCAAATAAGTCAGGAGGAGAAGGGCAAACACTGGGGGTTTCACTCAGCTGTGGGACACAGGGAAACAAAACAAAGGGTCCGACAAAAACCAACCAGCCCAGAAATTTTACTCTAAAATGGAAAATATTGGAGGGATGGGGGAAGGTGGAGAGCAGAGTGGGGAGGGGCCGAATGACTGCGGAGGAGGACTGTGGGTGCCTTGGTAGGGTGGGGTGGGCGGTGCCACGCCTCTGAAGGGTGAGTCTCTACCTCGCAATCATGTAAGTGCCACAAGCAGATGTCGCCTCAATAACACACACACGCATTTATAAACGACGACAAAGCCTGATAAATATTACCAGCGGTTTATCTATTGGAACCACATAGTATTTATCTATTGGAACCACATCATATTTTCAGTCTTATCCAACGTTTTGAATGTATTTCACTTTTACTGCAATAAAAGTGACTTTTATGGAGGGGAGTCCAGTAAATGTTATCATTACAAACGGAGCCAGAGCCTCGTGGCTCCATGTCCCCAGAAGCTCCCCCGTATTCTGACACTGGGCTCCTGAGCCCTGCCGGGGGTCTGCAAGCGGGGTCCGCGGACTGGGGTCCGGAGGCCTGGCAGCTCTGGGTGGCTGGTCGTGAGAAGAGGGTGCACTGTGCCCACCGGCTCCCGGCCGTGGGGTGGGCGCGGGCAGGCGCATGGGACGGTCACGGGGGCAGAGCTGCGTGTCCATAGCCGAGGTCCAGGTCCGGCCACGGACGCCAGCTCAGACAGCCCTTGGCAAAGGCGCTTACTCCGCGCCACTGACTGGCTGTGACGCCCAGGGCGGGAACTGTCCTGGGCCTCAGTTTCCACACCGACGCAGGGAAGCTCAGTAGGGGAACCAGGAGGCGTCCTACCTTTTGAAGTTCACGATGCCTTTTGGGATCCCTGTGGGGGTGTTGAAGGCTGGCAGGAGTTTCTCCCCCAGCTTGATGGCCTTCACCCGGAACACCTGTAAGAAGGGTCACAGGGCACGTGAGCCTGGGGGGACGAGGCCGCCCAGGAGGCCGCCCTGGGGCCCGAACCCGCCGATGCAGTAGCTGGTGCGAGAGGGCCGGGGGCAGGACCCCGCTTGGCGCTGGGTCAGCCGGGCCTGGCTTGGGTGGCTTCCTCCAAGGAAGGCCCCTTGGCCGGGGGAGGCGCTCCCTCTGAACCCGCGTCCTTGTTTGCCTTCCTCAGCGCGTGCTGAGAAGTGCGACCAGGTAAAGCGTTCAGACAGCACCAGGCCTGTGATGCAGCCTCCACGGCCGTAATCACTGGCAGGGTAGCTGCTCGGAAGCTGGAGGAAGAGGCGGGTGAGCCGCGGTCACCACTGGTCGGCGCCTGCCCACACTGCGAGGACGTCAGAGCGGAGCTTGCGGGGCGGCCGGGAGGCCAGAACCCGCTCCGTTCCAGGCCTGGACACAGCTTGGCTCCCCTGTGCCCCCGTGGCACCCTCTGCGTGAGGCCGCCACTTGCAGGCTCTCGCTCTGTGACTCGCTGACTGCCCACTGTGCCGGAGGAGGTGAGTGGAGAAGGCACGGGGCTCTCCCAGAGCCACCCACAGGGAGCAAGGGCGCCCTGAGGGGCCAGGCCGCGGGGCCCTGGGGGCTGGGAAGCCCGCAGCTGCTCTTCTGGTTAATTCACAAGGACTCGTGACCTCTGACTCAGCATTCCCACCCCCCACCCCCACCCCCGGAATTTATTCTGCGGAAATAAATAATCAAGGATGTTGTAAAGATTTAGCTTTATGGCCATTTATTTCAGCATTGATTTCAACAGTGGGAAAGATGGAAGCACTCCCACTCTCGGGCAACAGGGAGGTGGTTAGGGAAGGACGCTGGTCCAGGCAGCGGAAGACCACGCAGCCATGGAGATGACGCTGTTGGCCAACGCTGAGTGGCAACGGAGGGTCATGGCAAGAGTCACAGACGCAGGAGGGTGGGGAGGGGCCAACGGAGGCCCCGGGAGGGCCAGGCCCGTGGATGACTTTGATTTTCGTTCAGCTCATTGCTATTTTTATAAGAGCAAAACCACAACAGGCATCATTTATGCTTTAGAGGTGAGAACTCCACCCCTCTCATGGGTGCTCAATGGTGACCCAGTTTGCTGGCCTGTGTGTTTTTGCAAAACAGCCTTCTTGAGGCCTCCCCCACCCCAAGGCAGCTCCCACCCCAACCCAGTGGGGGAGGAGTTTTCCAATACTAACTACGTGGCCGAGGAGGGGCGGACGGGAGGCGGCTCACCAGAGGGGGGCCTGGGCGCGAGGAGATGCTGACCCCCGTGCCACACGGAGGGTCCCAGAAATGGGCGTGTGGCCAGCCGTATCAGATCCCTGGGGGTCCTGTCTGGATGCCAGATCCAGAACCTCGAATGACCCCAGGCGCCAGGTTTAGCGACAGTAGAGTGCTCACTTGACAAGGAGCGCCTCGCGGACGCCGGGGAAGCCGAGCAGCAGGCCCGAAGGAGCCTCGCGGGCACGCTGCTGGAGCGCCTGACCCGGCCGAGCCGGGCGTGTGGCCGTGCGGGCAGAGACCGCTCAGGAAGGCCCGCCTGGATCTCGGGGCCTGAGCCCCGGGGGCGTAGCTGTCGTCTCTGTTCCATCAATCCCAGGAACCAGCGGCCACTCAAGGAGCCCCTGGACAGTGCGTGGACCCTGCTGTTGCTATTAGGATGGTCAATGGAGGGAGCCAGCAGGGCTCATCTGGGCAGAGGAGCCAAAGTGTCAGACTTCGGGTGCACCGTGGAGGTGGGGGACGCGCGATGTTGGCCAGGCCCTGGAACCCCTGCTCCCGCGCTGGTCAGCAGGGGGCTCCAACTCACCTCTTCTCCCGTCAGGTAGTAGGCTGAGAGGAGGCCCCCGATGTAGCGGATGTTCACCTCAAACAGGGAGGCTTCTCCGCTCTGCAGGCAGAAAGGAGGAGGGGGCAGAGGGGACACGCGTGAGAGGGTCTCGGGGTGCCGGGCCCTGCAGACAGCTCGCACCTGTGCTGGGCGCCAGCAGCCGAGGCTGCCTCCTGGAGGTGTTCCGGCACAGGGGGGAGGGGCCAGTGCGGCCTCCTCTTCTCGGCCCCCCCACCCCCCAGCCTCCAAATAAGCGCTGGGTCTGGCTGCCTCCCAGGGCCTCGCCTGAGGCCACAGGGCAGAGCTCTGGCTGGCTGCTCATCAAGGGCTGGAGGCCTGCGTGGGCGGCTGCTGGCTGGAGCTACGCTGAGCAGAGGCAAACCCCTCCCCTCGCTCAGCCCCCTCATCTTTCAGAAGGAGCCGCCTGGCTTAGCTGCAAGATGGTGTGACAAGATGGCCCACCTTGGGGTGACAGCGCAATAAGCAGCAAGTTCTCCCAGGAGGGTCAGGGCAGGCTCGGAGAGAGACTCTGCCAGGGCGCGCCCCGCTTGCCTTGACCAGCGCTCTTTTCTTTTCTAAGTCAGACTTCAAATTAGGGGTGTTGAGGCAAGACGCCAACGCCAGATCAGCTTAAAATCCCATCTGAGCCATGCCCTGGGCTTTGGGGCTCCGGGCAAGAGGCGAGCCTTCCCCCGCCCGAGTCTCTCAGTCCCGCAGGTGGAGAAGAGAGCAGAGCCATGCGGGTGAGACATGGCCCCAGCCCGGCCCTCCTAGGGAGCCTGCTCTCCCCTCCCTGCCCCAGGGCCCTGCACACTCCCCACATCAGTCTCTTGCTCTTGGCAACAACCAGCGCCGTTCCTTTACCTGGCGCTTTTCCCCGTCGGAGCCTGCAAAGCCCTTTCTTTAAACCCCTCAGTGTTCCGTGAGGTCGCTACTCCCATTTTTCAGGTGAGAACCTGGAGGCACAGTGACGGGGAGAGACCCCACCTTGCTCCCTCCAGGGTCACTCCCATCCTCCCAGCCTGCCGAAATGTCTGCCGGCCCCCTGGCTCCCGGGTGGCTGCCAGGTTCTCGCTCATCTAGGTGGGCAGAAGGACGGACCCTCCGAGACATTCCTTCCTCCCCATCTCTGCCTTCCTCCCACCTGAGGAAACGGGAGGGTTCTGGACCCGGCCCCACAGGAAGCTGTCGCGGCCTCTCGGGAGGGGCTGGAGCCACCTGCCACCGCCCTGGGCTTTGCAGGGTCACACGAGCCTTTTGTAGGGTCACACGAGCCTGTTGCAGCCTCCACGCTGTTCGCCTCCGCCATAGCACGATCACTGTGCCGTGGGGTCCTTCCCAGCTTTCAGCTGGGGAAACTGAGGCTCAGGGAGGCCACTGAGTTTTCTCAGGCTGCCTGCCGAGCCAGGAACCCCTCCTGCCATGGCGCTTTCCCGACTCCCCTCGCTGGCTGGTGTCTCCAGGCAGCAGAGGCCCCCACTGGCCGTGAGCCGCAGGAGCTGTCCCCACTGATGCCCACACCTGCACCCCGGACGGCAGTGTTTGATGGGACCCTCCCCGCTCCCGCCCGGCTCATTTCTGGCATCCAGATCCACTAAGTGGCCTCACCCCAGGCAAGCTGAGCCCTTGGGAGGAATCGATTACTGTAGTCAGGGCTGGGTGGGGCCCAGCACTGAGGGGTTTTGTTCCATCCAGGCAGATGGCCAGGCTCCCCCACAGACCCCCCCCCCCCCCCCAAGGCCTTGGTCTCTGAGCAGGATGCTTGCAAGGCTGGAAACCAGGAGAGCAGTGGGCCTCTGGCCAGGCAGCACAGCCTCTCCCTGTCTCAAGCGGGCATGGTCTCAGGCTGGACCTCGCTCGTGGGCACCCTGGGGAGGGCACTGGGCACCCAGGTGTGCGGCTCCTGGGGCTGGGGCTGCTGTGTGGGCCCCACGTCTTGGCCCGAGACCACAGGGTGGGCAGGCTCTCCAGCCCCTCTGGCCCACCCCTGACGCCTCGACTCACCACGTTCAGGTGGAAGCTCTCTTCGACCCAGGCCTTGGCCTCCTGGAACTCCTCCTGCAGCTCCATGAGGTAGAGGGTGTCGAGGGAGTCGATGACCGTCGCCCCGCTGAGGCCCCCTGTGGGCACAGAGTCGGGGCGTGACCAGAGTCATCCTCACCTTTGTCCCCAGCCACATAAGCTGCTATTCCCCAGCCCCAGCACCCCCATGCCTGGGCAGGTTCCAAGGCCACGGCCAGTCCAAGTGCCATGTGGGGAGACCCCAGGGCCCCCCGCCTCGGCAGGGGAGCAGGAACCCACGGGCTTCCCACGGGCTGCTTGCTCCCCAGGGCTGCAAAGAGGGGGTGGCGGATGGAGACACCGACTTCCCAGACCTTGGCTCACTCAATGCCAACTGGGTACCCCCAGTTTTCTGTGATGTCGGGGGGGAACGAGCTGACAAATTTGGTCAAGAGACGCCTAACAGGTGTGTCTGCCCTCTGGTTCTTCTATGTGATTCCTTGTTTTATGCTTAAACAAAAAAAAAAAAAAAAAAAAAAAGGTATCCATAAATATTTATCTGAGAAGTACTAACTGAAGTGCCCTACATATGGGGGGCAGTTGGGGAAACACCCGGTCTAAAAATAGGAGACGAGTTCTATCAAGAGGCAGCAGCCCACAGGGGTGAGGGAGACCTCAACTTGTGTTTACAGGAGACTCGTCCCTGGATTTGGTCAGTTAAAAAAAAGTAGGTAGCAAAAAAAGTAAAAAATATATACAGTATAATTTCTTTACTGTGTGTGAACTGGGCCTGACCCTCAGGTAGGAGTCTGCAGGTACTTCCAAGTGCGGGGCACGATAGATGCTTTTTGATAGCTTCGGCTCATGGGTTATTTTTACAACCCGGCATCTATTTCCATTAAAAAAAAAAAGAAAGAAAAGAAATGTTGGATAAAGAGAGCAAACATATCACATCAAAAATGTGGACACTCTTGCTCTAGGAGATGGATACACAGAGCTGGAGCAATGAGGCCTGGCCCCTGCCACCCAGGCTGTAACTTCTGCCCCAGGACTAAGGCTGAGAAAATTGCAAAATGGGTTTTTCACAACACAAACCAGCCAGGAGAGGGATGAGGACAGACCTCCAGGCGCTGGCACAGCCAGAGTGTGGGATACAGGGGGCTGAAGGGGGGCGGGGAGACGGGATGTGTCTGGTGCGTCTGGAGGGCTTCCTGGAAGAGGAAGCTCCCTCCCATCAACGTGAGCCATTACAGGCAGCGGCAATTCCTTCAGGGACCAGAGAGTAGCTGAAGAGGAGTAATTGTTTCTTCCCGTCCTTGAAGAGGCTCAGACACTGAGAGTGGCAGGCTCTGCCTTCCCCAGCGGGAACTCTCAAGCTCGCTAACTGGCGTGGAGCCCCACTTGAAGCTGGGGCTTTGCGTGTGCCCCTGCTTCTGCTAATCTCCTTAATTAGGGCTCCCCTAGCTGCTCACTTGTGCTGGCTTTACAAGCAGAGAATCTTCTGGAACCGCCAACACTTACCCTCCTCTCCAGCGGGGGGCCTGGTCTGATAAAGGGCACAGCCTAGAGAGGGGGCAGGGAGGAGGCGGGAGGGGCTGAGTCTGAGGTGGACTCCATCTCCAGCAGGGAGGTGGAGAGGAGTGGGAGGAGGGGCGGCTGGGGAAGGGAGGCTTCCTAATCCAGAGCCCCTGTCTTGGGATGGGCTCAGCACTTGGGTTGCAGTGAATTTCCAGAATGTCAACCCCTCCTACAAGTAAGGATCTGTAGGAAAGCATGCTCAAAGCTAAACAAAGTTGATTCTTTCCCGCTTTATCCCACTGCTTCCCCTGTGGCGGTCAAAGGCTGGGCAGGCCTGGGACCACCTTCCCCTCACGAGGTCCCCAGGCGCGGGGTACCCATGCCTGGCACAGGTCCAGGCTGTGGGGCGCTGTCCTGTGGCCTCCGCACTCCTACCCCTTCCCCTTTCTGACACCAGAGGGCCTCAATCTGATTCGTAAGGGCATGGAGAGATTTTTGGGCCCAGAGAGAAGACTTGAAGAGAAGCCCAGCTCTGTGCTCAAGGCCAGGGAGAGATGCCGAGGGTATCTGATTTCAAATCCTGCGGTGAGGTAGCTGGCTTTTTCACCCCACGGGCCTCCTTCCCCGGCTCAGCCTGAGCAGAGGCCCCAGGCCCCGCCGTGCTGGGAGGGCGCCAGGGCTCCTCGTGACCAGCTCTCCTTCAAAAACACTCCTGAGCGGCTGAGGAGGCCGCGGCTGAGAGCGGCTTGCTGAGATTCCATGGCCAGATTCTTCCCCGCTCTCAGGTTCCCGAGTCCTTCTCTCTTCATCCCTCAGCTCCGCCTCCACCTCCACACAGCCAGGCTGCAGGCCAGCAAGGCACTTACCGGACAGCCTTTCATTCCAGGCCAGAGGTTACCTGGCGGCCAGGCGGGCAGGAAAGATCTCACTACCTGCACCGGCTAGGGCCTGGGGCCCCCCCAACGGGCGAGACACAAGCAGGCCCAGGATTTACAGGCCAAGAGCCAACTGGCACAAGTCAGCAGCCTGTGCTGACCTTTCACTGGGCTTGGAACTGGGGGAGCAGCAGGTTGGCCCACTCTCCCAGCTCCAGCTCTGCACCCCGCTGTTCACAAAGGACCTCTCTCTTCCCACGGGGGCAGGAGGCAGTGGGGTGGGTTAAAAGAGCACAGCCCTGGGCTCAAATCCCAGGGTGCCACAACGACACAGCTGCCCTGAGTCTCCAAGTTCTCCCCTGTAAAATGAGGCGAGGTCAGTGAGCGAGTCCTTGGGGCGCCGCTGCGGGTCTGAACCCCACGCCTGCTGAACGCACACTCCGTGCCGGGTGGAGAGCACGTTTGACGCATCAGCTCACTGTTCTTATTTCGGGGTCCCTAGCTCCCCCTGAAACATCGGCCCGGCCGAGGAGAGGTGGGCTCACATCCTGCTGCTGCCACGTGCGTGACTTTACCTCACTGGGCCTCGCGGTCTTCCCCTGCCACGTGGGCGGGCAGCAGGACTGGCCAACGGGCCGCTGGGAGGGAAGGGGGCGGGACACTGGGTATGTGGGAGTTTCCCCCGCTGGCCTGGGCAGCCGCTCCTCAGTCTTTGGGGCTCACTGGGGACAAGTGGTGCCCCCCAGGGACCAGCGCCCTCCTGCCCATGGGGGTGGAGTGGCTGTAACACCAGGCCTGGCAAAAGGCCTTGGCCCAGGTGAAGGGGAAAACGTCACGCAGGTCCCAGCCGCGCTGCTCAGGCCCGGCTGAGTCCGGGGCACATTTGTCTCCAAACGCCTCTTCTCCCCTCCAGAACCCTCCCCCCAATCCCATTCACCTGTACAGCCTCGCCTGACTGGTCTTCCTAGAACCAGACCCAGCTGTGTGCCCCCAGCTGGGAAGCCAGCAGGCAGCGAGGAAAGCCTTCTGTGCCTGAGTTGGAAGCTCCTGACTCCACACCCTTGCCTGAGTGGGCTCTACGCTTTGTGTCGGGGCACATCAAAGCCTCCCCTGCCCCCAGCCAACCTCCTGCCCCCAAAGCTCCCCCAGCACATCCGTGGGTCCTCAGGCACCCTGACTCTGCTCCGTGGGGCTTGTCTACCCCCCTAACTAGACTGAGGTCCTGGAGATCAAGGGTTCCCACTGCTTCTCTTGCACCCCTTCCCTACCTTGTCTCCAAGCAGCTCCGAAGTCCACAGTCCCCAACCTCTGGGGGCCACTCGCCAACCCTTGGGGCTTCCTCACCCTCCCTGACTTCTGTGACTCCTGTATAAACTGTTGGGAATGACTCTCCCTCACACCCTTATCCTGCGGGGCCCAGAGCCGCCCCCGCCCCCGCCCGCCTCTTGTCCATGCAGCTAACGAGATCTCCACCCCACGGCCTGCATGGCCTCACCTCGTCCGACTGCTAAGGACTCTGTCCTCACCCCAGACGCCCCTGCTCTGTGCTCCCCCATCTCCAGCACAAGGGCTCCCTGCTTGTCACGCCGTAAGAGAATCATCCGTGCACAAACGCAGGGCTGCCTCCAGCTCGGGAAGCAGCTGCCCAGGGCAGGGGCGCAGACGCCTTCGTCCATGTCCTCCCACGGCTGTGCTGCGCTTGTCTCCTTGCTGATCCCTCCTCACCTCAGACCTTCGAGACCCGGGCGCCGAGGGCTCCATCTTAGGGCCCTTTCTCCGTCCTCCTTCATTCCTTCGTGCTTCGGCTGGCCTCGCGGCATTAACTACCATCCCCGAGCTGATGATCCCTGCGCTCACTTCCAGCCAGACCTTGCCCCAAGCCGGACACAGGGCCAACAACTCCTGCTCTCGCTTCCCCTGGAGGAGGTCAGGCGCCGCATGTCTAACATGTCTGGAAGCAAGTTCTGTCTCCCCTCCGAGCCTGCGCCTCCCAGTGTCCTCCCAGGAACTGGCCCGAAACCCTGGACTCTGGTCCCAAAGCAAATCCTGGCGGCTCAGTCCTCACAAAATTTCCAGACTCTGAACACCTTTCACCTTCTTGATGCTCCCACTTCAGTCCAGCTCCCTTCTGTCTCCTGGGCTTATTTACTTATTTCTTACATTCAAAAAGAGCAGACTTACAGGAGGAGGAGAAAGAGCAAGAGAGACACCTGCACAGCCACAGGTGGGCCACAGAGCTGCCATTGCCATTTTGCAAAGGGAAAAGGTTTGTAAAGAGACACCTGCCTTGTCAAAGCTGGGCCGGAGAGCTGCGTTTTCTCTCCGGAATTTATCCTGAGAGTTGCGTCCTCTTTCCCACCCTTGCCAGCCAGACGCCCCTCCTCCCACCCGTCTGTCCCAGCCATGGCCGCCAGAGGAGCCTCTGAAAACGCAAGTCCCATCATCACCGAGGCGACCTTCCCACCAGACTGCAGCCAGAAAGGCCAGGGCAGCCAGGCGCCCGAGCCTCGCCCTGCCTGAAGCTGCTGTCCTGCGTGCCGGTCTCTGCTGGGCAGCGGACTGGTTCCTGTAACCTCCTCCCAGGTGCACGGCCAGGAGCCCACCCTCCCGCACCTCGGTTTAATCCACTCTCCTGTATTAATGACAATGAGGTTTTTATGTGACATTATATTAGCAAAGAGAAATGGGCCAGGCAGAGCAACATGAACTCCAGGAAGAACATTTAGAAGGGAAAAAAACTGCCCAAGACATAGCCTATTACAACAGTCTCCCCTGAGTTACTAATGGCTGCATTTAATTTGATGACATAATCCACAGAGGTTTTCCTTAATCTATAGAGCAGCAACACAAATGTTTTTCTCCACTTCCAAAGATGCCAGAGTGACTGCTTGGCTGGCCATGTTTCCCAAAGTGGCTGCCACAGTCTATCCCACCCCACGAGGGAAACAAAACTCTTCCGTGGTCCTCCTCCACGGTGCCTCGCCTTGAACATGAGGGACTATTTGGACTGACCGAATCAAGCAGATGGGATATGCTGGTTTCCGAGTGGGACCTTACGAAACTGGTATTTTCCATTTCCTGACTCTTGGGATGTTTGCTCTGGGCACCAGCCGCCATATTGTGAGGAAGCCCAAGGTGGCCAGAGGCAGGGCCACACGGATGTTTTCTGGGTGAACAGCAATGGCCCATAGGAGGTCCCAGCCAGCAGCCAGCATCCATTCCAGACATGTGAATGAGAAAGCTTCCAGAAGGCTCCGGCTGTGGAACCTCACCCTTAGCCCTGCGGACGCCTTCTCAGCCGAGGGCACACACACATCATGCGTAAAAGTAATTTGTTCCCACTGTGCTCCCACTGCATTCCTGACCTTCTAAATTAGTGCGCATAATGAAATAATTGTTTAAGTCACTAAGTTTTAATTTGTTATGCAGCAGTAGTGTCTGGAATGTTCTGCCATGTGGGTTTCTAGGGAGATTAAAATGATATCCTCACCAACTCAAAGTCCATTGTTTAAAACCACGTCCTCTGTCACGGGGAGAGAACTGACCAGACCTTCCCATGGCCCCTCCTCGAGCCCCTGCTCTGCTGCAGGTGCCTGTCACGGCACGTCTTGCCGCACCTGGCGCTTCTCTGCTTCCGTGCCCGTGAGTCCCTGGGGCTGGGGCGGGAGGCTGAGGGAGCCCTTCTCAGGGCTCTGCATCCAGCCCCAGCCAGGCACAGAAGAGGGAGAGCATGACTGTGGAATGAGTGAACACCTCGGGGAAACACCCTAGGCGCTCTCTCTGGGGTCTCCAAGACTTTACAGTTCTTGGCCTGGGAGGTCCACCACTTGCTGCAGTGACCACTACTCCAGGCGAACACTGTGGGAAGGGCAAGTGGGCCGCGCAGATGTTGGGGTCCTGGTTGAACTAACGGCTTCTTCCGCCCTTCCCAGACACGCCAGGGCTGCTGGGCGTGAGGGTCACCATGGGGCGGGGCGGGGTGAGGTCCACTGGGGTGTTCACCGGCCAGGGCTCCTCGGAGAGAAATAGGGTGTGTTTTAAAATTGTTCATGTTTTGTTTGTTTTAAAGTGAGTGCTGAGGTTGATGTCTGACCGAGAAACCTGTACTTGAAGACTCCCTCTGTTAGTGCTTTGGAACATGCAGCTCAGAACACCTCTGAGGGGGGCAGGTGGAGAATCTGGAACCCAGGAGGCTGCAGCGACAATTCCAAAGTCGCACAGCAGCTTAGGGCAGAACTATAGTCGAATCCCACCTTGCAGACCACATTGCCTGGGAGGCTTGTGTCTAATCCCAGCTTTGTCCCTTTCCAGCTGTGTGACCTTGGGCGGCTGAATTGCCCTCTCTGGGCCTCAGAAAAGCAGAACAGTGGGGACTCCTTTGAATTTTTATTTAAAACTTTTAAATAAAAGAATTCTGACAAAGAACAGACAAAGCTGTTTCTCAGAAGACTATAGTGTGGGAGCTGCTCCAGCCTGAAACCTTGACCGGGGTCTTTTCAAGAATAGTGTGACTGGCTCAGTATAAAAAGGGCGCTCAGCAGGCATGCAATACAAGAGAGCCCGCTACTCCCAGCACACAGTGGGTGCTCCAGGCACAGGTTACTACCAGTGGGCTCAGAGCCGGCTGGCAAGGTGAGGCTCCTTGCAGATCCCACAGGCCGCACAGCCTTCACGCAGGCGGGAGCCGGGACCCCGCAGCCCTGAGGCCCCAGCTGGCAGGCACCGTGGCGTTTTTAAGACACTTTTTGTGTCTTAAAATGGGGAGAAGGGCAAAAGCCAAGCCCTCGTTGCCCCCCCAAGAGGCAGCAAAGCCCAGCTCTGCTTGAGGTTGCTCCCTCCACACATCCAGGTGTCTGCTGCTTCTACCCGCGGGTCGGAAGGTAGCCCGGGACTCTCCCTCCACCTCCACGAGGGCGCCGCCCCTGCCCAGGCCTGTGGGGGGTTGTCGACTTCCAGTGGGTACAGTGAGGACACTGATTTGCAGTCGGGCAGACGCAGAAGCACGGCTTTGCTCAGCTCTGCCTGGCCGTGGCCGCTTTGCCCGGAGCCCCGACCGCTGTCTGTGAAGTGGGGACTGCGTGTTCCTGGACACGGTGGCGCACAGTGAGGTTTCTTTCTGTTTTTTTCTTTTGCTGTCAGTGGGCCGCAGGGGGTGCCTATGAGTCACCTTTCCTTTGATCTCATTTGCTCTCTAGGGGCCACGGTGACTGCAGAAAAGCACAGGCTTCCCCATGTTACCAGCCCCGTGCCCACAGCCATGACTTAACCTCGCTGATTCGTGAGACCATGTCTGTCGGGAGCTAGTGCCCCCCCTTGAAGATGTGGGTGGCTTGGACCAAGCGAAGGGTGCGAGCAGGAGGCGGACAGGCGTGTGTACCCCACTTGCCCAGGCCCAGCGCTTCCCACCTCTGGGTCTCAGCCCTTAGGCTTTCACGGGGTCAAAACAGCCTGTGTTTTAGGTCTGGGGCAAGGCAATTCGCCATGGCAGCCAGTGTGTGTGGCCGACAAGACAGCTTCTCTGCTCCAGAGAAAACACACAGTTCAATTTCCTGCAGCTCGAAGCCCGGGAGCGTTTCAAGGCTTTCCCTGCGAGAGCGGTTCTGAGAGCCGGGCCTAGCCTCCCGCAGCCCGAAGCGAAAGCTCGCCGCATTTGTCATTTTCAGCCAAGGTTTGTGAGGATGGCCCAGAAGTGAGAAAAGTCTGATGCCAGTGGCATGGTTTCCAGCAGTGTACGGTAATCCAGGGTGTCAGTCCTCGGATGGCGCGGCGCCAATCATTAAAAAGCCATCGTGCTCAATCATGCACGGAGGAGGTGACAGGCCTTCCAGGTCATTTTCACATGGTTTCAGGTTAACTTTCAAAACCTGACAGGCAAGCAGGGAGGAGACCACGACAGAAGACACTCTGAGGGATTGCTGCTTCTGGCTCTCTCGGAGGCAGAGGGGCTTATTTGGGAGAAAATCACCACCCAGAGCTCCATGTCGTGGCCGGGACAGTGGTGAGGGGGCGTCGAGGGGATCAGCGTGACCTCTGCCCTCGGGGAGTCGGAGGCTTTTTCTTTTCTTTTAGAAAAACAGCAAGCTCACAGCAAACCATTAACTAAATGAACATTTATGATGTATGGTGACACTTGCTAATAAAAGCAGCGATGTCCCTAGTAGTTAACTCTCGGCTGTGAGTGCACAGGCCGGGCTGGAGATTTGTCTCCGCTCTCCGCAGGCCCCTGCACCTCCCAGAGACACGGGATCCTTAGGCGCTTCTGCTGAAGGGACCCCCCCCCCGACCCCGCACATGGAGGGCAGGTGGGGGGCCTTCTCCGCCTCTGTGGGCTGGAGTCGGGGTGGCCCTGCGGCCCTGTTCTCCGGCGGGCAGATGCAGACCCTGCCCGTGTCCATCCCCAGCCCCCACCCCTCCAACCTGCACCCCGCTTGAACTGGGGGTCCGCGAGCCGACAGAGTGAAACCACCCACACCCCACACGGGGTTCCCTGGGGAGGTAGGGAAGCAGCAAGAAGGTCAAAGCTGCTGCTCTTCTCATACACACTGCTTGACCTCCTGGATCTCTGCGCCCACCGAGGGGTGCTGTTACCCCGTCTCACTGAGGAGGAGACTGCTGCCGAGGCCCCGGGCCAGCAACCTGAGCTGTGTCCAGCAGGCCCAACAGTCCTGCTCAGTATATGCCACGTGCTAGTACGCACCGAGCCAAGGCACTTAATAAGGAGCAACTCGACAGCCCAGGTTAGAGTGGCTCCCTTTCCCAGGGCACTGAGCTCAGGGAGGCCAAGCATCTCGTCCAAGGGCACACAGCAAGTAGATGGGCACCACCGTCACAGTGCCCAGGGCGGTGCTCTCTCCCTACACCAGCTGCCTCCCCAGCGAGGACCACCGGGAAGGCAGGGGGCGAGGCTCCAGGGACCTGCCGAGCAAGAAGCAGGCAGTCGCGCACACCTGTGCATACCACCCCTAAGTGCACCGGACCAGATGGGGAGGCGGGGAGCTGGCAGAGGGCTGTGCATGCCTCCCGATGAGGCCTGGGAGCTTTGGTTAGCTCGGGATCTCCCCTGGCTGAGGGCCAAGGTGAACAGGAACGAGGAAGGCACAGGTGTGGTGGCTCAATCTTTCTTTGGTCCTGGTGCAGCGGGGCTCCCGCCCTTTCCAGCTGTAGGAGCCGCCAGGCCGGGTAACCTCTCCACCCCTCCGCATTCCAGGCAGACTTCAGTCTCAGGCAGAGGTCCAGGCAGGCCAGCCAGCACCGCTGGGAATACTTTTGAAAAAGTGAAGCCTTGCAGGAGAGAAGCAAAGCAGCAGCCCTAACCCCAGCAGTGTCAGAACGCGCCCCCCCCCCCGCCAGCCGTCGGCAGTCCCCCCATCACAGAGCCAAGGCGAGGAGCTGGGAGGCCTCTGTGATCCCACCTGGCAGCTCGTTCCCTGCCGTCCATTTCACACTGCAGCTCCATGTGCCACACTGCCAAGCCTTTGTTCAGGCTGGGCTGCCCCCCAAATGCCCTCCCTCCTTCCAGTCGCCCCCCCTTTTCAGTTTTAGAGTACACACCCTCTGTTCTTAATCACCCTGAATCCCTCCCCCAGTTTTCAGATTGTCCAGCCTCACAAGTTACGGTATCTTAAACTTCCACTGGGACAAACACCTTAGGGAAACCCTCTTGATTCTAAAGAGGCCAAGTGGGGTGAGAGAGTGGGGTGGAGTGGGGGAGCGAGGAGCCGAAAGTGAGGTGGACGTCCCGAGGCACATGGCATGCTGGCTCCGGAGGCCTTGGGGTGCCAAAGAGGCCTGGCAGGTTGCTCCAGGTAGCCTGTACAGTACTCCAGGCCTCACCTAGCCCTGCTGCTACCCACCTGTGCCCTCTACCTGGGTGCAAGTCTGCTCTTGGCCAGGAGGCCCCAGGTGGAGGCAGGGGTCCCTCCCATTGTATGCCCAGAGCAGGCCACACGCCACAACCTGCATGGTCCTTCCCTCCAGGAAGACAGCTCTTCAGGGGCCAGGCCCCCACACCTCCGCACCTCTGGCCACAACCCAGAATTGTCCTAAGTGGCTTGTGGATGAATGGACGAGCCTCCCTCTGCAAGGCCCCAAGATGGCCAGTTTCTCACTCCTGCTGGCCCTGCCCTTTGTCTTCACTCCACACTGTATTGACCACAGAGGGCTTAATGGTGCTCTGACAAAAGGCAGCTCCTGTTCATTTTCCTTGGCTAATTACATTTCCCAATTGAAACGCTTATCTCTGGGCTGGTGTTAAAGACATAATCAGTTTCCAGAATGGATTCAAAGAGGTGAGAAGCAAGAAAATAATTAAGCCAACTTCTGATTGAATCAAATAATTAAGCAGATTAAACAGGTTGCCTGTGATCTACAGCCCCAGCCTCAGCCTTTCTCTACCAGAAAGATCATTTCTGATGGTGGTAGGTATATTTCCTCCCCCTGTAAATACCGGCATGACAATTCTAACTGAATTAAAAATCAGGGGGTAAGACCCCAGATCCCTGATTCAGGATGAGTCTGCTGGGTTTAGTAGACGAGAACTCCGGGGGGGGG
>NW_004567109.1:11812951-11827973 GCF_000260355.1 Condylura cristata | reverse complement strand
ATTTCCAGGCCACTGAAACCACGTGCTCTGCCAAGAAAATCAAAAGCACCATGGCATTTTTCCAATTCATAAAGAAAAAAAAAATATGGAAATCAATAGGATTTAAAAAAATATTAATAACAACATAAAATGCACTTAGGACAGCACTTGGCACATAGTACATGCTGGGGGGGGGGGAGTCCAGAAACACTGGCTTGGATAACTACAACAGCCTCTTTTTCTCCCAATAAACGCCACTAAAATAACAACTTTGAGAATTTTTTTTTTTTTAAAGACATCAACCCGCGAGAACAAAACAATTGGGAGAAGACGTAGTAGCAAAGTCTCAAGCTGTCACGCTGCCAGGATGAGAGAAACGGGGCACCACTCAGCAAAGCCAGAGGGCAGCCCCACACTCACAGAGGACAGGCAAGATGGTGTCGCCTCAAGTAGAGAGGAGGCTCTGAATGAGGCCCACCTGGCCGCCCCCACCGTGGTCAGCCTCCAGGTCTCCCACCCTCCAGAACTATGAGAAGAGTGTGTCTGAGGCCACTCAGTCTCTGCTACTCCGTGATGGCAGCCCGAACTGGCTAAGACACACAAGGTGAAATGCTTGCTCTCCGAGGGCGGGCCCTCACCCTCCTATTCCGACTCCAGGAGGCTTGTTGTGGGATCTGAGATGTTTGCTGAAGCAACGAATAAAAGGTTGATGGGGTAGAAATCTGAGCTTTGCCAGAGCGGCACCGGCCCATTCCCCTGACAGTTCCCTAACCCACGCCCGCCCCCCCCACTCCAGGACACCTCATTTCCTTCCTAACTCCTAGCCCAGCTTCTTCTTGGGGTGGGGTTGTCCAGACCCACAGCAATGGGGATGAGCACGTGATTGAGCCCTCAGTCAACCCATAGTTTTTCAGTCCTCTGGACATAAGGATAAACTAGAGAGAGCCATGGACCAATTAATCCTGGAATTTAAAATGAAACAATCAAGAAAGTGGAACTAGCTTTTATACCATACACGAATTGGGTGGATAGAAGTTAAAGTAGCGGTGGCAAATTGCTACTTTCAAGAAAGGGCCAATATGAGAATGAAATCAACCCACAGAAAAAACAACACAGAGACAGAGAAACAGACTTGGTGACATCATCTGAGGCCTGATCAAGCTGTGCCTGAAGTTCAACCTTGCGACATCAATCGCTGATCTAGGAAATTCTTCTGGGGCTTAAAATAAATGGGTTTGAGTCTTCTGCCTCTTGCAATGCAGAGTGTACACTAATACAGGTGACCTCGAGGGTCAATGCCACTCTTAAACTGTCACTTTGGGGACAGTGTTGCCATCAAACGTGCGAGTCAGGCAACCATCAGGTTGTTATAGGAATTCCACTTCCTTTCCAGTGTAGCTGACTCGGAACTCAAACAAGGCTTTGTTGATTCTACCTTGTATGTGACACTAAACCAATCTCACATTATCAGCATTGCAAAAATTCCCCTATAAAAACACAGGAGTCTAAAATGTTAATCTGGGAATTAGTGGACATTTATCTTCTTTTGGATCGGTATAATTTCCTCCCATTTTTTTATCTGCTTTCTGAGCCACCTCATTTATCTAAGCTTTCAAAAGCTCATGCAAAACACATAATGCACTTCAGCTACAAAAATCAATGCCTGCGGACTCGTTTTTATCAGGATTGCTACGGAAATTCTTCTACTCCTGAATGAGAGCCAGAATAGTTTTACTTATAAACAAAGCTTTTCCCTGACTATCAATTAAGGAAGAAATGTAATTTTTAAAAGGGACAACCTTTTTTTATTTTTGAAGGGAAGGAAATTTATATTAGTTTGGGTTTCAGACCCCTCATCTTCCTTCAACCACCCGCGAAAACGGACTGACTTTAATTAAAGACCATTTACCCTGGGAAAGGATTGCTTGCTGTAATTTGTACCAGAGAAACACATTTGCAGACAAATGGATTGCAGGCCTGAGATTCTGCTCCAGTGACAAAAGAAGTGATTATGTTCCCTCATCACTTCCTCACTCTGAAGAACTCTATTAAGAGAATAATTTGAACGGACTCTTTGCTACTCTGCAATTTTAAGTCTGATCTATTTCAATGCCACCAACATCTTTCCCCTTTAAAAAATGAGTGGTATTTAAGGGAAATGCCAGCTGGATGTCTCTTTGAGGAGGGGCTGAAGGAAGTGGGAAGGTTTACATAACTCTCTCCCAAGAAGTCCCTGCAGCTTGCAAGTGCCGGAGTAGCCAGGAGCCTTGGCTTGCAAATGGCAGCCAGAGGCAGCCCCCCATCACTGGAGACTGACCACATCCACAGGCTGGCTCTGGACACCTTGTGCTATTTTTCATTTCCTGATGACCAGTGTCAGAGGGGTCCGGACAGGGTGAACTGCACAGCCGCAGAATGCAAATGGCACTGTTGGCTGCTAAGGTTTCCTGATTCCTTCCTGAGTTCTCTCTGAAAAGAGGCCCATGAATCTGCCTCGCAGTGAGTGAGGGGGTTGTGCTAAAGCACCAGGGCGCTTTCTCCAGACCCGTGGGCAGCTGGTGGTGCTGCATCAAAGTGACTTAGGTGTCTGCTGTGGGGGTGCAATGGGGGTGCAGTTTAGGGTACCCTCAGGCTTAGTTCAATGCCTGGCATTGCAGGGGTGCTTGATGACTGCAGAGCAAAGGGCTGTGTCCAGATACAGCCTTTGGTTCTGTCCATTTGGAGCTGAGGTTAACACAGCGACTGGGTCGAGACTGGGATCTCTTTATCCCAAATTCAGAGAAGGAACTTCTAGTCTGGGTCTGAGATGAAGGAATTCAACTTCCTTCTCTTCACTCATCCACGAGCTATTTGATTCTGGAGATTTTAGAGAAGGGAGGAATCTGACTGTGGCGGATTGCAAAAACAGCTCTGATTTTCCACCTGTCCTGTGTCCATGCCTTTGGCAATGTGGCCTGGCAGCTGGTCCATCAAGAGGGCATCGAGCCCCTTCTGCATGTGTTCTGACCACCAGGACGTGAAGTGAGTGACAGCGTTCCAGCTCTGAGCCTACATCTGAAAAGGTCTGCGTGTTCCACCTGTTCTTGTCCCCTGGACCGGTGTCTTTGCAGGGGAGAGCTGAGTCCACGTGGGGTGGATGGGTCGTCCTGATCCTGCCCACGGGTGGCCGACCAGCTAGCTGAGGGCAGGTGAGGCAGCCCAGCTGAGGCCCACAGGCCTGTGATAATAAATGGTTTTTGTTTTACACTACCTCGTTTTGGGGTGGTTATCTGGCAGGAGATAAGTGAAGCCCTGAATGCAACACTGTAGGCAAGTGAGGACCCCAAGGTCTAGAGAGAGGAGAGACCTTCCCCTAAAACCACAAGAGCCAGGATGGGAGCCACTGACCAGGACCCTTCCAGCTAGAGTGGACACTTACCTCTCACTTTTCAAAGAGATTAGCATTGGGTTCTGGACGAGGGGCATGAGCGGGCACTTAAGTCACAGGAGATAAAGTGGACATCATTACACCCAACTCCCCCGCCGCCAATCTCGAGTCATGCGCCTAGCGAGCCATCGGATTTCCAGGCCACTGAAACCACGTGCTCTGCCAAGAAAATCAAAAAGCACCATGGCATTTTTCCAATTCATAAAGAAAAAAAAAATATGGAAATCAATAGGATTTAAAAAAATATTAATAACAACATAAAATGCACTTAGGACAGCACTTGGCACATAGTACATGCTAACAAAGACTGGCTTTGCTGTCACTACACTCCTCTCTCATGAGGTTTTGTCAAACCTTGGGTGTCTGCTGCCACTTGTCAGCCAGTGGACACAGTGAGGGAACAGTGACCGCCAGAGCGGACATGTCGTCAGCGCCTGGCTAGGCCTGGCCTGTTACAGACGACCCGGCTCCCCTGTGAGGCACCAGCTCCATCTCACAGATGAGGAAACTGAAGCTCTGAGGCCAGGTTGCCCCTCTGAGTGAGGCTGGGCGGGGTGAGCGGCCACTCAGCGCTGAAGCAAGGAGCAGGGGCACAGGCTGTAATGCCCAGCAGCACGCAGTAGGGACGAGCCAAGGGCAGGGTGAGAATGTGGTTACTTTAAGGAGTTTAGGGCCCTCCCTGGTGGCGCAGCGGGTTAAAGCACTGCACTAAGAAGCCAAAGCCACTTCCGCATGAGTTCGATCCCGCCTGCCCCGGAGGTGACCACATGGCGCGGCAGACCTCTCCTGACCCGCCCGCTGCTCCCCTCAGCAGTGTACTTCGTCGATCTGCCTGTTCTGCTCCCCACTCTGTCTCTGGTGAAGCCTCTCACCCTCCACATCTCTGGCCTGTACCCCAGTTCTGTACAAATAAATAAATCTTAAAAAAAAAAAAAGTTTAACAAAAGATATAGCATTTCCACCGCCAGAAGCACCAAAAGCAAAAAGACTGAGCCAGCATGGGTGAGGACTCCCACCCACTGCTCACCTGCGACTGACCGGACACAGCTGCCTGCCCCGCAGGCCCAGCAGCATAAAGGTGGGGCCCCGTCTGGCTGCTCCCTGAAATCCCCAGTGCCTAATCCAGGGGTTCAACAACAGTTGGATGAATAAACGAAAGGTGTTCTGTCCTCAACTGCTTGCCAGTCATGATGACGGTAGTGACGCCAGTCCTGGTGGTGATGATGAGGAGGAGGGCGGAGGGGAAACGGGCGGAGACCCCTCAAGGTTACAACCTGGAGGACAGACACTGACCTTCCCAGCCTCAAAGCTGCAGCAGCTCTTCCCAGCTGGCCTACACCCTCAGAAGCCCTCAAATGCATTTTCTTCTCCAGATCAACTTACTTCAGAGGCAAACCAATTCCCTAGTTAAGTTAAAAGAATGCGAGCAGATTATCTATTGATTGTGCTCCCCGGGGCCTCTGTAGCTAGAGCCGTCCCCCACCTGGGCTCTGACAGCAGCGCTAATGGGCCGAGGGCTGGGGCCCGGAGGTCCTGGCCCAGCTCTGAACCACCTGATTTCAGCGCTTCGGAAATCTCTGCCCTTGCACCATGGCTTTATATGTCGGCATTTCCGCTCCCCGGGTTTTAAAGAATGAGAAATCTGTGGCTGATCACATATTCAGCAACCAAGTGCACTTATTCGAAGACCTAAATTGCAGAAATAACTCGCGTGATTAGTTGAATGAATATGAATCTGGATCATCAAGCTCAATCTATAGATAAATCAGGAAGAGATAACTGGGCCAAGTGGAGGGCAAGCCTCCCCCTGTTCCCTCTCTTCTGTGGGCCGGAACGCTTTCCCTGCGAGGTGGCCACAGCAGGCAGGACTCCTCGGTCCCTGCCGCCTTGCCTTGCCGAAGCTGGGTGCCAGGGCCAGCCACACCGTGTAGCCCAGCACCCCGGGAAAGCTTCGAAGTTGGAGGCAGCTGGACCCCTGCTTATCCCCAAGGGCAGAGCCACTGACCGTGAGCAAGGCTCAGGGAAGGTCATGAGGAGGGACCACACGCCTGTGCTCGCTCCGCTCCCTGGTTAAGTCTGCAAACAGGGCCTGCAGTTGTCCACTCTGATAGCATCTCGCCAAGCAAATCTCCAGGCCCTTTGCAAAGGACCCAGGTCCTGCAGGCCACAGCCCTGCTCAGCAGTGCAGATGGCTCGCGGCTCCCCAGCGTGGGTTTCAGGGGCCTCATCTTCCTGGCCCTGGAGGGCTCCCTTGACGACACCTCCCAGGGACTGTGGACCACACGGAGGTCCTGGTGGTGCCGCAGACACCACTGGTCCTTCCCTTCCTGTTCCTGGGAGGCGCACGTAGGCACCAGGGGCTGCGAGATGGGGCCTCTGGCTGGGCAGCGGGGCTCCCCTTAAGCCTCCCAGAGGAGTCCGAGCAGACCTAACCCTTTGGATCAGCAGCTTCTGAGATCAAAGTGCTCAGGCCTTCAGTTCGCTGGCCGTGTGGCCCTGGCTGAGGAACGGGACCTCTGCGGGCCTCAGTGCTCTCATCTGCCAAATATGACTACTTTCGTACAGAAACATTTGTATGACTCAACAGATAATAAAGTGTCCAGGAGAGCAACATGTCGTGAATACCTGAACGTGTTAGTCCTGTTCTAAAAACTTATCCTAAGAAAATATTGGGGGGAGGGGGCGGTGGAAATGAGAGAACCGGATGAGGAAATGCAGCTTGCTGTTGCCTAAAATGGCAAAGAACCAGAACTCACCTACATGTCCAGTAACGGGGTAAGAAGAAAGCTTTCGTGCCATCTGTTCGTAAACACATAAATAAAGTGCACGTGTCTGCACAGGTTCCTGCGGGCCCAGCTCTGTGCAGACACCATGTATGCAGCCCGTTCATGGAAGGACTGTAATAGCCAGGTATGCCACACAGGTGTCCCAGGGTGAAACGGCTCAAACCATGACCACAAAACATTAAGCGAAGGGCACAGCTCGCGCGAGCCCCTTACCAGGATTCTATTTATGCACAAATGCACATTTATTCATTTTCGAGGGGACATACCTGGAGAGACATAAAACCGGGGGCCCCCTCTGGGTGGTGGGATTTCAGGAGCTTTTCGTTCTGGCTCGTATTTATAACTTTGAACTTCTCTGCAATGGGCATAGCTTTGTCATGAAAAAGGAAAAGCGAGGGAGTGATTTTAAGGGTAGAAAGGATTTTCGCACTCCTAATTCCCACATGGACACTGGGCTGCTTCGCACGTCCCCACTCTCCACTGAGAAGAGGGCTCCCCGGCTGCAGGGTGAGGGGAGCCGCTCACTACCAGAAGAGTCGCTCGCCCATGAGGAGGGTGGCGGCCTCGCTCCCAGCCCTTCCCGTCGTCACTCATCACAGCCTTGAGAGGCAGCCAGCCGTGACGTGCGCTTCCGCCTGTGCAGCGCGAGACTGGAGAGAATCTGGTCGAAACGAGTTTCTGTGTTACCTCACGGGGACCCTTCCCGCTGCGATGAGAAAATGTGGGGCACATTTTTTCATCAGCTCTCTGGCAGGAGAGACATTTTAACAGGATCAGCTGGAGGTCGGGAAAAACTGCAACGTCTAAACATTCTCCGTGTCATAACTTTGTCAGCTGTGTTGAGGTTGACAAGATGCTTACCCAGCACCTCTCAGCGTGTGCCAAGTGGAAGTGGTTAAAGCGGGAGCTGTAATAGCTGCGAGGCTCTCGTGAGTTGGCTGCCTGCCTCTGCGCCCCACAGAGACCCTGGGGAGGGCATCGGTTTCAGGACAGGAGCCCCGGGAGGCAGAGCACGGGCAGGGACCCACCCTGACTCAGGGGTGCTGGCCAGCACGGGCTGTGTGGTTCGGTGTCAGGGGCGGTGCCTGTTCTCAGGGGCAGCTGCCCTGGGGGGGGAGTGCCACAAGGAGAAGACCACAGGTTCAGGGACTCTGCGAAGGCACCTGGGGACTGGTGAACGGAAGAGGATGGAGGCGAGGGATGCTGTTGTCATGCCCCCTGGGGGGGAGGTGCCAAGGGCTCGAGGCCTGGCAGGTCCTATGAGCCGGGGAAGGGACGGGGGTGGTGAAGGGGTGAGGAGCTGCGTCAGGGTGGATGGGCCAGGGGTGAGCCCCTGGAGGGGGAGGGGGGAGGAAGAGCCCGCCAGTGCCCAAGGAGACAGGCCGTGCGTGGTCACAGAGCCCATCTGAGATGCTCGCAGCAAGCGCTTCCCAAGGCGCAGGCAGGAGGCCGCACAGGGACCCCCGCCCAGCCCTCCCGCATGGCGCATGGCGCTGAGTAACGGCACCAGGCGACACTAGAGCGACCCGCCCGCCATTAGCCCCCAAGTACTCTGGCTTGGCGCCAACACCTTTGCCCCTAACCAGTTGGCTTCTCCCCCATCTGTAGGCTGTCCAGAATGTTTTGGGGGTTGGGGTGCAGAAAGCCTTGTACAGCGCTGTATGGGGAGTGCCTGGCAGGGTGCTGAGCCTCTGTCTTCCAGGCCTGCAGCCCCTGCCCACAACACTTGCTCCGGCCAACCCCCCTGAACATTCTACCCAGTATGGCCCCTGCAGTGGGGATTTATCGACGTGTATGAAAATCTGCCGCCGAGCAGCTCTGCCACCCTCCCCCCGCTGCTCCCTCGGATGCCACCACCCCTGTGATGAGCTAGGGACATGGGGAACTTTATGGAGACTTGAAACACAGCCTCAGAAACTCGCTCAGAGCCCCATTCTCTTGCTCAGCGCTGTGCTGTGCATGTCGTCCCGCAGAGACGCCACCTTCACACCGAGATGCCATTTCTCCGCCTCCAAGGGCACATCACGTCTTGCTCACTTTTGTGCCCGCTTTCTTCCCCTCATGCCCAGCGCAGAGAGTGTTCAATGCAAAGTTGCGGAACTGAATTATAATTTCAGAAATAACTCCAAGTCTCCACCTCCCCACGTCCTACCAGTTACTGAAAGCAAAGCAATAGGCAGACACCTTTCTGGAAGACTGCTGCTTGGGGGGTAACATTTCCTGGGGAGCTGAGCCCTGCCCGCTGGAAATGAGAAGTAGGCGGAGGGTGTCCATCGAGCGGCCCCTCCCTCCTGTGGCCATCATTGGCTTGGCCGTCGTCGGGAGGGGATGACAGCAATTGTCCCCACATGGCCTATTCCCAGAATTCAAAGTTACTGGGGGAGAAAACGCAATTGTGCTTTTTATCCAGCCATTAAAAAAAAAAAAAAAACCAAGAACTGTGGATTTCAAACTGCCTTTCAGAATTGATGAAAAGAAAAATAAACTTGAGTATTTGCTCCAAATTGTGCTGACAACACATTTCCGGGTCTCTTTGTCCGCCTCTGGGCTCTCTTCAGAATTTATCAACAATTCCTATTGATCCCCGATGGTTCTCATGCCGAGCATTTATGCTTGGGAGAGCAGTCGTCTGTGCCTCGGACCGGTCCCCGCCTCAGGGGCCCCGAGCGTGGGAGGGAGTGTAGTCTCATCTCCCACTTCCCAGGGAGGAGGCCGGGGCCACCATGGCCAAAGCAGCACCTCTCTCCGCTGCTGAGCCAGCTGCCCAGGGACGGTGCCAGGCCCTCGTCAGCCGGTGCGACACCACCCAACAGTGGCCCAAATCACCTACCACTTCAGGGCCTGGAGTCCGAGGCAAGACCAGCGGCCCATGAAGGACTGGCAGGACGGGCACCGGCCTTGCCTGGGCCACAGGCAGACCGGTGGCTAAGATGCAGCTCGGAGCCACGTGTTTGCTCTGTCTCCCCCTCTGCACACGTGTTTCTGTGCCCACACCCCTCTTATGCTTCTCCCGTCATCCTTCAGGTCTCAGTGGGAAGCCTCGAAGCCAGCTCCTCCAACAACGAGTCAAGGCACCCTTGGTGTGAACGCGCCTCTCCTGCTTCCACCGGAGCCACAGCTTCACGCGGCCGGCTCCCGCTGGCCTGGGGGGCCGTGGCATCCGCCTTGTCTGCTGCTGCTGCTTCCCCTGCATCTAGCCCAGTGTCTGATGCCACACGTACGCGTCAATCATGACCAAGAAGCGGTCTCGCAAGACCGCACTGATGATCATGTGAGAAGCTGCCTTCACCCCCGTTCCACAGAGACAAACTGAGGCTCAGGGAGTTAGAGCTGGAGCTGGGGTTTGCAGAACTCACATCTCCTGCCTCCCGGATCAACACATTCTCTAGGAGCACACCACTTCCTGGCACTGTAGCTAAATGGGGGGAGTTCCAGCTTACATCCGGGTCTTACATCCGCACTGGCCTGGCAAACAGACAGATCCCCGCACGTTCCCGCGGAGATAGTGGGGGTGGGGGGGGTTGCAGTGAAGGATCTGTCAGATCTGCTGCTGCAAGGAGCACTTGAGGCTGCAGCTCAGGGAGCCCAAAGTCAACCCCAAATCAAGGCAAAAAGGGCAGGACTCTTCCAGACCAGGGCTGAGGAGGCAGGGCAGGGCAGCTCTGTCCAGAAAGCGCGGTGGGGCTGCGGGGGAGTGGGCCTTTCTACGGGCAGGCACGGGCAGGCTTGATGAGGAGGCAACATTCAGCAGGCGGCTAATATGGAACATACTGACAGGTGTTGGCAAGGATAGTGCAAAACTGGAATGCTCACATGTGGCTGGCGGGACTACTTACTGACCCCTCCACTCTGGAAAACTAGCGGCATCCAAGTAAAGCTGCACACGTGAATCCAGCTTTCCCACCAGTTCAGGCCCTAAGCAGCTCCTGACACAGATGACTGAAGCTTCGGGTCAAGGCACACACAGAAGTGTTCACTGCCCCTGATGGGAATATTAAGTGGGGTACCCACTGGGGAGCTGGCAGTTCCTTAAGAAGTCACACATCGGGGCCCTCCCTGGTAGCGCAATGGGCTGGGACTCAGCATGCAAGTCGGCCGCGGCGCTTCAGTGTGGGTTCGATCCCCGGGCTTGGAGGTGACCCACAAGCCATGGCCCGGACTTGGAGGTGACTCATGGGGCGGCAGACCTCTCTAGACCCGCTCGCTGCTCCCCTCAGCATTGTGCTTCATTGGCCTGCCTGTTCTACTCCCAGCTCTGTCTCGGGTGAATCCTCTCATCACCCCTGTGCCTCTGGCTTGTGTCCCAGTTCTGTATGAATAAATAAATGTAAAAAAAGAAGAAGTCACACGTCGTCGTATTTCCACAGGACCAGCAATTCCACTCCCTGCACACACCAAGAGAAACGGAAACATGTGTCCACACAAAGGCTTGTGTGTGGATGTTCTGGCTGCGGATGGGGGCAGGCTTCCTTCTGGGACGATGAAAATGATCTAAAACTGAAGGTGGCGATGGTTACAGGACCGTGGGTAGAGCAAGTGCCGCGATGTCATAAACAAACAAGAAGTGGTCATGTGGCCCCTTTTCCCCAAGTGACCAAATACCGGAAACAGAAGGGTCCAGCTACAGTTGCACGAATCTGAAAAAGAACGAACTGCAGCTGCTGATATCTCTAGGAATGAGAAAAGCAAATCGTAAAAGACTATGCACAGTGTGACAGAACAAAGCTATTCTTAAGTAACAACTCAGAACGGTGGCACCTTTGACCAGAAGGGCCCCACAGGAAGCTTCTGGGGGTAATAGAAAGGCTTTCCTTCTTGATTTCGGGGTGCTCATGGATGTATCTGTGTGTCAACTTCCCCGGATTGTGCACTTCAGTCACAAATTACACCTCAAGCTTAAAAAAGTCATTTAAAATAAAGGGCCGAAGCTCAAGCTTGAGGACCAGGTCACAGGCCTTGACCGACAGGTGTGGGCGAGGCCCACCATCAGCGTCCCGCTTATCCACCCCCAGACATCGGGCCAGATGGCTTCAAAGAATCCACCTGGCACTGACAGCCTGTGGATTCTGGGAGATTCTGTGAATCCTCCACACACCTATTTGTCACTCGGCTTGCTGGGAAGTGTGGCAAGTGCTTGCCACCAAGGCAGCGCGGAGAAAAGGGGGCGCCGCTCCTCTGGGGTGGGCTCGGCTTTGCTTCCGAGGGAGGCGAGGCTGGGGGAGCAGGTGGACACAGGCCCCAGGGGGGAAGCCACTTTCACGGTGCGTCATCTCCGCACCTCCAGGAACTTGCTCTGGGAATAGATACCCTGACTCACTCCTCCCTGGCAGGAAGAAGACTTGCTACTAAAAATTAAAGGTTTCAAGAGAACCAGCAGCAGCTCAAATAGCCTTTCAGAGGCAAAGAAAAAGAACCCAGCACGGAAAGCAGCCGGGCCTCAGAGTGAGCCCTGTGCAGGCCCCAGAGCTGAGCCCTTTGTGCGGGAGACGGCTCAGGCCAAGGGGCGGCTCTCGCCGCCGGCGCCAGGGCTGGGAAGCCGCCCCACGGCGCCCAACCTTGGCTTTCTTTTCAACAACCTGCTACTATATTTTCTAGAGAAATGAACTGTGCTGTGTTCTGGTGGGAAGCCCTTTCAACAAAAAGAAAATGGCCAAGATGCATCTTAATTAGTATCTGCTTGGGAAAAAGCGGGGGAAGAGGATGGAGAGCCTGGTGCTGCACACAGCCAGCCCACGCGGGCTGAGAACACCGCAGGCTGGTTCAGAGGTGAGCCCCTGGCTTTGATGATCACCTGGCATGACCGCAGGATGCTCTCATCTTCAGACGGCGGCGGAGGAACCGTGGGTGTCTCATTCAAGACCACAGGGAGACCAGCCAGGGTCAAGGGACCAGCCATCGCCAGCAAGAGTGTCAGTGTGTGTGCGCGTGTGTGTATGTGTGTGAGTGTGTATGTGAGAGAGTGTGTGTGTGTGTGTGTGTGTGTGTGTGTGTGTGTGAGAATACCCTCAGCCTCTGCCCTCCTTGTGCTAAGGCACTGCCACCAGAGACCACAGCTTCAGTCCTATTTCCTCTGCACTTTGTCAGCCTCTGGCTTCTGGACGGAGCAGCCGAGGCTCCCCAGACACGTGACGACCAGGAAGGTCTGCTCGTTGCCCTGATGCTTGACCCGTTCTGTCCAAGGAATTGCAACACCACCACTTCTGAGGCTGATGACAGCTCTCTCTCTCAAAACCCGCTAAGCCAGGTCAGGAGTGTGGGCTGCGCCTGCCAAAATCAGTGAGCTATGCAGCCCGATGTCATTTTCCTAAGAACTATGGGTACTTGGTGTTTTCCAGAAAAAAACAAACCAAACCCGTGAAAGTGGCTGAGGGATTTTCAGAGAGGAATCAAAGTGTTCTACGGCCCGAAGGAAGGGAGGTGGGGGTCGGGGTCATGTGCGTGCAGGGAGGCGACGGCCTCGCCGTGCTCGCCATGTGCCACCCTCCCCCACCGCGGGTGAGTGAGCTGAGCTCCAGACAACCCTGCCAGCTTCATGCGGCTGGTAAACGCTGGTGATCGGAACCTCCACGTGGCTCTGAAGTCAAAGCTGTGCCTCCCAGAAATAAACACAGAGACTCACAGAGCAGCATGGAGAAGGTGGGGAAGCAGGTGGTTCTCAGCCTCTCTGGCAAAGTGCGCAGCTCCCATCCTGTCGAGTAACACACCCACAGGAGGCCCCAGCGAGAGGCCGTGCGAGCGTGCGAGTGTGTGGGGGGAGAGTGACATTCCTGCAGAAGACACTACTAAGTCACATGCCAAAAAGCAATTGTAGAAATGACATCTTGGGGCCTGGATTTATTCCCTTTTCAACATCATATTTGCTCCGTTTACAAGGCAAAGATGATTTTTCTCTCTGCCAAGGCTGAACATTCCCAGCCTGTGATCTGAAAATCATGCTGTGTTCATTTTGCCTCTTAACTCACCCAAGGCCATAAATCATCCCTGGAAATGGGGATTTGGTTGGCAGTTCTATTGGGGATTCACAAGGCTGAAGCTGAATCCAATTTAGGGCTCTCACGGTCATCCTGGGCCCGCTCGGCGCAGGGGGGCAGCTTTTGGCCACGCCAGCACCTCCGTCCTCCACAGAGAAGATGCCTGAGAATCAGATCGGCTGACTAAGCAGGATGCTGCTCTCACAGGGTCAGTTTGCTGATTGCAAAGTATTCAGTGACAGAGAGGAGGTCAGGGCCATGAGGATGAGAGCAGGGCGGAGCTCAGGGCACACAGAGCAGCCGAGCCCCAAGGAGGCGACTCCCTCACCCCACGCCCTGTGCCAGAGCCCACACGTGCAGGCCTGCTTCTCCCCTTGGAATACAGCTAGCCTCACGATTACTGCCGACAAACACCCCCGGCAGCGGCTGGCTGAGCGCACGTGGCAGGTGCCTGCCGGCACGCGGGCAGGTGTTTCATTCACATCAGTGTTAGCTCTCACGCCTGGGCGAAGCAGGTATTGTCCTCATTGTGCAGACGGAGTCCCCGAGCTCAGAGAAGCTGAGAAGCCGCCCAGTGCCTGAGATGGCGAGCAGGGATCTGAACTCAGGCCGGTCTGGTTTCAAGCCCACGCGCCTCTCAGCTCCCCATGTCAGGTTTTTGATTAAGTGCTTTCAGGCAAATGGGCCGAGATAAAATATTCTCCTAGGGTGGGTGACAAAAGGGAAATCTGAATCTTTCCCCCAGGCTGAATACTGATGTCCTGAGAGCTGGTGTCCATTAAATGATGATGGCCAGAGCTGGCTGGCGCGACCCTACCGTGGCGTGTCACCCTCACCCTGAGACCATGCCTCTGCCCCCCTCCCCCCCCAACGGCCGCCATGTGTGGTCACCGGGGAGAGGGCAGCTTTGGAGTCTGCGACCTGCGGCCACGTCCCTGCTTGATAAGTGCCTGATTACGATACTACAGCCTGTGCCGGGACTCGCCTCCTCCTCCTCTGTGGAAGAGGGAGAAGGTCGGCTGTTCGCACCTTGCAAGGCTGTGAAGAGGGCAGCAGAACGTGGCTCCCGCCTGGAGTGAGGCGCGTGCCGGAGCGGTGGGCTGCGAGCCCCAAGGCACACGCCGCCTGAGAAGGGGCCTGCCGAAGCGCCCAGAGTGCCGCCTTCCAGGGTGACCTGGCTTGGCCTGCGCTTGACCCTGGGCTTGGCCGGTTCAGCGCGTCACAGGGCGAGCGGTGCGGAGGCACGGGGCTGGAGTCAGCTGGGGCCAGCCCGGCCCCCTCCGGGCTGATGTGCCCAGACTCTAAGATGAAGGGGTCAGACCTGCCTGCAAAGGGCCGCTCAGTGGCAATAGCCCCAGACTGGCCGGGCCAGTGCCCCTCGCTGCCAAGGCAAGAGGACGCTCTCACGATCATGCTGACCTCCTGGGAGGACAGAAGCTCGATAAGTGCTTCAAGGCTGACAGCTGGGACCAAGTGCAGGGTGTCACTTCTCTGCCGGAAACCCTTGTGCTGGCAGGAGGCCAGTGTATCCCATGGCCTTGAGCCCTAAACCCCTGCCTCTTCCCTGTTAAAAATTCCGTTGTAAAAAACAAAAAATAATTCCACTGTAGGCTGCTTATACGGGAGTGAGAGGGCCGCTGCCCGCCAGTGGCTGTCACCCACGATCTCGGCTGTGAGTCCTGGAGGCCCAGAGCACGGGGGCACAGGGCAGGAGGGGTCAGGGCTAGGAGAGCCCGGGAGTCCCAGTGTCCAGACGGGACACCGAGCCAGAAGGGACAAGGAACTTGCTCAGGGTCAAATGTCGAGTAAGACATTCGCAGAGCAGCTGGCTGATCCGAGCGGCCTGGCCCCAGAGTCCA
>NW_004567109.1:11774768-11812851 GCF_000260355.1 Condylura cristata | reverse complement strand
CAGGGGTCATCCCCGTTCCTCCCCCGCCCCCCACCCCAGGCGAGGATGCCGGGGCTCCCCTGCCCTCCCCTCAATGTGCCCCGCACAGGCAGACTCCCTGGTGACCGCACAGCCACAGGAGCACCGCACCAAGGGCCCCTGCGCCTGGCCTCTTCGCTCTGCTGTCACCACTGCCAGGAGGCAGCTTGAGTGACAAGCTGCTAAGTGACAGGGGCTGCACTCAGGCCCGCTGGCACTCAGTGTCCACCCTCTTTCTGCCCCCCCAGCTGGACACCAATTCCCCCACGTGACCGCCTCTCAGAGGAAGGGGAAGAGGTAGGTGGTGTCCTGGTCTGCCACAGATTCGGGAGGGGGCGTGGGCTATCGGGAGGGGTGCGGCTTGGTGACATGCCATCCAGGGGAGCCAGACCAGGTTTCCCTTGTCCTCCGTGCAGCTCCTGTAAGCCCAGCAAAGTGCAAACCACGGTGAACTCCTTAAACATCCCTGCAGACACCCTCCTGGCTGCTGGGGGAGGAGGCTGCAAAGGCCCGCGTCCACGCTGACGTGCCTCAGCGTCTGGGCAGTAGCACAGTGACTCAGCCAGAGCAGCAGGGCAGGCAGGGCCACTGCCTGGGCATCCTCCAGCCCGAACAGGGGGTCACCGTGAGGGCGGCTAGGGTCGGGATGATGTCACCCAGCCTCCACATGAGTCCCCAGACAGGAGGAGGGGCAGGAGCTTAATCCAGGCCACTCTGCCTCCTTCTATCTTTGGGGAATGGTTTGGCTCCGAAGCCCCCTGTGGCTCACCCCAGGCCAGAGCCTCCCCCTGGCCCCTGATGCCTCCTCGCCCTCATCCTCTTGCATGTCGTCCTGGGTCTCTGCATCAGAAGCCACAACGATCACGGCTACCGCCCATCAGCAGGTTTGAGGTGTCAAGCAGGCCCGATCTGGGCAGCTGACAATTTCACTAGCTCACTTTACAGAAAACTTGGGCTCAAAGAGATGTGACGTGCCCAGGGCCACTGAGCAGGAACAGAGACCGAGTCTGAAGCCCAGACCCAGAGGCAGCGACACACGTGACCCCACGCTCCTGTCCCTCTCCTTAGAGCACTGAGAAGGAAGCCCGAGGGGCCCGCGAAGGGCTGCCAGAGTAAGTCTTGGCTGGGTTGGTGGAATTTTCGCTGTGCCATTTATCTCTTATCTCTAGCCATCAGGACCAGACGTGACACCAAACAATCATTTGATGCATGAAAAAAAAAAATCAGTCAAGCTCAGTTCTCCTGCCAGGTGCCTGGGTCCCTACACGCCCTCCCTTCCCAGGACCAGCTGCCACGGCTCATAGGCTGGGTGCAGAAGGAAGACACTGAATAATGGGGGGCCCGGGCCTTGTGAAGGATGGCCTTGGGCGCCAGAGAACCCAGGGGGCTCAGAACTTCACATGGGTCGCCTGGGCCACTGCCGAACTCACATATTACATCACATCTTCATATGTACGTGGCCTTTCTTTCTTTTTCTTTTTTTTTTTTTTAATTTCAAACATACTCTTGAGTGACTCAGACTTGACAACACAAATAGCTCTGGGCAGAGTGAGGACTTGTGTCCAGGTGTTCCGACTTGACCGCGCCTGCTGCCCGTCTCCACCAGGCTCCATGCATGGCTGGGAGTTGGAGGGTTATTTTAATCACAAGGAGGAATTACAAGGCGCAGACAGTCAGAGCAGTAGCGGTGGCCAGGCTGTGAGCTTTCAGAGGTCAGCAGGCTGCCCTTCCCCCCGCCACCGTGAGTGCCCTGGGTCTTTGCAGACTGTGCAGAGGGAAGAAGAGAAGGCTTCCTTTATCACGGCCGTGATTCGGAGCAGCAGACGAAACCCCACATGGGCCACCTTTCCCCAGGACTGATGTGGGGTGTTCGTGGGAGGTCTGTGTCCTCCACAGACAAGACAGCGGGGCCCCTAAACTGGCGTCCACGTTTTGTATTTGAGGTTACAGGAACATGTGTCTTCCTCCCTCTGACTCAGGAATCTCTAGGAATCTCTCCTAAGATAACATTTCAGGCCCGGAGATGAAAACTGCTGCATTATTTTTAACAGTGAGAATTGGAAACGGCGTTGCCCAGCCCACGCGGGTCGGCCACGTGAGTGACGGCGCCTCCCCGGGACGGGCGCAGCCACAGAGCATCTTTATGAAAAAAACTAAATGAGCTGGGGAAATACTTGCGATGAAACATTAAGCCAGGAAAGAGAAAGGACATAAAACATAACGGAATAAAAGGCGCGTGGCAGAAAAGGCAGGGAGGAAGCGGGCAAAGGCGTGAGCGGCCGCAGCGCCGTGGCCGGCCACGTGTGTTTGCCGGCTTCGCACCCCCCTTCCTAGGACAGCCAGCAAGCAAGAAAAGGAGTTTCCCAAATTCAAAACGCCAACCCCACCCCTGTTCCACGGTGACCTGGAGGCGTGATGCTGGGGGGGTCCCCGTGCCACTTCCCCACAACACCCACTGTGACAGGCCACGCCGCACGTGTGTGCGTAAACCTGCGTTTACGGTTTTCCTCGGAATCGGCATCTGACCTGGCTCTGTGGTTCTAGACCTCTGGAGCCCGTGTCTCCAGGGCATGGGGAGCACAGGCACTGAGTCTCCCCCGCACCCCACCGGCCCTGGCGGCGAGGGAAGGAGGCGACCAGGCTGCCTCCAGCAACTTCTCCGTGAGAGGCCTGCAGAGGCAGGGGCTGGCGGCTCGGAAGGGTGTTAAATTTGAAACCTGAGGCTGTGCCCACAGTAAGGCTGCACCCACGTCTCTGGGAGAGCCTTTTGGGGCTCTGGGTTAGGAGAAGCCGTGGCGGGGAGGGGCAGGGGCAACAGTGACGCTGGCCACGGAGCCTTTTGGGGCTCTGGGTTAGGAGAAGCCGTGGCGGGGAGGGGCAGGGGCAACAGTGACGCTGGCCACGGAGCACGACTGTCCACACGGGCAGCGCCGGGCGGCTCCACCTCCAGCCAGCTTCTGCCTCCAGCCAGCTTCTGCCTCCCAACACGGCATGCGAGACACAGGCCCCAGGGCCTGAAAGGCCACACACGTGCCGGCCCCATCAGGAACATGTCTGTTTCTCCATGAAAAGACCACGGTCATCCCACGGCGCGTGCCGGGGAGCAGACTCACACCCGGTCTCTGTCTTCCAGAGCCCCGACCTTCCTGGCAAACAACTTCCCATCCCTCACCAACCCCGCTCATGTTTCCAAGTTCAGTTTTCAAAAAATAAACATCAGGTGCCCAGAGAGAAGTTTGGGTCTCCCCCAGACCTAGGTGGCTCAGAGGCCTGACGGGCCCAGGCCCAGAGAGGCGGGAACACAGCCCAGGGGTGGACAGCCACAGGGGACCCAGCGGGAGGGCAGGCCGTGCCCGCGTCAGCTCACCAAACATGCTGCCCTCGTAGCCGTCTTTCGTGAGCGGCCGGAGCTCATTTTTGCCCATGGCGTAGCGCTTGTAGTTCTGCCAGGCAAACTGCATCATCTGCAAGGAAAAGCGGGAGACAGAACCTGAGTGTGAAGATGCCCAACGAGGCGGCAGACTGGCCGCCTGGTTCCGCCCTCTGCCACAGGGTTTGAAGCCAGGTTCAACAACTCATCTCTTAAGCTGAGAAAGGCAAGTTCTCTCATCATTTTATTCATTGTCAACAGCCACCCCACCGCAAATCCAGAGTCCATCTGTGGATTCCTTAAGGAAGACACAAGAACAACTCAATTCCCACTATCCTTCAGTGAAAAGCCACCTCTTCCAGGAAGCCTTCCCTGGTTGGCTCTGGTTGGCTCTGGCCTAAAGCGGGCCCCTGAAGGGGAGGGAATGAGAATCAGGCACTGCCGGCCTATGCCAAGACGGCTCTGAGTGTGTGCCATTCATCAATAGAACAATCCCTCAAGCTAGTTATGGCTAATTCTGCTTTGTGGATAAGGAAACAGGACAAGAGATAACTGTCCACAGAGACCTGTCCACAGAGACCAGTGAGAGAGTGTTGGGAACCGGCGCCATGGCCTTTGGGTTGCTGCAAAGCTTCAGGGCTGTCTCCAAAGCCTGGTGCTACCCCTCATGTCAACATCTGAATCTCTTTTGAGTTCCTTGGCTTGATCCAGCTGGGCATCCCAGGCCCCTTACCCCAGTCGATCACTGCCACTTTTTTGTTTCCCTGGCTCAGCTCCATAAACTCCTGGAAATCAGAAATTACACTGTGTTGGCTCAGTTTCCCCTTCAGCACCCAGCATATGCTTGGCGTTATGGGCAGCAGTGAGCATTTGTCAAAGGCGTCCAGGGAATGGGGCCAGAGAGGCCTGGGTTCTAAGTCCACCTCAGGAACCTCACCTTTGGAGCGGGAACAAGAAGGCCTGCTTTGCCACACTCCTGAGAGGTTTAAATGAGAGAAAAGTAGCTGGAAATGTCCAGTTTCCAGCTCACCTAGCAAGTAATCAATACACACTAGTTCTCCTCCCTCCTCAGCCTTCAAAGTGCCCGTTTTGTTTTCCAAGCCTCGTCCACCCATCTACACCCCCTGCCCCCCAGCCAACCCACCTCCCCTCACACATCAGAGTCTCTGGGCTTCCGACGCAGGAGGTCAGTGGTGAGGTCCGAGACGGTCCTTCTAACAAGCCCGCGTGGTATGCCCAGGGCCACCCTGGAGGCCACCGGTGTAGCCCGTGTGATCGGCTCACTTCCTGGCCCTGGCGGCCTTTTGCGTTTCCCCTCCCATCTCCAGGCCTGCTTTCCTGCCTCGGCTCCCCACATTATGTCCGCCCCCACCCGCCTCCTCCATGCCACGGGCTGCAGCCCTCTGCAGGCACGTCTGGCCAATAGCATGGCGGTGCCAGTTGTTGCAGCCCAATGCCCAGACCAGGCGGGCGCCTCGCAGCCTTACAGCCTGGGCTCTCTGCGGAATGGCAGAATAATCTATTAAACAGTGCCATCTCTCCATTTCCCAGACGGTAAAATCGAGGCTCAGAGAGACAGGATATGGCCAGCATGGCCCAGCAACAGGGCTGGGATCTGGCTCGCGCAAGCCCCGGCCCGCAGACCCCGCCGCCACGCCTGGGACTTGGCTTCCCATGCAAATGTCACGACAGTGCGTGCCAGGCTCTCGGCGCGGGCTTCACGTCCTGGTTCCATTGCTCTGTTATTTTCTACTTATCTTGAATTGGCAATAACGGAAACTAATTATGGGGTACAAGCACTTCAGGGAAACTGGCCTCCTCCCTCAATCTCTCTTATCTGGGGGCCCCCTTGATGAAGTCAGTGTGAGTGGAGCAATGGGGGGGTGGCTAGGTGGGGAGCAGCAGGAAGCTGCTAAAGCATAAATGACAGAAGGAAAGAAGGAGCAGAGGTCGGGGGTGGGGGGAGGCTGTTCCCTCCCCCCCAAACCCCTCCTGCTTAAAAGACAGAGGGGGAAGTGGGCGTACAGGAGTAATTAAGAGAATCATAGGTATCTGCATGTTCTCAAAGGCGCTGTCACTGCAGGGACGTGGAGATGTTTGGAACGTGGCCTGTTCTCACAGCCATCCACGTCAGCGGAGGGGAGTGAAGGCACAAATAATCCCCGTGTCCCTGGGACCAGATTCAAGCAGCAATCAGAGCTGCTCTTAGTCACACACACACAGACCCGCAAATGCACACATGCCTCCCCCCACCTTGGGTCGTGACTGGCTCAGCCCAGGCGCTGGGTGAGCAGAAGACAGGCACCACCCCGAGGCCGACGGTCCTTATTCCATCTACCTGGGGCCCTGCCTGTGCCCGGGCACAGCTGGGCGGCAGCCTGGTGGGAATGATCTCAGGCCCCACCTCCGATTTCCCTGCCAAAAGCCTATCTTCCTCGGCTTCCCAGCCGAAAGGACAGCTGCAGGGAGACTCTCCCTAGGCGCGCCCAAGTCAGGCCTCCACACTACCCTGCTCTCTTCCCGCAAAGCCTCTGCAGCTTGAGGTGAAGCTTTTTCACTTGGAAGAGCTCTCTGCTGCCCAGCGCCTGCTGCAGGGGCTGAATGAACGTAATGAATGCTGAACGAACACCCAAGAAAACGAGCCTAGCACAGGCAGGGAGTGAAGGTCCACACACAGATAAGGCAGGTGGGATGAGCAGCGGCCCTCAGGCCAGGTCAAGCACAGGTCTCTAGGGAAGCTTCATGGCCACCCACACATCCTGGTGTACAGGTAGGACTGTGAGGGCAGGAGACACTCTCAGGCTAGAGCTGGAGATTCCTGGCCGTGGCTTTAGAGATGGACTGTCCCTGTCTTCATGCTTGGCCAGCTCTAGGACCTCAAAGCAGCTCCTCCTCCTCCACGCAGGCTCCTTAATAAGGACTCAGTGTGTCTTTGGACACGCCAGCGGGGGCGCCCGCCACCTTTCCGGGCAACCAGCTCAATGGCAGAGCTTTAGCACGTTCCCACATAGTCAGTGCACGTCCACTGTCGTCTGGTCAAGGAACGGCCAATTCATGTTCCTGCACCTCAGACCTCCCACGGGAAGAGCCAGCTCTCCAGTCATCTTTGGCTACTCACTGGCCAGCGAGACAGCCAGTCCAGCTCTTTCAACCGCCCCCTCATGGCAGAGCTCTGATCCCTGTCACCGCAGACCCCACGGCCTGAGGCTTTTCCAGAGTGGCCCACCGCTGTCCTGTTTGCCATGGCTGGCTCCACTCTCGGTAATGGGCAGAGCTGGAGTGCAAACGGCTGTGGCATCTGGACAGGTCCTGCAGGTACGGGGCACCTGTCCCTCATCCTTGCACCTGCTTGGACCCTGTGTGCAAGCCCATGTTGTCAGGATCTTTCTAGAACTGTTCCAGGGCAACCCAAAGTGAAGTGGGTTGCCTGTCGGTGGGTCCTCACTCGTGCTCTTAACATCCAACTGCAGACACACACAAAAAGGTCAGTAACTGGTTTCTTTACAAGGGGAAAAAGGAAAAGAACAACCCAGGATAAAAGAGAGAGAGAGAGAGAAAGTTAACGGATGCGTCCTACCAGTTCCACTGACCTGGAACCCCAAGAGCACGCTGAAAGCTAATGAAGAGCCAACCGACCAGTCACCTGCCACAGGGCCAAGAGAGACCCTCAGCCTAACATGTCCGGTTTTATATAAAAAAAAAAAAAACAAAATGGCTGCTTCCCTCCGCCCTTGGGTCCTAGCGCTCCTCCCTACAGTTCCTGGGAGCCGTATTTTCAGGGCCAGGAGTGGGGGTGGAGTCCACAGAGCCTGCATCTGCAGAGCTGGTTCAGGACAGTCCTCCCCCTAACAGCCAGATCTTACCATTCCACACGTGTGCCTGCCATCTTCGGGAAATCTGCAAACTCGCTGTGACTGTTACTGGTGTCTCCCCCCAAGTTTTGCACAGAAACATTAAATGTTGGGCCTGGGAGAAGCAGTAGTGAGGGGTCACGCTCCCATCCGGGCTGCTCTTAGCACGTCAGCCGCCAGCAAGCCAGGGCCCGGCTGAACATGTCCCCTGCCCCGTGTCGCCTTCTTTGTACGGAGATGCTGTGTACGACAGGGCTGAAATGCAGAAACACTCTGGCCTGGGACAGCTCCTGTAGAAAGGAGAGATTGTTTTCTGGGGCTTTTTTTTTTTTAAAAGAAGAACTCATGGGTTGGATTGGCACCGTTTGGTCTTAGAAAACTCATTCTGGCTCTTACAAATCATTATTCTTTGTTCTAACTGCTTGCAAATCGCTAGTTTAAAACCCTATTAGTCTCACGAGGATGGTTACAATAAAATAACATGGACAACAGCAAGTGTTGGCCGGGGTGGGGAGAAATTGGTGCCTTTGTAAACTGCTCGTGGGAACGAGAATGCTTTGGAAAACAGTTTGGCATGTGGAGTTCAATATGGAGGTGCCGTGTGACCTCGCAATCTCACTCCTTGGTGTACACCTGTGAGAAAGTGTACATAGCAGGCCAGAGACTTCCATCCTTGGTGAAGTCTGGGAACTTGGACTTGGTGGGTGCTCTCACCATTCTGTAGCTGGTAAGGGGGTGAGGTGTCCCCAAGCTGCACAAGGTGCTTGTGCTGGATGCCGGCTTCCTTCCGGGAGTCTGGCATTTCAATGTGTTTTGGGCAGAGGGCGCCTACATGACCAGCCCCCAACAGAAACCTCGAATGCTCAGCCTCCCTGATAGACAGCACCCCTTGCCAGTGGGGTGGTCACAGCTCAGAGCTGGAGGAAGTAAGTGTGTCTGTGAGGTCTACAGGAGGATGCTTGAAGCAGGGCTGGCCCCCTGCGTTTCTCTCTGCACTTTCCCTTTGCTGACTCTGCGTGGGGTCCGTTCACTGCAGCCAATGAGAGCCAGGAGTAGGACTATGGGCTGAAGCCTGGAAGCCTCCTAGTGAACCCCTGACACTGGCGTGGTGTAGGGACTTGAGATGTACACCCGAGGAGACCACAAACCCAAGTCTGCAAACAGCTGTTATGAGAATGTGAACAGCAGCACCTGCCTGCCTTCCTCCCTCCTGCCCCTCACCCTTCTTCCTTCCTTCCTTCCTTCCAGCAGAGTGTGAACCTCCCCCCCCCACACACACACATTACCACAAATGATGCAGCTGAGTTACCCACATCTGGGGAAATTGCAGGCTCAGGGCACCCTGAGAGCGCTGGGGCATCCCGCCCTCGGAAAAGCACCTGTGTGGTCGCAGCATCTCCCTGCCAGGTAAGTAGGCTATTTGTTGTCGCTGTTTTCTCTTTATTTCTCTCTCTGTTTACTCATTTTGTTTATTCATTTTCATGCCATTCACTTTCTCCTCTCAGGTGTAGTCCCCATAAAATTCCCACCACCAAGTCACCCAAGAGCCTTCACCAGTCTCCTGTGCTCTTCCCTGTTTCAACCCCCCCACCTCCCCTGCAGAATGACTCTGATTTATAGATGCCTGCTAGTTTTGTCTTTTTCCCCCTTGATCTCTTATTGGCTCCCCTATATTCCTCCTATAAGTGAAGTCACGCTAAAGTTTTCTTTCCTTCTTGCTATTTCACTGAGCATCATCCCTTCCAGCTCCACCATGTCTGCAAGTGACCTGTGTTTATCTTTTGTGCACATGCAACCACATCTCCTTGACCCAGGCATCTGTTTCTGGGCACTTAGGCTATTCCCATATCTTAGCTTAGTCCTAGCTGTATTAAACACAGGCATGCAGGTGTCCTTTTGAATTAATGCTTTTGTGACCTTTGGGTAGATTCCTCGGAGTGGAATTGCTGGGTCATATGGTAGCTCCCTTTTTAGTAACTTGAACCTCCACACATTTTTCCATAGTGGTTGGACCAGATCAGAGCACTGCCAAAGTGGAAACCTCCCAAATGCCAGCTGACTGATGAATGAGTGTGCAACTATACACGACGGATTAGTATTCTGCCACAAAAAGGAACACCGCATTGATACCACAACAAGTCGTACCGTGACAGCACTGTGCTTAGTGAAAGCGGCTGCACATAACAGAACCTACAGCGTGGGAGTCCTTGAGTGAGAGACTCCTGGGCCAGGCAGACCCCTGTCTGTGGGGAAGGCACTGTCAGTGGGGCTGGAGAAGACGGGGCAGGGGGAGGGGTGTCTGCTAATAGCACGGAGCCTTATAGGGGTTCTAAAATTGATGGTGAAGATAATCATACAACCCTGTGCATATAGTAAAACCACAGGAAAAAGGTAAATTTTATAGCATGTGAATTATATCTCAACAAAGCTGCTATTTGTCTATATTTTTCAAAAAACCATTCAGGAGGGCAGATGACATGTCAACTGACAGGACACAGAGGAAGACACAGCACATCTGGGGTGTCCTTGCCCAGAAGGCAAACCTGAACCAAGCCCCGGAGATGAGCAACACAAATGGTGTTTTGAGGACCATTCCAGACGGCAGACTGAGAAGTGCGACCTTGACAGTGATCCTGGAGTAGAAACCTAATGGAGACGGTTACTGTTCTGGCTATTATTACTGCTGTTGCTGTAAAAGCCAATTATCAAGACAACATCTGCACTAGATTGAAGGCTCAGGTGGTATCATAGTGGTGTTAATTTTCTGATTTTAATGTTTTTGATGATGTAGGAAACTAACTTTTTAGAAATACACAATGAAATATTTAGCAAGGGGCATTTTGTTGGCAACTTGTTCTCAAATGTTGACAAAACAGTAATGTGTGTGTAGCAAAAGAGTAGGGTAAAATGTTAATATTTGAGGAATCTGGGTGAAGGATAAATGTGAAATGTTTGTTAGATTTTTGCTACTTTTCTAAAAATCTGAAATAAATAAAAAAAAAAAACCAACAAGCAAGCATTAGGGAACTTTCTGGAGGTTGACGTAATTTTCACCCAGATTTATATATTCCAGGTTCTGTTTTCCTCCACTTTTTAAAATTAGTTTGTCAGTCTCTTACATGTCTATATAACTCTGGGGTTCCACTTTACCCCCCACCTGTGTGGCTTCTTCACTCAGCCTCCATGTTTCCTCCAGTTACAAACTCCAACAGGTTGTGCTTCTGCCAGGCTCCTCAAAGGCCCTAAGGGCCTCTGGGCTTAGCTCCTCCCACACGCTCAGGTCAGAAGGGGGAGCAAACGAGGAACCATCCATTTTAGTTTCTCTGCTGATAATTCTGTCTCCATGTTCAAATGCTCCAATAATTACATCACCATGTTCAGAGAAAGGAAGTGCTGTCTCTGTTCTCCCTGATCCAAAAAGAAAGAAGCCCCTCTTGGTTGCTCTGAGCATTTTCCAGAAGTCCCAGCAACCTGAATTCCCACCCCCTGTTCCCTTTCCCCCCACATCTGGGTCACTCAGTGAGCTCAGTTCTGTACCCCACTTCCCTCCTCGGCATACATCCTTCCAATAGTTCTGAAACAGGCTGACCCATACCCGCCTGCCTTTTCATGTATGCAGGGTAAATATACAACCACCCATCACCTGACTCTCACAACCTCAAATACTCCTACTTGATGGACTTCTGCCCACTCTTTCCACACTCATCTTTGCTCTTCCCAGGGATGGCGACATAAACTTTTTCCATTTGATTATGAAGACTTTGTGAGTGTCACTTTTGATAGCTACATGACAGCAAAGCAAGTGGGCCCAGTGTCACTGACTGAGCCTCCCTTCCCGAAAGCCGGACGCCAGTGACCACCCCTCGGAGCCGCCACGTTACAAATGACGCTTCCGCCACGCTCTGTGCACAGCCCTTGCTCCACAGGCCGAGGAACCTGCGTGGCAGAGACTCTAAGAAATCCCTAAGGAAAAAAACCAAGCTATTAACATTGCCTTTCCTTTAAAAAATTAACCCCTGGCCCTCTCTGGTGGCCCAAAGAGTTAGGACACAGCACTGCAAGCCAGCCGCAGCCGCTTCAGTGCAAGTTTGATTCCCACCCCGGAGGTGACCCACATGGCGCAGCAGACTTCTCCTGACCCGCCCGCTGCTCCCCTCAGCAGTGTGCTTCGTTGGTCCACCTGTTCTGCTCCCCACTCTGTCTCTGGTGAAGCCTCTCACCCCTACACCTCTGGCCTGTACCCCATAGTTCTGTAAAAATTAAAATTAAAGTTAAAAATTAAACCCTGAGAGCATGTTTTACCCAGCATTGTGTGAAATTCGGAGACTGGGAATATAATAATTTTGGGACAGTAAGTGAAGCAGTTCGCTTGAGGAGGCGAGACTCCCATCGCCCTCATCAGCGCTGACCTCCGGGCAGCTCCGGCACTGCCCGTCTCATTTTATATGGGTCCTTGGCAGGACAGGGATCGTCCCCATTTACAGAGAAACATGCCAGGGCTAAATAAAGACAACATGCAAAGTATCAGATCAAAAATTATTTCCCATGATCCACACAAATGCTCATTCTGAAATATCCAGTAGAAAAGCAGGATGCGAGGTTATGAAGTCCGGAATGGACTGGTCTGTGTACTAGTGTTTTAAAGAAAAAGACTGGGAGAAAATGCTGACAGTGGTTCTGTCTGACAGCAAGAAGCTCAGTTTTGATTACTTTTTTCCTGTTACCGACCTGCATGTCCTGAATTTTCTATGACTGTCTAGGAATGTTTGTAATGTGAAAATTAAAGGCTGCAAAATGAGGAACAGGACATGGTAGCACGGCCCCATAGCTGCTGCCCTCTGAGCTTTGGGACGCCATGCAAGGCGATGAAAAGGAGTATTGGAAAGTTGGCCAAGAAAGACAGAGATCCAGTGACCTCTGGGGCAGAAAGAAGCAGTGGTCCAGCGGCAGAGTTCGGGGCCAGCTCGATGACCTGGTCGTGTCTGACAGAACCATATGTTCTTGGCAACGGGGAGGGAGAGAAGTCCCTCGCAGGCAGGTGCTGCGAGCCAGAATCTGAGTCAACGGGATGTCAGTGCCAGAGCACGAGCTTCTGCAAAGCCACGTTCTACAAGAGCATGTGAGACCCAGATGGAGAAGTGGCTGCCAAGGGCAGGATGCAGAAGTCAGCACAGCACAGGCCGGCCGGCCTCCAGCAGCACGGCCCGGACGGCCAGGCAGCCCGGCATGGCCCCAGTGGGGGCAGGGGCAGCCTGGGCAGGCCGGGGCAAACCAAGAACATGCCTAAGAATCAAGAGGCGTGAGCACGAACACCAGTGGGCTGTAGGAATACCCAACAGCCACGGGGTTGGGGCGCGGGGGGTGTCCTGCTAGAAGGCAGCTAGCTCTAGACAGTCGTCGGAAGCCCTCCTTCCAACATCCGTGACTGACAGACTCCAATACACCTAACAATAGGCCACAAAGCCTTCCCCTCACGGTCCCACAAAAGCAGGGCGCAAAGCCCCAATGGCAGGGACCGGGGCCTGAGACAGCTCTTCAGTGCCCCCTCAAACCAAAGCTGTCCTTGCCCACCTGAGCAAGTCACAACCTGAAAATGAAGAGTATGCACTGGTTGGAGGCGACATCATAACCCCGTTTAAGATGTGCTCTGTCCACCCGTCTCGGAGGCGAGCGGCTCTCCCGGGGAAGCGGTGAGAGCCGCTTTGTCATCCGCCCTCAGAGGCCCACCCTGGCGGCAGAGCCCTGAGCCACGGGACCGAGGCAGGAAGGGCAAAGCCTGGCAGACCCCTCAGAGGCGGAAAATGAATAGAAGCTCTGTGCTGGAAAGTCCTTTGGGGGCAAGCAGGGAGGAATGAGGTGAGACATTCCCGGCCTTCCAAAATCCAGCACGCGACAGGACCAGGCCCGGCAGAGGCCCAGACCGCAGATGCAGTGTCTCAAAGCCGCCAAAAAGGGCGGTGGGCTTTCCAGTCGTGACAGACAGGGGCACACCTGGGCCGGGGCCCCGTGGGCACCTTGCACAACAACACCTGGGCCCGCTTGCAGGTGGGTCTCTGGGGACCCCCACATCTTATGTTCTCACAGACAAAGGGAGAACGTAGGGTCAGGGTTCCCTTCACTTCCAGCACAGTCCAGGGGAGGAGCAGACTGCCAGTACCTGAAGATCATCACATTAGATTTCTCAATCCTCCTGCACCCCTTGGTGCCCCCCAGAGTGATCCGATTGGAGACTGCTGAGGAGACATCCATGAACACGCCACGCGGTCTCAGCTCCAAGGCTGGGCGCAGGTGGGGCTCGTTGTGCCTGGCAGGCGGGAGCACCCGGGAGGTGTCGCCAGCCCTGTCCCTTTGAGCCGCTGACTGCCAATGTAGGGGATGAGAATGGGCTCTGCGTCCCTGGGCCTCTGAGGTCCAGAGCCCCGTCCATGGGGTCCGAACTAAGCAGCGCCAGGAACCTCCCGCCAGCTGTGTCCAAAACACACCAAGGTTTGAAAAGCTGCTACAGGGCCGTAGGGGCCTTGAGAGAGTCACTAAACTTCTGAGTCTCAGTTTACACATCTGTAAACGGAGGACAGGAAGATTTAATCCTTAAAACAGCCCTAATTGCACAGCATTTAGCACAGCAGTTGGTACATAAATGTGCTCAAATAAAAACAGGTAGGCTGGTGTGGCAGCCTGAAATAACGACCCAGGGATAGTGATTATTAGACAATTTAAGATGAGTCCAAGTGAGGACTCAACTGGACTATCTGATGACTGGACTCTGCTTGGCCAGTCACAAGTCGGAACAGAAAGAAGGAAATAGCTATTTTCTCACGTCAAACTCTACAGCAATCACCCTGCGGCCGCCCCGCAGCCCGGAGGCCTCGGCTGTCTGCTTTCCTCCACAGCTCACAACTACTCACTAGCAGGTCTGCTGTGAGATGACATCTCTGACCTGAATCTCTGCCCGCCGTCCCCACACTCCACTGTCCCCGAACCCCAGCCTGATCCCCTGCTTCCTCTCTCGCTTCCCCTCACCCCAGGCTTTCTCCAGACAACCACAAGCTCTCCTTTCAAAACACAGACCACTCAGCATCATCCCTTCAGGACGCCAGGCCCCGAAGGCCCGCCTGTGACCTCTCCCAGCCCCTTCCCTCTCCATGCCTCAGCCACGCGGCCTCTGGGCAGCACCTTGGGCACAATACGGCCCCTTGCCCCACACAGGTACCCAGAAGGATGCCTGCTACCGAAAGTGCCCACATCCTGGTCTCTGGAGCCCATGTATACGGCGCAGGTAAGAGGGAATGAGCAGCTGACCCTGAGGTGGTGATGGGCCTGCACTACCAGGTGCTCAGTGTCATCACCAGGGTGCTGGAGCGATGGGGAGACAGAAGGGCCTGCGTCAAGGTGGCTGCCTTCAGGCTGGAGGAAGGGGCCGCTCGCCGGGGACTGCAGGCGGCACAGGAGCTGGGAAAGGCAGCTTTCCTGCCTCGCAGCCTGGCGTCCACTGGCTGGCCCTGGACTCTGACCTCCAGAACTGTAAGAGAATACACCTGTGAGAAGTCACTGAGGTGGTGTGATTTGTGACCGTGGCAACAAGGAACGGCTGTACCCCTCAGCGCCTCTCCACTCGCCCGTGCAATGGAGTGGACAGGTCACCACTCCATTCACTTTCCACCAAGGTAGTAGCCCCTTTAAGACAAGGACTCGGCTATTCTGGAGTGTGGGTCCCAGCGTTCCGGAACCCACTGTCCCCTCCTGCCTCCTGCCATCGGTCAGTGACAATCCTTAGTGCTCTGCAGGGTAATCATTTCTTTCGAGTCTGTCTCTCCTGCCCTTGAGCTCTGTAACCTATGTCACAGTGACCTGTGTCACCGACACATCCCCAGTCCCGAGCAGGGGGCCTGGCCCAGCAGAGGAGGCCACACAGCACATGGTGGTGGTCACGGCCCCGTGTGCCTCTTCTGTCTCTGCTCAGCTCTGCTGCGTGCTGTGCTCTGGGCAAGCCCTTCACCAACCCTGCAAGGGGGCGACCAGCATGCCTTGCGCAGGAGAACCAGGAGCTGCACTTACCCACACAGTGCTTCCCACCAAGGGCCTCTGGGTGAGATCACTGTTTCCTTTTCTCAACATTTGGGCCATGTAGTTGGCAAATGGACAGCCAGTGTTCGAAGCTGGTGCTGATTCAAAAGGCTGTGTCCCTTCGACCTCACCAGGCTGCTCTGCTGTCTAATGAATGAAATGAACAAAACACGGACCGGGCGCCTCTGGCCAGCACGTGGCACACAGAGACTCAAAGCGAAGACCAGCTGCTGCCTGGTGCCTGGGAAGGCTGCCCTGTCCTGAGATCTGTTTTTCTTTGAAACAAGAAACATCCAAATTCTCAGTTCCTGAGGACTCAATCTGCCAGAGGGATGGCTGACCTGCTTTAAAACCACCCGGCAGAGCCTGGAGCCTCAGAAACACAAAAGAGGCAGAATTGGTTCTTCTGCCTAAATGTTAAGAGTGTTACGAAAGGAAAACAAGAACAAAAACAGAGGTTTGAGTGAAAACAAGGGAAATACCAAAGTGAGCTGCTGAGAGCTCTTGACTGGCATGTGGAGAGAAGCACTCTTGTTTCCTAGGGAGAAGCGCTATTTGCAATCTGGATGTTCAGTTTTGCTTAAATAATTTCCAAAGACCGTCAGTGGCAACTCTGACAGCGCCAGGGGGTGGGAGGGTGAGGTGGGGAGGGGGTGCGCCCTGGGTCACTCTTTCCGGAGGGGCCCTTCACCGAGCATAACAGAAGGCCCAGGGGCGCGCTGTTTTCTAGTCAGTGCTGCCACTTTTAAGGAACCAGTTTTGAGCAGTGAATCCTAGGCACTGGGGATCCCATATTTATCTCTGCAGAATTATGTGGAACAGCTCTGTTTCCTGGGAGGTTCTCCTGGGAGCCAAAAGAGGATGAGTATGATTCTCTTTGGAGATTCCGTTCCTGGACTCAAGGAGGAGGCTGAGAACCCTGGACACTCACAGCCCATGAAGGGCCTGCTTCTTACCCAGTAAAACTGCTTCTCTCCAGGCCTGGAATGAGCCAGGGTTGATGGCGAGCCTCCCTGCTGCAGACCGTGCTGGGTGTTATCATACACTTTATCTCATTTAGCCTTCCACGGCCACTCTGGAGAGCAGGCCGTATGCCCATCTTGTGGGTAAGGAAACAGGTCAGAGCGGTCCAGCAACAGCCAATAACTGGACGGTCTGGATTCCAACTGGGTCTCGGCCCAACCTGAGCCTCTTCCTGTGCGGTCCTCAACTTCCCCGCTGCCGTCCATTCAGAAGCCACAGGTTGAGCATCTGCTCTGTACTGACTGGCACATGAGCAGCGTGGGTCTGCTTCGTGGGCCTTGGCATAGGGAGACAGACTGAGGGGAAACGAAATAGGCAGGAGGGTTCTGACTATCAGCAGTGAGGAGAAGCCATGCGAGACGGGCAGTAGATTATCACTGTGGCTGGAAGAGGCCAAGGTAGGACCTAAGCGAGCTGAGCTGAGATCTTAATTAGCCTTAAAAAAAAAAAAAAAAGTTCCTCTATTTTCTCATGTGTAGCTGGGAAATTCATTAGACTTTTCTCGTTATTCCTCCTAGGCCTCCATCAGCAGAAATCCCAAAGTCTCTCTTTTTTCCTTTTTCGGCTAAAAAGGCTTGCAAAACCCACGGCTAAGGTTACCTGTTCACACCAGAAGAGAGTTGCAAAGCAGTAAACAGACCCGCTCAGCCTCACAAATGCCATATAAAATGACTCAGGTCTTCGAGCGCGTTCATCCTACGAAGCAGGTGGCTGCCACCCCGCAAGCACACTGGAGTCTGCATTACTCGGACAGCTCCGAGAGGCTTTCTTTTCATTTCTCTAGGTCTGTGATGATGGATGATGAGCGGCTGCCTTCTGGACTCGTAATGAGGGATTGGTGGCGTCTTCTGCCTCCTACAAGACCGAGTTTCCCGGGACATTCAGGACGCTTCTCTGACGGTGCTGGCGGAAGCCTGCGTTCTTGAAAGGATGCCTGCGGCCCTCCTATGGCAGATAAGCCACTCACCCGGGAGCCAGGAAAACATCAAGCAATTTGACTTCAAAGCCCCGAAACAGAATACCAAAGAATAATTAACTATGAAAACCAAAGGCTCTCATGTTGATGAACTAACAGGACAGACCAGGAGAGAGAGAGAAAGCTGCGATCTTCAAGTTTGCCAATCTTTAAATTGCTTGACTAATCAGAACCAAAGCTCGCGTGCAGGGTTCCATCTGGCTTGGTGTGGAGCTTTCTCCTCCCACCTCCAATGCACACCCCACGGGCCAATAACCAAACACACCTGCCCCGGTGCCAGCTCCTGAGAGACCCAGGATTTCTTTCCTGAACTGTTTCCAGATCTGGACATCCTGCTGGGCCTGCAGACTTGTAGCAGGAAAGTGGCAGCTCCAGCTGAGTGAGCAGCAAAACAGGCCCTCTCGCAGAAGGGAGACAGACAGACTGACGGCCCTTGACAGGCGGCTGGATGAAACCTTCACAAGTTCCTCTTCTCTTTGCTTTTGAGGCACTACTGTGGGTGGCGGTAGCTCGCTGGGGCTTTCATAAATCTCAAAGACAGGCCCTTTCAGACACCCCGTGCACAAGAAAGGCCTCGGCGAGATTTGTCACCCATCGACATGTATTCCGTGTAAAGGGGAAAAACCACGTTTTCGCAGTTCTGAGCACAGAAGTTGAAAGGAACGGCCCCAAACGCTATCCATTCAGCTGGCAGAGGCTGGGCTGGGCAGGGGCTTCTCCAGCTGCTGGTAACCAGGTAGGAGCGAGTCGTGGTGCCTCTTCCAGAAGGGCAGCTTCAACCCAGCCTGCAGGCCGACAGGCAGCTGCTCTTTTGTCTTTTTCTGCACAAGAGAAAGACTTCTTGTTCTCACTATGGATTTGGTGTCCCATTTATGAACCCGAGGAAGAGGTCACTGTTCACTGTCAGATCTACTCCTGGCCAGGCTGGTTGCTACCACTTAAATCGAATAGAGAGAGGATGAGCCTCATTAGCTGGAACCCACCAGCCCCCTCTTGGGGAAGTCACTAAGTGAGAAAGCTTCATTCCAGGGTGATGAAGGGGGATCAGGGATGGAGATGAGGCAAAATGCAAAAATGGGTCGTGAGCTGCACCTGGCTATTTAAACCATTAAAGGCTGAAACCCTCTTGAGGTCAGGGGGAGAACCAGAGGAAGGCAGCGCACATTTCCTCTTCCTATGATAAACCTAGCAACATTTTAAAATGCAAAGCATCTCTAAACAGCTATTTGATTAGGATTTTCTCCTCCCCCAACTAGGCTACGATAATTAGCAAATGCCTGGGAGATGAGATTTAAATATGCCAATCAGTCCATCTCAAGAGTTTAGCGTGAACAATGTGGAATGTAATTATCTTAAGCGATAACCACTTTTGTGAGGTTACAGACTTAACTAGAGATCTGAAACCCAGCAGCGGACCCTCCCCAGGCCGAGAACAGCTGCTGTCCTACTTAAAAAAAAAAAGGCAACGCCAAGTGTTATCTGAAAATTCCACCAGGGTGACCTTTAAAGAGAGTGATTTCTGAGTACTTCTGGGGATAACTCTGCCACCATTTTTTCTTCTAATGGGGCATTTTCAAAACCAGCAGGGTGATGGAGATAACCTGACTACACAGAGGTGCAAACAGACTCCACATGCAGTATCTAAGGCCCTGTAAGTCCCCCATCAACGATCATTTCTAGGCTGGAGATCATCCAAACCCCAAAGATTTACAGCTTCGCCTGCAACTACAGGAACGTGCCCTTCATGTCCGGCAGCAGAGGCCAGTGGGTAGCAGGACAGAGCACCATCTGCAAAGGGGCAGCAGAGTGAAGGTAACTGCTCGGCCGTGTTTTTCTCTTGCTGCTGGTTCATCGCCTCGTGAACCAGTCTGGTTAAGATGAAGTCTTCTCTGAAGACTCAAGCTGTTGCCACCCTGCAGATGGGGCTCAACTGTCTCTCAAAATAGCTTTTTATAATCCTATGGTGGCAAAATGGCTAACAGAGAAGAAGTGAGGAAGTTCGCTTCTTCAGCCAGTAACTATAGAAATATGCCTGTCTTGAGCACAAAGGGATGTTACCAGGCAACATTACAGAAATGAATAACATTGATAATCCATCCCATAGTAATAGCTTTTATAATTAAAGATTACTGCCAGTACAATAGAGCCCGACACAAGTGGGGATAATGGAGACTCGGCCATCGCTCTGCCTCTCTGTCAGCGCTCTGTCCGTCTACCCGTGGAACCTGCCCTTCTCAGGCCTGCAGAAGTCTGTAATTAGCCATCTGCCAGGGTCGCGGCCATAACTCTAATGGGGCCAACACTTTCTCCAAGAAGTTCTCACAAGCGATAATTAAACCCGCCAGTCCTGCTTGTGAGGTCCACTCCTAACTGAGGCGCCTACATGGACGGGCCTAACAGTGATGGATGCTCCAAGCACCGGAGCGGGGCCTGGCCCGGCTCTCTAATCAAGAGATAAGTATCTCTTTATGTGAGCGCCTGGAGTCACAGCCCCTGCCCCACGGGCCCTCACCTCTTCTAATCGAACAGCGTTTTGCAACTTCAGCTCCATCTATCAGGCACTTCCATGGTCGGCTAATAGAATTTACAGAATCCTATTCCCTAGCCTACAGCTGGGGCCAAGAAATCTCGTCATTCCTGTAAGTCCAAGAACATTTCAGACGCATTACAAACTGAACTTGAGCTTCTTCACCACTGCCTGCCAACCTGAGCAGGGGCCAGCTGGGGCTTTGATTCATAACTAGATGCTGGCTGGACGAATGACCTGCCATGCTACCCTCGCTGACCACCGCCACATAGGAGAGCAACGTCCAGCGTGGGGATACGGGGAAGAGCAAGCGCTCCCAGCAGGGATGTTTTGCAGAATCTATTTCCTTGACAACTGTTGTCCAAGCAAATGCTAGTGCTGTGGGCTCCCCCATGATTTTGAACTACTGTGATGTCTAAAAATCAACATTGTCAAATGCTTTAAGGTAAAAAATAGGAGTTAAAATGCTTCTAGAGTCCAGCATTTAAAAAATTAAGGAGTCACCCTACCTGGGTGAATGGGGAGAGCTGGGGTCGGGGAGACTGTCCTGAGCAGAAGATGAGCGACGTTAGAAGCCACCCAACACAGGTGACCACAGAGAGCAACGTGGAATGCAGATGGGCTGCCACGCTGGGCCCCTCGCCGGACCTGCAGGACTGACCTAGCCTCCTGGGGAGGCAGTCTCATCCCTGATCATCCCTTTTCGGGGGTTTCAAGACGCTCCAAGGACAACCCAATCAGCCTCCCGACCAGACAATGTTTCTGTAAAATCACAATCCCTGATTTCTGAAGACAGGTTCACTCTGAAACACCCTGCCCCACCCCACCATCAGACTCTGTGTCAGACGTCATATTCTGCGTTTTTGTTTGGAAAAAACGGTCTCAGAGGGTGGCTTCCAGGTGTGGGCAGAACCATGACGTCAGGGGCCCGCAGACGGGTGGGGCTCCCCATTCCTACTAAAGCTGCCCCTTCTCCCCTGAAGACTCTCAGCTCAGTGCTAACAAGGTCACGGCAAGTCAGGACACTTTTCCTCCCCCGTCCGCTCATCCACTCTCTACTCACCCACCTGATACTGCACATTACGTGCTGCTCACATGCCCCAACTGGGCTGGGCACGGGCTGCAGAGGAACAGGACCCGTGCGCGCCGGGGGCAGGCTTCTTGCTCGCGGTTTATGCCAGATGGGCGCCTGCCAGCCCCTTGACAATGACTGTGAAACGGCATGTTTGTGTGCACGTGTGTGCACTCACACACTATGACGATCTACGGTATTTATCGGCTTGGCACAGGGGTCGACGACCCATGAAAAGATTGAGTCGCATGAAACTAGAATGCAGGGTGCTGAGTTCTGGCAGAGATCTGTCCCTACTAGGGGCGAGAAAGGGCTACAGGTTAGGTTTGGGCGGAAGCTTGGCGACGCGGACTTTTGGTTTCACCCATTCGACGTCAAATGAAGCCGCTGTCCTGCCAGCTCTTTCTCCAGGGGGCCCCTGGCTCGCCCATCTCCACCCTGTCTGTTCCTCCCTCTGTTCGCTTACTCAATGAATTCTAGCGTCTACAGGTGCAGCGCTGCCCCTGGAGCTGATGGTCTGGGAAGACAATCACACGTGCATACAGGTATATAACTACAAGCTGAGGTCAACACCAAGAGGGGTGAACCCCGACAGGAGAGGATGGCGGCCGAGGGGCCGGCTCCAGGGAGCCGGGGGGGCTCGGCGCTCTCACACGGTGCTCTCGGGCAGGCTGGGTCATCCCCTGCCCCGCCAGTTGGAAAAGTCTCCAGTGGGGAGGGAGGGGAAGGTGGGGGGGAGGGGAAGGCAGCTGGTATGGAGGCAGCTCAGAGCTCACAGCACCTGGCAGGGCAGGCGCTTGTATTTGCTGAGCAAACAGATGAATGAAGCAGCAGCAACCCTGTGATATTTCCTATATTAAAGGCTTAAGCCCTTCCAGGCACCCAGGTCTTGCTTTAGATCCCCTCCAGCCCCACCGCACAGAGATCAGCCAACAAATCACTAGATTGGGAGGGTGCGTTTTATCTTCACACATGCTAAAGAAGGGGTGAATTTGCCTCCCTCTTGCTGGCTTTCTCCCCCAAAGTGCTCCCACTACTCAGGAGACGGGGCCCTGGGCCGGCGTGGGAGCCCGTTCCAAACAACCTGGGCCTTCTTTCCAAGTTTCAAGCACTCAAGTGACGCTCATACGCTGCCCCCAGTGGACGCACTTGCCTGTCTATGAGAAAGACGTGGCCCTGGTGGGGGTGGGGAAGAGCAAGCAGAGGGGGGCACAGGTGCCTCGAGCGGGGGCTGCGTCTGAAGGTGCAGACCAGGAGACAACACCTGAGTGGTGCCTGTTCAGCTCACTGCTGTGTTCCTGGGGCCCAGGACACGGTACACATCCAAAACTTATTTGTTAAACAAAGGAGCCAGCGACTAAAGGGGACTCAGGATGCCAGGCCAAGGCCTGCAGGTGGCAAAATACACGAGCTGTGCAGCACGCCGGCAGGTGAGGCGTGCACCGAGCAGGAGCATTGGCTGAAATAGCGACGCAAAATGTAAGACAAAAATAGCAAGAACATTCTAGAAGTGCACGTGTTTGCCAAGCAACGGAGCCGACTCTTTGAACTGAAATGTAGTTTTGGGAAACTTTTCAACGCTGCTCTTTATGATAGACCTTTACGTTTAATCTGTGTGATTAGCATTTTATCGTTTCCTAAGTCCAGACAACCATCAAAACAATGAACCCCTATGGTGATGGCACACGGGTGATTTGGTGAGGCGAAGCCCATGGGGATTACAACTGAGATGGAAAAAGGCACAACATGATGCAAAAATAAACTATTATATTATTAAAGAAAATAATAATCTCAGTAAGAAAAAACAAAAACAAAAACAAAATGACCCAAATCCTGATTAGCCAGTTTTTATGACGTGTCTATTCCCACCAGGGCAGTGTTGAGTGGTTGAGGTGTTGGGATGTTGGGAGAAGATGCAGAGTAGGGCAGGGCTCTAGACAGACACAGGGGGTGAGGTGGGGGGCTGACTTACTTCCTGAGTGAATGGTAAAGTATCACAGAAGAATTAGGAAGTGATGAGCAGGCTGATGGAATGTGGAGTGTGTGTGTGTGTGTGTGTGTGTGTGGAGGGTATGTGGTGAAATAAGTGTGGCTGAGAGGAGCCTGGGGGTGTGGGGAGACCTTAGAGGGGCTGGGATAGAAGGAAGCAGGGAATGGCTATCCCAGGCCCAGTCCAGAATCTGTCCCCAGCAAGAGCAAGCTGGGATTTGGGAGAAGCAGGAACACCAGCACAATAGGGGTAAAGGTGGGGCCCAGGGGAGAGTTCAATCCAGGACCCCTAAACTGGACGGTTTGCTACTCCCCTTGAGCCTCAGTTTCCTCACCTGGAAGAATGTAACTTTTAAGCAGTATTTTAAAGATCAAAGGAGAGAATGAGAAAGGCCTAGAGAAGAAGTAATGAAAAGAGAGAACATTAGGAGGCAGGTTTGGAGGACCAGAGGGCTGTGCGCCTGGCTCCGGCCCCTGCCTGCTCTGGCCGGCCCCTGGAGGCCTGTGTTGTGTCTCTTGGATCGAGGGCAGAGCAGGACCGCAGGGCCCCTCTGCACTCAGCCCTGGCTCTGCCACCTTGCGTCTGGGTGACTCGGCCGGCTGCTCAGCCCCGAGCCTCAGCTCCCTCCACTGTGACATGAGGAGCGCCTTCTGGCCCCGAGAGCTACAGCGCGGCAAACAGGCCCCGGGAACAATGACAGGCACCTGCCAGGCCACCCAGAGCGGGACCAGATGTCTGTGGGCAGGTGATGCCATCTTGCGCAGGCCGTTCAAGGCCAGAGGCACAGGAGGCAGCACCGAGAGCGTGAGCACAGCCGCGGGCTGGCTGGAGCACGCCACCGGCGGGGTCCAGCGGGCGGCAGACTGCGGCCTTTCAGCTGGACCCCCTACCGGCCTACAGGGCCAGGGATTTGCCGACCAAAGTCGAGGGTCTACTCCAGCAAGGGAGCCACATAAGGCGCATCACTCACGCAGCCCGCGGCCGCGGGCCTCGCCTGAGGTTAGGGAGCTCTCCCTGCTGCCGCCTGGCTTTCCTAAGGCTCTGGCTGTATCAATCTCTTTTTTGTGTGTCTGTCAAAGGGCAGCCCCCAAGCCCCCAAATGGGACATAAACAGAACCGAAGTACAACAAACTACTACATTCTCGGCACTGGGAGTGGAAAGCCCTTAGTCTTAAAGTGACAGATGAGTAGGAAATTATTTCTTGCTAAAGAATAATGAAGACCATAAAAGTGCTGTGTGTGTAGATGATTCACTGGAAGGGGTGCATCACCGCCCGCCTCAGGCCTGGCTCCCTCACTCTGTTCCTCTGCTGCCGGCACCCCGCCGCCCCATTCCTGCAGCCCCTGCCCCCTTCTCCCCACACACTCGGAGGGCGCTCTGGGTCTGAGAGTTCTCCACTCCTGTGAAAGGACCCCAGGCCACAGCCGCCAGCAGCAGGGGGCAGGTCCCCGCTGTCTCAGAGCTCAGCATGAGTTGGGGGGGTCCTCTCTGTGATGCCTCCCTGAACACGGACCCAGCCGGAGGGTAGGAAGCCCCATGGGCACCCCCCAACAGGTGCATCTCCTTGTATCCTCTGCTTCTAGCAGCGGCTTCCAGGAGCAGGACAAACAGGCAGGTGCCCAGGGTGTCCCAGCCTGCGTACGCCCAGGGGGCGGTGACCCCATAACATGGAGGAAAGCGCTTCGGCTGACAGGTTGGCGCAACGCGGGGAAACTGGCAAGCCCACAGGCCAGCGAGGGCACGGGTGCGCAGCAGCCCACTAGGAGAGGGCGTCTTTTAAAGGGCGTGCTGATCCCAACTAAGCCCGCATCTGCTTTACAGGAGACCCTTTAGACCCTCTGGCAAAGGAAGCCCGCTGCTCCCAAAGAAGACAAGTGGAAGTCCCTGCACGGCTTGCATCCCGGCCAGGCTACCGGGCCCAAGCACATGGCAGAAACCCAGCTCCAGCTGAAGAAGCACTGACGATACTGGGTTTCTGCCCCACTAGTCCCACCCTGGCCACCCCCCTGCCCCCTACCTTCTCCCCCAGCCCCACTAGTCCCACCACTGCAGACAAGGCTCCTGGGGACTCCCCCGCCCAGGCCCTGGGGAGCTATTTCACACACCAGACTCAAGGGCATTTCTTTTTCCTTTTTCATGAGAAAGTGCATGTTCAGGGTAAGAGTGAATTGTGAACTTTTTTTTTTTTTTACATTGTTCTATTAACCCCTGGCACAGGTCCCTGAGGAGAAGTGTCATGTTCTGGAGGGTTTTTAAAATGTGGAGATTTCAACCGACAGGCTGGGAAGTCAGGACTCCTGCTCCGAGGAGGCGGGGGTGGGGGGGGTGGGGGGGGTGGCAGGGTGGTGGCAGACCTGCGGCTCCTAACGGGGTGGCCGGTGGCCAGGGGTGTGGGAGGAAGTGCTCACTTTCTCACCAGCTCTCCTCTGCCCCCCCAGGGGTCATCTCCAGTCCCCTGGGGCCAGAGGACAGTTTTCCATTTGTATTTGTCAGCTTACTACCTCGAAGCTGGAAAAAGAGATTTAAAGTGTCAGCCAGTGCTGTGTAACTAAACTAGCCACTTGGTGTTTTGAGAGCGTCTGAGAATCGCAGCGGCAGAGAAGAAGACAGAGGGCCACTTCCTGGCTTGCCTACACCTTTCAGGAGGGAGACAAAGAGTGGGCTCAGAGGCAGGTTTGGGGGTGGGGGGGGTGGAGTGGGGGGGCGGCAGAAGCAAGTGGAGGTCTAGTTTCAGCCTCCCACATCACAGGTGAGCTCCGGCCTGGAGAAGTGAGAGGCCGGAGGTCACACAGGAACTTAACTCCTCAGTCCCTGATCCTCAGGCGCAGCAAGGTGGGCTTCAATCGGAAACAGACTCAGTTTTGTTTTAAAATAGCCTCGTTCAGGAGTTGGTTATTTCAAGCCAATAAAGCCTCGCTTTGTCTTAAGCCACTTCAATTATCAGAGGACAGCATGTGTTCTGGTGAACTCCACGGCACTCTGGAACCACGGAAAATTTACAGCCTGAACGTGAGCAGATTACGTTCCAGAGCATCTGTCGTAAAGGCAGGCTTCCCGGTGCAGTCACACACAGATTAAAGCAAAAGCTTGCTAAGCATAAAGAAAGAACAATTATTTGGAGAAGAGAAAAGCTGCTTCGTGATGGCTAAGTCCCGGGACCTGGGAGAGCTTGGGGTTGAGGCCCGCCCACCCTATGCAACAGAGCCTCTGTTATGCAGAGCCTGGGTCCAGCTCACACCCCACCTCCAGCCCCCAGTTAAGTCAGAGCTGCTTTCCTCCCACAAGCCTTGACTTCTGGAGTCAGGTGTCTCATGGCTCCTGGAACCTTCGAAGACAATAATCCCTACACCAGACTGAAGTATGTGGTGGATCCTGACGTGGAGAGGCAAGCCTCAGTACCTCTGTGTATGAGGAATGAAAACTAAGGTTCAGAGAGGTTAGTATATTAGTCCACAGTTGCCCAGCATGTTGGTAAGAGATAAGTAATTCTAGGCTCTTGGATGAGAAAGGGATGAAAGAGTCAGGCAGGCGAACCTGGGTGATGCTGTCCCCCAAAGCTCCCCTGTTAAGCTGGGAGTCGATCAAGTGTCTCAACCTCGGCACTGTAGGCATTTGGGGCTGGGGAGTCTGCTGTGGGGCTTCAGCACCCCTCGTCCCAACCCAGCATCTAGCTGTGACAACCAAACAGGTTGCTGCCATAGCCTAGCGGCCCAGTTTGGGGAAAGCAGCTTTAGCCCAAAACCTCTCCCAGACATGAGCCCCCAGCCCAGGAAGCTGACACCTGGGTAAGAGGGTTTGGGAAAATCAGGGAGTCTGTGGAGCGCCCCACTGGAGGAGTGAGAGGACCCATCCAGGGTAGGCAGCAGGGCACCTAACGGGCAACGGTAATTACATCACAAATCAGAAGGAGGGTTTCCTAGGAGGACCCCTCGAGAGCTGGGCCGTGATGCTGCACTGTGGAGTTTCGGGGGGCCCCAGCAGGGAGTAGGGAGTTATGATAGAAGCTGCTGCTGCTGAAACACCCGCCATGAGGCAGGCACCCTGCTCAGTGACCTAGAGCAGTCCTGTTATCACTCAACATGCGGAAAAGGACACTGAGACGGCAGCGGCCATGCCTTGCTTGAGTGCCTCAGCCCCATCCACAGAGCCAGTCTGTGGGAGGGCACCGGACTGCTCCAGGAGAGAAGCTCACCGGGGGCTGCTGCACGAGGCCCTCGGAGGAGGGCGCTGGCACGGCCTCTGGGCTCCGCTAGCCAGCCACGCGCCCGGTGCCTCCGCGGAGCTGCGTGAGGGTGCGGGCCTCCAGCCTGTGGGCCGGGAGGGGCTGACGCCAGCTGGAACAGAACCTGAGAACACATTAGCGGCGTCTCACTTCCCAGGAGAGCTGGCTCCTCTGCCCAAGCAGGCTTCCTTGGCAGCAAGCAGTGGGGACAAGAGTCCCAGTGTCACACGGAAAAGCCAGTGTTCCCAACAGCAACCAGGGAGGCGGCGGCTGTCCTGGGCAGGAGTCCCGGGCTGCCCGGACCTCGCGGCGTCCACCACCGGGCACCACCCAGGCCCTGATGCACGGCCTATCGGTGTCCCTGAAAGTGGAGGCATTGGGGTCACTCAGGAGTCAGGGGCTGCAGTGAAGAGACAACTTGGCAGGGAAGATGTGCCTGGCTTTGGGGGCGTCCCAGCAGCGGGGTTCCTCCCCAGGGGACCCAGCCCAGCATGGAGGCGGGACCATGGTGGAGCGAAGTACCACTGGGCACTTCAGGGCTGCCCTGCTGCTCCAAATCCCACAGCAGGGGTCTGAGGCCTGAACTTGGCCAGACAGAACCCCAAAGCACGATTTTGCCTGAGGGAACTTCTCTCTCTCTCTCTCTCTGACAGCTGCACTCCAGCCCAGCCAGCACGGCCATTAGACAGGCCAGAAGGGTCAGTTTGTGGCGAAAGGACAAGCATGTTGATTCTGTCCAGCCTGCTCAGGAATGGATCAGAGGCGCACACACTGGAGAGCATCTCGATGAAACTGAGTTTCACCTCATGGCCCCCTGGCCCCGCACAGGGCAGGGAAGCACCCTTGGGGAGCCCTGTCCACCATGCCGGGGTGGGGGGGCTGCTGTCCCCCTGCTGGGCAGCTACTCTCGGATGACAAGGGCAGGACGGAGCAGGAGTCTGCTGGACTCATTACTTGCAGGCAGTGAGCAGCCTGGATTGACCCTCCCAGCCCCCTGAGCAAGACAATGGGTTATAAAAGAGGCTAAAAATACCGCTGGTGGGTATGGGGTTAAAGCATAGCTCTGCAAGCCAGCCACAGCGCTTCAGTGTGAGTTCGATCCCTGGCCCTGGAGGTGTGGCAGACCGCTCCTGACCCACCCGCTGCTCCCCTCAGCAGTGTACTTCGTCAATCTGCCTGTTCTGCCCCGACTCTGTCTCTGGTGACTCCTCTCAGCAACTCTGGCCTGTACCCCCAGTTCTGTATGCATAAAATAAATACATTTATTTAAAAAAAAATACTGCTGCTGAAGAGCCAAATACACTCAGGAGCCTCAGGCCTGAGAACCAACCTGCTCTTCTCCTCAACTGGGCACCTGGGCCCTCTGGCCGGCCAGTCCCCGCATCCTGAGACCTGCAGCCAGGGCCCTGCCCCTCCTCCCGGATGCAGGAAGGATGGTGGGTTCCTGCCAGGGCGTGAGAACCAGCAGAGGCTGCCCTGGTTTGGGCATTCACCACTTTCTAGCGTGTTTGCTTAGTTGGTGGATGACATTTTGAGGGGTCCCCACGTGGGCACCCAGTTTCCCTCCCAACCTCTTCCATGGTCATTTGCTCCCTTTCTCCTAAGCCAACTTCTCCTCTGACAGGTTCTTACTGAATGAATTTTTTTTAAAAGTTTAAAAATAAGCTCAGATAAGAGTCATAAAGCTTTAGCCTGCACCATTAAAACTGATTTGAAATAGGAGAGTCAGATTTTTCAGGTGAGAATTACAGGGTTTGTGGATTAGGGAGAAAACCAAGACTCCCTTATTTTTCTTCTGTAAGGATTAAATTGATATTTGCTTGTACAAGCCAAGAGCAAAAAGACTCGGCCGGTTCTCCTGACAGCCATTTATACATCCAAGTGTGGCAGATTTATCAGTCTAAAGCAGCAGAAAGAGAATTCAGAACATGGTACATCAGAAATAAGTTCTACATGGTCCCAAACTGAGCTGCCTTTTGTTAGAAGCACCTTGCTGCAGGGAGATTTGGTTGGCCACAGAGTCGAGCAGAAGATGTCTGATGTCTCTGTGGGGCGACCATGCGCTCCCCACAAAGGCCCTAAAATAAACTTGCAAACCTCAGAAGCCACAACTGCACAGAAGCAGCCCGAGCAGCGGCACCCTGCAGAGGCGGCTCCTCCCCACAGGCCTCGCAGGGAGCACTGGGCGCTGCTTGGGCAGCAAAAGACTGAACTCCTGCCCGCTGTGGGCCGGACCCCTCAGCTCTCGGCCAAGCACACACGAGTTCAGCAAGGTCACAGCCCCACACAGAACCAGAAGCGTCCTCAGCCATCGCTGGACGCAGAGAAATAGCTGGGGAGGAGACAGTGCTGAGGCTGATCTGCAGAGGCAGACGGCTCCTGCCTCGTGGCGGAGACCGGCCTCGGGCCCGTGGTATGGGGAGACCCGCCCCAGGACCCTCGTCCATGGGGTCGCCAGTAGTCAGGCCCTCTGCCTGAGAGTCAGAAGCTGGCTCTGTCCCCCCACCACAGCCACTGGCAGGTCCTCTTGGGAGCCAGACCAGCCATGGGCAAAAGGCAGCTTCTTAGTCCTCTGTAGGTGAAAAGCAATGAGACCAGAAGCACTCAATGCTGGACTTTACTCTGTCTCAAGGGGGCACTAGAAAGGTCCCAGAGGCTTCCGTCAGATGCTTGCAGCTGGAGAGGGGCAGCAAGCAAGCTCACAGAACTCCAGGAACCCAGAGTGCCCCCTTGAGAAGAATTTGGGCTCCACCAGTCAAGAAGCCAAGGTATGTTCATGCCACAACAGAACCACAAATACTGATGGGAGGGCCTGGAAGCCCTGAAATAGCTCTTGGCCGTGAACTGACTGCAAGGCCATGCAGCAGAGGGGCTGCAGGGCTGCTGGGATGGAGGTGACAGCTGGGCTCTAGGGCAGGTGCCCCAGGCAGACGCTAAGGTCTCCACCTCAGGGCTCAGAGCAAACAGACCCGCCAGCCTGAACTTCGGAACCAGTAAGAAGGGCTGCCCAGCCCCAAGACTGGGGGGAGTCAGTATGAACCAAAGATCTCTCAGAAGTTGCTGGCAAAGTCCAAAATCCAAGGACTTCTTTGCCTATGGGGGGGTTCAGTCAAGAAAGTCAGCAGACAGCGGTGGGCCCCCCTGCGCCCACCTGTGCCCCCACCTGCCCCATGCAGAGGAGAAGGCTGGTGATGGGACACCCATGCTGCTTCTCCAGTCCTCCCCACACCGTGGGGCCCAACTGCGAGGGAAACACTCGGGGTTTCGGCTCTGCAAGAGGCGTTGGCACACTCTGCATGGCGTCCTCGCAGGCGTCTGCACAAGGACAAAGGCGAAGCCGCAGAGCCCCCGACCCGCGACCCGCTCAGCCTGCACAGCCGGCCGAGAACTCGCGCCAAAGGGCCCTCGGAGGCTCAGCACTGCCGGACGGCTCGTGCAGGGCGGCCGGGAAGGTGCGTGCTTTGAGTGAAGGGAAAGCTCGAATCAAGACTAGGCACCTGCCTGGCATGAAGGTTGCAAGCAGCGCTCGCAAAATTCCCAAGGAAACGCGGCAGGCAGGTTGCGCGGCAGGAAGCAGGAGACAGGTAGTCAGGGCAGAGTGACAGTCAGGGAATCGGTGTGATGACAATTAGCCAAGTTCTGCTCTGCTTCTCTTTACAAAGAAAACTTCCCTTCTCTTTGCTCTTGGAATGCTGTGTGAGAAGAGAGACATTTCCATGGCAACCACATACACATTTAGTGATGTGTCACTAAATTTGTGTGTGCACAAAGGCACATTAGGAGACTTTTTCAATGTGGCAAGAGAAATAGATTTTCATAATTGAATGCTGCCCTCAAGTAGAATTTACCATTTACTGAAAGTGGAGGCTGCAGGAGAAGAGGCTAACTCGGCCTCTGCAGAATGGAGGCTCGACCCCAAAATCTCAGCTGACTTCAGGTGAGGGCTCTCTGGTGGGGGTCTGATGCCCAGAAAGGGGCACAGAAAGACTGGCCATAGTCAGGGGCCATGACAGCCTTCGCCAGCCAGGGGAGACAGACACATCTCACGTGCGCTCAGAGCCCAGGGAAAGGAAAAGCTACCCGCCGACCACCCGAGACGGCCCAGAGCCCTGCCCGGGTCTTTAGCACCTTGTGACCCCAAGGCCACCGTCTGTTCTGACAGAGACGCAGGGAGAGATTCACCAATACCAGACGGCTTCCGAAGGAGTGGGATGCAATAAAGAGGATGCCGACGAGGGCCGCACGGTGGGGCTTTGCAGGCCGCTCTCCCTGAGCCTCAGCCTCTGAACTGGGGGTGTGCTTCCTGCCCACAGGTACGTCGGGGAGCCAGAGGATGCAGAAGCAGCGCTGCTCCGCTGACGTGCTGGTCATTGACAAGGCTGCTTACCAGGCTGCACTGACTGGGCCCAGGTGCCCCAGCGGAGGCGCCCGCCAGGTGCAGGCCTGGCCCCGGAGCGTGGCCATGGCAAAGGGCCACCCCAGCTCTGCACGCTCCTGCATGTTATGGAGCTCTGATTCCAGGTCTTTCCATGAACTGGTATGACATGGGGTGAGAGGACAACCCTGTGAGCGCTGAGCCCCGAGACTCTGCAGTCGGCCTGTCTGGCCCTCCCGGTCCCACCTCAGTCCTCAGAATAGCAGCCAGGAGGCCTGGCGAGTCACGACACACACACAGAACTCCAAAGAGTCGTTCCACCTGCTTGCCACTCCCAGCCCGGCCAATCTCTCTTCTCCCTCCACTCAAGCCAGACATTGGTCTCCGCTCCCCAGGGAAGGTCAAGCCACCAATTAAAGCAAACAGGAGACGCTAAATCAGGCTTTGGAGTTCCCAAGGGTCAGGTGATGGCAATGAGAGGTTTTCAAGAATAGTTCTGACCACGTGTGACCTCATCTCGCGTGCCTGATGAGAACATAACCTCATGGGGGTGGGGGGGGGAGTGGGACAGCCGTCTCAGTCTCAGGAGTTAAGACACGGCACCTCCATACTAAAGTGCCCCCTCCCCTCAACAGGGTGCCCCCTCCCCACAACAGCCTAATCTGTGGCTCAGCCTGCCCGCTGCATCTGTCTGTAACCTGGTTTCCCAGATGCGGCCACACCACTGTCATCCCAGACCCAGGGTCTGACAGCTCACACCTGCCCCACACGCCACCGAGATCGGCCCCCCCAGCCCAGCAGGGGGCCTCAGATTTCCCATCACTCCCATCCCCCTGAGTTGGAGAAGGCTAACCTGCTCCACCTCCCCAGGCCTGCGTCCCTCTCTGTTCGGCCCCAGCCAGCCTACCCAGAGGCTCCCCCAGATAACTGTTTTGGGGCTGGCATCCTTGTTCCAAAAGTCACCGTGGGTCTGGAACACCACTGAGCGGCACTCTTGAGGAGCGGTCTTGGCAATTCCGCGACACGTTGGACCTAGAATTACAGACAGCCCAGCAATTCTACTTCTAGGTATGTACCGAAAATAATTGAAAACAGATACCCCCTCATGTGTACGTGATATTCATAGCGATATTATTCATAACAGCCAAACGATGGCAATATCCCAAGTGTCCATCAACAAGCGAATGGATAAACAAAATGTGGTACATTCAAACGATGGAATAGTTTCAGACATAAAAGAAATGAAACTGAAGCCTGCTGTGGCATGGATGGACCGCAAGACACCCCAAGGCCACAGACAGTGTGACTCCACTTACATAGAATACGCAGAACAGAAAAAGCCGCGGAGACAGAAAGCAGACTGGGGACCGCCAGGGGGTGTGGGGCAGGCTAAGGGGAGAGGCTGCAGGTGCAACATCGCAGGGTTTCCGTTTGGAGAGGTGAAAAGGTTGTAGACTAGGGGCTCCCTGGTGGTGCGAGGGGTTGAATCTCAGCACCGGGAAGCTCTCCACAGCCCCTGCAACACAAGTTCGATCCCCGGCCAGGGAGCTGACCCACATGGCGCAGCAGACCTCTCCTGACCCACCCGCTGCTCCCCTCAGCAGTGTTTCAGTCCATCTGCCTGTTCCACTCCCCACTCTGTCTCTGGTGAGTCCTCACACTTTCCCATACCTCTGGCCTGCACTCCCCAGCTCTTATATGCACAAATAAATAAATCTTTAAAAAAAGGTTCTAGACTAGACAATGGTGATGGCCACAAAACATCACGAATGTACTTAACATTACTGAATTGTACACATGAAGGTGGTTACGCTGAAATTTTTGTTGCATATATATTGCGCACAACGTTTAAAAAGTGAACCCAGACCCAGATCAGTCTCTACAGTTCTCTTGGTGCCACCCAGCAGCCTCTGCAATCTTTGCTCATTTGAGATTGTGCAGTTTCTGAAGTCCCAGGACCGGAGAGGACGTGCTGGTTTCAGGACGGGGGAGGCAGTGCCGGCTGGGGCCGTCGATCTGGGCCCGGCGGGGCCGCCCCTGCTAGCAAAGGGCACCAGAAGCCGATGCTTGCAGCTCAGCTGCCGGTACACTCAGAGCCTCCATCACCCTGCAGCATGGCAGGCAGAAAGGAATGGAAACTCCTTTCGGCTTTCTGGCCCTCTCTGAGGAGGCCACGCGAGCCAATTTTAGACTTGTTGAAACCGGGCAGCTGCGGAGCAGAAGACACCCCACATTCCCAGTTCCACGATGAGAAACCGGAAACACCAGCACCGGCCACATTTCCCTGTGACCCCAGGGAGACAAAGAGACCTGAAACTCGATGTGGAGATGCTCAAACCACTACTGGAAATGTCAGAATGACTCAGGCAAGACAGAAAAAGCCAAAGAAGCTGCCGCCAGGGGACTGCTCTGGCACCCGAACTTTCGGGGTTTTCTCTAGACACACAGCCCAGCCCTGTCTCCAGTCCAAGCTGAGTCAGGAGGCAGAGTGGCTGCTGAGGCTCAGATGTCAGGAGGAAACCAGGGAGGGAGCCAGGGCAGGCTGCCGTAGCCGGCCCACAGGGTGGCACTTTCTGCAGATGCCCCTCCCTGCAACGACCAGAGCTGGGTCTAGAGACCACAGCCAGTGAGCAGTGGACCCGGCCCTGCCTGAGAAGACTGCTGGTATCTATCCGGCCACTACCAGCTTGTGGTCACAGGGAGAGGACTGGCTGTATCTTCAGCACTGCACAATCTCTTCCTTTCCTGACAGTGATGAAGATTAAACGATGCCTTCTCCCACCACCGTGGCTTCCTCCCTCACTGATGAAGGAGCCGGCCTGTGAGCCCTTCGTGTGGGGCCAGTCCTGAGACCTCGTGTCCAGGAAGGAGGCGGGGGGAGAGGCTCCCAGGGCTCTGCAGAGACCAGGCAGGCAGAAAGGTCATACGGCCCCACCCCCGCCCCTCTCCCAGCCCTCCGAGGCTGGCTGCTGAGCTCTCAGGGGAGGTCTAAAAGCTGACCGCTCAGAGCATCCAGCCCTCCTCAGCAGACATGCCACCCGGTATCGAAGGGGAGAAACAGGCGAATTCTTGACACCAGCAAAGGAAGAAAGCTTAGCCACGGCCCTAGGGAGCAAGAAGGGGCCGCAAGCCGGCATGAGGCCGAGATGCCCGGGGCTCTGTGGGCAGCATGGAGCAGGGGAGGGGGAGGCTGGACATGCTCTCTTGGTCCTTCAGCCACCGGATTCTCCCCAAATATCTGATTCCTCTTTAAAACACTGGTGCTCCTGAAAGTTACCCAGCCCTGTGCGTTTCAGTCCAGGTGTTCCCTGAGGGTTCTGCACTCTCGCCTTCCACCCCTGGCAGGCTGTGCTATGCTGCCACACCTGCATCCTCCATCTGTCATCCCAGCCTGCACCTCTAACCACCTACATTTCCCAAGCAAATCATTTTTATCCTGTCCAAAGTCCGGGGCCTTCTTCCTTCCCGGATTTCTCCCTGTCCACACTCACTAATGTCCATCTCTTTCAGGTGGAAACGTTGGCCATTCCAAGCTTCACCTCCGATACTTCTGGATGCAGCACACGGAGAGTCTTGCTACTGGCAAGCCCTCTGGTACTGTCCACATTTGTGGGAAACGCCAACACTTCCCCCAAGCGCCCATCACGTTGACGTCACTCCCAGCCCTCCACTCGCCCCTCTATTTCAGCATCTCCATGGGGCCTCGCTGGTACACACGGACATCGCACCCTGACTCGGTGCTCCTGAGAGCGGAAGCCCAGTCGGTACCCCTCAGCAGCCAAGGTGCAGCCTAGCGTACAAATGCAAAGTGAATTACGGAAAAAGTTGAACTGAAACAAAACAGAGAAGGGGCGGGTAGTCAAAGTTCCCCTCCCTGCATTATCAGTTCATTTCAAAGAGTCCGGCTGGGACCTGTTGGACAACTACTTTTCCAGCGCAAATCGGATCAGCAGACTCCGGCAGTCACTTGAAGGCAGTGTCTAGAACAAAACAACGGGGTGGGGGGGTGGTGGTGGAAGTAGGGCCTGAAAGGGGGTGGGACTGAGGGCTGCATCGAGAGGAAGCCGGGGGAGAGAGGAAGAGCCAGAGAGCCCCAGGCCCTCTCCCACCCAAGAGCAGCCTGCAGCTGGGACCGTGCATAAGTGACTCCGCATCTAATTAACCATTTCAGACTCCACTGCACACGAGAAGAAACCTGCGTCCCCCACGGAACTCGGCAAGTGAGTCGTTTCCAACTAATCTATCACCACGGCGTCTGGGTACCTCAGGAAGATGAAATAAGCCCAGTGCATAAACGAAAACCAATACACAAACACCCGTCTCCCCTCACAGGCCTCCCGGAGGCCGCGGCCACAGCCATCTGCCAAGCTCCAGCCTCGTCCCTGCTTCCTGCAGCCAGAGCCTGTGAGTAAGCACGGTTTAATAGAAGATTTAACAACAGAAGGGAATTTCTTCTCTGAAGTCTGACTCTCCGATAAACGCGCCTACGCGGAATGTCCACCCCTTAAAGCCGGAATGAAAAAAATTGGATAAATAGGGCTGGTTTTACAGGCTGTATCAGCCAGTGAATTTGTTAGAAATATTTGGGACAGTGAAGAAAGGTTGCAAGTTGGCAGTAGTTGAGAATTCAAAGGCCTCTTGCCTGGAAACGGGGCTTTCTCGAGGCCTATCCCCGAGCTGTGGCAAGGACACAGCCACCAATCGATGGCATGGCTGCCGCAGAGGTGGCCAGGCGAGGTCAGAACTGATCCACCCTGCACGGCAATTCTCAGGCTGTGTTCCATCCATGGCGAAGGTGACAGGAAATCACAGACCCGCTGCCTGGGTCCAGCTCTTTCTCTTGGCCTATATTTTCCTCCTCCTGAGCATCTGTTACTTGATCCCCAAACAGCCACGTGGAAAGTCTGCAGCATTAACTGGAAAGCAGCAGCAGACACAGCCACAGAGGGAGGGCAGGGGCCTTTGGGAAATCTTCTGGGCAGGCAAATATTTTCATTTCAGATGCTTATGTCCTGCCTGCTCCCCTAAAAAAGGTTTAAGTGGGACAGGCAAGTATTTATGCACCTAGCCAGCACCGCCCTCCCTCCCTATGTATGGATGCTGTGGGAAGTGAGTCAGACGCTATGAAATTCCCTAAAGCCAAAGGTCTTTCCTTCCTTACCTTTCTGTCTGCTGGCTGAGCCTTCAGGGTACAACAGAGGCTCAACAGATTGGCGATATTGGCAATGCCTTTTTCTGAAAGTTTTTTAAAATCCATGTCTTCTCTTGATCCTATTAAGAGCATACACTGTTCATTCTAGAAAATTCAGTTTTAATTGACTGAGTCTATTCCCCAGTTCTTTCTTTTTCTTACTCTACCCTAGACTAGGTCTTAAGAGAGAGAAAATTTCCAACTCTGTCTGGTGAGAGGGAACTGTAGCCAGAAGGGCAGAGCATAGGTGAAGATAAAACTACCAATGGTTAATTCGAAAGCATGACCGCACAGGAGAACCACCAAGAAGAGGGAAATTCCAGGGCTCAGGCTGCACCCCAGATCAATTAAGTCCAAATTTCTGGGACAAGAACTTCGGTGTCAGTATTTATGCAACCCCCTTGGGTGATTCCAGACTTCACTAAAGGTTAGAATCCTGGCTCAAGATTTGTGAGACCAGCTGTTTTGAATGTGCTCCTACCAAGGCTATCAATTTCATTTCATTCCTTCCCAAAGTGAAATATCTTCCTCTAAATCATCACCCATGAGCCCTTAGATGATGTCAAAGCAAGAATGTCAACCTGAGTCCGGGGAGGAGGTGTAAGTCAGCAGCACATCACAACTGAAACTGGTGGGCCTGGAGCTGGTCACTGCCTTTTTTTAGCCACCGGGCAGAAGGACAGTCCTGTCCCCATACGCCACCAGAGCTGTTGTGGGGCTCAGCTGAATTCTTACCCAGAGACCAGAGCTCTGTAAGAATACCACAACACAAGGAATTTTTGATTTGTTCATGAGGAGTGAATATCAGTTGAGCCCAGGCCCCACTCTTGCCAAAGCAGACCCCTGGGATTCTCCCTGGGGATTTTAAAGACTTTGGGGCTGGGGGGTGGGGTGGGAACAGAGACCAGAGTCAGAAACTCCTTTCCTAACAGGCAAGAAGATATCACAAACTGGAATTCTGCTCCCACTGATGCCAAGTCTAAGAGCACTCTACTCAGAGCACAGAGAACCATATTTTGCTTTAATCTAATCCAGTGCCTAATCACAGGAAATGCTTAGTGTTGTTTGTCCCCCTCTGTCCCATCTGGATTGAAGCCACACAGTTACCTTTTTAGTTACTCAAAGATCAATAGTCAAAGACCTCCTGGCATGATGATTAGGAAGGTACTCCACAACCTCTGAGAGAATATGAGAGTGGGGTCTCTGAGAGAACATGAGAGTGGGGTCTCTGACAGAACACGAGTGTGGGGTCTGAGAGAACACGAGTGTAGGGTCTGAGAGAACACGAGTGTGGGTCTGAGAGAGCATGAGTGTGGAGTCTGAGAGAACATGAGTGTGGGGTCTGAGAGAGCATCAGCGTGGAGTCTGAGAGAACATGAGTGTGGAGTCTGAGAGAGCATCAG
>NW_004567109.1:11764119-11773582 GCF_000260355.1 Condylura cristata | reverse complement strand
TGAGAGAACACGAGTGTGGGGTCTGAGAGAACATGAGTGTGGGGTCTGAGAGAGCACCAGCGTGGAGTCTGAGAGAACACGAGTGTGGGGTCTGAAAGAACACGAGTGTGGGGTCTGAGAGAACATCAGTGTGGAGATTTTACCCCTTACATAGCTACACACCCAGGAAGGCCTATGTCTGAAACATCCAGGAAAGTCTCTAAACTGAGCTGCTATATTTCTGTCAAAACATGAACTTTCTTACTATAAAGGATTTCCTGATACTTTGAAGTAGCAAAATGGATTGTATTTTACTGGCTGTCCTCTAAAAGGTTCAGTTCTGAAAACAAAACTAAGGTCTTCTTTTCCCATTGATTCTTATAATTAAAAACCAAGACTACTCCAGAGTTCTGTAAGGCATGTGACAGACATTTAGAATAGCTTCTGGGAGAATTGGAAAGGAGGAAGATTTGCTGATTTAGGTCAAGAAAATAAGTCCAGAAAAACAACAACAACAACAAAAAGGTGCCAAAATGTCATCCCAGGAGATCAGCATTTACTTGGCAAAGTTTAGGATTAACCTCTGAAAAGCTCATTCCAGGAGTAAAAATGGGAGGAAAAGATTTTAAAAGGAGATTTGTAACTTACTCAATACCTCCTCTCACCCCAAATGAGACTAGTGAAATTAGAGGCAGCTTTTGCGATAAAATACACCATTTACTTCATGTTGAATATTTCAGAAAAAGGAAAGAAGAGATCAGATCTTATAGAATGAACCTTGGAAATCCTTCAGCCATATATTTAGCTTCCTTCTCTTTAGTTCTTCAGAAATCTGGCTTACATGAACAGTTTTTTTATTGAGGGGATTTACAAAACAAATTTTAAAAAGTCATCAGACTTAAGGTAAGGAGCCCAGAGAAAATATTTAGCAGGTTAAAAAAATTCTGACAGAAAGGTTATACTATCTGGAAAACCACAGATACCTATCAATATTTCTTCTAATACCTAAAATCAGGTGAGCAAAAATGCACAAGTATTTTAAGATGACATCAACCAGAAATTAGGGGCACCTCTGAGAATTGAGATATATTTCATGATTGTAATACCAATTACCAAAATACAGGAGAATCTTTAAATATCTAAATGGCATAAAAATATATGTATCAAAGTCATTCGCAACCTACTCAAAGTGTGCTTATTTGTAACTTACATATAATGCTAACAAGCTAGACTGAATGTTCTCTAGCCATCTGCAGGTTAGAAAATAGGAAAAAAGGAAGAGTAGAGAATAATGTAGCCAGAGGACAGAATAATGTACTGACAGCTGTAACAAATGATTGCTGACTGCCTAACTGAAAGGGGCAGGGTTTTTTCAAAACAGAGGCCTTCAGAATCTCAAAAAGTATCATTCAAAGTAGCACAGAATTAGATAAACAAGTAGACACATGAAAATATAGGAAAGTATGACCCACAATCAGGAGATAAAACAGCCAGTAGGAACAGACCCAATGATAACAAAGGTGTTGGAAACAGCAAAGACTTTTTAAAAGGCTATTATAAATATACCTTAGAGTTTAATGGGAAATAAGGAAACAATGAGTGATAGAATCAAAAACAACAGAGAAACAAAAAGGGGAATCACCCAAATGGAAATTCTAGAAGTAAAAGAACATCTGAAATTAAAAATTCACTGGATAAGCATATTGACATACTGAATACTACCAAAGAAAAGGTCAGTGAACTTGAAAATATACTATAAATTAGCCACACCAAAGCACACAGGGAAAGAGATTGAAAATGAATACAGGCTTATTCATTGAGCCTCATGGAAAATATTAAGCTACCACATATGTAACTGGTATCTAAAAGAAAAAAGGTTTTTCCTGTAAAGAAAGAAAAGTCAACTTAACATTCTATATCCAACAATAATATCCTTTTTCAAGTGAAGGAAAACTGGAGACATTCTCAGATAAACAGACTGTAAGAATTTTTCCAGCAAACCAGCATGACAAGAAATGCTAAAAGGAATCTGTTTTTTAGGCTGAAGGAAAAATGATACCAGATAGAAATTCAGGCAGGTAAGAAGGAATGAAGACCTAACGGTAAGTATATGGGTGAGTAAAAAGTCTGTGGTTTATTAATTTCTTTGAGAAAATTGACTGCTTAACGCAAAAATAGTATCAATGGTTTAAGAGGTTTACAACATGTAGAAACAGAACATGGAACAATAACAGAATGAAGATCAGAAGAGAAGTGAACGTAGACAGATTGTTGAAGGAGAGTAAAGAAGGCAGACAGGAGAGAATTAAGGTCAGAGCTAGCAGAAGAAAAGAAACAATGAGAAGTGAACATCCATAAAATTTGAATGTGAATGAATATAACAAAAAGATCAAAAGTTGGTTCTAAGAAAAGAGAAATAAATGGCTAAACTACTAACTAAATAATTTTTTAAAGATTTAGTTATTTATGCATACAGAACTGGGGTACAGGCCAGAGGTGCAGGGATGGTAAGAGGATCACCAGAGACAGAGTGGGGAGCAGAACAGGCAGATCGTGAAGTACACTGCTGAGGGGAGCAGCAGGCGGGTCGGGAGAGGTCTGCTGTACCAGGTGGCCTCCTCTGGGGCTGTCGGGTATCGAACTCATGCAGAAGTGGCTTTAGCTTCTTAGTGCTGTGCTTTAACTCACTGCACCACCAGGGAGGGCCCTAACTAAATAATTTTTAAAAATGAAGCACAGAAACCGATCACTGATATCGGGAGTGAAAGAGGGCGTACCACTGCTGGTCTACAAACTTTGAAAAGAAAATGAAAATGAATTCCATACCTTAGGTGAAATAGATTCACCGCAAGCAAAACTGGCAACAGTTACATAGCTCTGTATATCTGTTAAAATAACAGCCTTAACTGAATAACTTTATACTGTTACAGTAACTGAATTAAAACAGGCACACATCCTCTAAGCCTAGATGGTTCTAGTGATGAATTTTCTCAAATACTTAAGAATATTGGCATTCCATAAACTTTTTCAGAAACTGGAGAGCACATCATTTCATTATTTTGTGAGGCCAACACAATGCTGTACCAAACAAGCAAACAGAGGCCTTAGACAAAAACTATGGACCAACCTCCCTCAAAACTATAGCTTAACAGAGATGCAAAGTTCTTTAAAAAATTTAGAAAAATCAAGTGCAAGTTTATCCTGCATTTAAGAGAGCCACAAATATGCTTCCTCAGTTATTAGCCAGGCCCCAGGGTGGGGTGGGGACGGATGAAGATGGGGGGGGGCACTGAAGCACTGAAGTCTTTGAGTCCTCAGAAATTTTTGAGGAGTCTCCAATTAGGTTTCTTACCATTACCTGTGATGAGAATAAGCTAAGAAAGGCTGTCCTTTCCCCCAAATTGAGCAAACCCTTGATTGTGAGGTTTGGCCCTGATGTAGTGAAAAATCGAGAGTCGGGGCTTATTGTTGGAGCATGTCTGCTCCTTGCCAGCTGCGGGGGTTGGGGGGAGGTGCACAGGGAAGGAACAACAAAGCCTGGGTTCAGGATCTCATCTGCGCCACGCATGACCCCTCCATCCTTTCTGTTTCTTTTTTCTCTCTATAAAATTTCATTGACTTACAAAACGATGTAAGTTAGATGCATCTTAGCGTCTGTGTGTGTATAAGCTTCACCTCACCCACCACCAAAGTTTAGCCCACCAGTCCGATACCCTCTCCCCTACCCACCTTCCTCCTCCCTCCCACTTCCCCCTCCAGGAATCCTATTTTTTTCATCAAGTCTGAGTTTCACAGTTCCTCTGCTTGGGTTAATGACCCCTCTTGTAAAGTCATGTCATAAAGACCCATGAGGAAATTCTTCTCATAAATCCTGCCCTCACCAAGGCCTCCCTGACCTGGCTGATGACAGTAGGTAGAGTACTTCCTCGGTGCCACCAAGCAGACTCAGCTTAGGAAGTGGAGGAAGGTGCCTCCTGGCCACAGGCTATTCCCAAGGGGCAGGTGTCCACCAAGGTGGCCGAACAGCTCCCTCGCACAGGCGTTCCAGTCTGCGAGCCTGATTTATTTTTTTCAATATGAGAAAAGATATGAGTCCCTTTGAGCAAAGCATGCCTGATATATATCACGATATTTATTTTTGGTGGAGTAATGGATCAGTCTTCTGGGAAAGCGAGAGAAAAGGCATTTCTTGAGTTCGGATGTAAATCATTCACTCTGAAAACCACTGGGGAATCTATATTCTCACACCCCTGCTAACTATGCTGTGAAATAAACAGCTGACTTTTAAAAGTCATTGTACTATTTGTTTCTAGACCTGACACTAAGCAGCCTTAAGGAGATGAGGCTTCAGTGTTCCTGGAATGCCCACACCCAATTCCCCAAAATGCTGGAGCAATTCAGAGTGAAGGCAGAGATTCACCCAACTCTGGTCCTACGCCTGGTGGGGACATGCTCTGAGCTTTATTCCATTTGCAGCGCTCAGTTCTTGGGCTGAGGAGTGTGGCTGGGCTGAGGCGCGCAGGGTTTCCCATGGGACCTGCCCGGTTACTGCAGGCCAGCCTTCCTGTCTATATTAAGTGTGTAACAGACCAGGACAGGTGTGAAAGTGAAGAATGGGGCAGGGGGAAGGAAACAATGTTCAATGGATTTTCAACTTAAACAGAGCGCCTGGAGGGAAAGCCATTTAAATCTGAGGTGCTCCTAATATGAATTATCCCGAGTAGCTCACAGGCTCAGATTCTTATGCTACAAAGAACAGAACCTTTTAATTCTCCTACCTGTCCCTGGCTCTAACAAAGATAAATCAGATATACAGAGAAACCACACATGACTAACGAACCAGCCTGTTAATGGGGAGCAAAGATCACATGCTAAGATGACTTACTCAGACAGTCACCTATCCTAACCGGCAGTCTCCTGGGGCTCAAGAGTAGCAGGCCTGAGGACAAGAGCTGGGCTCTTGCTGACAAGTCACAGGCCCCCGAGGCACTCGGACATCCCCAGATGTCTCATGATACCTGGGCAGGAACAGTTTTTCTCCTGGGTGCCACTTCCTCACTCCCTTCAAGTTAGACTTGCAATCGGAAAGTTACTGCAACTTATAAAAGACCTCTTGGGTCATGAAGCAGTGAAGGCCCCCAAACTCACTGACTCCTATTTTAGGAAGAAGACCCAGGCTTTACCACCAGCAACCTTGTTAGTTTAGATCTTTTCTCTCAGTACGTGCTCAGGTATCTATCCTCACTATTCTAGGTGCTCAGGCAGATCGGGAAACAAGACAATAAGCAGGTGGGAGAGATGAAGAGTCCCCTAAACACCAGCCTCGTCACTTGACGGGGATACCGTAGACGCAGTGATAGACAGAAACGTGCCCTAAGGACAGCGTGGCTAGGATGGAACCTGGCAGGATTCTCAGTGGGAATGCCACACCACAGTTACGGGATCCACGGAGGGGGAGGGGTGAATTCAACCCACTTCACATGGGCTGAGGGCAAGCCTGATCTAATACCGTGATTTCACTGCCTCACCCAGACTGCCCAGTTCCTTTCAGCAAAAGGCTCCTTCACTGGAAGGGACAGCTGAGGTTCCCCAGATCAGCAACCAGGCCCATTACCGGGAGACAGGAAGTCTGAATCCTTTTATTGGGATGTAACCCTGACAAGCTCTACACTCACTCCCAGCTCTTGTCTTGAGTGAGAAGTCTATTAACCGTAAATCTGAGAAACCGAACTGTGGTCAAGTTCCCCTGTGATAATCACACCAAGAATTTCCTGAACGATCATCAGAGCTGAAAGTGACGGCTCCTAAATACGCATTTTAAGTTCGTATCAAGCCCGTCGTGCTCCACGATCCTGAGCTGAGGTTCTGCCACTGCCCACTTCCATCTCGAAAGCTCGATATGGTGATACGAAATTAGTTAACTGATAACATGAGTGAGTATAAACTCCTGGTTAGGTGCTAGGCATATGGCAGAGAATGCTGCCACCACCATTAACAACACCCCACTGCCCCCCACTTCATAGCGTGTTGAACGCTGAGCTGGGAAAAGCCCTGCTGCAACGGAGCCCATGATCAGACTGGGCCCACTCGGGAGCCAGGTCTGGAGCAAGAGTGCATGTGACCCTCAGCCTGTTCTGTGAAGGCAGAATAGGCCTGGGCAGGAGAGGAGGTGGCTTGCCCAAATTCAGACAGCTGACAGGGAGCTGAGCCTCCAACCCATGCTTTCTCAGTCTCCTTTCCACCTCACTGCTTCCTCCAAGGTTCCCAAAAAATGTGAACCAAGAATTGTTGATTCTAGTGTCAACAGTTTCCTGATCCACGGACACACAGGCCATGTAGTATCGACCCATGTTAGCGAAGATCTCGATCCCACACCCACCCTGGGGCTCGAGGGCTCGAGTGTTCATAAATATACCTCGTGGCTCTAGAGCCCGCTCGTCCAGTAGTCACTCACCCTCATTCATCACCGCCTCTGACTCTCTCTTGTTATTCACTTTCACTTAAAAAAACTCGTCTTATAAGAGCAGAGTCCTGTCTATCTGATGTTCATTCCCCTCTGTTCCTGGGGTCTAATCAATTCATGTCTGGAAATAAACAAGCCAGAGAGGAAAGCAACTGTCCCTTTATGGAAACTGGCGCTTTTCTAAAATGAGCTACCCCGGACACACCACAGACAGAAATGTAAATGAGAAGGCAACAGAGACAGAAGTCACATGTGCTCCTTATCAGGTGTGACACCAGGGCTTAGGTGTTAACAGCTAAACCAAAAACTCTGCCAACTCTGCCCCATTTTTTCATGTGTGTTTTTTTTCAGGGGGGTGGGGAGGGCACAGGGATCACACTTAAGAAGCCTAAAGAGACAATAGGTCTCAAAATAGAACAGTGCCTGCATGCAGCTCCCTCCCTTTGGGGAGCTTAAGGCTTTTAAGCATATCAACTGCAGGTGCATGTGAGCAGGCCTCCGGTTACTACAACCACAGAGACCTGCACACAACATGTTACTTACACCCACCTGCAAAGCAGAGTCTGCACACTCCCTGCCACCCACTTGGTGGCTGCAGCAAGTCACCACTCTTGACCTCTGCTGGCAAGGAAGTTGTCTTTGTCTAGAGGGACAGAGCCATGTCCCCACTAGCCAGCCCACCCTCCCTACCCAAGCCCAGGCTTACAGTAATGGGCCATATCTAGTTGTGAATGCAGGAAGCCCCTCTTCTGAAGAAAGAGAAGTTAACTCTTATCTTTTGGGGGAGCCTTTTAAAATCTAATGGCAGCCCTAGAACCCCATGAAAATACATACAGTTTAAATATAATGTTACTGGGGGTTACTGCCCTCTGAGAAGACCTGGAGGCAGGCGTCTAATGTGTTCAGGGACAGCTTTGAGAAACGGAGCTGTAGGGGTCCAGGCGAGTATTCAACAGCACAGTGTCTTAACCAAAAGTGGAGAAATTATGCTCTTTCTTAGCTGCTGCAAGGTCCAATTAGTGTTTGAGGTTTCAACAAGAATTTGGAAGCTGAGAGCACATCATTTGTAGCATGCAGTACACACACACAGGCCCTTTTGATGGTTTCCTATCTTGACCTCACAAAACATCTTGCACTTGCTAATGAAGACACAGTCTCCAAATGGGCCTTAGTGCAGAAGGGCTGGAGAACAGCAGAGATAGGACGTGGGGGAGAGATGGGTGCTCGGAGGGAGGACAATCTGGGCAGAGAGAGAGAGAGGACGGCCAAACTCTGCAAGGCTCTGAGTAGGTCTTGGCAGGGCAGGCCCCACCCGATCATTGCTTCTGCTCCCCCTGGAAACCAGGACAGACCTGCTGACTCCTTTGCAGGAAACCAAGAAGTCCTGACAGAAGCAGTGGGAACAGAAAACATCCTCTCATTTCTAGGGAGGAGACCCTGGCCCACTGCTTGCCAGCAGCCCCCTCGTGGTCTGGGGGTGTCACTACAGCCCCCTCTGTGTTGCTGGGCACAAACCAGGGGCAGGCAGCACTAACAGTGGTGGAGCTATTTAGTTAGTAGCAGCGGTCTGACCACAGTCTCCAAGCCTTGGCAAGGCTGCATGAGTTTTGGTTTCTTAGACTAAGACTCAGACTCAAAGTGACCCCTCTAAACCCTTCTCCGGTACAATCCCTACAGAGAACAAGTTCAAGACCTGCTTTTTTAAGTCAATAACCTCGGTGCTTCTAGAACATTACCACCGCCTTATTGATCTCTTCATCCTGCATCACATGCAATTATGTGCAATTATTCCAAAGCTCAACAGAAACAGCAAAAAATGCACCAACATCCTCTGGTTTGTAGTGCTGGCTAAATTGCAAAATACATACAGGATGGCAAATGCACCCCCAAATCTTGGCTTTGCAGGTAGTAGGTCCTACAAAGGTTTGGGGGAAAGTTAGGACTTAAGGACACACAGTGAGAAAGAATGTGGCACTTGACTCAGGGTGTTCAGTAATGAACCTGAGCTTTACCAGCAACTCCAGGACGGAAGCTCCTGGGCTGGAGGTTGGGCTGGAAAATCCACAGTGGGGAGTGAGGGTGGGGAGCCCAGTCCCGGGGTCCAGCTGACATCTGTCAGGTGTGGGGGTGATCAGCCGAGCCCAGCTGTGGGAAAGCAGCCAGGGAGGAGTGACAGTGGGAAGTCTGGGAGCACAGAGGAATCAGAGTGTGTCTGGAGGGCCCAGGAAGGACCAGGAGTGAAGGGGGACAGGGGAAATGGGGGTGTGTGAAAAGAAGCCTTTCTCTTGGGGGATGAGGAGTCCTTACCTCCTTGATTTTCTCTCTCTGGGTTCGAACCAGGCTCTGGGGCTCTTTACTCTGGTCAGTCCGAGTTCCCAGGACCGGGTGCTGAAGGCGGCTCCGGAAGGCGTTGTAATCAAAGCTAAAAGGGACACTCCCGTCCTGGGGTCCCAGGGCTGCGACGCTGCTGCTCCGGGCTGCCGTGACTTCCTCCCGTGGCCGGGTGGGGTGGGTGCGCCGCAGCCACCCTTTCCTGCGGCGAGGGCTGGCTTGGCTGCTGGGGTCATCCTCGCCCGGGGCTGGGGCAGCGGGAGCCGGGTTGGGAGGCGACTCCTGCTCGCGGACCAGGGGGTGGCCGGCGACTTCGGCTACCACCTCCAGGCCTGGGGGCCGGGTCCGGGGGGCCAGGAAGAGGCGCTTAAGGCGAGAGGAGTTAGGCAGCAGGAAGAGGGCCCCGAAGCACAGGGTGATGAGACCGGAGAGGAAAAGAAGGAAGAGGAACTTCTGCGGCAGCCGCAGCCCCCACGGGGAGGCCGGGACGAAACCCGGCACTTTCCTCATGAGCATCGTGGCTGGGGACAGTCCGCTCCGGACGGGCGCGGAGACCCTCGGAGTCCAGGCACTTGGCAGCAGGGGCTCGGCGTGGAGAGGTCGTCGAGGGGCGCCGCCCGGGGTGGGGGTCCCTGAGAGTTTCGCCGCTTCCGGGACTGCCCCCGAAGTTCAGGGAGTTTGGTGCGAGTC
>NW_004567109.1:11750842-11763070 GCF_000260355.1 Condylura cristata | reverse complement strand
TGGGAGGGCGAGCCTCGGCGAGGGTGGGGAGAGGGGACGGGACCCCAGGCCACGCCCCCTCCCTCAAAAGGCCAGCGCCTCGCACACTCCCCCATCCCACCAGCACCAATGGTCCAGCGGCGCGGGGTTCGCGGGGGCGGGGGTGGAGAGTGGAGCGAGGTCATTGGCTGCCTCAGAGGGATCCCCGTTGGGCCGCAGTCGCCCATTGGTTACTGCCCAGCGTTCTTTGGGCTGGGAGCGACCCAGACCCCCATCCCCCGCCCGCACCGCCCTGCTTGGTGGTCCCTCGGAGGGGCCCGGGAGACCAGCTTGTTCTGGAGCGCTCTGGCCATCGTTCGGTAACCTCTCTCACCCCTCAAGGCCAGCGCGGGATCGGCAGGGAGTTGGGGGCCTGCGCCCCTGCTCCTCGGGGACAGCAGCGCAGGAGCCGCGTGCTGCTGCTGTGGCAGGCTGTGAGCGAGGGGTGGCTGGAGCCAGGCCAGAAAGCTGTGGCCGCAACTGGGCCGGGCTAAGACAGTGTGTCCACCGGCCCCCTCACTCCCCCGCAGACCACTGCTCTGCCTGCCTTCTCCACAGCTCCAAGCCAGGCCAGCGCCCCTGGGTGGGGCAGGGAGAGGTGCTGACAGCGCCGGCGCAGGGCAGGGGAGCAGGGGCCCTGGCCTTGTGCACATGAGGCCACGTGCCTCCTGTGAGGAGCATGCCTACATGCCACACGTGTTTCTGTGCACGCGTGTGAGCCAGTGCCCGGGCACAAACGCACTCAGGTTTGGCTAGGTTGTGTGTATTTGCACACAAACCGACATAATTTAGGAATGGACGCCGATGGTGGGACTCAACTATACAGAGGCACAGCTACATGTTGGGTACAATGTTGGTGTGTGCACAATCACACAGCAGAGGCGGACACACTATCTGGTATGTGTTTCCCAACGCCTGTCTCACCGAGGGGCCTTGACATCCTTCTGCCTGCGCTCAAGTCTCTCTGTGTCTCTCCAGAACGTTAAACCTAACCCAGGGCAAAGCAACATTGTGCTGTGTGGGTCTTTCAAGCAAAACACTTTATAGAGACAAATAACAGCAGAGGGAGAGACAAATTAAGAGGTGTAATAGGCAAGAGGGAAAATATCTGCTTTCAGCTGCAATTTAAAATGAAATGCAGCGTTGACAAGACAGAAAATACTGCAGGGAGGCCTTTACCGACAGAAGAACCGACCCAGGCAGGCTCTCACCTCGTAAATCTTGCTTCTTCCCTGAGGTCTTTCAGGATGGGCTGGGCCTTTGGGTTTCAAGCAGCTTCTCCCTCTGGTCAGGTCACCGCCTGTCAGCAGACCCTCCCCTGATATTTAAATGCCCTTGGCAAATTCCTTCAGTTGGAAATAAGACTCTGGGTAACAGGTGCAAATAACTTGGCGGCTGGTGATAAATAGTCCCTCAGACACCACACATACACGCCCAGCTTAAATGCAAAATTCTAATTCAGATGTTTCAGTCTCTAGTGAGGTGGATTGGCAGGAATCAGTTCCCTGGAACCAACCCTGGAACATCAGAGACAAGCAAGTGACCTGTTTGGACCAGGAGACCCAAGACCCGGCCTGGACTCCCCTGGCCCCTAATCTCACTGGCTTGCCCCATTGGGACAGGCCAGGCTCATCTTTGAAGAGGCAGGCAGGACCCTGGCGTTTGTTGTGGGCACCCATGTTGTTTCACATTGGAGTATAGGGAATCACTGTCCTGCACTCCGAGAAGGCCCTGGTTACGGAGCCTTCCCTGAGCCAGGAGCAGCCCATTCGCCACACACACTCTATCTCCTGCCTACACTGCTGTTTGTTGGTCTCCCAGAGGAAGCCAGAGACCAGGCTGGTCTGGAGCTGCTGAGCCAGATGAGAAACTGGGTCTGCAACAGGACAGATGGCCTCAGGCTACAACAATCTGAGGGCAGAGGAGACAATTCCATTTCAAACTGATTATACGGAGTTGGTGCCTCCATGATACTTTACTCTCCCTAGCCAGCTGGCTAAGACCTGGAGATGTCCATCCCCACCCGCTGGCCTTGCTAGATCTCACACCTACCATGACTCTTCTCTCTGGAATTTTACTGTTGGGGTGCTGACCCACAGGAGACACTGGGTTCCCCAAGGCAGGGGAACTGCCTTGGGTCTTAACTACAAGCCCTGCACATGGCAATGAGTTTTTGAGTGAATGAAAGAATGTGAATGTAGATGCCCATTTCATGGATGAGGAAACTGAGGCTGAGGGAAGGGAAGGCTGAGCAAACATCTTTTATGTGCTAAATACATATTGCTTCACTTTTCAGAACAATCTTAAGGAGGAGATATTATTAATAGCCTCATTTCACAGATGCGAACACTAAAACTTAAAAAAAATTTAGGAGAAGTCATTAAGTATCTTTCTGGGTTTAATTCAGAAACTCAAGTGGGACTGGGAAAGGAAATGAATAGCCATTTAGAAAATCTACTCTGTCAACAAATATGTATTGAAATTAGATGCTAGGTGTGGGACTAGTCTCAGGTCGGACACGAAGCCCCATCATCACTGATTCATTCATTCAGTAAAGAACTATTTATTGAACACCCTGTACCAGGTACAGAGGAACTGGGATAACAGCCCTAAATAAGGCAGATGTCAAACCAATATTCAGGGAATTTTTATCTACAAAGCAACAGAGACTGATTCAGCCCGTCAGGAAGGAGAACGCCAGGCAATGGGCATGTCTCACCCCCACAGTGGCCTTGCAGTCTCAGTTTGATGGGTGGGGAAATAGGTCCTGGGGTATGACTTGACTTGTTCAAAGTCACAAGGGAATGACGTACAAAATGGGAGAAAACCAAATTCATCTAACCTCAGAATCTAAACTCTTTCTATTAATCATACTAATAATAACAAAGATTAGTGGGGTTCTCACTAATCTAATTAGTGTGTTAGAAGCTAACTCTTGACCCTTACAACCACCCCACAAGACAAATACTATTTTTACTAATATCTTAGAGAAGAAGAAACTACAGAGATGTCAAGGAATTTGCCCACTGTCACACAGCTGGGAAGTGGCAAAGGGGGGATTTGAACCCAGTCAGTCAGGCTCTAGAACACTTGATGTCTTTCAGTGCCTCTTTATCTGATAAAGTCAGGAGCGCAGGTGCTATAGGCGGTCAAAACTGGCCTCGGGAAGAATCAAGAGGAGGATTATATGAACTCATGCAGTCATCCAGCAAGTATGAATAAAGCACTTGCTATGTGCCAGGCAATATACTGGATTTTAGGAATCCAATGGTCAGCTAAAACACACATATTGTTCTTGTCGCAAAGTTTACAATCTCCTAGGGGAACAAGAGTTTAAGCAAATAAGCAACCTCCAAATAAGAATGCAAGCTGAGTGAGGAAGGAAGAGAAAGGCTGCTGTAAGAACATATAAGAAGGGTAAGAGAAGGGTGAAGGGTGAGAAGATGTCAGGAAAGGATTCCTCTAAGGATAAGTGGAGTTACTCAAGCAAAGAGGGATAGTGAAACTGAGGACAGCATATGCAAAGGCCCTGGGGTAGAGGGAACACTGGCAAAGCCAGTGTGTCTGGAGTACAGAGTAGTACAAAAAGATGGGGACTGTCACTGAATGGTTTAGGGCAGGAGCAGGAACTTATTATAGGGAGACGTGGATGGGTAGATTCAGATTAACATTTTTTAAAAGATTTATTTATGTGTACAGAACTGGGGTACAGTCAAGGTGCAGGGGGTGAGAGGACTCACCAGAGGCAGAGTGGGGAGCAGAACAGGCAGATCGACAAAGGACACTGCTGAGGGGAGCAGGGGGCGGGTCAGGAGAGGTCTGCTGTGCCATGTGGGTCAGCTCGCTGGCCAGGGATTGAACTCATGCTGCAGTGGCTGCTATAGCTTCATAGTGCTGTTGTGCTTTAACCCATTGCGCCACCAGGGAGGGCCCCAGATTAACATTTTTAAGAGGCTACTCTGGCTACACTGTAGAAAACAGAATGGCAGGCAGGAATGACCGAAGAGGGTGCCTCTAGAGGATATTGCAAAAGCCTATGGTGGCTTGGACTGGAGAAGTGGGCAATGGAAAGGACTCGAGAACCCATTTAGAATCTAAAATTGATAGAAACCGACGATGGCTTAAAATTGGATGGTGATAGACAAGCATCTGCCATGATTCCCAGATCTTGAACTTGCTCAGGGGGTGGGGACGGGGCATCTGTAGAGAGCGACTTTCATTTAGGACCCTGGACTGTTGCTGTGGAATCTGCATCTCAAATTGTCATTAGTCCCATTTATAATGGAAGGCTAGAGATAAGTAAAGTTCCAGTCAAGAGATAACCAAGATAATCATCAGGAAGCTTCCTTACTCGCCTGCAGACAGGCAACCCCAGACAGAGAGGCACAGAAGGCCAGGGGCCTCCCCTGAGAGCTCACAGGTTAGTCCCCAGATGAGAGACCTGCAGCTGTCCTGGGACATTCCAGCAGGCCGCAGCACCTGGGCAGTGTTTCACTGTGCAGCCCAGGCCAATCTCAGGCCATTGTGCCCAGCACACTTGCCCTGAATCTCTTCAAAGAAGATGACAAGTTTCCTTTTTGCTCTTCTAGTCTGAGTCCCAGCCCAGTCAGCCTGGGTCCATTCTGGCCCAGTCTCATCTAGAACAATTTTGCCCCCAGGGAACATTTGACAATGTCTGGAGATAATCTTAATTGCCATAATGGGCATGTACAGGAGAAGTAAAGAGAATGTGAAACATCTTAGAATGCACAGGACAGCCTGTACCCCCGCCCCCCATATACACACAGTATCAAAAAATTGTGCATCTCCAAATATTAACAAAGGTGCCAGGGCTTTGCAGTCAGAAACATGGGTTTGAATCCTAGCTTTGCTATCCTCTGATTGGTTGATCTTGGGTAACTTGTCTCACCTGTGTAAGTTTTCGGAGTTTGCCGTCTGATAAGTGGAATGCATCTTCTGATAAGGTGGTGCACACTTCAGAAAGATAATGTGAGAATAAGAGTCTGGTCAAATGTTATGCTCATTCTCCAAGAGAGGGAGTGGGCTGCACTTACTAGATCCCCTCCCGGCAGACCTCTCCTGACCCGCCCGCTGCTCCCCTCAGCAGTGTACTTCGTCAGTCTGCCTGTTCTGCTCCCCACTCTGTCTCTGGTGAATTCTCTCACCCTCTGCACCTCTGGCTTGCACCTCAGTTCAGTATGCATAAGTAAATAAATCTTAAAAAAAAAAAGCTCCCCGGGCCCTCCCTGGTGGCGCAGTGGGTTAAAGCACAGCACAAAGAAGCTTAAGCCATTTCTGCATGAGTTCGATCCCCGCCTGCCCTGGAGGAGATCCACATGGCGCGGCAGACCTCTCCTGACCCGCCCGCTGCTCCCCTCAGCAGTGTACTTCGTCAATCTGCCTGTTCTGCTCCCCACTCTGTCTCTGGTGAATCCTCTCACCCTCTGCATCTCTGGCCTGTACCCCAGTTCTGTATGAATAAATAAATAAAATCTTAAAAAAAAAAAAAAGCTCCTCTCAGAATAGTGGGGTCCTGTCTCCTGTCTGGGCCAGTCTCTAGAACTATTCATGGTGGTATGACAGGGCTGTTTAAGAAGCCAGGGTGAGCCCTGCCCAGGAAAGTCCCTCTCTCTGTCAGTCCTTCCAAAAGTCCTCCCCACTCTCATCCAGGCAGGTGTGGGGTGTAAACTCACAGCTAGGGCAGATAACTTGAAGCGGAAGCAGAGCTGGGGCTCGTACCTGAGCACCGTCGCCAGGGCCCTTCCACAGGCACAGAGAGCCTAGCTTCTCCTTCCACAGCCTTGTGTACACTTGCCTCACTGTTACTATGTGGATTAAATAAAATAACCCACGTTAATGTCTTAGCAAAGTGCCTCAAATAGAGCAGGAACGAAATGTTAGTTATTATTATTTATGGTACTGGCACTTTGTAAAGGGCATGTAAAATAAATCTTTGAATCTCATAAAAATGCACTTCCAAAAGCTAACATGAAGCCCCATAAAGATAGAAATAAACTCATCTCTTTAAAGTGTAAGCCTGGTATAATTTACTAATTTGTTCCACTTGCTAATATCAAGGAGTGTGTGTATGTGCGAAAGTCTATGGGTTGTTGAGTCTTCAGATTCTTTGCAGGGCCCCTCTGGGGTGAGGATGGTAAAAAGGGCCCAAGACACCAGGCAGGTGTTGCTGAGTGAAGGCCATGTCACCCAGACAGTCGTGGAATGCTTCCTCGAGCCTTATTCATTATGCTACTCAAACCATTTCTAGAACTAGCTCAGTACGTCAGAGTGGCAAAAGAGCATGATAGTTGCAGCCTTGAATCTCGATCTACCCATGAACCCAAGCTCTGCTCATGGCAGCTCTTGGGGCCATCGCCTCATTGGTGTGGGCTCAGGTTTCATGGCTATAAAATAGCCATGATAAAAGTACTACACTCAGTATCTATTACATGTTAGTATTAGTGCAAGAAGGAAAGAGCAGTTTAAGAAGTTTAAGCCGGTAAGCAGCAGAGAAGATCGGGTAACTTACTTGTTCCTGTGCCCCAGTTCTGCTGCCCGACCTCCAGGCCGGACAGATTTCCCCCTTCTCTGACACACACCAGCCTCTCTGTCCAGAAAGGTGACCCGTCACACCCTGCATGAGGTGATGAGCAAGCCAGCAGTTTGCTGGTGATCAAGCAAAGTGACAAGTTCATCATGGCAATGATTCTTTTTCCAAAGGAATTTCCATCCTTCTAGCAAATATTTATAGAGCCTCAACCATCATTTAATTTTTGATGCCTCCTGATATTCCCTAATGTATTCCATTCTACTTTTTCTTTGTTTGATTCTGTATATTTTAAAGAAATAAAAAAGATGATGGAAACTAGCCTAGCCATTTGCACTGTTGGCCAAGAAGCTCTGGATTCTGCCTGTGGAGAACCATGGGAGGATCACCATGGTTGAGTAGAGCCAACCACGTGACTAGTTCTGGCCAATGAGCTGCAAATAGATGTGACAGATGACACTTCCCGGCCAGAGCACACACGAGCCAGTGCCAACTGTCCATCCCAAGCACTGGCTTTCGCTCTAGCGAGGTGACTGACAGTGGTCGAGATGACAGCTGCTCCATCAAGCAGGGTGGAGAGAGAGCCTTCTGCGAGTCAGCACAGGCTGCCCTGGCATGTGCTTAAATGAGACATTCATGTGTGTTGTGTTGAGCCACACACGAAATAAACTTTAATGATTTATTTCATCTAATATATCCAGCATGTTGTCATTTTAATTATTATTGTAAAGGCCAACACAACCCAGGTCCTATTCTTTTTACACAGGCCAAGTCATCAGGACCCGTATGTATTCTGCAGGTACAGCCCTGCCTGCGTAGACAAGCACCTGTCATGTGTGCCTGTGGCTAGGGGCCACCGCGCTGGTGGGAACAGCTGTGATGGCTGGTGACCCCCACTGGAAACACTGTCCTCAGGCATCCGGGATGAAGAAATCCTTATGCTTGTTCAGAAGATCTTTAGAAAAGGAAAACCAGCGCCTCATAAGATAAACTGTGGCTAGATTTTGGAATTATTTTCCTCATTTTCTTTCCTTCATAACATTAAGTTTCTACTTTTCTCTCTTCAGCTAATTCACTCACACCAGCCCCCCACCCCCCATCTCAAACAAAATAAAACAGCTTTCCAGAGACCCAGACTGAGAGTAAAGAGTGTGAACCTTGTTAGGCTTCCAAATCACGAGAGTGGGGTGGGGTGGTGGGGGAGGAGGCTAAGACAATAAGACTTGATTTCATACCAGGGGTGGACAGAATTCCTTTTGGCTTGAGTTGTATAGATCACAGGTCAAAGGCGGCAGGCTGATGTCAATTGGTTTTTGATTCATTTGTTATTGTGTGTGTGTGTGTGTTATTGTTGTTAAATGGGCTTTTTGCTACCTACTGTTGAGGGAATGTGCTTCTTCAATTTAGCATTTTGTCAGGGGCATTTTTCCATGAAATTAAATATTCTTCTACCTCATCATTTTGACAACCAAATAGTATTCTTTAAATGATTATACTATAATTTATTTACCCACTCCACCATGTTTGGACATTGGGGTTGTTTCCAGTAGTTAATTGCATTGACGATAGTTTATTATTCTCATAATAGCTCTAGAAGGTGCACTAGGGGTGGGAGGGAGGCATGATCCCCCCCAAATATCTTTCTGGAAAGCTGGGTTTTTACCATGGAAGATGCCAGCATCTGTGGAGGTGAGGTGGGCATAGCCTTCCCTGACCACTCCCAGGGGCACTGTACCAGGGGAAAAGATAGCTGGGGGCAGAAGGCTGTGGGCAGAACCAGGGCCTGCCACCTGTTAGTTCTGTGGACATCCTGAGCCTCGGTGTCCTCACTTGGAAGCTAGGGCTAAGAGTGGTCTCTCTGGTGGCCGAAGGGTTAAACCCCAGTACTATTGCCAAGATGCCTGAGTTCAATCCCTGATCCCCAGCCAGGAAGATGACTCACATGGTGTGGCTGCCTACCCGCTGCTCCCCTCAGCAGTGTATTTCAGTCCATCCGCCTATTCTGCTCCCCACCCTGTCTCTGGTGAGTCCTCTCACCCCCTGCACATCTGACCTGCACCCAGGACTTCTATGCACAAACAAAAGAAAATGAGGATAATAGTTGTGGCCCTTGGTATTATTGTGAAGATCACATTAGACTGACTGCGAATCTCTAACAAAGACAGATTGAGCCCAAACATCACTCTGCTCCCTCCTGACATTCCATTAACATGTAGGCAAAGGGATTTTTTTTAGGGCATAAAACCATAAGCCTAATTAGCTCCGAAGAGGAGATATCATTAGGAACATGCAGAAGGCCGTCCTCCCTCGTGGTGCAACGGGTTAGGACACAGCATTGCAAGCTAGCGGCAGCCGTTTCAACGTGAGTTTGATCCCTGCCCCAGAGGTGACCCACATGGCGTGGCAGACCTCTCCTGACCTGCCCGCTGCTCCCCTCAGCAGTGTACTTCATCTGTCTGCCTGTTCTGTTCCTCACTCTGTCTCTGGTGAAGCCTCTTACCACCCCTGCACCTCTGGCTGTACCTCAGTTCTGTATGCACAAATAAATAAATCTTTTAAAAAATTAAAAAAGAACATGCAGAAGGCAGGAGAGCAGATGGATGAGCTGCAGCTTATGGAAACCAAGAACCCTGAACCCTTTACTGACCATGGGAAAAGCTGGGACTAACCTGGTTCATCCTACAGTTCACAGGTGCTACAGAATTCACACTACAGTAACCCCAAGGGCCCAGAGCTTGCTCACAGAGCCCAAGGCGAGAGGAACTACGAGCAGGGAGGGGATCCCCCCTCTGCCTGGCCTTCCTGTGCAGCACTGGTCTGCGCAGACAACACTGCTTAGAACAGCTGTGTGGGGCACTGTCCTCCCTCCTGGTGGCAGGGGCCACTGACTAGGTGCCAGGCACTGTGCAGAGCCCCAGGTGACCCTCATGAGAGAGAAACACGGACCTGTCCCTCTTGGGCGTGACCCCTTAGGCCCCAAACTGCATGGCGCGTTAGAGGTCGTGAGTGAAGGGCAAGGGACGGGGTGGGCTGTCCACACAGAGCGCTTGCTCCAGCTGCCACATCAGTGTGGGACTCAGGCCCTCGAGCCCAGGACCTTGTTCCGAGTCTGCTCTTCCCCTGTGCCCGCCCAGGTCTCCAGCCCCAGCTCCGGGCCTTCCTTCTGGGCAGAAAGGCCGCCTCCAGGCCCTGTTCTAGCCGCTTTGACTTCAACCCTTGCTGGAGCGGTAGGGAATGTCCTGCTCAGCCAGTCACGGGGCCCAGGATCCCTGCTTGGGGGCCCTCCGCCTCCCCCATTCCCCACCCTCCTGGCAACACTGCACCCCTTTCCAGGAAATCACCACTGAATCCTCTTCTCAGAAACTCCCACCCCAATCATCAGATGTCACAGAAAGCGCAGGCTGGTGCGGCCTCCGGCCTCCCAGCGGCAAATGTGCTTCCCCACCACGGGAAAACAAGCTCCAGACATCAAAGGAGTGTAGTGGGTATGGAGAAGCCAGGGTGGGGGGGCAGTGGTGGGCAGAGGGCGCTGCTCAAGCCTCTCCTGAGCTGGGCAGCCAGCCTGCCCCATGTGGAAATGCCAAATGTGCCTATGGGTGCCGGGGTGGGGGGGAGGAGTTGTGGATACGTCTGGTCAGCGAGGGCCAGTGCCTCTGGCAGAAACACACGAGGCCCACACTCCCACCGGTGGGACCGCGTGTCAGTACCATGTCTGAGCAAATAAAAATCATGAGAAGTCCAATGACATTTGAATTTCAGATAAGCAACAAATAATTCCTGCTATAAATATGCCCCACACAATCTTTGAGACATGCATATACTCACAGAGGATTGCTGATTTCTCCGGAATACAGATTTAAAAGGGCTTCCTGTGTTTTTACTGGCGACTCTACCTGTCTCCAGCACAAGGTGAAGCACACAGTAGGTTCTCATTACAGGAAAGGGCAGCCACTCAGAGCTTTGAACCGGGTGCAAAGTCAAACGTGTACATTTCATGGAGACAGAGTAGATTTTCTAGCGGCTGAAAGTGAGTTTTAACGACCAAAACGAACGGTTGTTTTGACCAAAAGGAACCAGAAAGTCATAGACATGCCTGAATTATCCTCAGGAGTGAAGGACAGAAACTTGCTCTTGATGGGAGACATTTGCAGGAAAATGAGAAAAACAAGGTTGTTTCTTCCCATAATGCATCAGCTCCAGCCCCTTCCATTTATTCACTCAACTAACACCTGTGCAGGGCAGCGTTCCACACGCCAGTGAATTACTGGGATCGTTGCACTCATTTCGTTGAAGAGGCAAAGTGAAGTCCAGGGAAGCTCAGGGGTGCCCAGGGTGACACGGCAGGTAGGTGGCGGGGCTGCAATTACCGGCCACCGTACCTGACCGTACTTTGTCATTCTTCTCGCTGTGACTCAATAGAGCATGAGGGACTCTGAGTAATGGGGCAAAGGAAGTAGGGGAATGGGTCGGGCTGCGCCCCGCAGACTGCTAGCAGCTCCCTAGCAACCCCCAGCATTGTTTCATCTTCCCAATTCGCTCTGATCCACCCATTCAGCTCTTAGATCACTGCTCTCCTGGTTGAAACCACCCTGATTCTTGATCACCTGCAGCACTCATCTCCAGGTTGGTCCAGGTCACTGGAGTCCCTGCAGTCTCGTCTCCACAGGCAGGCAGGGTGTCCCAGGTGGGAGGTAAATGCAGTCACCTTTCGTCACATAAGATGCAAACCAGCCTACCTAAAACCTTCCCAGCTTCCCACTGCTCTTGGGATAGCAACGCCTAGCCCTGGCCTCCCAGCTTCCACAAAACCGACCCCTGATGACTTCTGCTTTCTCTCACTTCCTCTCCCCCTCCCTGCCTGGGTCAGTCAGGGTTTGGTCATCAATTGCTGCATTACAGATCACCCCCAAACTTAGTACGTTTAACCAACTATTCTGTTAGCCCTCCCAATTCTTGCGCTTGGCTGGGCTCAGCTGTCAGGTTCTTCTGAGGCTGCGGCCCCTGCAGGCATGACTGGGCAGAGCTCCCGAGAGGCTCACTCACACATCTCGTGGTCAGTGCTGGCTGTCGCCTGGACTTCTAGGGTCATTGACTGGAGGCCACGCATGGCCTTGCCTGGTGACTTGGGATTCTCACAGCATGCCAGAAGGACTCTGAATGAGTCAGACACCAGCTCTTGACAAGGAGGCTAGGCCTGGGATTGATGGAGTATTGTTCTGCCACTTTCTTTTGGCTAAGATACAGGCCAGCCCAAGCTGAAGTTCCATTTCTTAATGGGAAGAATTTGTGGCCTCTTTAATTCACCACAGTCAGCCTCAGCTTCAGATCACAGAAACCAGTCCAACTCATTTAAGCAGAAAGGAATTTAATACAAAGAGTAGATGCTTACATCACTGTTGGGAAGGCAGAAAAAGCTGGCCCACGTTGGGCTCCCTGAATGGCCCTGCAGCCTCTGCCATGATGGAGATGTGGGGGGTTGGTGTCATAGCTGCTGCAGGAGAAGACCGCCCGCCCCGCCCCAGCCTCCCACCCTGTGACTCTACACCCTCGAAAACCAAAGCAGGCCCTCCCTGGTGGCGCAACAGGTGAGGATGCAGCATTGCAAAGCGCGCTGCAGCCTCTTTGATGCAAGTTCAATCCCTGGCCCCGGAGGTGACCCACAC
>NW_004567109.1:11747672-11749732 GCF_000260355.1 Condylura cristata | reverse complement strand
AGGGAGCAGAGAGACACCTTCACCATCCATTGGGAAGGGAACCATGTTGTGTATCCCCCGAGAGGGGCTCAATTTCAGGGCAAAACCCCACATCACAGTGATCAACATGTGCTTGGTTCACATAACAGGCGGAATGTTGTAAGGCAGAGCCAGCTGTTCAGGGAGGGGAACAGCTTAAAGGAGAGCCTCGGGTGGGATCATGGTCCCCGCTTCTCTGCCCTCAGCAGCCAGGGCCCAGTGAGGGGAGCCAGGAATCGCAGGACCCCATTTGATTAAAAGGAAAAGCGTGACAATTCCTCAGTTCATATGCAGCAAGAGGGATAATCTGCCCTCCCTAAGCAAAGTCCTGGAACTCCAGGGGTGGAAGAAAAGACTTAGTCCTTGCCGGCTGCCATAGTTCAGGTCCTTCGAAAACCAGCAGATGCTCATCAAAGGAAAAGACAAGACCCGCTCTGTTACTTACCTGCCATGTGACCTTGGACAAGAAGCTTCTCCTCTCTGAACCTGCTTTCTTGTCCATGAAATGAGGCATTGTATGAGAACAAAAAGCACAGCGAGGAAATCCTTTGTTACAAAAAAGACACAATTCTGTCTACTAGTTGAATAGGATGTAAAGAAGAAGAAACTGGATCATTTACACCACCCGCCCCCTCGAGGCCCAACTCCTTGAGCAGAAAAGCACTCGGGAGATGATGCCTGAGGACGCTTCCTGCCTCACCATTGCAGAACTCCATGAGTAGTTTGTGGGGGCTGGAGGATTTAGCTTGGGAAAGAAAATGTACCTAATGTAACAGATATGTGGCCATAAAGTGGGAGGGGACCATGGTCCCCCATCCCACGTCCCACAGAATGGTGGGCAGAGCTGGCAGCCCCTGAAACTGTAAACTGAAGGCTTGTGGGGTCAGGGACACAGGGAGGGCAGAGAGGGGAGCAGGAGGGCTTGCTTGCTTCTTGACTTTGGACTTGCACTAGGGCCTTGGGGGACCTGGAGATGACATGAGGAGGAGAGACAGTGGAGACACTTGGCAGAGACGAGGGGAGGCTGATAGTGGCAGCCAGGGTCTTGATTTTGCTCCTTTCCTTCCAAACCTCCCTTCCTCTTTCATGTATCTCCCCACAAGAAGGTGTCTAAGTTTTGTGGCAAACCTTGAGGCTGTGGGCCCACTTTGGGCCAACCCTGTTTGGTTAAGCATTGATCCACAAGGCGGTGGGTAACTTTGGGTGTTTTGTTGGGAAATGATTATCCTTGTCTTCTGTATGCATACTAATCCTATTAAAAATCTTCTTGCTAAGAGTCTCTGTCTGTATGCACAGAAGGCTGGACCCATTAAGCAAGTTAGGGGTCCTGAGGTACCCCCTAGTCACATGCTAACACTAATACTTCATCCTTTGAAGTATTACTCATGCAGGACCCTTCTAGAAACTGAAAGTTTTGGACTCTGCAATGGTTTCTATGGTTCCTTTCAGCTTTGACAACGTAGGACTCTTCTCTGATAAAGTCATGGGAAAATAAGACAGGGAACATGTCAGGATCACCAAGAATAAGGTGATTTTCAGAGATTCCAGTAAGGGACCACCCCAAGTCCTCAGGGAGGACTGAAGTTTATACAAGGCAATGAACCCCCAAATCAGAACTCACTTAAAGAGGTCATCACCACAGTTTTTCCTTTTGAAGGAATGGAAGAACAAGATTAAGACTCTAGCATGGATTGCATTATGTGGGATGGATGGATAAACAGATGAAAGGTTGGGTAGGTGGATGTAGGTATGTATGTATGGATGGGTGATGGATTATGTATGTATATGTATGTTTGTATGTATGTATGTATGATGGATGGATGGATGGATGGATGGGTGGGTGGTTAGGTGGGTAGATAGATGTTGGATGATGGATGGATGGATGGATGGATGGATGGATGGATGGATGGATGATGGAAGGATGGAAAGTAGGTAGACAGTGGGTGGAGAATGTTCAAGAGAGTGGCTGGGTAGAGGGAGTAAGCTCAGATATCTGGCAGTGACATGATACTGAGGTAGATGGGCAGGCAGGTGAGCACACG
>NW_004567109.1:11710257-11746862 GCF_000260355.1 Condylura cristata | reverse complement strand
GCCCCACTCTGGCCCAGACACAAGGCTTTTTCACTTTCTACCAACTTCTCCCAGGTTCTCTTCCATTTCAGACCCTTGTCCCTGTACATCTCTCTGCTGGAACTCTCTCCCCCTGGCTCAGGTCTCCTCCAGGATGCTCCGCCACACCGTCCCAGCAGGATCACAGCCTTTCTCACCACCCCAGAGCAGCCTGCCTGCCTTCATCACCTCCTCAGCCCCCAGGGGTGAGTGCCACCTGGGCAGCGTGTTAGGAGGGGAGCTGATGGAGAGAGGGGTCCCACCACCCCCCCTATTCGCTTGGCGGTGTTACTGAGGGTCTACTTAAGTGCCAGGCACCACCACAGAACAGAAAAAGTTGCCATCTAGAGGGGAAGGTGGCCAAAATTAACAAAAATGGAACCATATGCATATTACATAGGAAATTTTAGGTTATAATAAGTCCTTTTGCTGAATTAAAAAAGTTAGGGAATGGAAAAAAAAATGATGGGAACAGTGGCTGCTATTTTAGATTGGGGAGCAAAGCCCAGCCAGAGAGGGTGATGTGTACTCGGAAACCTAAAAGAGCGAGGGGAAGAGAGGGGAAGAGGGGGGAAGAGAGGGGAACCAGGCCAAGCCCCTTACTTTGGGGCTCAGAGAGGAGGCTCCCCCCGGGACGGAGAATGTGCTCTGAGGAGCAGGAGGGAGGAGGCTTCTTTGCAGCACTGGACGGGCCCAGGGACGAGCTGCCTGCATAGGTACTTCCTGCTAACATTTACCTTGGTGGATGTTTATTAATCGGGTCTATTAATAGACCCTCATTTTGGCTCTTCCTAAGGAGTAACTGCTAGAAAAAGTATTTCTGCCCAATTATCCCTGCCTTGCATAATGCTTCATGTTTGTAAATTGCTTTCCATCCTTTATCTCCTGATCTGCTTATTTATTTAAGTAGAACACACATATCATTCACTGAGCAGACAAAAAGATAAGACTCAACCTCAGGGGTATATAGATGTGATGAGGTGAAGACCTCGCCTCTGGTCACTAAGCAGAGAGCTGCTTGCTGGCCAGTCCAGTCTATGGGGATGACTAGCACCTGCTTTGGTGGATATCGGTGTCCCTGAGTTCAGAGACTCTTCTGGGTTCTGCAGGGTCCTTGAAGGGTGACCTGGGCCTGGGCGAGGGTATCGTCCAGTTGCCATGCTCAGACACCCTTTGACATATTTCTTGTTACCGTGAGAAATTGCATGTTCCCTCCTTCCTCTTAGGCCAACGGTGGGGGACAGGCACTTTCTCCTGGAGACTGTCGCTGGTCCTGCCCACTGGCTAAGGCCAGCCTCACTCTGCGGGACACTGGCCATATTGAGCATGGTGCAAGTTCAGGGCACCATGCACACCCCGCTGCTTCTGCCCATGTGCTCCCGCGGCCTGGCCCTATCTATTCTGGGCAGAGCTCAGACTGGGTCTCCACACACCTTGTGTGACAATTCTAGTGGAAGCAGACAGGGGCACGTGTTATCTTTACACTCTTACAGGATTCACAAAGGGGTTGACCAGTGTCAGGGGAGTAACTTAGGGCTTGGAGTGGGGGTGTTTTGGGTTGGGTGCTCTGGAGGGGGAATCTGAGTTGGGGGTCAACATGCAGGTGTTTACTAGGGTGTGATCGACGCCCGTGGAAGGCAGGGACAGGAAGCCAGGAAAGGAGCCATTCTGCACAGGTCAGTGACAGTCTCAGGTGACCTACGGCATTGCTGGAGCAGGAACGGCCCTTCAGAGTTGTCCTGAGTGGCTGAAGATGGCTGGAGAGATTCTCCCTGCCCTCACTGATCAGTCATTATCAGTCAGAGGAGACTGCGAGCCCTGAAGGGCTGCAGCATGTGATGTGGGCAGCGGAGGGATGAAGCGCTCCAGACCTGGAGCACAAAGTCGTTCATTGGAGGGGTCGCCTGGATGGCACTTTTATGTCCACCACGAGGAGCTCCAGGAAGACTTCCTGGAGGAAGGGACGTTTCACTATGGCGATGCAGGGATGGGCAAGGAAAGGACAGTGGTCTAGACAAAGGGGACACTGTAAGAGAAGGTTTAACTGCAGGAAGGAAAACAGCATCTGCAGGAGCTTGTTAACCCACGAGAAGCAGCTGGGTCCGTTCTAAGATGCAGAAACAACCTCAATGAGGCCAAGAGACTTGGCTGAAATGGAGGGCACCCCGATTAGAACCGCGGCTGAGGCTTCGGAACCCAGAGCCTTCACACCCCACTCCTGCTTCGCTTCGGTACCCTCCCCGACAGCCGCTTCCAGGACTCCAGGCTCTCCATCTCCCTCCCCCCCAGCTTGGTGCAGTTCCCACATTCTGCTCTGGGCTCCCACTGGGCTGGATCTAAGGTCCAGGGTTGGCCTGCTTTGGGCAAAGGAGAGGTCAGACTGAGGCCACAGTCCCAGTTCGGCCAAGGTGTGAGGTCGGAACTGAGGTTCAAGCTGGGTAATGTGAGAGACAAGAGTCAGCTGGGGGCTAAGTTTAGTACTCAGCCTGGAATTGGGATCGAAGAACAACCTGGAACAAAGATCAGGGCTCAGCTTTAGAGCTGGCTGGGACGCAGCCTTGAACCAGGGTCAGGGCCCATTGAGGGACTATGACCAGGGCTTAGAATGGAGTGGGGGAGGCTGGACCAGCAGCAGGTTTGGGTCTCATCCTGGAACCAGAGTTCGTTTAGCCACGGATGGCGACTCAGTGATGTGAATCTGCAGGTGAGACTGGACGGAGGCGCCTGGGGGCTCTGGCTTCCAGCCCCTCAGGATTGGCGTCTGGAGCCAAGACCATGGTGGGGGCAGGGGGAAAGCACCCAGGAGAACAGACACGCCCACCCTCACCCCAGCCTAAGTGCCCCCCTGCTGCAGTGCTGTATGCTAGAGCCCCTAAACTCATCCCCTCCTCTCGCTCCCCCGCCCAGTGAGCATGAAACACGCACCACACACACGCACACGAAGTGGAAAGCGGGAGCTGGGCACGAGTCTCTTGGGAAAGCCCTGGCGCTGCTGGAGTCTGGTGTCTGCAGGGAACAGTCTGAGCAAATCACTTGGGGCCCCAAGGAAATCAGAGTCAAGTCCCAGACAGGTCCAGGGAGGGGTGCTGGAGGGAGGGGTCCAGCTACCCTTCCTGGCCCCCATCTGTCGCCAGAGCTTCAAGCCACCTGACTTCAGGCATCTGGGCCCCTGTGTCAACTGCGCCCATAATCCCAGGGCTCCCAGACTAGCACGAAGCAGACCCTGACAGGACTATGCCAGTAGAGGAAGGAGCCCGGCCTGGGTGCGGGGAGCCTGGGGGCCAGTGCTGTGTGCCCCCTCGCTGGGCCATATCAAATGGGAAGAAGATAAATGAAGGGGAACACAGAAGAGTCTAATGGACCTGAGCTGGCCTGTCCTGTGCTGCTGAAGCCCAGCTTGAGACCCAGGACCAAACCCAGAGACTGGCACCTGTTACCTCCTGGACACACAGGAAGACAGGATGCTGGGTAAAGAGGCAGACTGCAAAGGCCTCACGTACCACATGCAATGTCCACACGCACTGTCCAGACCCGGCAAACTCATAGAGACAACACAGACCCGTGGTTGGCTGAGGGGGCAGAGAGGGAAGGAGGGGCAAGGTGTCCTTAGTCCAGGACCTGCCTAGGCAGGCCAGCAGCTGGACTGTCCAGGGCTCAAAAGGGCTCTGACTGGCCAGCCCTTCCTACCTCTGCAAGGCCCAAAGAACAAGCGTGGTCTAACTTAAGGGCAAGTTCCCTCGGGAAGCGGGATCCATAGCTATCAGGCATCTAGGGTGTCCAGAGAGTAGAGCGGTGGGGGGCTGAGATGGGGGCAGATAGTGGTGGGGGGGGGGGAAGGGGAATTGTAATGACTGGGGGTCTCTTGGGGGTGACAAAAATGTTTTAAAACTGTGCAATACTGTTGCTTAACTGAATATACCAAACGCCATGGACAGGTAAAGTGGATGGACTGTATGTTACTTATCTTAATTACTTCTCAGTCCTGCTTTTATTTAGAAGTGGGGGGAGCTATCGTTTGGGGCAAAGAAGACATCCTGAGGATGGCACAGTGGCACAGGACCATGCAGCACCACTGAGCTACATGCTAGAAATGGTTACGAGGGTGGGTTTCATGTTATGCATATTTTAATGCATATTTTACCATAGCTTAAAACAACTAAATCTGAATTTTCAGGAAAACAAACAAGATTGTATAGTCCCAAATATTTCGAGGTACTAGAATTAGGAAACTGGGGAAGAACCACTGTACCCTACACCCTGTGGCCTGTCACACACAGGCACACCCAGGGCACACACAGCCCCTCCAGTCCCACAAGCCCAGTGGCTGGGATCAAACAAAGAGGGAACCTTGAATTATCTCTGGGATTAGGATTCCGAAAGAGGGCCCGGGAATAACCGACTGTGACCCACACTCCAGGATCTGCCACCCCACAGTTGGGACCAGTTTCTGGAGAAAAGTGAAGCTGTTCCTGTTGCAACCCCGCAGCCAGAGCACCCCATGAAGGGCAGCGGAGGCTCAGGGTCGCCCCACAAGCACCATCTCCTTGAAGCTGGGCTGCTGGCTTGGCGGATCTGGGGCTCAGCACAGAGCTCAGGGCATCGTGGGTCCTCAGTCAAATGAGGGGCCTCCCGGGGGGCCCCTTGCTCCCGCGGCTCCCCCCACCATGCCCTTTCCTTCTCAGAGAAAGGAACCGAGACCCATAGGGTGGTGACACTGCCCAGGGTCACACGACCAGATGGAGGCAGGGGCCAGAACCCCAAGCCTGCACCGGGCATGGCTGGGGTCACAGAAAGCCTCCCCTGCAGTTGTGCACATCTGTACACGTCAGTGGGATAAGCCAGGAACCTGGCCAGGGGCACACACACCTGGACAGAACAGGAGCCACTTCCAAAGGTCGTGGCTGGCGGGCAGGTCCAGCTGAACCCCCTCTGGCTGCGCCTCCTATCCGCCTCTTAGAGAGGATTGCTAAGGCCACACCTTGCCTGTCACCTCTGTTACCCCGGCTGGGGACAAGATCACGTACTCCTGAGTTTGGACCAGCAAGTCCCCGCCCCTCTCGGGGTCTCCATGGACCCTTCAGTGTGGTCAGAAGCAAATGAGCTCTGAGCCCCACCTCCACCCTTGCTGACCTGGGGGACATTGGGGGGAGTTAGGAGGTTTTAGGGGGTAGCTGTCAGTCCTTGGGGCTGGTCAGTTTCCTTTTCAGCTGTAGAGTGTACACAGCCATGGCCTCACCTCAGGCTGCCGCCCAGGCTCCCATGATGAGGCCTGGCAGGACGCACGCTCCCGGCATGCTTGGCTGTTGGCGAGAAACTCTGGCCCAGCTGCGGCCCACAGTTCCCAGATGTGGCCCCCCTGGGCCAGGACCTCCGGGCAAGGCACCAGCAGCAGTGTCTTGGCTTAGGAGGAGGTCTGACTCTATAGGCCCAAGACCCAAACGGGGGTTTCTCCATGGGTTCAGTCTGCTCTTCCCAGCACCCGAAGAGTCTGTGCGGATTACTGAGGAAGAAACAGAGCTCGCTCACCAAGCTATAATGATTGAGACACTTGAGAAAAGGCAGGCAAAACGTTAGCACAGGGCCCAGCCAGGGGGAGTATTTGCTGGGCTTCTTTTAGTTTTAAGACTCAACCCCCTTTCTCGTTTGGGGGCCTGCCCCAGGGGTAGACCTTAAAGGGAGGCAGCCATCGTGGCCCAGGACCCCACACCCCAGACAGTAGGCAAGTAGGCAGGGAGTAGGCAAGTCACCAACTCCACCCATCAGGAGCCTGCTCCAAATGTGGGGGTCTAAGAAGTTGCCCAGGACAGCCCCCCAGCAGGGACGGCGTCTAGGCCCTGTCAGCCAGTGCTGGCAGCCCCACACCAGAACCAGGCATTCGGGCAGGGCCCTGGCCTGTGCCCACAGCTACAGCCTCCTTCTGTGGGCCCTCTCCCGAGCCTCTTCTGCAGTCCATTCTGTGCAGGTCTTGGTGTCCTTCCAATAAATTCCTGTTCTGCTTAAAGTAGTGAGCATCACGGTCCATTGTTTTCAACCCAAGAAGCTTGACTGGCCCGGAAATTGGTCTGGGGGAGTGAGCTTCAGGAACACACCCTCAGGGAAACTGCGGAAATAATTACCTGGCCTAGTTGGGGCTGAAGGTCAACAAAAACCCAAGTTAGTATCCAGGGCTGAGAAGCTAGCAGCCTGTGGTATGTAGTGGTGAAACAGCTAATTAAATTTAATTAATTAATTAAAGGATGGCCGGGGGCCATCTGGATAAAAGCGCCACTGTGGACAGAGCTTTGGGGACCCAAGCTGTCGCCGCCGCCGGACGCCTGGACGGCAGGAGGATGTCGCAGCCCGGCTTGGCTGCTTCTGTGACAGCGGACAATTAAAGGAAAACGAGTAACAGGCTCGATCCCTCCATTCTTGGCTGCAGGCACAGAGTGGAGCCAAGGAACTTTCTATGGCTGGGCTAAAAATTCTCTTATCGCTCCAGGCAGCAGGCTTAAGTTAGGGGAGCACGAAGTGCATCCTGCACAGTGTTACACGTAGCTGTTCGCAGCCTCCTCTGGCCCGTCTGCTGAACTTAGGCAGACAGCTCCCCCAGGCTGGCCCGGGCCCCCCTCTCTCCTCGCCAGCATCCCTGCAGCCTGTGAGGTGCATTCAGCAGCAAGAAACAAGGTGCTGCGGGCGTGGACGGCCTGGCAGGGTGGGGCCCGGCACCCCTCTCCAGGAGCCCCCTGCCTGGTGTTGAGGGGGGAACGGGCTCCCCCTCTGCTCCTCTGGGAGCCCCTGGGCTGGCTTCATCCAGCGGTGCTCACGCAGGCTCGGGGGAGCCCACGAGTGCGCCTGAACTCCCGCCCAGCGATACCAAGTCGGCAGCGTGACGTTGGCCATGGAGAGGATACATTTACACCAGCCAGTCAGCAAACTCCATAAATCAGGGCTTTGGTTTTTATTTATTTTTTTTTAATGCAGTTTGCCATCTCTACAGTGAAATGTAAAGATTCAACAATATCTCTAATAAACATGCTCTGACTGTCATGTTCTGCCTGCTGATGTAATTGGTGAAGAAATAATGAGTATTTACTTCCTTATACTTTCGGGTCTTAATTATTTGTTTCACAGGGTGTGACACTTTCTTTCTTTGTTTTTGTTCTTTTCTGCTCCACCAAACCGCTGGGGTGCCCATCCCCTACCCGCCTCCTGCCTCATCCCTTCTTCCCCCTCTACTCCACCCCGCCCCTCAAGGCAAACCCATTGCCTTCCCTCCAAGCCTCCTGAAGCACTTCCGTCCCCTCCGGTCTCAGCTCCCTTGGGGGCTCCTGCCCGGACTGGCACAGTGACCTGGGTCCTGTCACTGTCTGACCTGTGTGTTTCCCTTGAAGGCAGGAAGTGGGTCCTTCCCCTCTCCCTGGGTCCAGGGCCTCAGCCGGGGTCTGGCACACAGCGAGGGCCTCGTGGTGAAGAACGGGGTCAGTGAGCCTCCAGCTGCCCCCTGCCCGCCGCATGGGGCCCCTCCCCCAACCTTCCAGGCAAGCGGGCCCCATCCGGGCTGGGTCTGCTTCACAGGCTCAGCACGGATCTCCTTACCTCCAATTTCCAGCCTCCTTCCTGCTTTACTCTTTTATTAAGATTCTAATTAAATAATTCTAATTAAATGTAATGAGCTGAATCAACAAACTTGCTTCCATAAAGCAGCAGTCACGGCTATCTCTCTCCTGGTCTTTCTTGAGCTCTGGGGGGAGAGGACGCTGGGCCTCTGCTGCCTGGGGGTGACTCAGCAGGGCTGGGACTGAAGGTCACGCTCAAGGGACGTCCAGTGGGCCAGAAGCACCTGCGGCCGTCCCTGCCAAGCCCCGGGCAGAAGCCGGACCTGCTCGCGAAGCCTCAGGCCCGCCGGGCCCTGTATGCAGGAGGGGTGGGCACAGGCCCGGACTGAGGTGGGGCTTGCTCTGGACCTGAGGCTCCCCTTCCCTTCTGTGTGGCCTCAGACAGGTCCCCTCCCTCTCTGGGCCCCCCACTGCAATGTCTGCCAAATGCCGGGTTTGGCTGGAGGAGGTCGCTGTGAGAAAAGGCGCTGGTGTGTGGGCTCACCCCTGCTCCCAAATGCTGCTCCCAGCCCTCCCGGGCCCTGTGACCTGGGGCCAGTCGCCTCATTGCTCTGAGCCTCAGTTTCCTCATCTGTAAAAGGGGCCCCACATCATGTACACGGCAGAGGGATTACAAAAACCACATTAAGACAAAAACGAGGCACAGAGTGCTGAATAAATGAACCCCACAGATTAGCCTAACCCCCCTCCTCCCAGGGAAGCCAGAGGGCCTGGAGGTGACTGGGGTGAGGGTGTGGAGCCCTAGAGAGGAGTGAGACCCTGGGGGATCTTTCCAAACCTGACCCCCTTCCTCCCACCCTGGGCTGGGCCAGCGCAGTCCACCAGTGTGGAAACGGGCTCCCCGGCTCGTCTGGCAAAGGCCCTGGCACCGCGCTTCCCCCACGCCGACCCCTGCACCTCTACCCTGCAGCGCAGACACGGGACACGGCGCAGGCCCAGAGCTGAGGTGGGGCCAGGGTGCCGCCCCCCTCTCATCACACCAGCCGGTGGTGTGGGGTCCAGACTTGACCCCGACCTCTGCCCTGAGACCAGAGCCACAAACTGCTGCTGCCCTGCAAGTGCCGCAGGGCGGGTGCTCTGGAGCCCAGTGCCCAGGCGGTGGGAGCCGGCCTCCCTGGAGGCAGGAGGGCAGCGCCAGAGGAGCAGGGGAGAGGCCACAGCGCAAAGCCCAAGTGTTGGGCTGGGCCTCCTGGCCGCTGGCCACCAGCCCTGCTCCTGGGCCGAGCAGCGAGCGTCCCGACTGGTGACCACACCTCGCTGGGCCTCAGTCCCTCCGCAGGGGCGATGGGGCACCTGGCACTATGGCTACCACGTCGCCAGCTGTGCACCAGTGTCTGCACCAGTCTAACAAGGTACTGCAAACTGGGGGACTCAGAAGCACAGGAACTGAGCATCTCCCCGCTCTGGAGGCTGGAATACAAACCGCAGTGCTGGCTGGGGCCCTCCCTGGGGGAGGAGGGGTTAAAGCGCAGCCCTGGGAAGCTGTCCGCAGCCCGCTGCAGCACACGTCAGCCCTCTGCCAGGGGCCTGACCCACAGGGCGCAGCAGACCTCTGCTGACCCACCCGCTGCTCCCCTCAGCAGTGGATCTCACTGGATCTGCCTGTTCTGCTCTCTGCTCTGTCTCTGGTGCATCCTCTCACCGCCCCTATACCTCTGGCCTGTACCCCAGTTCTGTGTGCATACATAAATAAATCTTAAAGCACGCACATACACACACACACACACAAACACAACAACGTGCCGGCTGGCGTGGGGTCCTGCAGACACCTGTAAGAGGACACGGCCTTAAAGCGTCAGCTCCCGAGTGTACAGCCCCAGCCCACCAGGGCCCACCCCCGGCCCCATGTCTCCTCACAGGGTCTTTCCTGTGGTGTCTGTGTCCAAAGTCCCCTTTTTCTAAGACACCAGTCATATTGGGTCAGGGCCCATCCCAATGGCCTGGTTTTTACTCGTTCACCTCTGTGAGCACCCCATTTCCAGATAAGGTCAACTTTTGAGATAGTGGGGTTCGGGCTGGCATATCTTTTGGGAAGGACACAAGTCATCTGGTGACAGGCTGTGAGTTCTTTGTACGCAAGTGATCCTTACAGAAACAGGTGTCCTCATTTCACAGACGAGGAGGAATGGAGGCTCGGGGAGGGGTGGGGCGCAGGGTCCTCACTCATGGTCCCCGCTTCCGGGAAACGGCTGGGTAAAGCGAAAGGGTCTAAGGAAAGCAGGTCCTTGAATGCTGGCTGGCAGCGTGTTGGCAGGATGACGCCCCTGGTCAACGGTGGAACCAACGAGATGTCGAGCAACTACATTATTTGAGGTCCCTCTGGGAAGGGTCACGCAGTCAGGGTCTGAACTTCAGCCTTCCAGGTCTGGTATGTTCTACTACCTTGTTTCAGTTTAAAGTGAGAGAAGATGACCCAGCGCCTCCTCTAGGCTGAGGAGCTGACCCGAAGGGTCTCGCGGCAGCAGGTCGCACCATCCACACACCTGCGGGGCGCGGCCTCACGCACCCCAGCACTCGCCGGCCCCCACCCAGGCCCACCACTCCCCGCCGAGGGGCTCTGGGTGAGCAGCTTCTCCTCCGGGGAACTCAGCTCCTCCTCCGTGGGATGGGGGCCAGTGCCACTCCAGGGGGTTCCCGTGAGGACGGGTAATCCACGCAAAGCCCTGGGCACAGGGCCTGACACAGGTGAGCACACGTTCACCTTCACAGAAAACCTCGTTTGACCTTCACAGTAACCGGCCAAACAGCACGACGAGGGGCTCTCTCCAGACGTGGGGGACCCGAGCAGTCCTGTGACCTAGTTATAAAGTAGTAGGTGGGTCACTCATTGGCTGGGTCACCCCTAACTCTGCTCTTCCCACTGTGCTGAAGTCGCAGTTGACATGGAGCCTCCCGACTTAGGTATCTGACTCTTCTTTAGGGCTGGCAGGCCCCAAGTGCCAGGCCAGCTTCAGGCTGGGTGGTGAGAACCCCAGTGCCAGTGGCCACCGGGAGGGAGGGCCCGTGGGGTCCCAGCACTGCACTGCCCGGCACAGGGCTGCGCTGCTCCCTACTCCAGCCTTCAGAGGCCCGGGAGCGGGTCCTCAAGCCAAGTCCTCAAGAAGCACACCTGAACCCCACTGGGCCCCAGGGGCCGTGTGTTCTCATTCACGTAAAAGCAGCCGAGTTGGGATGCCACCACGCAAGCAGGGGCCAGGCAGGGCCGCGTTCCCACTGCTGCCCCCTACAGGCATCAGGCTCCACACACCGACAGGCACACAGCCATGAGTCCCCCTGCTGCCTGCTCGGCTGCCTCACACACCGGGATGCACACCTGGGGCGCACAGACCCACGGAGCCCCCACTTCCCTCTCCACAGCCTCAGAGTAAGGACACAATGTCCCAGAGGCCCTCGCTGCGTCACAGCCTTGCGGTGGCAGGGACGAGACAGCAGGGGACCACAGCCCGGCCGCATGCCGGCTCCCCGTCACTGCAGGCGGACCTGCAAGCCCACGCTCCCTGCACAGGCACTCAGTTCTTCCTGCAGCTGGAGAAAGGGGGGAGGAGACGCCTTTCCCTTCTAAGCTCCCCCTGCCCTTGCCAAGCCCAGAGGGCTTTGTCTTGGGCTCACCAGAGCCCCGAGGTCTCTGCACCCACTCACCAGGCGGGCTCGGTGTCTCGTGTCTGTCCTGGCACAGAGCCCTTCCAGACTCCATCTCACACCCACCACTCAGCCCGAGGCTCCACTCAGCGTCCTGCCCCCCCACCTCATTTCCCAGCTCTCCCCAACCTCCTCCCAGCAGCCCTGACCTCGCCCACCACACTGACCGCCTCCGGGGTTTCCTCAGACTCAGGAGAAGGAGCTCGCCTGCCCGGCGCCCCCGGGTCCTGCTCCCCGCGCAGAGCCCTGCACACACCAGCAGGCCCAGGGGGGAGGGGGACCCTCCTCCCCCACCTTCTGCCCTCAGAGGGCCAGGCACCCTACACCCTTCGTGCACAGAGGCGGGGTCAGCGGCTCCCCTCCCCCAGTGCAAAGGCAACTTCCTAAGGATGGGATTTAAAAACAATCTCAAGCAGTTAAACAGAATCTTCCCAGAACTGTTTGTGAGCACTAAGTTAATTCAGTTAACCCTAATACTTAACCTACTGTGATGAGAGGCTATCACTTTCCCATTCTGTGAGGAAACTGAAACAGCGATTTAGCTAACAACCATGGAGCCCCGCACCCAGCACAGGTGAGTTCTTGTCCCTCTTTTGGCTGCTTTATTCTAAGTCCCCAGAACCCAGTCTGTCCTATGGGGTCACGGGCTCTCAGTCACTGGGTGTTGAGTGAATGACTCTTGACCTCCAGCCTGGCTCAGTGCACCCAGGGGCAAAGCCCCAGCACCCGGGGCCAGAAGACTCCGGGTAGAGTCTTGGTGCCGGTCCAGCATCTCGTCTGGGCCCTGCATGGCTGCCGTGGAGGTCACGGAGATGCGGGTGAGCTCTCAGAATAGTGCCCGCATGAGTCTGTGGTGGTGAGCCTGCCCATCTCCCGCCTCAAGGGCATCCACAGGGGAGGGGTGCAGGGTGGAACAGGGGCATCTCAGCGCCACTCCCCTCCCCCCACTCCTGTATGCCCCCCTGCACCTGGGGGGGGGCTGCAACCACCCTTCCCACCGCCCCCTGCCAGCAGGCTTCCATCAGCTCTGCCAATGAGATCTGCGGGCAGGACTGCAGGGGCACAGCCCCCCACCCTCCTCTCACCCCCTGAACCCCGGCGGCTTCCCTCGCACCCCAGCCTCCTGGCGTTCTGGAAACCATTACATACCTTCCTGTGGAAACAGCTCAGGTAGATTATTTTCTTGACTGAGTCCTGACTGGCTCAGGATGTTTCCAGAACTTTTCCTGAGGGTGCACTTTGATGGCAAGGTGGGCCCAGAGCGTGCACGTGGGTGAGGCCGGAGGGCCGTGGCTCGCCTCTGCCAAATGCGCCACCTTGGGTGGGCCTTACCTCTCCCGTGAGACGGGTGTTCCCTGCTCCATCCTGCCCCACCCACAGCAATAGTTAAAAACACGGTGACGGCCTCGTGCAAGGTATTCTCAGCACCTGGCAGGTATTAACCCATCCTTTAACTCATTTACTCCTCACAATGTCCTGTTTCCAAGGTAGCGATCACCCTGTTTTACAGACCAGTAAACTGAGACCCAGACTAGTAAGTCATTCCACAGCTAATAAGCAGCACACCTGAGACGGAAACCCAGTCCGGGCCAGGCCAGGCCAGGCCAGGCCAGGCCAGGCCAGGCCAGTCCAATCCGGCTTCGGAGGCCGTGCTCATAATCACACACCCTGTGCTCTCTCCTGGTGTCGCTGCCAGCAGCTTGAGCTGTAGATGGGGCCTCAGGGTCCTTGAGAAGGAATGAAGAGACAGATGATGAGCTGATGTTCATTATGTGCTTAAAAATTCACCGAGGTCCTTTCTCCAGCCTCTTCTTTTCGTAATTGTCTCCACTCCCCACCCTCTCTGCAGACCTCCGGCCCAAGGCCCCACCCAGAGCTCCAGGAAGGGACTGCCCTGCTCCAGGCAGGGGAGTGTGGACTGGCCTTGCTCTTGGAGAAGGCCCCATCTCAGCTCTGCTTCTCAACTGCCCACAGGCTGGGCAAGTCCTGTTTTCTGTGGGTTTTGGATCCCTAGCTACAAACGAGCTGGGTGGACTGAAAGTCCACAGTGGGCTCTTCCAGCACTAGCTAACATTCTAGAATCCCGTTTTAGAGATACTGTGAGTCCCACCCCAGCTGCGTGTGACAGAGACCTGTCATGCCAGAGCCCGGGGCATGTGGGGCCTTGCCAGAGATGGACCTGCCCGCAGAACAGAGCCTGCCAGGCAGAGCTCAGGCTGCAGCTGCCCAGTGCCACCAAGACCCAGGGCTGCCCTGCTCTCAGCAGGTCTTCCCAGGAAGCAGGGCTGGTTGACCCGAGGCACTGATGGCCACTCCGTGCTGGGTGTTGTGCTGGGCACAGAGCCACAGGGCGAATCGGACACAGGCCTGGCCTGCAGAGTGCCCAGGCTGGCGAAGGTAGACCCCAGCTCCCCCCCCGCCCCCCCACTTCAGGACCCCGCCAGAACACTCCTCTTCCTGCTGCCTCGGCAATGACTTCTGATGATCCCAGAAGGTGGTGCAACCCAGCCCACACCCAAGAGCTTTCCAGGGACCATGAGCCGCACACCCTTGGGCTGTGATGCGATCAAGACAAGGCAGGTCCCGGCCTCCTGACCCCAAGCTGGGGCTCCGCAGGCACAGTCAGAATTGCTGCTTGGCAGCAAGGACGTGTGGCGGCCCACGTCCGTCCTGGCTAGAAGCCAGGCAGCAACCGGACAACGTCTGCATGCGGGGCACCTGCCTCAGGTCGCTGCCGGGCGCAGAGCCCCCTAAGCAGCAAGGTCATCCGGTTGTTCACACGGCCTCGGCGTTCTGCAGAGGCAGCTGTGCCAGGCCACAGAAGCTCCACGCGCCTCAGTATGGGCTAAGAGTCCCCCTGGCGTCACTGCACCGCAGCTTAAAGCAGCTACGTGAGACATGCTGGTGTCCAGAGTGCCGCCGGCTCCTGGCCCCGCTGGCGTTCACCGGCAGCAGCGCTCCCAGTCTGCTCCTCTGGGACACCAAAGTTCACCGAGCGCCGGGCGCCCCCTCCCCACCCACAGGCTGAGGGTGTGACAGGGCTCTGCTTCATGACGCGGCCTGCTGAGGCCCACTGGGCACGTGCGGAGAAGCCGCAGAGGGCAGCCGCTGTGACCCGTCGGTGAGGACAGGCCAGCCCCCGGGGCCCGCCGGCCTAGGCCCTGCCCCTGCCTATGGAGGGGCCCTGGCCCAGCTCCTCGCCTGGGTGGCCGCTGCCCACTGCTGGGCTTTTTTGCACAAGAGCAGCCCTGAGTTTGCTTTCGCCCCATGGGGGCCGGGGGGAGCTGCCGAGAAAGGGCAGTGGGGCTCCGAGCCCAGACTCCTTAGCCAGGCTTGTCGGAAAGTCCTTGGGGAGATTTAATTGGGATGGTATCTTCTCCTGGGAAAGAAGACCCTAACATCTACCAGCAAAGCTGAAGGTCACATCAAATCTGAAAGGCGACTTTGTTCTTCCCTGCTTCATCCGTTATGCATGAAAGGGCAGACGGCGGGTGCTCAGGATTCATAATTTGAGACATCCGGAGACTAAAGACGTTGGCCAAATTTAAACCGAAAGATGAACTTGTTGGGTGTCTTTTCACATTATGGGAGGAGAAGAAAGGAGAGAATTTCTTAGTCATCTACCACTCACTCAGCATTCACAGCAAGTCTGCCGACGGCTGGCATCAGAGGGCTCTCCTCTGGGTTCCGGATGCTTTAAACACCAGTTTGAAAGGGACAAAGAAGTAAATGGCCGAAGAGTCCCCCGGGGCCTGCAGGGCAGCTCTCTGGGGTGGTCACAGCCTGTGGGGCCTCGGGCAACACCACCACCACCTCCGATGTGTGGGGCCAAGGGTCACACTCTTTCCTTCTGGGGCTGGAGCACCTGGGCTCAGGGAGTCATGGGAGAGCCCCGTGGCCTGGCAGAGCCAGCTCAGGTCCTGGCTGGCGTCATCACCTTGACCTTCTGGGACGCATTTGGTCAGGTTGCCTTTGGCTCTGGGATATCCTCTGAGCCACCTGCCGCCAATAACATAACGGTTGCCTCTGAGCCTCAGAAACCTGACAGGCAGGGCAGGGTTTGTGGGACCCTTCCCAGGTGGGGAGACTGAGGCTTCAGGAAGAAGGGATGACCCAGTGTCACAGCGCCCAGTGGCAGTCGGCGCTGGGCCCTGGGCCTCCCACCTCTCTAAGACACTGTCCTCCCGCCCGGCCACACCCAGGCTGCTGAGGGCACCTGGGCCCTGAATGCCTGCACTGTGCTCCCCAGTGCTGAGCCCCACGCCTGCATCGTGTTCACCAAATGAACAAATGTCGTGGACCCCGCTGAGTGTGATGGGGGATGGACACAATCCCCGAGAAAATCACCCAGGCATACAACGCCACATACACACATCAGGGGTCACGCGTCTGCTCGGGCTGCGCCCCTCAGAGAGGCACACTGGCTCGCTGATATCCTCCCAGGGGGCCTCATCACACACGCCCGCCTGCTGGCTGAAGGGGAGCCCTCCTGGGCTTCAACCGGGGGACCACACACCATCCTCCCCCCACTGCTGGGCCTGCGTCCAGCCGCCAAAGGGCAAGAGCTGCCAGGCGCCGCACTCGCGCACCAGGCCGCTCCATCCAAGCACACGGTTTTCCAAAAAGAGAATGTTTATTACTTACTTTTCCTCATTAGAAACTCCTTTACAGCAACACAAAGTAAAGCACAAAACTTATCTACAGTCACACGTGGCACGCTGGGCACTGGCCAGAGGCAGGACCAAGGCCAGCGTGAGCACGCAAGCACAGCGTGGCCCTTCTCAAGAGTCCTGGGCCCTCGTGCCAAGATGGCCTGTGTCAGGCCCAGCCCTTGCTGCCTCGTGACAAAACGGGGAGGAGAGCAGGCTCGGGGTGCGCAGCAAGGCTGCAGAAGCTGGGTGGGAAAGGGGGATCCCCGTACTCTGACAAAGACCCTATGACCCCTCACCCAGGCCTTTGTCTCTCACGAGCCTTGGTTCAAGTGCTCGGGAAAGTAGATTTTAAAGAACGGCGAGTTTTCTGGGTTGGTGGAACCTCCTCCAACCAGCACAGCCAGGCCTGCTGGCACCTGAGGATGGGGGTGTGGGCAGTTCTGGGGGGGCAGGGGGGTAGGCAGGGAGGTGCTGAGGACAGACTGCTGCGGGCACGCCTGACCTGGAGTGGGAAGAACAGCCTGTGGGGTTTGGTTTTGTTTCACCCTCAGAATTACAGACTTCAAACACTTCCATTTTCATGGAAATCAACAGCGAGACAGCTAGCCGGGCGCAGAGGCGCGTGCCAGTTCTGTGTGGAAAGGCACCAGATGGTTTGTTATGAAACACATTTTGGTCAGAAAATAGCTGGGGCTTTTTGGTTCCTGGGAGGACAACAAAGCCAGAAAACAGGGAGGCGTGAGCGCGAGTGCGGGGAGACGGCCTTTGGCGGCAGGTCCCGCTCCGCTCTTGCCTCCGCCCCTCCGGCCTGGCCTCCCTTTCCCTGTCTGGCAGGTGGCGTGGTGCTCAGGAGCCTGGGTGTTAGGTTTCACACGTTGGCCCCACGAAGAGTTGGGGCCTCAGAGACACCTCGCTCGGACCAGCGGACGCCAGAAGGCGGCAGCCGGCTGTGTCGGGGCCCGCAGGCAGCCACACGCAGACCTTGCTGTGCCGTCAGGCCAGGGAGCCTGCGGGCGGCTCCCTAGACTGGCTGCACACACTGCGGGGCCCCGGGCCCCGGGGCCTCCTCAAGGACGAGGGCAGAAAGAAGCTACCTGCAGAGCTCCAGGCAGAGCCCGGCCTCACCTGCTGGGCCTTTAAAGTGCCACCTAGTGCCGAGTCTTTGGTCAGGGGCTGCCCCTCTGCTCCAGGAGTCCCAGGGCTAAGCCTAGGCCCACAGGGCCGCTGTGGGAGGCAGGCTCAGGACGCGTCCCTTCCTGTACCCGAAAGATGAGCAATCCAACCACTTCAGCAGGAGCGTCCCAGGAGTCTGGGTCCTCAGGGGAGGGCAGGGACAAGAAATGCTTTGGCCGCCATCCTGACACCCACCGCGGAGCTGTGTGGGCCGTGAGGGCCGGGGCGGGATGTCCCTGCGCCGGTCATGCAGGAGTCCTGCCTGACGCAGAACTGGCTTCTCAACTGAACCTGGAGTCACTAAATAAATATTCAAGGCATCTTTCAGTTCTCAGAGAAAGAGCAGGATTAAAAACAAAAACAAAAACAAAAAACCCTGCTGACGGACTGCAGCGTTGATCTGCAAGTGGACGGTGCTGCTGGCTGAGGAGGCTGGCGGGGGGCCCCCTCCAGGGGCCCCCGCCGGGTGCTTTGGTCCTTCACGGGTCCCGCCAGCCCAGGCCTCAGAAGTTGAAGAGGTCATCCTGCTCGGCGCTGCCACTGTCAGGCCTGTCCCAGTCGGTGGGAGAGAGGCACTGGGCGTAGTGGATGTCCTGCACGCTCAGTCCAGTGTCCAGGACCTGAGGGTTTGTCCGGGATTGGGCAAGCCTGGAAGGCAGAGCGGGGTGAGCTGGGGGTCAGGCAAAGAGCTGGTGAGGTCTGAGGTGAGCCTGCCAGCCCCGGGTCAGAGTGAGAGGGCATGGCTGGAGAATGCCAGAACACAGGGGCAGGGGAGAAAGCCCAGATGCCAGGAGAAGTGGCCCCTGGGCGGAGAGCCCACCCCGACGGTCAAACAGCTCAAGGCTGTGTGGCTGGCAGCAGCCTTCCTGTCCCCGAGAGGAGGGCACGGCACTGCCCAGGGCTCTGCCGGGAAGTGCCCCGAGAGAGGAGAAGGGGCAGCAATGGCAAGGGCAGCGAGAGGGACACGTGTGGGAGGGGCCCAACCAACCACAAACAGCACTGGCTGGAGCTATGTCCAAACAGACTTGCTGGGAAAATAAACAGAAAAGGGGAGAGAGCCTGAATGTCCAGAGCGGGGGAGAGTTCATTCCGGCCCGTGGCTTCAGAAAATGAGGCAGGCCATGAAGGAGGTGCCTGCACAGAGTTTTTAAGGTCTACAGAAAGGCTTCTGATACAGCCATGATAAGGGAAAAATCAGGCTCCCCAAATGCACATACGATGAGCTGATAGATGCAAAAAAAGTATATGTGTATGTATGGGATTAGCATGAATTAAGCCCAAATGTCTGAGCTGTGGGATTATGGGATGGTGTCATTTCCTGTTTAACGCTTTGCTGATTTTCAAAGTTGTTAATAAAGGGCACATGATACTTGAGTCATCTGAAAAAAGCAAATACAAGATTTTTCTCCTATTGAGGGGGCTGTAGTCAGCCAGCAAAGCAGGGGAGGCAATAATGTCTCTGCCTCCAAGAAGGGGTCACCACGCCCCAACTCACCCCCAGAGGGGTCCAACAAGCCCAAGCAGGAAATGGGAAGAGGAGGGGGGAGAGGGAAAAGCCCCCAACTCTGTTCCCCTTGTGGGCTCCGAGCCACTGTTCCTGACACCACACGCAGCAGCCCTGACCGGGAGGACTGCAGGGCCTGACAGCCAGGCCCGGAGCTGGGACAGCGGCTGCCCAGCCCCGCCGCAGCCCCAGCCTCCCCGGTGGCGTGTCCCCAAGCGGAAGGTAGCCATGGCTACAGGGACGGCCCTGGGAAAGTGGGGAGATGCCACCACCCTCAGGCTGGACCAAAATATCTCCGCTCTGTGCCTGACATTCTTCCCCTGTCGCACTCCGCCGGCCTAATTTAAGCAGCCTCCTCCCTGCCCCTTCTCATAAACGCGAAGCCCCCGCGGAAGCAGCCAGCCGACAGCCGCCTTTCGCAGGCACCGGCATCGAGAGCCAGTGCCCCTGAGCCATGGCCGTTCTGTCCAGCTCAGCCCCTAGGAGTGGTTTGATCCCACGGGGAGAGCTTCTCGGCAGACCTAGCCAACCCCGCACCGCCAGCCCCCGGCCCTAGAGGTGTTGGGGTTGAGACTTTGAAGCCAGTCAGAGTTCACGTTCCCAGGTGCGACAAAGGGCCCCGAAGACCAGCCGGTGAAGGCTGAGCCTCCTTCCCGGGCACCGGGAGCCCGGCGCGCCTTACCTGGAAAACGCTTCGTCCAGGCCGTCATCCAGCTCCTTGGGGAAAACAAAGCAGGAGACAGGGCCTGTCAGTGGGTGAGCCCGTGCCGCCCTGGGTAGCCACAGGGACGAGGGACACCATGTAGGGGCTGGTGGGCAGCTGGGTGAACGCCCACGCCCCCCCCCCCAGCTGCTGCCACCAGCCTCTCAGGCCACACACCCAAACCTGAGACCTGGGGCAGGAGGAAGGGGACGTCGCTGGGCGTCCGGAGCTGGGAGGGTCAGCCCAACTCTGTCACTAACCGCCTGTGACTCCTTGGGGAGCCACGGTTCCTCTTTGAGACAGCTTTCCCTTCCCTAAAGCGAGGGGTCTCAGTGATTTCTATGGCTTTCAATTCTGACAGGAAGGGTGGGAAGGCTTTCTCGCTTGCACTCCCTTCCAAACACAAGCCAACAAGCCAAGCCCGGGAGGGATCGCTGCTGGAAACCCCGCAGCCTCGATGGGCAAGCAGGCGAGGCTCTCACCTGCCGGGCCGGGCCGTAAGGGGGTAATCTGGGAGCAGAGAGCAGGCCTGGGGAACCGCTCGGGGGACCGTCCCAGGAGGCCCCAGGGGGCACAGGGCCTGGCTGCTTTTCCAAGGCCCGCAAAGCTCCAGATTTCAAAAAAACAGAGACGCGTGACAGGAAAAGCGCGTGACGCGGCGGCTGGAGGGACCGTGAGACAGGAGCGAGGCCGCAGGTGACACAGCCGTGGGCGCCAGGCGGCCGCGAGCCAGGGGTCACGCAAGGGGCCGGCGCTGGGAGTCTGCACCGAGCGAACAGGAGTTCCTTGTTATTTTCCCTAACTTTTTGTAAGTCTGAAGCTGTTTCCCAGTGAATTTTAAAATTTTTTCCAAAGAAAAAGGCAGGTTCCTCTGGGAGATTATGCAGCCAGAGTTCATCATCCTCCTGAGGTCAGGGGCCTTGCCCTGAGTCACAGGGCGGCCAGGGGCAACTGCCCAGGCCTCAGGCTCCTCGTTTAGACAGCCGAGGGGGTGGGATGTCAGGAGCCCACTCGGCCCACGCTGAGAACAAGGAAGCCTTTGGCTGGTCCTGCGGTGGGCAGGGCCGGGGATGCTCAGGCCGAGAGGCCAGGCATTGTGAGGAGACAGCTGTGCTGGGCACCACGTCTGCAGGGCCGCAGCCCGGGTTCAAAGGGGACATTGTTCACTGCCTCCCCTGGGTGCTGCTGGGTTGGGTCTGCCCTCCCAGAGGCCTGCAAGCGGGGTGCAGGGCCTAGCCCCAGGGGCGGCCTCAGGCCTCCTCCAGGCATCAGGCTGCACTAGATCCCTCTGGGCCCCCAGACTACAAGGCCACTCACCCAGACAACACTGCTGTTGTTCAAGGTTTGAGGCCGTGGCACTTCGTCCATGTGAGCGGTGTTAGCGCTGACCGTGGACAGCGGAGCCTTGGCCGTCTCCTCCAAGTCCAGCAGGTTCCCAGTGGCAACCACTATGAGGGTTCAGTTAGTGGATCAGGGGAGCAGAGCCTCCCGTTTTCAGCTCCCTCCCTCCAGAATCCCCCTTGCTGTCCTGGACCTGGCCACCCCCCCACTCCACCCATAGAGGAGTCCCACCACGGCACCCCTGAGGTAGTGGGGCGGCTGCCAAGGGGTCAGAGCCTGTCCCAGTGGTGACACACTCTGGGAAGTCTCTAGTCACTGCCGTGTTGACCTCAAGGGCCACAGGGCAGGGCGCAGGGTGCAGCAGGGTGTGCAGGGGGCTGCAGGCCGTGTGGGCTCCTCTGGAAGAGCATGCACTAAAATCAGTCACTTTTTCTCTTTGTGAACATTTTCTAATTTATCTGCAATAAAAATGTATTATTTATTTAACAACAAAAAAATAGAAATTACGACCACGCCCAGCCCAGGAAGGAGCAGGCCTCTGCAGCCTCGAGAGACCCAGCCCCCGCCAGCCAGCCCAAGACTCACGGCTCTTCAGCGCAGGGGTGCTGTCCCGGAGGCCCCCGCCCAGGGCGTCTCCTGCCTCCTGGCCAGCCTTCTCTCTCTTCTCCTTCTCTGTGGGACCAAGGCACAGAGCACTGGAACCCACATCCCCGCTGACCCCAGCACCGTGTTCCCAACAGTGGCTGGGCAGGGGAGACTGGCCCTTCCTGGGGTAGGTTTAGTTCCAGCAAGGAGGAAAGAAACTGCAGGTTTCATTCAATCCTCACAAGCACCCTGGGGGAGGGGGACAGCTGTTCGCATTTCTTCAGATGGGGAAACTGAGACTCAGAGAGGTGAAGTGACCTGTCCAGTCATAAAACAAGCAGGTGATAAAGATAGGAATCAGTTCAGGCCTGACCTCAGGGCCTTTACCACCCCTCCCCGGCCCACACTACCCTGAGGCCTTCTTCAACACCCTCGCTCCTCCGCCAGTCCACCCACCATGTCCTGTTACAAGACTCACCTTCCCTGGACACCTGCCAAATCTCAAAGGCAACTTTGAAGGCCTGGGCTACTGTGAGGGTGACAGCCTGGGCCTAGAAAACAGGAAGTGGGGTGGGGAGGGGGGTGCAGTGTCAGACAGTTAACAGCAAGTCTGAACCAGAGTCGTGGGGACTCCAGGCCAGGCCTGCCCAGACTCCCTCCCTCCCTCCCTTTCTGATAATCCAGGGCTTGGAATGCCGGAGGTGGAGGCAGAGTCCTGGGCCCTCTCGGCCACCTAAGTGAAGCGCCAGGGTGTAGTGAGACCACACCTTCCCCAAGCAACGTGGGTAGGGCCTGGAGCCCGGCCAAGTTCCCAGCCTCATTCCAGGCCCCCACCCCACCTTTGCAACAGCTGTTTATTCCTTCCTTTGGGCTTCTCTAAATACAACTGACTGTGAGCCTTACCGCCTCCTAGAAGCCCTCCCTAGTTATCTGAGGACTTCATCCAGAAACAGCCCTTGGATTTAAGAGAACAGAAAAGCCAACGTCTGAATGAGCCACAGTAAGAGGCACAAAGATGGCCTCTGGTTAGTGCTGTCAGGTCGGCGGGGCTTATAACTGGATCCCAGGCAGGGAGCAGGAGGCTTATGCATCTCTGGCACAAACAAGATGTCAATGAGCACCTGTGGCAGGGGACCAAAACCATCCAGGGCCACCATCTACCTCTGAGAAGGGCCCTGACCCTTAACCCTGGAGAATTCCACCCACCCACTGAAACTCACTTCAAACAGCACCAGCACAGGGCTCTCACAGCTCTGCTCACCCCTGCCTGGCATCATGCTTATGCAAGTCACCAGCTCACAGGCCTGGGCTCCCAGCTGGGTGCTTCCTATAGGCAACACTCAAGTCTGCACACCCACCCCCACAGCAAAGCCCCTCTGGTTGGACTGCACCTGCCCAGGGGGGCAGGCCTCCCCTGGGAGGACCTCCCCTAGGCCGCCTTCACCTCGGCCACTTCCTCTCTGGACTCTGTCTGGTTCAGGATTAATCAACTTCTTTGGCAAACCCTAGTCCAGAGAAGCAAGCACCGGACTCTCAAGGGCACAGGCCCAGGCCCACCAGCTTGGCCCCACCGCCAGCCCCGCCACCAAACAACTCAATTTAATTGAGAAATGAATCTGTGGCTACCACATTTAAAATTCTTTTTGCTTTTTTTTTTAATTTAAAATCCCTAAACAAGCTGACTGATCCATGCCAATTAAACTTCACGAAGTATAAAATCTCATTTGAATGTCTCCGTCATTTACATTTTTGATGGGAGTACGGCACTTTACGGCAAAACTTAAATATGGTAATTAAGTATGAAACTCTTCACAGCTGTTTACAATTTAATCTGTCACGTCTGAATCAAGTTTAATAGGCCCAGTTACCATTGAGAATTGCCCATGAACTAAAAATATGGGCTAATTACCAGCCGGAGTCAGATCGCTATATACCCGAGCAGGAGCTGGTCACCCGACGTGGCAGGGAGATGGAAACACCATTATTTTTGCCTTCGGAAATCTGGGGGCACACGCCTGGTACTGTTTTTGCATAAATCTGCTTGTTCATTTGCATACATTCCTGCCCTTTTGCCCTGAAGCTTCGAGCTGCAAGTTAAACCAAATATAACCTAGGAGGTGGCTGCACGCCCGGGGCGAGCTGGGGAGGGGTGGGCCCTGCTCGCTCGGTGGCTGCAGAGTCTGGGCAGCACCGGCTAGGAGGGCCGCTCCGCCTGCCCCCAGGACACCTCCTTCGGGGCTCTGCCGTCCTCCTCTGCTGCCGCTGGCCCATGGGCCTCTCGTTACCCCTGAGCAGACTCGCCTCACTCAGGGACTGCTGCCCTGTCTTGCTCCCAGTCACCGGGCTGTCAGCAACTCAGCAGGGCCAGGTCTGGCTGCGGCTCGAGGAGCCGGGCCGGGACCCCAGGATCCTCAGATCCCGGCTCAGGGCTTAGACCAACGCGGGCCACGTGCCCCCTCCTGCCCCGTTACCTCAGAAACATAAATCCCTGCATGAAAGGATGACCCAAGACATGCCAGTGGCCACGTGAGGGAGGCCGGCTCTGCCCTTCCCGGCCCTGCGAGAGCCGGGAGCCATCGCTTTGTTTGCTGTCAGCTCACTGGCACCAAAACCCCAGCGCGCGGCAGCGCCACCTTCACCGCAGGGCCCCGGGCAGAGGCGCTCCCAGAGGCCCCCAGCCCGGCAGGCGGAGGGGTCTGTCCGAGAAGCTTATCTGGCCACACCCGGGAAGAGCCACTGGGGAGAGAGGCTTGGTGGCTGTGCTGCTAAACTGGGGCTGACAGAAAAGAACCCCACCCCCCACCCCTTGCTATGCCCAGCATGGAAAGGTGGGGATGTGGAGACTGAGGGCCCCTGATGACAAGGAGGAAGGGCTGCACCAGCACCCCGCAGCCTGGGAGACAGCCACCAGGCAGCACGGTACTGGGGCTCACCCTCCAACTCAACGGCACCGCCCACACGTGCTCACTCCTGCACTGGGGGGGCGGCCACCCCCACCACCCCACCTCTTTTCTTGGGCCTGGCAAACTCCTACTCGCTTCTCATTTCACAAAGCCCGGTTCTAAATGTCCACGCTGGGAAACCTGACCTCCAGGGAAGCTTAATAACCTCCACCCTGGACCAAGCCACCTGGACTCCCGTGACTGAATCCAGGCGCTTGTCCCCCATCTTCTTGCTGACAGCAAGGCCAATCCCCTGGCCCTCATGCCTGACACAGGAGAGGCAGCAGCGCACACACCTGAGAGCTTCCAGGCAGCAGGTGGCTGGGGAGCCTGAGCTATCCGTGTTTTCCGCCTCCCTGCAACGTCCCAGGCCAGCCTATCAGCTCGCTGCCCGTAGGGGCCCACTAGGCCCTGCACTGGGGGGCCCAGTCACATCACCCTGATTGGGTCGTCTCACCGAGGGGCCTCTCTGGGCTCCCTGAAGAGAAGGGCCTGGGAAGGGTGAAGTTGAGCTGCCCTCCCTGCAGTCGGCCCCAGTGCGTGTGGGCAAATGTGGGGTGTGGGCCGAAGGTTGAGCAGCAGCTGACCCCCCTGCCTAAGCACGCCCCACTGTTGGCATTGCAGCTGCAGGCCATCCTCCCCAGGAGCCGGCCTGTTGGCCTGGGGGCAGGCTGTTGGTGAAAGTCTGTCTAAAGTCCTCTGGCCCCAGGCCAGGCCTCCCTGGATGCACTGAGCCAAGCTCCCCAATCCAGAGGCAGCCTCTGCATCTTGAGTTCCTGCCACCCAGGGCCCCCATTGCAACAACAGTCTGGACCAGCTGCCCAGAGGCTGCGCTGGTCAGTGGGGAGAAAGAGACAAACAACAGGGATATAATGAACTTGTATTTTTAAGTTTCTTTTGGCCTCCTAAGAGACAAAGCCAACAGCCAGTGGGAAGTAGGCTGTCCCGGAAGAAGCCACCACAGCTCAGGGCCCTCGGGCATCTCCAGGCCCCAAGAGGGTCGGCAACACTGAGTTTGCAGGAAAGAAGCACACCAAAGAAAACAGGCCCTCTAGAACAATCCTGCAGGTCACTGAGGGCACCTCCTCAACCCGACGGCAAGCAGCCCAGAGAAGGGTGGGGTCTTACCCGCGGCCACACAGCACATTGCCAGGAGCAGACCCCTGGAGAGCCCTCTTAGGCTGGACCGTGGCCACCCCAGCAAGATGTCCGAGCCAGGCCCTGGGACCTGTAAGTGCCACCTTCCACGGCAAACGGCACTTGGCAGGTGTGGTTAAGGATTCTGAGATGGGGCATTGTCCTGGGTTACCCAGGGGGGCCAGGCACAGGGACCCTGTGAGACTGAGAGTCAGGAAAAGCAACATGACGACAGAGGCAGAGAGGGAGCTGAGGAGAGGCGGGGCTGCTGGCGCGAAGGTGGAACACAAGCCACGGAGTGCGGCTGGTCTCAGGAAGCTACAGGAGGCAGGAAATGGGTTCACCTCGAGAAGACAGTCCTGCCAATCCGGTTTGGAATTGATCTCCAGAACCACGAGGTGCATGGGTGCTGTTTCAAGCCACTGAGCTTGCGTTAATTTCTTAGAGCAGCAGTAGGTAACGTGTTCCACCTCTAGAGTGCCCTGGAGTGGGGGCAGGAAGCTGGGGCGGGAAGAGCTGTGATGTCTCTGAGCACACTTGGTGACCAGGCCAGGGGAGAAGACCTTGCTGTCTCCCCGAGACCACAGGGCGTGGCCACTCCGCACGCCAAGGGTCAGTGCTAAACCCACACGTGTCGGGAGCCCCTTGCAGGGAGGACACTCAAAGCTCAGGAACACGGAAAATAAAGCTTCAAGGCAAGTGCCCAGAAACCACCGAGGCTCCTGAGCCCGGGCAGAGGAGGTCGGGTGGTCTGGGCGGGGAAGGGCGCTCTTGTGCTGCTGTGGGGAGTCAACGAGAAGACACCTCCAGGCTGACACCGAAACAGGCACACAGCAGGCATGCAAAACAGCCTTGCCCACCACAGCAGCAGGTCCACTCAGGCTCGCATTCTGCCCGTCCCACAGCCACGCTGATTCCATGCTGATGGCTGGCTGGGGCCTGCCCTCTGGACTAGTGACAGGAGGCCCCAAAATCTCCAACCCAGCAAATCACATTACAGAGAAGGGGCCCACGGCACTCACTGGGAATTCAGGGTGCTCCCAGACGAGAGGCCAGGCTGGCCAACAGGCAGCTCCTGTGACAGGTCACCCACCTGACTGCAGCCCTACCTGGGACCCTCAGCTCAGCACCACTGGGGGCTCCAGATTTCTCACTTTTCTGTGATCATCGCCTTTGGGTCTTGCCCCTGCCACACGGCCGCCAAGGGCAGAGCTGCCACAGCAAGGCCAGGGCCTGCCCAAGGCCCAGCCCTCCTCACTGACCATCTTGCGCTTGGTGCAGAGGAAGGCGTGGCACTCGAGGTTCTCGCTGTGCTGGCTCTGGGCAATGTAGGCGAATACTTTGTCATGCATCTTGTCCGCTGTGCAGTAGGAGATCCTGAAAGGCAGATGGGAGATGTCACCAGACCCCCAGAAGGGGGTCTGACCACATCCAAGACACCCCACAGGGTGCCTCCCCTGAGTTTCAGAGCCTGCTAGCCCACACCAACAGGAAGAGATTCTGGAGAAACGGCCTTGGCTTCTAGGCCTAGCATCCTGGGCCATCCGCTAGGGGAACCCTGACTATGCAGTAAGTGGGGGGACGGTAAAGACCAGAAGGAGGGCGCTTTCTCCTCTACTAATGCCCCAAAATAGTAATAGCTGGGCATGTACTGCACACCAGACCAACAGCAGCCCAGATATTATCTACTGTGCCATATGCAGCCCCAGCTTCAACGACAGTCATGGACATGGGGTGAACCGGCAAGATCCCTAAGCAGGCAGAGGGAGGAACCCTAGGTCCCCAATTGCCTCTTCTCCATCTCAGGGGATCCGGCCTCTTCCCACCTCCAGGAAGGTGACTGCTTTCCCTGGGCAGGCTCCTCCTTCTCTGTTTTATTGGAAAACACTGACACGTCTATCCATTTCTTCCCTCCAGTCCCTCCAAGACTGGAAGCTCCTTGAAGGCAGGAGCTGGGTCTGATTCCCCACCCTGGTAGATTATGTTGGTCAAAGAAGAGGCAGAATCAAGATGGAAGGAAGATCCCAGCCAGAAACTAAAACCTCCCCTGCAAACACGTGCATCTCCCCACCGCCCCTCAGTGCTGGCTGTGCCCAGCAGTGGGCCATCTGGAGGAGGCAGGGCAAGGCCTGGGGAGGCCCGGCAGGAGGGCCTGCTGCAGGCCCAGCCCAGCATCTGGCACTACCTCTCTCGAGGCCTCGGGAAATTCCCTCTCTAGGGCTCCACTTGTAAAGTGGCCTGGGCTGGCCCTTCCTGCTCTGAAACTCTGCAAGTGGCCAGCAGAGAGAGGGATGGGGCTAGCCTGAGGCTCCAAAGACTGTGAACGAGGACACCCCTGACAGAGGTCACCTACCGAGGACTCAGACTGTCTGAGGCCTCCCCAGTAGTGTCCAGGCTGCGGCAGGCAAAGGCAATGACTGGGCCGCCCTCATTCCAAGCCTGACTCAGCAGCAAGCCTGTGGGGAGGGGGTGGGGGCTGGGGGGCGGCCTGCTGTAGCTAGATAATGACCAGAGCGACTGCCATCTAACCAAGTGCCCGTGTGAGCCAGGTGCTGAGCAACAGCACTCCACACAGAGCTGTTTCCACCACGCTGACAGAGGAAAGTAAGGCTCTGAGGCCACCAGGCAGGCAGATGCCAACGGAGCGCGGCCGCCACCGCCCCAGGTGGCGTAGGGGACAGAGGCGATGCTGAGCGTACCTGTAGATGGACACGTTCTCAATGAGCTGGCTGGTGATGCTGTCGGTCAGGATAATCCCCCGGGGCGACACCTTGAGAGTCACCTTCTGCAGCTTCTTCCCACTGGCCTTGGCCTTGGAGCAGACATGGATCAGGGGGCCTGCCTGACTTGCCTGGGACCGACCCTCGGGGGCTAGACCCCGCGATCAGGAGCGGCTAGTGCCCGGTGAGCGCACTGTCCGCCCACTCCAGTCCCCTCGCAGGCAGGAAGGCTCCTCCCAGAGGGGGGACTCAGAGAGGCTGTGGAATGGCCAAGCTGAGAGGGGCCTCAGACGCTGAGCACCAGTGGGCTCTCAGAGGCGGGGTCCAGGCCACCCAGGGAGGGAATTTACAGGGCCATGACAGCGCAGAGGCGGGAGGGCAGACCGGGGCGCCACGCTGTCCCGGGCCACAGGGCAGGCCTGGGTGACGGCAGCCTCCCCACCCGGGCACTGCTCAGCTACCAGTTTGGGCAGCAGCCCGTGTGGGGGGAGAGGAAGCTGGGGAAGGCCACGGCCACACAGCCAGAGAGGACCTGGCTCCACAAGCCTGACTGCACCCTCCCACCAGTCCCTCAGCCACCTGGAACAGGGGCCTCGGGGTGGGGGCAGCGCAGAATGTTCAACTAGACCACCAGAAGGGGACAAGCCGCCCTCGGCCATGGCCCCACCCACTCCACTGGCACTGGGTGCTCACCATGGCCACAATCCTCTTGACAGCCGCAGCCGACAGCTCCTCGCCCTTGGGCTGCTCCACCAGTGTCATGCCCAGATACTTGAGGTTGAAGAGCATGCCCTCGAGCAGGGTCTCCCGGGTGTCTGTCCAGTTCTCAGGCAGCTCTGGACAGGGGGACAGGCTCTCAGACCAGGCCGAGCCCACCCACTGCGGCACAGCTCTCGCCAGCCCCAACCCAGGAGGACGGCAGGGGACTCTGGCCAACCCCTGCCACCAGTATTTTTATCGTTAACAAATGTTTTCCAGTACATATCAAGCACTGTGGTTAAGAAACTTTACATAAAATATTCTTATCTTCATGAGAACCTATGAGCTAGGCACTCTTATCAGATCCATGCTTAGGCCTGGGTCCAGGGAGGCGAAATCACATAGCCAAGTCCACAGAGGCAGCGAGTACAAGAGCCACGGTCCGAACGGATTTTCAAGTCAGAAGCCAAACTGTCAACGGCAATGCTGACATGGAATCTTCCGTGCGACCTGCAAAGTGAGGTAGGTACTACCCCACTTCCCAGACTAGGAAACTAAGGCTGGAAGAGAAGTCATGAAGGCCACAGACCCTGACTAAAGGGTGAAATCAGCATGCGAACCTGCTGGCCCCGTGCCCTAGCCGGCTCTGCTGTCCCACACCTGCTGTCCTGCTCAGGCAAGAGGTCGGCTGAGGGGCCAGGGCGGGGAAGAAGCAGCACCAGGGAGGGGGTGGGAGACAGGGCGACTGCTCAAAGGACGTCAGGGAAATGCCACCACGATCCTGCAGACTGCGCTTGGCCTTCCACTCCTGCTTCCCACCCCCGCTCGGTCCGGAGAGTCTCCTCTCCTTTCCTCTCTGAGACTAACAAAGAGCACACATGTGGAGAGGCCCTTTGAAAACTAGCCAAGTCGAAGGTCAGGAAGGCTGGGAAATGCGGGGACAGACGAGCCTGGCTCTCTGGGCAGGGAAACACGCCAGCAGGTGTGCTGGAGGAAGAGTTGAAAAGAGACGCCCACCTGGTCCCATCCATGGGCGGAGGGCCCCCAGCAGACAGTGAGACCCGACGGAAGTTGGTCAGTACCAGGGTTTTAACCAGAGCAGGCCCCTCCCCAGGAGCTGAAGGCCAGGGCATCGGCTTACTCCGCTGGGAAGCCAGGAGGTCAGAACTGGAGGCCTCCAGGGGTTCCTCACGGTCCCTTCACTAGGCCCAGTGAACACTCACAGCCCTGAGCCTGTTGCTTATCTTTCTCTCTGATGCAATTATAGGCGGTGTTGTGAACGGGCCCGTTTTACAGATGAGGAAAAGCACTTTACTGTCACACACCCTGTTGGATGTAACAGAATCAAAACCGGAATCAACCTCTAGGGGCCCCCAAAGTAGCCTGGGCCAGCTTCCCTAAACCATTTCCTGCCTCCTCCAGGGGCCTCCTTAACTAACTCCAATGGCAAAGTCACAGGAAGAAAGCTTACAAGTGTCCGCTGCTGGTGTCAGGGCAGCTGACGCCCTGCCAGGCCTGTGGGCTCCCCCTGGAAGGCAGAGCCCGGCTCCTGGCTGGGCAGGAGTTGAGACCTGGGCCCACACGGCACCACCAGGCCCCTATCAGGTCAGGCCTGCACCGCCCCTCCTTGTTCCTGCCTACAATGCTCGGCTTCCAGTGCTTCTGTCTCCTCCACCGGCCAGGGAAGCCTTGTACATCCGTGCTCTGGATTTGACTTGAGAAAGCAACTGTTCCTAAGTCTGTTTCCTCACGTGAAAAAGAATGCATGTGCGTTTGGGGGCTGGGTCACACATGAACTTACAGGTGTACCCAGCCCTCCCCTGTCAGCTGAAATCCAGGCGAGCAACGATTCATGGCCTGGCTTGCCACTGCGCTAAGAGATGACCTGGACTACCCCAAGACTTCTTTCAGGCCTAAAATGCCTCTAACCCAACCCTGGCTCTCTCACCTGGCTCACTGCCCTCTAGCCCGTGCCCTTGAACTTCCACCCCAACATGAGGCATGACCAGAAGTGGGGCTGACCCATCAACCTCCTTCCTTTCTACTTCATACATCATCCATTTCCTTTGCTCCTCCAAAGGGGTAAGAAGGTCTCAAAGACGCCCCAGTCCTAGGCTGGGTGATGGGGCAAGGACCTTGCCATCAAAGAAGCCAAGAATCAACAGCATCAAGGCAAAGCCACGTCATTCGGGTAACAAAGTCAACAACAAGGCAGCGGCTCTTCCCACTACCGGTAACACTCACAGCCACCTTGCAAGCAGGCGCTCTTTCATTCCCATTCCACAGGTGAGCAAATTGAGGCCATCTGACTCAAAAATGCCACATTCCTGGTGAGTAGGCCATATTACCTTCCCATCAAGCAAATACCTTAATTCTAGCAAAAGGTCAGGGGAAAGTTGCTGGAGTCCGAGGTATTTCCCCCACAGTTCCAAATTCCTGAGGTGTCCCTCTGTAGGTCAACACACGCAGATTACCACTTTCTATCCAAGATCCATCTCAGCAAAGACGGCAAACTACAGGCTGTCATGTCTGTCGGCTATGTCCTGGGCAGACATTGCTAATCAAGGGCAGCTCTATTTCCCTCTGACTTAGACAGGACTGTTTCTCAGCACAAGGCTCTAGGCAGGCACTACCAGAATATCAGGGATGCTCTTGTTCATCTCATTATCTGTCCCTGCCCTACAGCAAACATCCTTCCTCCCCCCATTTTCATGTCCCCACTTTCCTATTTCCTCTAACTTGGCTCTTGCCTGGCTCCTGTCCAAAGTCACTTCCGCTCCCTCCATTCCAAAGGGCCAACGCTTGCCAAGGTCACAGACAACCTCTTTGCTGTCAAAATATTTCCCGGTCCTCCCTGACCTCTGAAATGCTTGGCATTTTTCTGCATTCCTCCTTGCCGGCCTGACACGCCCTCTAATGCCTCCCAGAAGAGAGCCCTAGTATACTAGTGATTCACCAAAGACACCACAAGATAGGAGATGAAAATGAGGCCCAGAGAGGGGTAGAACTCGGGCAAGATGCACAGCAGTTCAGAGGAACCCTCCCCAGCCCCATCTCCCAATCCACTACAGACAGTTCCCACAATGACGGCTGGGGAATTCTCAATCCCCCATTCTCCTCCACCCAATGTGCCTACACACACACACACTCACACACACACACACACACACACAAGCAAACGCACACACAACTGCAGCTCCAACCTCACAGAGATTCTTCATGCGGTGACTGACACTCTCCACGCCTGTGCCTTTGCTCAAGGAGTCCCCTTGACCCTTCCCTTCTCTTGACTCCCCTCCAGCCCCCTCCAGAAGGCACCTTTGAGGCGGTAAGCCTAGTGGTTAAGGGCCAGGGTCTCCCAGAATTCCAGTTCCCACACCGAATGCTCTTGAATGAGACAATCACCTTCCCTGGGCCTGTTTTCTCATCTATAAAATGGGGGAAACAACAGTTCCTTGGCTCACAGGGCTACTTTGGATGAGATAATATCATGAAGTAATAACATGCAACCCGCTTAGTTAGCAGGGCCCTGCCCTTGAAAGGGGCCAATAAACCATACACCAGGGCCGCATCTGCTCTCAGTGGGTTGCTTGGCTGGAGTGAGGAGCAGTGAGGACGGCAGCCTCTCCTCCGGCAGCCCCATCACTCTCAGCCAAGCAGCTGCCTACCATGTGTCTTCCTCTTAAAGGACTACCCTTTGTGTCTGCCTCCCCCAGGAATTTCCCAATGTTGCTGTCCTAACTCGCCCTACTTTCTCTAGTACCCCCAACCCCATTACCCTACCCTCCCAGGCCCAGCCAGGATCCTCCTTCCTCTCTAGGGAACCCTTCCTTGGTGCCATACCTCTGGGCATGACTCATCTCCTCCCTGAGGCATGAGGAGGCTGGCCTGCCCCACCCTTCCTGCAGACAGCAGCACCTAGGAGCACCCAGTAAAGCCAGATGCTAGGATTCACCCCCACCAACCCTGCTCGCCCACCTAGCCGTCTCAGACAGGCTGGAGACCACGCTACTTTCCAGAAGGAGCTCCCAGGGTCCCCAGGCAAATACAGGCCTGAGTCAACTGCCCAGTTCCGTTTCTGGTTATTTTTGGCCCGTGGTAAGTAATGACTGCGCTACTTTAACTCTGCATTTTGCAGATGACCCACCATCAGAGCAGGCCGGGGCGCCCATGTGCCCAGCTAACCCGCAGCTCCGAACACGTGCTTTCCTCTTTAAGGTCCCCTGGGCCAGGAGTCAGAATGGGGCGGGGCCCAGGCCCTCTACCACCCTGAGAGACCAGGCTGGCACCCTCGGGCCAGAATCACGCCTGGTGTGTGCCAAGTGCCACTCAGGTATGAGCTACTGTCATTACCAAAAGGCAAGGGCAAAAACCTTGAGTGTGTAATCAGCCCTTTGCAGTATTTTTATTAAGCATCAAAGATTAAAAAAAAGAAAAAAGTCAGGGTACAGCCATGTTCCCACCACAGAGACAAAGCAGAGGATTCCCGTTCCACTTTCAGAGCCCCGACCCCGTAGCACGGCCTTTACCCAAGGAGGGCCAGGCTCAGGATGCCCCAGAAGGGACAAGCATTGTGCCTGTGGGCTGCCAGAAAGAAGTGTCTGGCTCACTCGCCCTTCAAGCCACACCCGCCCCCCCGCGCCCCCCTCCCACCTCCAGACCAGTGAGAAGCCCAGTCCCAGCCTGCACTTGCTGTCCCCTGGGTCTGGACCACTGACCCCCCTGTCCCGGTGTTTCCAGTCACCTCCCCTGAGAGGCCTCCGCCGGCTCCCGGGGGAACGTCATCTATGCCCCTCCAGACGCCACCACACTGCCCACAGCTTCGCCCCTGCAGACCAGCCCCCACCCCTGCACCCCTGCTGGCCCGGCCAGCAGAGGGAATAGCCCTGACAGCACGTTTCTCCTGGGGCCTCCACTGGCTTGCACCCCACGTGATATCCCTCACGTGATAATTTGCTCTCTTTTGTCTACTTTGGGGTGTTCATCCTTTCTCACTTCTAGTGACGCTTCCTGAGAGCTCTTTCTAAAGGAATGACTTACGCTCACATCCTTGTTCATGATCTGCTAGAAGAACCCAAAGGAAGTTCTTGTCTAAGGAAGCTGCCCCACCATTGCCTCACCCCACTTTATCTTCCTTCAGTGTCACCACTACGCAAACCATACTGCTCCTGTGCGTCTGTCGGTCTGTGTCCCCGCCAGAAGGTAAGCCCCAGCGGAAGAGAGCCGGACTCGCTCACCAGACACCCCATGCCTCCATGCGCGCCTGTGGCTGTATATCTTTTATTATAAATGTTGAAAATAAGTACGGATTGCTCCTCCGTCCTGCTGCGCCTTGAACCAGCTTTATAGAAACCTGCCCTGACAGCTCTTCGCCTCTCCGCACCGAGTTCCCCAACAGCCTGGCACTTGCCACACAGGAGCCCAGGGGAGCAGGGACCTAGTATCTTTAGAAAGACAGATACGATGGGTCAGGTGAGCCGCCCCTCCAGGCAGCCCGACAAAGGAAAACTGACTGGGAACTAAGACAAAATACTTGTGGTTCTGGAAGAGATGGGGGGGAAAGTCAAGTGAGGGGAGGAGAGAGGTCATACTGAGAGACAGTGGGGCAAGGCTTTGCACGCAGAGATGCCTGGGTGCTGGCTTTGCTGTGTGACAAGCTGCCTCCCTCCCCTGGACTTCACTTTCTCACAAATAAACAATAACCGTACTAATTACAAAGAAGGACTGAGGGGGTGAGGAGTAGGTCACAGTCAACATCGGGTATCAAGTCCAACATTAACTCGACTGGTTTCAGTTTGGCCCAAAAACTCAATGATAGACTTTGAGGGCAGGGACACTAACCCAGGCCAGGCTGTCCCAACCCCGCCCTGGACACAGCCCACACAGCTTCCCTCTGGGCCTACTGCAGCCTTCTGATGCTGCCAAGCTGGGGTGGGGCCTGCCCTCTCATGGCCAGAGTCCACGAGGCACCCTGGCCTGGGATTTGGACAGCTGCCTCCCACACCTGCCTTGGAGCTAGTAAACCCACCCCCCTCCTGTATCTCTCCAATGGGCCTGATGACAAGAATCCCTGCTCTGTCACCTCATAGGAATGGAGATAAAGAAAGCAAAAACACCGTGTAAGACACAGAAGTGACAAAAGCAGGAATTACCATTTATTGAATTCTTTCTCTATGCCAGAGACACAATTCCACTGAACTCCCACCAGCAAGATCTCAGATGAGTACTACTGACATTTACAATTTACAGTTGAAGAGAATGAGCTTCAGTAACTAGGTGGGGATGTATTCTGGGTCCAGAAGGTTCCAGGGCAGCTCTCTGGACTTTGGAGGGGGGTGGACTTTGTGAGGGTGGTGGGCTCTTCTTTTCTCTGCAGGTGTAGATAGGCTGAGCCCACAAAACTTGTTCCACTACAGTAATAGTCATGCCACAGGCCCACATGGCAGAAGGAAGGGGGGGTGTGAGAGAAGGAACTGGCCAGCTAGGTGCCAGAGACGACTTATTGTCAATAACCTTCTCCACAAAGAGTACTGAGGTCACAATTTTTCACCCCACTTTGCAGATGAGGAAACTGAGGACCAGAAAGGACAAGAGATTCATCTAACAACAGAGCAGGCAGGAGAAACTCTTTCCCCCCACCGACCCCTTGCCCAGATTACAAGGGACATGTAGACCTCCCTCTTTGCAGGGGCCCTCTCTGCTCTCATCCTGGGAGAAAGCTGCTGGTTCTCCTCTGGGACAAACCGTCATTCTGAAAAGTCCTGGTCAAATCCCACATATGTTTAAAGCTATTCTGGGAAACTGTGAGCCGGAGATGCAGCATCCCTGGCCTGGCAAGGCCCAGCCCATGCTCCCTGTGCCAATCTTGGTTTAGGAGAAGCCACAGCTGGAGCAGCAAAGTGGGGCAAGAGGAGGGTCAGGGCCAGCAAGTTAGGCCCTGACACGCTGGCATTCCTGGGCTGAGGGAACTCGGGCTCCCCTGGTGGAGTCCTGGATGGCAGAGGGAAGGGGAGGGGGTGACTGTGTAGGTGGTGGGGGATAGATGGGGGTCCCAGGCAGTTGGCAGGGGGAGTGGAGTCCTGGGCTTTGGGTCCTTATCTATCAGGAAGGTCTGCTGACCCCACACAAGCTACTTTGTCTCCCGCCCGTGCAAAAGGATGGACTTGGAATGAGTTTCTCAGGCCTCAGGGGAAGGTGCCAGGTGAAGAAGAGTTCCCTGAAGAGTAACAGGAGACAGAGAGGTGGGGAGAAATGGAGCGCAGGCGCCCCCCCCCCCCTTGGGCGCCTCTCAGCCTCCCAGATGCCCTAGGGAGAGGTGGCGAGAGTCTGCCATTCACCTGGGCGCCCAGGGACTCTGTAAGCCCGAGGGGTAAAGGGCGAGAGAAAACAGGTTTCAAAAATAGCTGGGATGCCAGCTCCACACCTGGACTGGGCTGCGGACGGTCGCAGGGGACTAGATCACCTGACCTCTGAGACCCCAGGACGGGTCTCATTCCCAACTTCAGGTAGGTACCTGCAAACCCAAGCTGACACCGATGTCCGTTTCTGTGCGCCCAGAAATTAAAAGAAGACCTCGTGGGCTGCAGGGGGGCAGGGGCAGGTGGGCTCCCGCCGGGCGATGACCTCTCAAGCCGGGGCGCGGGGATGCCGGCATTCCCCAGCCCCCGAGCCCACGCCCCGGGGCCCGGAGCCCCCGCCCCGACGCTGAGCTGGGCCTCCCCCGGCAGCCCCGCGTGGGCAGCTCGCGGCGCCGGGGGTCGCGCGGGGCTCCTCTCGAGCCCTGCAGCCCTTCCCACCGCTGCCGGCACCGGGTAGCTCCGACTGCAGAGACCCCAGCAGCACAGGGCGGGGGCAGGCACTGGAGCAACTTGACCCTCCGCGACCCCCCGCCCCGGGG
>NW_004567109.1:11648132-11709804 GCF_000260355.1 Condylura cristata | reverse complement strand
CGGCGGGTGCTCGGGTTTGCGCCGACCTAGCGCTCAGCAGAGGCAGGGAGCCAAAAGCCCTAGGAGACCCCACTGCTGCTTCCTCTGCGCAGACCCCTTACTCTCCACCCCGACAGAGTCTGGACCACCTCGCCCAGACGGGAGGCGCAGGCTCAAGGTTTCTAGACAGCCCCGCTGAAGGTCCTCGGAGACTATAGACGGAGAGCAGGAGGGCTTGCGAGAAGGATCTTGGCGGGACTGGAGGAGGGGGGCACCCAGGACCCTGGAAGGCCGAGGAGAGGTGGGGTGGGGCACTGCTGGGAATCCAGAACCCAGGCTCCTCTGGGGTTAGAGGATCATCAAAGGGTAGGAGCAGACACATCTGCCGTAACAGGATCGGCAGCACTCGGGCTGCTCCCTGGCACCGCCTGGGCACGCGGGGCCGCCCCTGCCCACCCCCTGCCCCAAGTAGCCTCAGAGGTGGTGTAGTCGGGGCGTGATGCTCTGAGGTGTGGAGGCAGATGCCTCAGCCCTGACGCTCCCTTATGTGTGGCCTCAGGCACATCTTTTCCCTCTCTGGGTCTTTATCTATTAAAAGAATTAGAGTCCTATTTCTAGGGACCCTCTCAACCTGCCAGGCCAAGTGCTGCACTACCTCGACCCAGACTCCCAGACCCTGCTCAGCTTGCTAGAGGCTCTTGGAGAGGAGCCTGGATTCTAGAATGCCTCAAGTACAGGTGTTCCACCTCCAGGATTTAGAGTTCAGGCTCCCTGGGATCCTCTGCCCTCCTGACGGGCTTTGCCAAAGGACATCAGAAGGACAGCACAAGCCTGGCTTGGGGGGTGGGGGGGTTTCAGCCTCTGGGATTGCTCCAGACTGGGAAGGCAAGACTCCTGTTCCTGTGTTGGGCCATGCCACCCAGCTGGAAAGGGGAAGCCCTGCTGACATTCCTTTCTTGGTTGATAAACCAACGCCTCCACAGCCATCTGGCCGTCGCTTTTCCAACAAGCAGCCAGTAATAGACCCACAGCAGAAATAAGAGCCTGGGCCCACTGAGTAGGACTCTAGGGTCACAGGCCAGAATCAAACTCAAACCCAGGCCCCTAGGCAAATGTAAAATGCCAGGAGTTTGAGCCAGCTTTCCTCCCGTTGGTGGTTGTGAACGTGCCCTTCTGAGCCTCTCCAGCAAAGCGGGCGACAATGCCTATTCCACAGGGCTGTCTGTAAGGTTACATGAGTTCGGCAGCTTGGCCTTGATAGCTCACCTATAAAGTGGCCTCCTGCAGGAAGCCTTCCCTGACTACTACCCACCAGTTTGCTGGCTCCTTGGAGGGTCCCACAGGTGTGGCCTTTCGGCCTACAGTTATTGCTGCTGCCATTCCTACTCTTCTCACGTCCACAGGACTTTGTGCCCTTGAGGGCAGCAAGTTTTTCTGAATCCTAAATCCCTAGCAAGGGGTCCAAATGGACTCCCTCTTGTTTCTCCCTGCTCCTTTTCCTCTCTTCCTCTTTCCAGCTATCTTTTCTACTAAGGGCTATGAGTAGGTAGGCCCTCAAGACCAAGCCCCCAGCTCTCTTACCTCAACTAGGCCCTATTAGAGCGAGCTTTCTGAAGTCCAAAGGGAAACCTCTCCTGGGGCTGGCTGGTGCGGGGTAGCTGATGGTGTCCAGCTGGCAGGGGGCACCATATGGGCCCAGTAAGCAGGCCGGCCTGAGAATGCTGTGCCTGTGGTGAAGGCTGTTTACAGGGCTATGGCATCTTCCCGGAGGTGGCTTGCTGGGAACTGTCAGCCATGCATTCCCCGCAGAGGGGCAGCCTTCTGCCAGTCCCAGAAACAGAAGCAGAAACAGAAGGTCAGAGCAGCAAGGGACCTCCTCTAAGGTCACCCTCCCCAAACCTTCACTTCATAGGGAAGGAGCCTGAGGTCCAGAGAAAGACAGGGACTTGTCCAAGGTCACATGACAAGCCAGAATCAGAACCAAGCTCTCTTACCTCCCAGCTTGGACGCTTATAAAAACAGACATGTAAAGAAATATTGAAACTATACCAGCATGCAGAAGAGAATTTTGATGTGATTTTTCTTTTTCTTCATTTATTTGCTTATCAGGTCTAAATTTATAAACTTACTAAAATGACTATACATCGTTTAGTAGTCAGAAAGAAAAAAAATAAATTAATAAAAGTGAAGCTCTATATCAGAATAGCTGGCTTTTATCTTGAGAAAAATGGTGTTAAACTGTATTTACTATTTTCTTCCTCACTGGGCCCTCACGGGACCCCGATGACATAGTGGGTGCCAAGGCGCTTGGCTTCTCTACAGCTCTCACTTGGGGCTGCGGTGGGACCCAGATGAGGCAGGCCGAGCTCAGGAGCCCTGACTTTCTCATGGCATCTGTTCTCCCTGAGCTTGCCCTCGCCCACAGACACCCCCACCTCCGCCCTGGCTAGGCCTCAGCTTTCCAGCTGTTTTTACAGAGGAGGATGCTTCATGCCCCACACTGGAGCCTGGATCCCATCTCCTCACTTCTTTAACACCCTGATCGTAGGCAAGTCATATACTTTCCACAGGCCTCAGTTTCCTCATCTGTAAAACGGGGATTCCTCGTGGGAGGTTGTGAGAATTAAAAGTTAATGTTTGGGAGCCCTCCCTGGTGGTGCAATGGGTTAAAGCCCAGCACTATGACGCTATCTGCAGCCGCTGCAGTACAAGTTTGATCCCCGGCCAGGGAGGTGACCCACATGGCACAGCAGACCTCCTCTGACCCACCCGCTGCTCCCCTCAGCAGTGTACTTAGTTGATCTGCCTATTCTGCTCCCCTCTCTGTCTCTGGTGAATCCTCTCACTGCCCCTGCACCTCTGGCCTGTATCCCAGTTCTGTACACACAAATAATTAAAAAAAAAGTTAATGTTTGAGATGTTTTGAGTGAAATCTGGCAGATAGTGTTATGTTTATTTTAATAAACTAAAATCACTTCCCTAATGATGGACAGTAAAATGGAGTGGTTAGTTGTTTAAATCTTGACTGACCTCCAGGGCAGGGAGTTCCCTGGGGATGGAAGCCAGCCTGGAGCAGTCTGAGCCATGCAGCCCAGCCTCACCCCAGAGCCTTCCACCCCACTCCCGCCTGGCATAGGGCTGTCTCACGCCCATGACAGCCCTCTGCAGGGAACCAGAGGGAACCTGGGTTAGGGTGAGTCAGAAGCCCCAGGGATTCCTGCTCAGGCTGACCAACCCTGCACCAGCGGGGCCCCTGCGGCCTGTCACACCCTGCAGCCCAGCCAGTTGTCTCTCATCCTTCCCTCTTCGGACTCTTTCAACACTCTTTCTTCTAGAAACATCCAGCCATATTGCCTCCTGCACTCTCCCAGACTCCCACCTCTGGCCCGAGCATCTAGCTGGCTTCCTTCCCAGTGCCCACAGCCAGAGCGGCCCACACAGTCTCTTCCCAGTCACAAACACACAGCTGTTGCGTTTGACCTGGGCGTTCTACAAGCCTGGCCTCTAAAACCAAGCGACCCGCCTGTGCATACGTGACCTTTGCTAACTGGCTTTCGTTTCCCCATCCATACAGCGGGGTAACACCCACCTGGGAGGACTGTGAGGCTCCCGCGGGGTGTTATATGGGAAGTGCTTAGCTCAGTGCCTGGCTGTGGCAGGCTGAGTGCTCAGCCACGGCTCACCTGAAAGATTTGGCTACAGAGAGCTATTCGCCTCCCCAGCAGCTGGAGCACAAGAGCTGGGACCCATCAAGCGCCCTGGGGTTCCCTGGAGCAGCTGACGTGCCTGGCACCAAGAAGGCCCCACACACATGCAAGGACCTGACTTGAGCTCTATTCCCTGGTGCCCTGTGGGCCCAGCAGTGGGTGCCTGCAGCAGCAGGGAGGAGCAGACGCGGTGCCTTAGCCAGGCTGGGGCGGCACTCCTGTGCGGCCAGACTGCTCTCCCGGCCAGGCCCAGCAGCTGTCCCTTCCTCGGCCTGGGCATCCCCGCAGAGGCCTCTGCCTATGGTGCTGCTGAGCTAATTAAGAATGACAAAGCACCGTGTAATTGCCAGCAACCGATGAGTCCCCTGCCTCTTCCTGCCCCGCCCCCGCTGCCTTCCCTGGCACCCACTGGCCTGGAGGTCACTGCGAAGACAGAGGAGTGTAGAACTGAGCACACACTGGTGTCGAGAGGCCTGAAGGCGACAGCTTCTGCCACCCTCTTGCAGTGGGACTGTTTTATCAGCTCCATTTCCCCTTCTGCTGGGCTCTTGGTCTTGTGTTATGACAGTTGGACCCGGGAGTTCTATCCACATCTCGGCTACACCTGCCAGATGGTTAAGAGCGACGAGGCAGATGGCTCCAGGTTTGAGTCCCAGCTCTACCACTCACGAGCTGTGTGATCTTGGGCAGGACACTTAACCTCTCTGAGCAGAGATCCCATCTCTAAGTAGGATTTGCTTGAGATAACTTACCTGCATTTGAGTCTGGAACAAAGATCCTTGGACAAGCTTATCTCTATCAAAGTAGATACAGAAAGTAAGGGTGGAGAACTTATGCAATTTTATGACTCGGCTCTCATAATAAAAACATTCATAATAAAAAAACATTTTTTCCCCTTTTATTTTTCTAGTAATTCATTTTCTTGTATTTTCTACAAGTATTGGTCTGTGACAGATTAGAAATGTTTTTGAAGAGGCCTTCTCCACAAATGCTTTGAGATATGTTCTAAGAGACATTTCAAGCCACACATGGTCACGTCTCACCATACATTTGTATGGCTCTAGGATGAGACTTCCAGGGACTTTCAGCTTTGGTGACTGCCAAAGCCCACAGGGTAAAAATCCGTATCTGTGAGCCTGACTTTGAAGGCCCTTTTCACTAAAATCTCAACCTTTGTTTCCCTCTCGCTTCCTCCCCCTCCCCCCCACACACACACCTCATCAAACTTCCCTGTTCTCTTGTCCCCCAAACTTCCTATGCCCTTTTACTCCTCTCTGATGTTTCCTGTGCTTCCTCTTCCTTCTGGAAAGTCTTTCTCCACTTTGCATCAGAACCAAAAAACTCATCCTTCAAAGCCCACACCAAATCACCCCCTCCTAGGAAGTCCTTCCCAGTGCCATGCTTGCATCTCTCTTAGGCAAGCCGAGCTGTTCTCTGCTCTGTGCTCCACCTTGCAACATGTTATGTGTGGATAGGACATTGCAGGGGTTAAGGACATACAGTCAGAGTCAGAGTAAGGTTTTGAATCTGACTTTACCAGCTGTTAACCCTGGGCAGGTGACTATGTACTGTCAAGCCTCCTGTTTCCCATCTGTGCAATCAGCTGTGAAGACTAGGGATGATATGTGAAAAGTTCCCAGCACTGTAACACATAGGAGACACTCTAGAGTTGTAACTGCTACTACTATTGTCTTTCTGGTTAAAACTTTCCTGAGTGGTTTTACTGTCTCCCTTCCAGATTGGTTGCTCTGGAGAATGTCTGCTGTACCTGGAGGGTTGCTGTGCCCAGCACAGGGCTTGCAGAGGCTACATATTGGGCCAGGACCTCTGGCTTCTCCCTGCCCCCGGTGCTGGTGCCTGTGGCTCCCTGATAGTTGAGTATTGGTTAATCTGTTCTCTGGAAGAAGAAAAAGAAAATTTACTTTACTTTTGTGTGCCAGTTACCATAGTGTAAATACTTCCACTATAGCCAGTTTCAAGTCACCAACGTGCAGAATTCCCAAACATTTGACGATCTGCCCCAACCCCCAGCTCTAGCACCTCTCCGGGTGTGACTGCTGTGAGCAGAAGAGTGGCCATCCCAGGCTCGGGGCTCAGTGCAGAGCCAGAATGCCTGCTGTGGTCTCCTCCCAGCAGTACGTTGAGGGCCACCCAGGCACAGGCCACAGAATCAGTCAGGCCCCGCACAGAGGTCCTGTCATTCCCCCGCTTGGAGCTCAAGGCTTTATTCTCTGGGATAAAAGCCCATGCAGTCATTCACCTCTCTCCTCCTCAGAAGTGACCGTAGAAGCCGGGCCAGCTGGCCCAGTGATTCATCCATCAGTGACTTTTGTGGCCTGGGCAGGAGGGCTACCCGGCAGCGGGCAGGGTCAGTTTGCAATAGTCCTGTCCTGTCCCTATAGTTGTTGCAGGCTGATGAAGCTCATCTTGGTCACGGTGTCCTCCGGGCTCTAAGAAATCATCTGCACAAACTCCTCTCCTCCAGTCATGCCTGACCCCCCGGCCCTTGCATCAGCAGATCCCTCCTGTTGGCAAAACCTTTTCTGTCCCATTTTCCACACTGTGGAGTCTTTTCCCCTTCACTGCTCAGCTGAAACACCATTTCCTTTCAAAAGCCAATCAGTTACTTCCCACGACAGCAGAAGCCTCCCTGGGCCCCCTCGGAGGCAGCTGCTAAGGATGCAAATTTCCCTCTGTGTCCTTTTCCAGCTGCTGGCCTAGAGGCCTCCCACCTCCGCCTCCAGCGGTGGGTGCTTGCGAAAATGCAAGTTCTCCTCATGTGCTGTTGGTGGGATTTCACTGACCCAGCCTCTGTGGTAAACAGGACGGCGGCCCCTCAAAATATTAGACACAGTCGACCATGTGTGCCAGCAATGCCAGCCTAGGTGGCTAGCCAGAGAATTCACAATCACTGGGAGACAGGCTCTCCCTTCCAGTTCAGCTCCGATGGCTTCCTCCCAGAGATGCCCTCCTTGGCCACCCAGCCAGTTTCCCAGGCACCTGATTTAAGTTTCTGTGGAGCAGTTACAACTCTGCTATTTCCTCCTTGCGTCCTCTGCCTACCTGCCCCTATCTCACTGGAATGTCAGCTCCATAACAGCACGGATCTTGCCGCCCCTGCTTCACACTCTGAGCCCGGAACTTTGGGGGTGTACACTGGAGCCCAAGAAGTATCATTTCTTTATTAATAGTATAATAAATGGTCATTAGTTTAATTGTTACTATTAAGTGTTCAGAACCTGACCACCCATCCTTCCCCGCTGACCTGAGTTGCCATCGGCCCTCTCCCGGCCACAAGGTGTCTTCACTCTCCCTTGGACACACAGGGTGTGGCCGGCCCCTGACCAAGTAGTGCTCAAACCTCACCTTGACAGAACGGTCTCTGAACACCCCTTCAGAGTCAGACCCTCCCTCTCCCAGAGCCCCTAGGAGCGCGCCCACTCACCAGGCCCTGGGCCCGGCAGCCCCAAGCTTGGTGTCTGCTCAGCCACCGCCACCTTGCAGTTCTTACTAATTTTAATTTTGAATTTGTGTTTTGTAAGTGTGGTCTGATGGGACAATGGCGCATGCGCTGGGAGTAGCCTCAGCTCGCTGCCACCCTGCGCCAGCGTCCTGGGTGCTCCCACCATCAGCCCTGGGGAGCCCTCGGCCTCCCCTCCTGGGGCTGTCGTGGGTGCCTGGGAGGACCCCAGTGTTAGGCGTGGGGCTGGGAGGTCAGGTGCATGTGACCCACTGTGCCCCGGGGCAGCAGATGGCTGCGGCCCACCCCGAGGCTGGGAGCACCAGGGACACTCCTAGAGTAAGGGGTGGGGGGGCAGGAAAGGGGGGGTGCCAGGCTCCCTGCCCCACAGAAGGAGGATGGAGCTGAGCAGGGAGGAGAAGAATCTGGAGAGGAGACTGAGGAGGAAGGAAGCAGGACGGAGCCAGAAGGAGCCCTGAGAGGGCTCGTGGCGCAGAGACATGTGAAGAAGGGGAGAAGCGGCTCTTGTTTCTTGGTCCTGGGCTGCGTGAGACAGATGTGCGTGAGAGACTGGGTTGGGGGGGGGGCTGGGTGAGACAGACGTGTGTGAGAGACAGGGGTGGGGGCTGAGTGAGACAGATGTGGGTGAGAGATGGGGGAGGTGACTATGGCAGCGTTTATCTTGATTTTAACTTTGCTCCTTTCCTCCCAGACTTGTCTGGCCATGTCTGACCCTTTTCTATGGGTCCCGGCCAGAATGTGGCTGGCTTTCAGGCCTTGCTTTGGGCTGTCAGGCCTTGCTTTGGGCCAATCCCCTTGGGGTAGACTTTTACCCACGAGGGGATGGGTCACTTTGGGTGTCTGATTTTTAGAAACTGTATTCTTTGTCTTTTTTGTATTGCACACTCATTGCATTAAAAGTTCCTTTCCATGAAAGGTCTGCATGTTTTGTGTTGATGCGGTAGATGGCAGAACTTATTTAGAGCAGGCAGGCTTGGGAGCTCAGTGGTGCCCCTATCCCTGCCCTGTAACAAAAGGTGAGGGCAGGAGGCCACAGCCCACTGGATGAGTATATCTGGAGTGGAGCCATAAAGGCCCTTGGGGGCTACCTGTCTGCTGAGGGTGGAGGAAGGAGATGCCTGACTCGACTTCCCCAGGGCTCACCCCCACGGGGTGCTGTGCACGCCTCCCACCCCCCAAGTCCTACAGTTGGGCCAAGTCGCTGGCTATATCTATGACAGTCTCCACCCTGAGGGCTGCCAGGACCCAGAGGTACCCCTCACACTGGCTGGGGAGTCCTTCCCAGCTTCCTGTTTCCCTCCCCTGGGACAAATGGTTTCATTTCTGTGACTCCACACACGAGCCCCAAGCTCTGGTATTTGAGTTAAAACTGGCATTGCACAATAGAATGGTGAATGGTAAAACTTATGCTAATAATTTAAATATTTAATTTTTCTTTACTTAGAATGACATTAAGTAGCAGATAAAAAATACAGTGATATGAGAGTGATAGAAGATGAGAAAAAGAGAGGAGGGGAGAGGAGAGGGAGGGAGGGGGAGGGAGGAGAAGGGAGAGGAGGAGAAGGGAGGGGAGATGCCCCTTTCTTGTTCTCTTGAGCCTGAGCCCCACATTTTCATTCTGCGCTGGGCTCTGCAAATTACGGTCAGCCTCGTCTCCTCACTCCAGTCCTGTTATTTTTAAAATTAGTCTTGCATTTTGACACTCAGAACCAATGTATGTATGAGGGTTGTCCTTTGTGGTCAGCTCCCCCACTAGGATGTGGGTGCCTGGAAGAGGGGGGTTTTGTCTCTTTGGCTCACGACTGTCCCCAAAGTACGGAGTGCCCGGTGCGTCTGTGCTCAGAGCATGCTCAGGAGACGGAGTGAACGTGTTATCTGGGAAGAGAGGAGGCAGTCAGAATTCCCACCCCCAGCCTTCTGGGGTCCACGCCCCTCCCTTGTCCCCTTGGTTCAGGCAAATCACATGAGAACTTTGTGGTTCCAGCATTTCCTTCTCAGACCTCAGGGCTCCACCCTCCTCTGTCCTGCCACCTAGGCTCTGTGGGTAGGTGTGAGAGGAGACCGCCCTGCAGGCTGCACAGAGCCTTCCAGGTGCCTGGGCCCCAGACCTCTCTTTCCTGAAACCCTTTAGGTCATTTCCATCCATTGTCTTTGACTGAAGCTTCTTGAGTTAATCTTTCCCTCTCGGAAAGGTTCTTTGCTGGTTTCTCCATCTGCTTCCAGTTTCAAATCTTTTTTGGCTCCAAATCCTTTCTTGGGTTTCCTTTGCCCCTTCCGCCTCTAACAGTCAGGTTGACCTTGGACCAGTCAGCCACTTTCCTCTGGGGAGACCCCTGTGAACATACAGCAGGGAAGGGGGCTGCATTTGCCTCCCTCCCTGGGCAGGGCAGCCAGGTCCCAAGCCCTTAGAGAGCAACACTGGAGAAAATGAAGTTCGTTTCATTTCATATTGACTTTGAGTTGCTGTCAGCACTGTACACCAAATACCTCGTGACCCCATTTTTCTCCTTCCCTTTTAGTTACATGAGAAAGTCATCTTCCATTGCTACCACATAATGTGGGAGTCGCCCCTGATTCTGCTCCTTCTTTTTCCTGGGAGAATACTGGTTTGATTACACGGTCAGCTTCACTCCTTCCCTGCTCTGTGACTGAGTAGTAAGACTCAATTGCTGAAGCAAAGAAACTCAGTAGCACAGGAGCTTAATGAATACAGAAGTGTATTTCCCTCTCACAAAGCAGCCATGGGGGGACATGTTCCAGAGTTGCAGGTGTCTCTGCTCCACACAGTCATGCAGGGACCCAGGTTCCTTCCCACAGGGCTCTATTTCCACCTTTATGGTATTAGCCAGCTAGGAGGGCAAAGAAGACACCTAGTGACTTAGGGCCTAAGCCTACAAGTGGCTTCCATCATTTCCATGATGTTACAGTGGCCACTCCTGCAAGAGAGGCTGGGAAATGCCATCCAGCAGAGGCCAGCCTGCTGATGTACAGCACCTACTCTCCCTCCTTAAGGCGAGTCTGGGTTTGGGACAGCCTGGCTTCCAGGTTTGGTGTCATAGCACACAAGAGGGCCTGAGCGAAAGGAAAAGGGACAGGGACGTGAAAGGAAGAGGAAGTTAAGTGTAAAAGAAACACAAGACACAGTTGGAATTATGTTTAAACTACTTTCAGTGAACGGGCTGTGTCTTAGCGTTCTGCCCTCATGCCGTGACATGGGCCCCGAGGTCCCAGAATAGGTAGGTCACAGTGTACGTAGATAACATTTAGCATCTGGGACGGAGGCTACCAGATGGGGCCTACGCCCTCCAACAATCGCCAGTGACGTGTGGGCCACAGACCTAGGACTAGAGGTAAATCTGCTATGGGAAAGGCATGGAGGAGGGATTAACTCTGGGTGGGGGAGGGGAAGACTAGTTAGGGGAGGAGGAGGGGCTTCTGGTCAAGCTTTACCTTTGCTTGCTGGCATTACTCCTTTCTCTAGCACCTGTTACTAGAGTGATAAAAAGTAGAAGGAACTCAGTCCTGGCCCTGCTGTGATGCTGAGGGCAAGTTCTGAGCTCGTGCTAGTCAGTTTCCTCGCACTGTCCACAAGGTGCCCTGGCACACGAAATGACCTCCTGGGAAATACTGAGGGGCTCCCTTACCTGAGACAAAACCAAACAGGTGTCTGTCCCTTTTCCCAGGAGGGCGGCCCCCAGGTTCTGACACAGTGGGGACAGGCTGGATTTCAGCCACATGCCCTGAAAATCCAGGCTTCATGCCCTGGAGCAGGGCCCACCCTGCACATTGTACTTGGGCAGCAGCCTCGCCCATCAGCCCCCCTGGGATGCTGGGTGCCATCCCGACTGCAGGAAACTGTGGACAGCCTGTGGTTTTTCTTTCTCCTGTGTACTGCAACGGGGCTGAGACTGGTAAGGAGTGGCTGAGGTGCTCGGGACACCTACGTTAAGGAGGCGTCCTTTCAGGCGGTTATTGAAAACGGGTACCCCCATACATTCTGGCCCTAGCCATTTCACTGGGTCACCTCATTCTGGTCCTGTTCTATGGGATCCCCCATAGCACACCAATACTGTATGGGTGGAGTGGTGCCAGAAAACCCTTCATACTCCCTGAGTACGGCTCCTCTCAGCAGCGGGCTGAGCACCGGGAGTCATGAATGTGGCCAAACCTGGAAGAGGAGGTGCAGGGATGGGGAGAGGGGAGTCGGAAGAGGCTTTGTGTCCAGATGCTCAGCCTTACCTAGAACAATAGTGTGGCCTGCAGCCCGTGGGAGGGAGGAAGGAAGAGGGCCTGGTAATTGGACCCCTTGTTTGTGATCTGAGGGTTTATGGAAAAAGTGATGGGGAAAGGGTGGGGAAGAGAGGAGGGCCCACTTGGGCTGATCCCAAAGGCCACACTTCAGCTCCAGCAGGCCAGGCTGGCTGAGCTCACACACGGGGAGGTTGCAGCATTTGCGGAGGGGAGCAGAGGTAGGTTCCACCTAGGAGCTGGCCTTCGGTCAGCGGCACCCTTCCTGGAGCTCCCCTGCAGACAGGGAGCCTGACACCCAGGGGCTCCGGGAGTCAAGGACTCTGTTCTGGTGAGTCAGCAATGATGTATCCTTCCTGTGGGAGAAAACCAGGATTAAGTCGCCCCTGCCTCCAGGGCCTGGAAGCCTTGGAATTTGCTTCTCGAACATTCAAAGCCACTTTTATATCTGCTCAGCTCTTTTCAGACAGGTGATTTTGTCACCTCCATTTTTCAGATAAAGAAATGGGGTTCAAAGAGGGACAGGCATCCCTCGAAGCTCACACAGTGATACTCCCAAGGCAGTTGTGCATCGGAGGCGAGTCTGACTCCAGGGCCCACAGCGCTGAGTTCTGGGGTGGATGTTGGGATGCTGACCCTGGAATGCTCCTCAGGGGAGGCGCCTGGAGCTGGAGAGCAGGCAGGGCCCCCACACCACTGTGGAAGGGAAGGGGCCCTCCTTCCCCATTCTGCGCCAGCTCAGGCCTGTTTGCAAGGCAGCCAAGCTCTGCTCCGCTCCCTAACTGCTCACGCAAATGCGTGATCCCTGCTGGGAAAGGAGAGGCTGGGAGCTGCCCCTCTGCGCCACACACATGATTATGCCACACACATGCGCGCACTCAGGGCAACACAGCGGGCCCAGGGGCAGCACACACCACACAGCCCTCAGCCCCATCCAGTCTGCGTCTAGGCGGTCGTCCAGGGAGGGGAGGCACCCCACAAGGAGGGGGGGGGCGCCACACCCTCTGGCTGCAGGCTGCACATCCTCAGAGCGAATCTGAGCCCCGAGTCAGGCCCCCTCCACCCGCAGGGCTCCCCGTGCGGTGGATGCAGTGACCGGTGGATGCAGTGACCGGCATGAAGCTGTAACAGGAATTACTTTGCGGCTTGCTGGACGCCCGCCCGCTCCAGATGCCATACGCAAGGGTGGGGTGTGTGGGTTTCCCTGCCCTCCCCCTCGCCCGCTTCACCTCATTGCCTGTGGCTTGCCGGTGCACTGCAGGTGGCAAGCAGCACCTGGATGCGGATCTCTGAGAGAGGGGCTGGGCCCCGTCAGGGAGGCTGCACTGGCTCCATGCTCCTTGCTGGCTGCAGAAGGGCCTGACGGGATCAGCCTCACCCGCGACACGGCCATAGGGTGGCTCAGTTCTGTGGGCCTGGAGGAGGCAGGAGGGGCCCTGAGGCGTGGACCACCTCCGTGGCTGCGGTGGGACCCTGCAATTTGTGGTGGCAGCAGAGGCTCTCTAGACTACGGTGATGGAGAAAACAGGAAGTATCAGCGGCAGGGGCTGCAGCCTCTGACCTCACCAGCCTCTGTCTCCCCCACATCCTCACACCAGGCTGCTCACCGGTCCATCATGGACAGCCCCCCTCAAGGCCTGAGCGGCTCTAGAGTCGGCAGGACCCTGTTCCAGGAGGGACAATGAGCTGCTCAGCCACCACCTCACGTTTGTCACCAGGCAAGGCTGCCCCATGGGCCCTGCTTTCTTCAATACTGAGTGGCCGGGCTGGGGGACCGAGGGCCTTCCCCCACAGGATCCTGGGGGCAGCGGGAGCAGAGCCAGGAAGGACTCACACAGGTAGGCACAGCCAGGAGCAGGGGCTACAGAGAGGACCGGCGATATCCAGACCCCTCCGTGGCCCTGACGGGCTCCTGGGCCAGTCAGAGTGTGCGTGAGAAATGGCAGCGCAGGTGAGGACTACCCTAGGGGCTGGCAGTCTGGGGAGGCTGGGGGGTGGCGGGGGGCAGCTCTGGGGGGAGAGAGCATTTCTTCCCCATCATTTAAAAAACCTGTTATTATTTATTTTAGCTGTTTATATTACTGAGAGATAACTGTGTGGGAGGACACCCACTCTCCGAGTCCAGACATTGCGCCTGTGCCCCGCCCCCCAGCCCCCGCCCCTGGCAACCACCTGTCCGCTCTCTGTGTCTATGGATCTGCTTATTCTGGACATTTCCTATCAATAGAATCACTCACGAGGTAGCCTTTTTGGACTGACTTTCATTTAGCATAAGTGTTTCTAAGGTTGTTCCTGGCAGAAGAGCACATACTAGTACTTCACACCTTTTCTGACTAAATAGTATTCCCTCATGTGGACACCCCCTTTTGTGGATCATTCACCCATTCACCCTGCCTCCATGTTTTGGCTACTAAGAGCCAATCTTTATCAAGAGTTCTCCATCCCTCACACTACCCTGAGGTCCACAGGACCATACCAGGGAGCCCTTGTCCAGCCCTACGAGGCAGGTATTGTTCTCATCCCTACTATGCAGATGGGCCAAGGATTTGCCCCAGTGAGGTGGTTCTGCCTTCCCACTCACAGCGATGTGGATCCTTTCTGGGGAGCACTCCATTGCCTGTGACTCCCCCCTCCCCCAGCCCTCTTTGCCTCAGTTGCAGGGGTTGGCAACATTGGATCTGGTAGCTGCACCTGCAGCCGGCATGCCTGGGCCCCGCCATGAGTGGAGCACCAGCCACAGTGGGCATGGAGAAGGAAACCTTCGTTGTTCTAAGCCACCAGATATGGGACCATTTGTTACAGCAGCAGAGCCTGACCTTGCCCGCTGGCATAGCCCTCCCTCAGGGGTGCGTGCGAGAGTGTGCTGCACGAGCCTGCGTGTGTGTACACTCACCCAGCCTCTGCACAGAAGCGCCCAACACCCAGCCAGGCCTGCACAAGCACACATAGCTTGGGTATATTCTTGGACCAATTAGTTTATGTGCCAAATTGGATTAAAAAGACTGCCATCAAGCTGCGCAGCTTGAATATCCAAGAGCTCAGCATATACGTTTGGGAGCTGATTTTCACTGTACAGTGACTGTAACTTTACCCAGGTGAGGCTCTCCACAGACCTGCCTCCCTCTTGAGGTTGTTCCCAGACGTCTCCACGCCCTTTGAGGACAACCATGCCTCTTGGCAGATGCTCAGAGCCAAGAGCATTTATTGAGAATTTACCAGATGCTGCAGTGAGCATCTTTCATACATTTCATTCTTCTAGCCATCCGATGGGGTCTCTCCCATTTTCCAGATGAGGAAACCGAGGCTTAGAAAGGTAGAGACGTGTCTGAGATCACACACCTAGTAGGTGGAAGAGGTAGCATCTGAACCAGCTCTGTGCACCTCTGAAGCTCTCGTTCAACTCACTGTCTTTTCACCTGGTGACTCAGCATCTATCATTGTCTTGTGCTGGAATTCGCAGTCACGTCTTTTAAGTGACACACAGCATGGTGTACAGACAGAGCCCATTAAAAACCAGGTGTCCTAGGTTCAAGTTCAGATCCAGCTTTAACTTATTCTGTGACTTGTGTCCCTCCTGGGCCTAGTGTCCACATCCATGAGATGAGGTATTTAGACTAGCTCAGTAGTTCTGAGTTAGCTGTGCTCTAAACTACATTAAACACTGATTAAAATAGTGATTTCTGGACCCTCCCTGGTGGCACAGTGGGTTAAAGCACAGCACTAAGAAGCTAAAGCCACTTCTGCATGAGCTCGATCCCCGCCTGCCCCAGAGGTGACCACATGGCGCGGCAGATCTCTCCTGACCCGCCCGCTGCTCCCCTCAGCAGTGTACTGTGTCTGTCTGCCTGTTCGTTCTGCTCCCCACTCTGTCTCTGGTGAAACCTCTTACCGCCCCTGCACCTCTGGCCTGAACCCCAGTTCTGTATGCATAAATAAGTAAATCTTTCAAAAAATATATCAAATCAAATAATTCCCTGGCAGTATGTTCTAGAAGAGAAAGGAGTTGGTTGGATTGTGGAAGTTGGGGAAGCAGAAACAGAAGCCGACTTTAGTTCGTTTTCATGGTGTTAGGAGACGTGGTTGTAGGTAGAAGTGGTCAGTGCCAGTTCCTTTTAGGAACCTTCTAGGATGCCTCAAGTTCTTCCTGCCTTGGTGATGAACTTGGAAGTGAAGTGTCAATGATGGAAGCATTTGCAAATGGAAGCTATTGGGGTCCCAGTGCCCGAGGGAGAACAACATTCCTTTGTGTTTGCAGTGGACTGTAGACTGTGAGGGCATTAAACTGAGATTCTGTTAAGATACTGAGATTATGGGGCTGTTTGTTATAGCAGCACATGGTATGTCTCCTGACTAATACCACCTGAAGGAAGTGAGAAGGCTTTTCATAAGTGAGTGAGACTGGACACATGAAGAGGAGGAAAGTTCATTCCAGAGGGGAGGAACAATAGACGCCAAGAAGAGGGAACCAGAACAGGTGTGCTGTGTGCACACCCTGGAGAAAGAATTGGTCTGATTTGTTCTGAGGACCATGCTGGGGAAAAATAAGAGCAAAAACGTTGCAGCCAGTGAGTGCCGGAGGTGACTCATGCCAGCTCATGGAGCCCCTTGCTAGCATTTTTCTACAACTCAGCTTTTAGTGACAGACATGTGATAGCTAGAATCGGCCTTGGTGGGAGTATTTACACCATGGCAACCGGCAAACATTCTGAGCCAGGGCTTCTTTCCTCCCATTTTTAATATATATCAGGCTTTGCTGTTTGCAATCCACAGGCAAACGGGTCCTGCCTACTCCAGAGCCAGTGGAAAGATCCAAGAGCAGCAGTCACTTCTAGTTCTTGCCCTAACCCCTCTGGGCCCAGGGTTCTTGTGCAAGTGAAGCCACTTTTTTGAGCCTCAGACTCTTCAGGAGCTGGGGTACAATGAAAAGTGGGGCTAACACTGGTAGTTCCCACCTACGGTTGGGAGGATAACAATTCTCGGATCACATGTGTGTCTCCTGCCTGCATCCCCTCGGCCTCTCTACACCTGTCCTCCTTACAGGTTCCTGTGGCTCTCTGAGGGCATGCTCAGCCATCACAGGCCCACCCAAGTGCCGGGTGCTGATGTCCTGAGAACAGCCCTCTATCAAAGGGATGGGAACCAGAAGATAAATAGCCCAACTCTCTTGCCTCTTTCTGAGGGCAAAACTGAGGCCCACTCATTGTACCCCAGCTCCTGGAGGTCTCCAGAAGGTCCTAGCCTCAGCTGCTGAGCGCAGTAGGGCAACCCACATGGGATTCCTGCTTCTACTTCCCCACTTGTGTTTCTTGAAGTCACTCCTCGAGGGGCTTTCCCTTATCTTTGTTTTCAGAGTCTACATCTGGGGGAATCCCCTGCCCAGAGCTGCCGAGACAGTCGGTCATGGGAACCTTCTATGTCCTGGAAACTTACAGAGTAGACCACATCTGCTCCAGGCTCGGCCTGGGCCCAGCAACTCCAGGAGGCTGGCAGGGGACATCCGCCGCTCCATTTCACAGATGGAGAAACTGAGGCGGGAGAAGAGCATGATTTGGACAAGGCCCAAGGCTGGGGTATCCATGTCCCAAGTCTTTTGCTCTAAACCTCTCTAAGCTCCTGGAGGGTCCTGAGCAGGCTGGGAGGGGGCCCCTGTCGGCCTGTCCCCTTCAACTGAGGCAGTGACTCCAGCTCCTCCGTGGGCCTGGACCGTGAGGGGCACATGGGCTGGTGGTGGGAATGGCTGGTTATTAGACCCATGGGTCACTCGGCGGGCCTGACCTCATCCTGCCCTGGAGAGCCAGCTCTGCCTGGGGGTGGAGGGGAGCTGACCCAGCATGAGGTCAGCAGCGGCTCTTCCCTGTTGACTGTCCCCACAGTGAGGGCCAGGGCCCAGGGACAGGTGGGAGGGAGACGCGGTGTCATCGTGATGAGACAGTCAGTGGCACCCCTTGGGTAGTGGCCTGGAGAGGGGCCTGCCCCAAGCTTTCTGCCTTTAACTCTCCCCTCTCATTGCTTGAAGCACAGAGCTCTGAACCCACTCGACCCAGGTTCCCAGGCCCCAGTACCGGGGGTGGGGTAGAGCACGATGGCTTAAGACCTGGTTGTGCCTGTGGGCATCTCTAGTCCCACTCTTTGGGACTTGAGTTCTGGGGGCTACCGACCTGGGTCAGAATCCAGGCCCCAACCCCCCCCCCACATTGTTGGTGCATCCTGGTAAGTCACCCCACCTCTCTGGCCTTGGTTTCCACATCTGGAAACTGAGTTAATCAGAGCAGCAAGGGAAGAAGAAGGTGAAAATTCAGTGACAGATCAACTCAGAGCCTGGGACGTGGGACATTTAGTTTCATTTTGTTTTTTTAAAAGATTTACTTCTTGGGCCCTCCCTGGTGGCACAGCGGGTTAAAGCACAGCACTAAGAGGCTGAAACCACTTCCGCATGAGTTCGATCCCCGTCTGCCCTGGAGGTGACCACATGGCGTGGCAGACCTCTCCTGACTCACCCGCTGCTCCCCTCAGCAGTGTACTTCCTGTTCTGCTCCCCACTCTGTCTCTGGTGAAGACTTTCACTGCCCCTGCACCTCTGGCCTGTACCCCAGTTCTGTATGCACAAATAAATAAATCTTTTTTTAAAAAAAGGTTTATTTCTTTATGCATACAGAACTGGGGTATAGGCCAGAGACACAGGGGCGGTGAGAGGATTTCACCAGAGAGGACAAGCAGATCAATGAAGTACACTGCTGAGGGGGGCAGCAGGGAGACAGGAGAGGTCTGCTGTGCCCTGTGGGTCAGCTCCAGGTTGGGGATCGAACTGGTGCTGTGGCTGTGGCCAGCTTTGTAGTGCTGCCCTTTAACCTGCTGAGCCACCAGGAAGGGCCCTACAGGGGCACCTACTTAGGGACAACAATGACAAGGACATTAGCACCTACTGTGTGGAAGATGTGTGCTGAGCACTTTCCACGATTATCTTATTTAAATTGCACCACCTCCCAGCTGTGAAAGGGCTGGGTTCCTAGCTCAGCCCTCCCACCCTTTTGCTGTAGCTCAGAGGCGTGAAGTCACTGGCCCAAGGTCACACAGCTCCCTGGCAGGGAGGTAGGATTTGAATCTAGATCTCTCTGCCTGGAGCCCGATTAGCAGCGCACCCTGGCCTTCCCTTTCTAGCCTTGTCTCCCACCTGGCTCATCTCTTTGCTCCTTGAGGAAACAGTGATAAAGCTTAATTGGAGGCTCACAGAGGGTGAGTACCAGCCTGAGGCCCAGATACGAGGGTGCCAGAGCTGGCACCAGGACCAGGCCCCTGGCTCTCTGGCCGGGAGCCTGGACGTCATTTCCAGCTCAGCTCTGGCTCTCAAAGCAGAGGTCTGAGCTCGCTGCCCTGCCCCAGCCTCACCCCTCATAGAAAGTTTCCAGGCCTTCCAGGAGCTGGTGGGCTTTTCTTCCCAGGCCACCGAGGTGTGGGATTGAAGTTCCTTTGTTTTTTTTTTTTTTTTTTTTTTCCCTTAGAGATAATTTGCCTGGAACATGTTGAGCACTTTAAAAATGTGGTCACATTGCAACCGTTTGGGTTACCATGGTGACCTCACTTTGAATTTGCTTCCCAGGGGGAGTTGGCAATAATTAATACAGCACTTAGTAATGGGGGAATATGGGGGAGCCTCAGAGTCCCCCTGGGGTCCACTGGCCCAAAGGAAGCCATCTCCTCATCCAGGGAGGATCCTGGGGTTTCCCAAGGAGGCAGGGAAAGGGAAAGGGACAGGGTACCCCCTGCCTGCCCACCCCTTCAGCAGCTCCACAGCCTGTCACCAGAGCTGGGTGAGACCCAGAACCTGTCAGAGACGGGGGGTTGGAAGCCAAAGCGAGTAAGGGACTCTGTGACGTCCCGCCTGCCACCACCCAGGCAGAGGGTGCCGCTCTCTGCTTTCTGAAGCTTTGGGTCTGGGCTCTGGCGTGGCCAACAGAGGGGAGCCCAGCTCTAAAATGCCTCTTTCCGCCTGCCTGGACACTAGCTTTGTCACACTTTGAGAGGAAAAAGCACTGCTCTTTTTTGGGTCCCAAGGAGGGAGGAAATGGGCTCAGTCATTGCTGAGTGGATTATAAGGTGCTGCAGTGTGTTGGGGACCCAGCTCTGAGGACCCTTAGGAGCTGGGGAGACTGGAGGAGGTTGTGAGGGAGCTCCAGGCAGGGCTGCAGCCTCTAACAGGGAGAAGTTCTCTGAGTGCGCAGTCTGCCTCCATGTTCCCCACCATCCTGCCCCCACCTCCACCCCGCCCCACCATTCCTCATTTCCACCCACTCTGGATCTTGCAGAAAAAGCAATAGAGAGAAAGACACTTAGTAGAAAGAAAGAAATTTCTTGCTGAATCTATTGTCCATCTTATTTTTTTCAAAAGGGGAAACAGGCTCAGAGAGGACTTGGAAAGGCCTGATGACCCCACAGCAGTAGGCAGGGTCAGTCCTACCCATGTCAGTCACCCTAGACTCAGCTGTCTCCCTGCCCCTCCCTTCCCCTTTGGGGCTGGGCTGAAGGCTTGGGAAGGTGTTAGTACTGACTCAGAGCTGGAGAGCAGAAAGTGTGAGGCCCTCCAGGAGGGCAGGAGATGGGGAGGGGGATCAATTTAGTCTGTGTGCTGGGAAGCTGGAGCTGATGCAGCTCAGGCAAAATCTGGGGCTACATCTACGGAAAATTTAAGCAAAGGGGTGAAGGAGAAGGGGAGAAAATGCTTTGGTACCTCTGATCAGATCTCAAAATTGAGCTGGCAGCCTTTCCTCGGTCTCAAAAACAAAGCTGAACTTTAGTAAGCTGCCACCAGGTGGCAGTATAATTTGACTGCGTATAACAACCATTAAACATTTTTATCACTCATTTTTCAAAAAAGATAAAAGTGGTAGCCTGCAACAGAGGGGTACCTAGGGACCCCAAACTGTTAAGGGGTGCATGCTCCAAATGTGTCCATCCATGCACCACACAAAGGCAAAGTAAGCATACTTAGTGTGAAAGATTTTGAATAGATTTGATACATAGAGAGGGAAAAGGGGCTTTAGAGAGACACAAGGATTTCAAATAATAGTTTCCCAATCCCCCCCCCCCCATTATCATCCTCCTGTGGACAAACATCCAGCCAGGAGGCTCGGCCTGAAGCCTGGCCACTGAGGTACAAGTCTAAGGTTAACTTCTGGCAAGGAACTACAAGACAGGGGCTGGGCAAGGCCCAAGGAGCTGGGACAGGAGAGGTTCAAAATTCAAAACATACCACATAATCCAACGTGAAGCCACGATGACGGCTGCCACTGTCTCTGCAAGAGGAGTGGCCTCCCGGTGTCTCTTCCCAGATCCTCCCCAAGGCAGGGCCTCCTCCCTTCATGCGCTCACTGTGCTCCTTCCCTGCTGCCCTCATGGCGTGCGGGGGTTTGCAGCCCTCTTCATCACAGAGTTGGGGGTGAAGTCTTAAACATCAAGGGCTGATGTATTCCTCTAACTAGATGACAAAAGGAACCCCTGGTTGAAAGGTGCCGGCCTCTCTGCAGGCTGCAGACGGGAGGAGCCAGGGTCCACTCCGCTTCCTGCCAGGCAAGGCTGCCTCTCCGAGCTTCAGTCCCCTCACCTGGGGGGCGCAGTGCGGACCCACCTGCCGGCACTGCCGGGGGCATAAGTGTGGCCCGGGCATGTGAGAAGCCCCGAGAGATTTTCTCTCTCTTTTTTTTATTTTAAAGATTTTTATTTATTTATTCATACAGAACTGGGGTACAGACCAGAGGTGCAGGGCGGTGAGAGGCTTCACCAGAGACAGAGTGGGGAGCAGAACAGGCAGATGGTCGAAGCACACTGCTGAGGGGAGCAGCGGGCAGGTCAAGAGAGGTCTGCCAGCCATGTGGGTCAGCTCCCGGGCGGGGACTGAACGTGCACTCGGGCGGCCACAGCTTGGCTTAGCTTTGCAGTGCAGCGCCAATCCGCTGTGCCACCAGGGAGGGCCCAGATTTTCTCTTCTTATGGCTCCCGGTGCAGAACATGAATGGGAAGAGTGTCTGAAGGTTTGCGTCAGACTCTCGGCTCACTCTTTCATCCAGAAAGCATATAATTCTGAGATACAGCCTTGAACAAAACAGGGCAAACCCTCTCCTGGTGGAGCGGACATTTCTGTCAGGAGAGACAGACCAAACAAAAATACGTAAGTAAAAATCGATGACAGCTGGAAATAAATGCCGAGAAGAATAGAGAAGAGGGATAAAGGCTATTTGTTAGTTGGTCAGGGAAGAGCTTGTTGACAAGGTAACACTGGGTAAAGATGAGAAGGAGGTGAGAGCGTGAATCAGACATTCTAAAAAGAGAAAACACAGTTGTCACAGCCAAGAGGAGCCTGAGGACACAAGACGGTCACTGGGAGGTGGGAGCCCAGCAAGGCCCCAGGAACAGAAAAAGGATAATAGGTAAGAATGGCAGGAACCACGCAAGGACTTCAGTTCACGTATCAATGAGAGTTCATTACCGAAACAAGCGTCCCACGCTAGCAACGGGTATGAGGTATGCAGGAACGCTGTCTGCTTCCAGCAATTCATCCCACACATTTCACAAAGCCAATTACAGGTTTCAAGAGAGGAACATTTACTGTGGATCACACAATAGGGGAGGGGTGGCGGCTGCGCTGAGGCACGCTCAAGAACGGCAGGGTCCCAGGTGGGCTAAGGGGGAGCAGGGGCGGGGTCCCAGGTGGGCTAAGGGGGAGCAGGGGCGGGGTCCCGGGTGGGCTAAGGGGGAGCAGGGGCGGCTGCCGGGGCTTTGTAACCAGGGTACCAAGGCCTCTAAGCACCCACCCACAGGGGCTCTACGTGGCCCCCTCCCCTCCAGAAGAAGTGCATCATGAGGGAAGAGACAAGGAGCAGGTTAACCCAACAACACAAAAGAGCCAAGTTCCAGACCCCTGTAACACTCTTAACCACTTTCTGAAAATCCGAAACTATCTGGCTGTGGTCAGGGAGCAGAGGGGGGGCACAGCCGCGTGGGGTTAGGGCGAGAACAGGAAGACAAGTGAGAAGTCCTGGTGGGGAGGACGGCGGGGAAGGCCCGAGGCGGCAGTGGAAGAGGTGAGAATCAGTCAAGTTCTGAGAATATTTTGCCACAAGCGCTGACCGGTTTTGTTAACAGATTAGATGTGGGGTACAAGACAAGAGCCTAGGAGGCCTGAGAGATGGCCGGAGCTGCTGTTGGCTGAAGAGGGAGACAGGCTGCGGGGTAAGTTAGGAACTCAGGTTCACCACATTGTCTGAGGTGCCGGGGGAGATCCCAGAGACGTGAGGAGGCCCCCGGGAGTACACGTCCAGAGTCCAGTTAGGCCTCAGCTGGAGATCATGAATGTGGGCATCATCCCCAGAGTAACAATTTACACCCAGCCCCGGGGAGGTGAGCTCATGCAGGGCAGGGAGGGTTTGCACACACGTTGGCTTCCTCTGTCCTTGGTCCCAGCCAAGCACCCTCACCCCCAGGTAGACACCTGCGCAGAACCAAGAAGCAGCCAGGGGCTGGGAGTAAGTTCCAGATGAAGAGGGGAGGCGAAATGGGGCAGTTCTTACCCAAGCTGCTCACCCCAAGTTCCCCCCCAGGGTGTTGTTTTGGCTTGCAATTATATTTTGAATGTTTTTTAAAAGCCCATTATTTTTAAAATGATAAACATTAAGTTTATTGTAGAAAATGCGGAATATAAAGTAGAAGAAAATGAAAACCATCTTAACTGCCCCTTGGGTTCTGCAAGTGGAGCATTCCAGGACGTTCTGGAAGGAAGTCCTGCCTCAGCGGCCGAGGGAGGCAGCCCTGAGACTCTCGTCCCGTTGAACAGAGCACTGTTTCTCGGGAGCCGGGACCTTCAACACCTTTAAAAGCCTGGTCCGTCAAGAAGGGTACCTGTCAGACTCTGAGAATCTGTATTTTAATTCTCCTTCCTAATATTTCATAACAAGAGTTACAAGTAGAAATCTTTAGGTCTGAAGAACTGTGCTGTCCAGAGGAGCTGGACGTGAAGCGAGGCCTCTGCTTCAAGTCTTAGGTGCCCTCTGGTGGCAGCAGGAGGGGATGGCTTCAGGCAGGGCTGGCCCCAGGTGGCTCAGCAGTGGTTCTCAAAGAGGGCTCCCAGGCTCTCCCAAGAACTTGTTAGAAATGCAATCTTTCAGGCCCTACCACAGACTTTCTGAATCAGAAATTGAGAAATGAGGAAGGCAGCAATTTGTATAGTGAATCATATGAGATGATAGATGCTGGCGCTTGAGAACCACCGTTCGGGGTAAGTGTGGGCCCGGCATTAAATAATGTGTCAGTGAACACAGGTCTCTGGAGAAAACACTGACAAAAATCCAATCTGGGCACAGAGGGAAGTAAGTGGTGAAGAACTGGAAGTGCCAGGTGCTGGCCAGACACCACATGGGGTGCCTGCCCACGCTGCCCCACCTTTTCAGTCCTCGGGGGGCCTGGCGGCTGCAGAGCAGACAAAGAAGCCTGAGCAAACTGACTCCTGGAGTGAACCAGTCCGGGCATTGGGGCAGTCACACACCACATGCGTATGAAACCCGGGATGCTGGGGACGGCGCCCAGAACCCCAGGGATGTGGGACCTGGCCCTCAGGCAAGGCCAGAGGAATGCAAAGCAAATATGGCGGCTGGAATAAACACAAAGCTCAAGGCAGGCAGGAAGAAGGAAGTCTGGCTCTGTGTCAGGTGCTGGGAGAGCCTTGACCTTCACTTACCCAGACACCTGGCACGAGGAAACGCTTTCTAATTCGATTACTGTCGGAATGAAAAATCCCCAGAAGATGCAGCAGCAGTGGGTAGACACACGGGGACAGGAGCCGAGGGCACCCACTGGGGGAAGGACGGATGGGCCAGCCGTGGCCCTGCAGGGGGGAGGCTTCCCCGACAGGGATTGTTCTGGGCACCCAGCTGTGTAGGCGTCTTTGCACCTGGCCAAGTCAAGCAGGAGTTTGTAGAGAAAAATCTGACAAGAAAAAGGCTCCAGCAGAACACAGACAGGCAGATGGAAGATGTCAGGGTAGATGTGCTTCACACTTCCGCCTCTCCCTGGAACGGCTGTTTACGCTGCCGTCCTCACAACACACAGAGATGCTTGGAGTTTAGGACACAGCACTTCAAGTGATACCTCACCTATTCATTGACCTATTAAGGAACCTTGAGCACTTGGGCATGGCAGTCATTGCTCTAGGCTCTGGGGTTACAGCAGTCCATAAGCTGAGGAGACCACCTGCCCTCAGGGAGCTCACCTTCTAACAGGGGCAGACTGAAAACAGCAGGCAGGTAAAGCCTGTTCCTCACCTATGTCCAAATTTACAAAATCTGAGTGTTGACTTTTTCTGAACTAGCAGAGCAGTGAGCTTATTTAGCCTTGAGGTGGGAAAGTCAGTCAGGTTGAGGTGTCTGGGAAAAGAGGCTTCCCAGCGGCCCTGCTGCTGGCCTGCAGACCTGGGATGCCCTTTTGAGCAGACAGGAGTGGGGCTGCGGGGCTGGAGCGCCCCCCAGGAATAGGAATTCCTGGCTGCTTCAGGACATCCATGGGGCCCACACCTCGCAGGCTGTTTGTTGTTGAGCCACCTTGTTCCCGTAGCAACTTCTCCAGTGGGGAGTGCTTCAAGGAATGATACTCCTTAAAAGAGGACACAGCCCTCACCCCAGAAAGGTTAAGGGACGTCACAGAAGTGGGGGAGCAGGCAGCAGCCTCTGGTCTCTGCCTGGAAGGCTTGTCTGGGCCGCCACACTACACGAGGCCGAGGCCACGGAGTCCGGGAGGGGCTGCCCTTAGCCAAGTGCGGCCAGGCCTGTGAAGCAGCCGAGTTGCAGAAAGCCAGCACTTACAGGTCTCCAAGTTCCCTGCATCTAGCTGGGCCTCCTAACTGTGACCTCCCTGACAACAGCTGACTGGGGGAACTTGAGTTGGCAGTTTTCAGTCTGTCTCCAGCTCCCTCTGGTGTATGCACTTTGCAAGAAGCAATGTGATCCACAAGTAGGAAATGACACCCCGGTGTGTGGCCAGTTAAAACAGCCAGGAGTGGGATGGTGGGACAGCTCCCTTCCTTCAGGCCGAGAGTCATGAGAAACCTTCATTCTCAGCTTCTAAGAACTCTTGGAACAGAGAGTCTGGTGGGGAGATGTCAACAGAGGTGGTTCTGCCCGTCAAAACTCTCAGCTCTCTCTTCGTGTAAATATGTAACCTTCCAGAATGGCCAATGCTGCTTCATGGAGTCCTAAACGATAATGTCCTAAGACGTGGACCCATTCGCTGCTGAGGCCGAACAGCAAAGATAACAACTGGAGAGTTCCTTGGTGGAGAATATGCCAAGGAGAATGCTGGAGGCAGACACATTCCTCCAGGGGTGGCCACGCTGGGGTGTCCCCAGGGACTCCGCTCTGGGTGAGTTTGTCTGCAAAAGCCTCAACAGTCGAGACTCAGGACGGCTACCGAGCAACCTGCACCGGGCTGAGGTGCCAAGAGGAGAATTTTCCAAAACTCGAGCCAAGATCAATATAACAATGGCCAAGAGAGGGAAACAAGAGCCAAGCAAGGCAGCTGGTTCTCAGAAGATGAAAATAGGCAGAGCCTCTAGTCACAGGGGCAGGGGTGGCGGCCCCCCTGGAATTCCGTGCGGGACCATAGCAGACAGGAAGCCCACAGGTTACCGAGTGGCCCGCCAAGGTTATGGAAAATGGAAGTCCGCTTTCAAGGTCTCCCAACAACTATCCTCCCACCCCACCTCCGACTTTTAGGAAAGGAGGGTTGTACCAGAAATTGGTCAGCCTTGCTCAGGCGGCTCCCGCTTACGGCACGGCTGCTTGGCGGGGCGCTGAGGCGGGGGGACCAGCGCCTCCCCGAAGGCCATGCTGCTTTGTTGTGCCCTCCTGGAGAGTTAAAAAGGCAGAAAACTAGTTTTATCTGTAAGAAAATGTTTATTCTTTTCAACCCCACAGGAAAAAAAAAAAAGAAAAGAAAAAAGAAGAATGCAGCCAAGACCAAGTATTTAACGAAAATAGTGTCCCAAAAGGCAGCAGAATGGGGGAACCTTAACACAAAGTCAGTGACAATAGTCCATGTTTTTGCACAAAGATGAAAAAAACCTGTGACAATTCTGAGTAACACTTTCATGGTGACAGTTACACAAGATGATTCAAAAATGCAAAATGGCAGCAACATGCACACCTGGCTAAAGCTAGAAGTTTTTTTTATCCCAACATAAGATCTGTGATTAAAAGGATGATTCTTTTTTGATACTTCTATTTTACTGACTTGCTTGTCCTACTTCATTTGCTTTAAACGAGACATACATGCCAATTAACAGGAAATTTAGGAAGAACTGTGTCCTTCCAGCATCCATGGCAAGGAAGCAAAACCAATCTACTTGGTTTCTCTGTTTTCCTAGTTTCCAAATACAATTTTGCTTTGTCCCTCCCTCTCCCAGCCCCTCCCCCCACCCCAATTCTTAAACACTTCCAAAAGTTGCCAGTGCAAACACTTTTCTACCAATGTATAATATACACTTGGAACTGAAATCTTTGTGTGGAGTTTTGAGCTTAAACTCTTAAAAAACTCTCCTTGGCACAAGAGCTGAGGAATAGTCAAGTTTCTTTTAAATAGTCAAACACAAGATGATGAAGAGTGAAAAGCAGAGTTAAATGAAAATGTATTAAAAAAAAAAAAAAGCAAAACCTAGAACTGCAGCTTTTATTCGCCATCGTAACAGTCTCTCGTACACAAACACCGCCCAGCAACCCTCCCCACAAGCACCCCCAGACGAGTCCAGACACTGTGGTGTTTCTATGGGGGAAGCAGGTGTAGCTATGGGCTCACCCACAGCCCAGCCACCTGCCAGTTTTACAGCAGGATCCACAGTGAGCTGGATACAGACAGAAGAAAGATGACGGTAAAGGGGGAAAATAGTTTAAAACTGTCAAGTTTCCTCTTGAAATGTCTCCTCCCAAGGCACTGTGAAAAAGACCGCTGAGAGCAGTTTCCAGGACTAAACTCACCGATGGGAATTTCAAATGTTCTCACAGCTGGGCCCTCACCTGCGTCTCTCCCCTCCGCTTAAATGACACCCCTTGACTGTGTTTGGCCCTTGAAGGGGAAATCAATTTTTGTTTTCTGTAATATCAGTAATTGTCTTGAGTGCAGCTATAAAGTCTAAGCTGCATTAGGTTATTTAGCCCGTTCACCTTAAAAACTAAAGGTTTTCATTATCATCCATGTGAATCCAAGGTGCAGGTTTTGCTTGCTTATTTAAGAACAAAACAGGACAAAAATAAAAGGGTTGGGAGAAGCAAAACCTGCTTTTTTTTTCCTTCAAGAGGAAACTAAGAATACATAAAAGGCAAAACTGGCTCCTGGAAACCCAAGAATGGTTTAATGTATTGGCCGAGAAAAATAAACCGCAAAGTTCTGTGAGGTCTTCTAAAAATTTACAAGAAAAACGGATGGGCAGTTCTAGTCAGACTTGGATGTTATCTTCCCCCCTTTTTAAAAACGACAACATATACAGTCTCACAAAATACAATATAAACTTTTTTTATCCTGACTGCCAGAAACGCTCCTTTGTGATGCCTTCGGGTAACCCACGGTTGGGCAGAACACACAGCTGGTCTTCATTTCTTCAGGGGTTGGTAAACAGAGGCATTGGGGTCAAGTCCAGAGGGGCTGGTCTCCACAAATTTGGACGAGTAGTGGGGGGACACGGGGCTCAGGGGGCTGGGGGCAGCACTGTATGTTATGCTGGGCATGACGGCCATGACTTCCGCTATCTTCTGTTTTAGGTCCTTGATTTCCTGGTCTTTCTGAAGAATTTGTCCTGGAAGATCAAAGACCCACCGTTAGTTGGGGGGGGGGGGGGGGGGGCACAATGCCTTCCTGGGTCAGGCCAAGTGGACTGGATTCAAGGTAAACAACTCCAGCTTTGATGGTTTGTAAGGGAGCAAACTTTTCCTGTAAAGGCCCAAATAGTAAATATTTCAAGCATTGTGAGCTACATACTGTTTTTAAATTTTTTTGAAACCATAAAAAACATTGAAACAGTTCTTAGCCCAGAGGGATACAAGAACAGGTAGTGGGCCATAGTTTACCGGTACAAAGAGGTTCGGGTTATGCAGTTGTGACTAAGCAGAGACCAGTGCCCAGGAGCCACGTCTTCAGCATGCGGTCCTGTGGTGGCCTAAGAGGGTCTGAACTTAAACCACAGCTCCACTTCTTGCGATGGAACATTCCGTGGAGAATGGACCATCTCGAGTGTCAAACCAAGAACACAAAACAACCAAGACCTCAGAATCAGTTGTGGGAAAATACTCTACTCCTAGGTTGTCTTATAAAAAAAAAGGGCTCTGTGGCTGCTGTGCTGGGGTGTCCATGTGACTCGGGTGCCCCCCTTTGTGTGCACTTGGTTGGGCTTTCACGACATCCCCAACTCAGCACAAGCACACCCTCTCACCAGGCTTAGTTACTTGATCGCCTGTCACTCGGCTGCTTCCTTTCTGCATCGCTACCTCCTCACAAGGCTTTCCCGGGTACCTGCCTCTCAACTGGATCCTCCCACACAAATCCTAGATGCTCAACATACTTTCCTTTAAAACCTACTTTCCAACAGAGCGCTCCTTTCTGTCGTTTGAGTCTTTGTAATCATAATTACAGTAGTTAGTTAGTAAACATCGCTAACTTGTTTACTTCTCACAAGAACCTGTTGAGGTGGGAGTTATTCCCATCCTCCACTTCACAGATGAGGAAGCTGATTCAGAGGCTGAATGGCAGACGGGGCAGGAGTCAGATCTCCGCTGCCTACCACACTCTGTCTCCTCTAAGAACTCACTCACTCGGGTGATGAGTTGTGGCATCACCTCTCCACTGGGCCAGGAGGTCCTTGAGGACTGAGTGCACGTGTCTAGCTCTTTTCAGTGCTCTGACCCTAACGCCCAGCCCAAGACAACTGAGCAGCTGCAATCCTGTCCATGTAATCTCCATGTTGCTTTGAAGTTTCCCAGTCTACTAGGGGAAAAACACTAGGAGAAGCCCTTTAGAAACCAAAATGTTAACAAAGAAAGAGGTGCATTTGAGCGGCACCAATTTTGAATCCAACAGAGGATGGCAACAGACCCTAAGAGAGCTTGGTAGCCTATTTTTAAAAAGGATATAGTAGAGGCCCTCCCTGGTGGCGCAGCGGGTTAAAGCACAGCACTAAGAAGCTAAAGCCACTTCTGCAAGAGTTCGATCCCCGCCTTCCCCGGAGGTGACCCCATGGCACAGCAGACCTCTCCTGACCGCCCGCTGCTCCCCTCAGCAGTGTACTTTGTTGACCTGCCTGTTCTGCTCCCCACTCTGTCTCTGGTGAAGCCTCTCACCGCCCCTGAGCCTCTGGCCTGTACCCCAGTTCTGTATGTACAAATAAACAAATCTTTAAAAAAAAAAAAAGGATATAGCAGAGATGAAGAGATGAAAGATATTATGGAATCAGGATAAATCAAATGACAGAAGTAGGAAGGAGAAATGCAGCAATAGGTTCTGATTTGAATGACAAAGCTGGGTTCTTATAGCCAGAGGAGAGCAGGGGAAGGCAGCACAAAGAGGATCAGGAAGAAGGTGAGCCTGCAAGCCCCTCAGCTTTGGTAAGCACTAGGAGTCCTCCCTCCCTCGATGAATGGAATACCTAATGGCTTCTGCTGTACAAGCTACTTTTTCCACCCGGATTTAAACTTGACTTCTCTCATCAGAAGCATGCAAGTATTCAGGGCTTTGGAAAAGGCAGTTCTCTCTCCTCCTTTGTTGGTTTGCAAATTCCTGGGCTGACAGTGGGCACAGTTGGTGCAGGGAAGCCAAGCTCCCTTGGTTAGTCTGAGAGCTGATGCTGCTTCCTCCGGGGAGAGCCTCTTCCAAGTTCGCAAACCCAGTTCTCAGGGAGCTGAGTCAGGCAGGCAAAAGGACCAGTGCATGTGCGCTCAGAAGTTCACTTTACACCAGGGCTCTCCCAGGCCGCCTTTAGAAGTGCCTCCCCTGGGTGCACACATTAACACACCCAATTCACAACGTCCTCCTCTTCCTGCTCCACCACCTGGGCCATCACAAGTGTCGCCACAGCTTCACCAACGTCCTACAACTTCTATACCCAACTCTCAGCCCCCCAGAGGCTTTGGATTTCTCTCTAGAATTTAAGCCCCAAATTTCCACTGACGTATGATGATGGTTCACCTATGTATGTGGGAAGCAACGCCAAATCAAAATGTACTAAAGCAAACTCATACCCTCTCTTCTCTTAAATGTGTTCTGCACTGCTTCCTCAGTTCCCAGGCCCTCCACACCTCTTCCCCCACCTCCCCATCCCTGTCTGCACCATCCACTTCCACAGATTTCATCATCTCTTACAGAGAAGGTGGTAGAAGTGTCCTAACTGGCCTCTCTGAATTCACTCAGGCTTGCTTACCTTTCAAATCCATCCTGTGCACCACGACTAGACAGACTTCCAAAATAAAGGCCACAATGCCTCACCCCCTTTCTCTAAAAATCTGGAGGATACCTTCTCTTGTACAACTTCACTCATGCTCCTCCTACTCTCCCATGTTCCCCAGCTTGAGGCCACAGGACCCTTCACTGCACATTTCCAGCACTTTCTTTGCTTCACTGTTGACTGTAACAATGTCCTTTCCCTGCCATTCTCAGAATTCATCTTCCAAAGCCCACACAATGCGTCTTCCTTCCTGAAGCCATCCCTGGTTTCTCCTCTGGCCTTTCAAGTCCTCACCTTTAGCTATGGTAGCAGGCCTGTCTGCTCGGCTGGCCTGTGCAGCAAGTCTCACAGTATGGTAACAGGTTGAAATTATTTTAATGATAATACTAGGCCTTATTTGCTTTCTTTACTTACATTCCCTCATAAACATACGTGAAACTACAACAGACAATGCAGAAGCAGAGAGCTGAAATACCTTCCATAAGCTAGAAATTTAAAAAACTTGCAAAATGCAAAATAATGCTGCTTCTCTCACTAATTTTTTTTACTTTTCATGAAATATGCATTATTTATAGTAACACTGATTATTATTATTTTAAAATGAATAAATGTGTTTTAATTTCTAGTAGGTAAATACTGATAGATATAATCTACTTGAAAATGAGATACTCAGTAATTCCAAGAGTGTAAAAGGGACTTTAGGACTGAAAACCTCGAGCACCACTGCCGTACTGGATCCCCACTGAGCTGTCCCTGTCTCCCCGTGGTCATCTGTCTCCCGGTAGCCTCCAGAATGTTCGCACAGATGAAGTGTGAATGCTCTGAAAGTACCTGGTCAAATGTTCCTCTTCCTACCACGTCAACTCTCTGGAAACTCTTCTCAGTAATCCATTGGTGGTTATTCAATTTCCTCAAAAAAAAGCTAAACTTCTTTTCATTAGGTCATGTTTAATCTCTGTTAGAAGCCTTCCAGAGCTGCCACATCACTCACAGTAAACACCAAAAGTTCTTCCCATGGGGCCAAGGTCTGGCAGAATGTGGCTGCTGCTGCGCTGACCCTGGCTCCCCCCATTCCTAAGACTAGCCCATTGGCCACCACACATGCTCCCTCTCCCCAAACTGCTTCCTTCCGGAAATTTAAATGGCCCAGCACTCTGTCCCTCTCAGTCTCTGCTCAAATGCTACTCATTCAAAGGATCATCTCTGACCACCATCATGTCAACCTAGCAGCCCCACAGGGATGCCCACGTGTCTGGCACGGTAAATATTTGCTGAGGGAGTAACTTTTCTGCCATCACTCCTCATCTGCAACCTCCACTCCAGGTAAGCAGAGCTCAAGCTGTTTCCTTTGTTTACGTCCTCAGCCCACGACACTGCTCTCCCCTGGGCTAGGCCTTGCCCATCCTCCCAGACCCAGCTCACAGAGCAGCACTCTTGAGAAAGGGCCCCTTCTAACGCCCCAGTCCGGTTCAGTCCCTGCTTCTCTGTGCCCCACAGCCCCCGTCCACACTGCTGCACCAGTGCCTTTAGGGTCTCTATATCAATTATCTGGAGGGCCTTGAGCACAGAAATTCACACTCTTCTCTATGTGCCCTGCACTTGGCACACTCCCACCTCAGTGTGCGTACAGCACGAAATAAGGTGACAATTCCCAGACGTCAATGGTGGACACTTATCAAATCATTTGACGAGAAAACCAATGACTTCCGTTCCGAAGCTAAGGGAGCAGAGAAGGAAGCTCTGCTCTCTGTGTCTCTGCGTGTTCTCAGCCACATTCCGCACCTGGAGCCCACTGTCTCCTACCTTGGGCAATCTCGAGCTGTCGCTTTGCGTCCCCCAGCGCAGAGAACAGGTCCAGCTTGATTCTTGTCTCTGCACTCAGGCTGTTCTCCAGGTGCTGTGTTTTATCTTGCATGGCTGAGAGGGCTGACATTAACACCTCCGTGTCCTTCTCGTTTTCCTTATACTTCCGAAGTTCCTATCAATATCATTAAGGCAGCAATGTTACAAGGTAGTTTTGGAATCAGGATCTACAAACCTGCAATCACAAATTAAATCCCAATATCAACTTGGCCATAAAACACAAAATCCTGGTGTTTCTTAGGTACAGACCTTATCACTTAAGGGTATAAAAATCACATGGCGAGGTGTACATACAAAAACCTCTGTATGTATACGTGGCAGATGAACCGAGGTTTCTTCAGTTGCTTCTTGACAACAATGGATTCATATCTCCAAATAAAATACTTCCTTACGAGACTAATTCAGAAGCACAGGAACTTTTTTGCTTGCTGACAACTGTAAATGTTACTGTAATGCTACAGTCAAATTTGCCAAAATTCTACTGCACTAAAAAAATGTATTATTTTTTATTATTAATTACTTTGACAGGGCATAGTGCAGAATAAGCCCACTTATACCAGTTGATAGTATAACCAATAAATAGGAATATATAAGGATACTTGAGTGCTTTTTTTAAAGGAAGAAATGCAATTATCAGAGAATGTAGAAATACATCTGAGTTCAAAGACGAAAATGAAAATCATTCAAAAAACTCCCAGACTATGAAAATTTTGGTGTGTTATCCTTTAGTGTTTTTTAAGTGATGATGTATTTTTTAGTGTAATTGAAATCATACTATGTTCAACTTTAGTTTTTGAAAATTTACAAAATTTCAATTTTTCTTTAAAATATATGCTTTTTAGTGGAGATATCTATATTTACATCTATCTATTTAAATTACTAAAGAAATCCCCCATTAAGACTCTTTCCTTTTTTTTTTTGCACTGATATACCGATATGATGAACATCTTTGTATGTCAGTCATTGATAAGATTTGAAAATATTAACCTTGGGCTGGAACACTAAAAAAGGTAAACACTTTAATACATGTCCTTTTCCTTTTCCAGAAATTTATACTTCCACCAGCAATGTATGAAGCCAATTTCATCAAATCAAATAGACTATATCATTACTGTTTTGTTGTTTCACAGGAGATAAACGACATTTAATTTTAGTCTATATGTCTTTGGTGACTGATGAAGATACATTTTATTCTTATCAGTCATTTATATTTCTTCTGTGAATTATTTGTTCATATCCCTTGTCTATTTTTCTAGGTATCTGAGTTTTTCTTAAAAACTGTATGAGCTATTTATCTATCAAGAGTATTAATTCCTTATTTATAACATTTGTTGCAATATCTGTATCCTTTCCAAATGAAATTTTTCATTTCCTTTTACTTTGTGATTTCTCACATTGTTTTTATTTAGAAATTCTTCCCATTTCAGTATCAAATTCTACATTTTCACATGGTTTTAAGAAAGGTTTTTTTTTCCTGCATTCAACTTTTCATATAAAATTTTGTTTGCTGTGGTGCTGGATAAGCATTTAATTTTGTTTTCTTATCTCTGGTTACTGAGCTATCCCAAAGCCTTTTCACTGACCACTGCTCCCTGCTGCCTGCCGGTTAACCTGCCACTGATTTACCAGTTCCACATGATTCCAGTTACTGTAACGTGAAAATATATGAATTAGGTTTTAAAGTCCTTTGAGGCGCCAACGTGAACACTGGCTTACATATATCCAGTCTGAACCTGCCTGTCACTCTGCACTGGCAGCTCTCCTCATGCCACACTGCTCAGAACTGCAACCTACAAGGCTCCGAAGGACCCAAAGGGTCACTTCCCTGGTGATGAACACAGGGTTAGGGCTAAGAAGAGGTGTTATGTAAGTTCAAAGGACACTAATCTGGTCTGCACCCTAAAAATTGAAGTGAATTCATGGTAAAATCAAATTCTGGTATAAAACATGTCAAGGGACCACCAATATTTCTGACTTATGCTTGAACCCAGCTAAATTAAATATAACTTGAAATGAAGTGGGTAAGATCAGTGTTTCAAATCATTTTGCCACATACAGACTTTCTGTACAATGGATCGGCCTGTACCCAACGTTGCAGCATACGGCACAAACCTAGTGCAGAAGGGGAATCCAAACACAAGAAAGTCTTTTGTTCCTCAGTTACCTGAACTTTTAGTTCTAGTTCTCTTATCTGGTCTTCTTTCACCTTCATATCCATTGTGAGCTTCTTGCCCTCTGCTTCTAACTCTCTGATTCGATTTCGTAAAGTTTCTGTGCACTCTCCCCTTTTGAAAAAAAAAAAGAAAAAAAGTGATTTAAAAGACTAGGCTTACTTACAGTGCAAGACTGATAGTGTCTCTTACAATCCTGGATTGGTCAGGTTTAGCTTTAAGCAGATGAGCTAAAAGCTAAAACCTTCAAAGAAATGTCACTGCTGCTCATTCTTTCTGCTCTTTCATAATTTCAACAGAGACCTAAAATAATTATCATTAGTTTGGTGTCTAATATGAGGCAGCCATCTACAAAGAAGGTATTTACTCATTCTGCCATCTTTAAGGGAGTAGAGCATATTATCTCATCTTCCAAAGAAGCAAAGTGAGGCTACAGAGATACAATTCTAGTAAGTCACAAAACTGAGCTATGACAGATTTTCCTGGGACTTTGTATGCATGGGACTTGAGACCATGCATACAAAGCTGGGCAAGACAGGACCATACATGTGCTGTCTCCAGGAGGCAGTGAGCTAAAAAAAAAAATCGGCATTTTGGAGGGACTATGCATTGGGATCGTCGCCTTTTTTTTAGTTATGGGGTTGCTAGAATCCTAGAGTGAACAGAAAAAGAAGGGAGTAGCATTAGCTGCTTCTCTTGACTATGATAAGGACATTCGAGAACAGGTGATGGCAAACCAAAGCTGACTGGCTGTTTAGTTTCACAGACAACCCAATGGAGAAAGTGGGCATCGTTTACCTACCAAAAAGGAAGGTCCAGTGAGATTTACTTAAGACTAAAAATAGCCAGTACATAACTGATGGCAAAGGACCATCCCTCAAAAAAATAAGCTTGACTGGAAGCAAAGGGGGTATATGGTAGTTGCTGAAACCAAGTTATTAGTTCTCAGGCATAAGAGACCCTGAACAGTATGATTGAGACACTGACATACACTCCTCAGTGGATTTCTTTTTTCTTACGTTTCGGTGCTCAGAGAATTAAGGACAGTACAAGCAATAACAAAAACCACATAACTGTTCAGGCAAATGTCCTGTAAGCGTAAGTACTTCAGAAATGCTTACAAATCTTTACACCAGTGAACAAACCAAACCCAAAACTAAGCAGACAAGTTATGGGCTTTGTGAATCTGCTTACAGGCTGACAGGCCAAGTGAGCTCAGCACTTGGGTACCTAGCCACTGGAGGTATGCAGGCCCACATGGGAGGTAAGAGCTCTCTCTATATATATTACCTCCTAAGAGATGGCACGCTGATTCATCAATTATTCTACTAATGCCAGATTCAAAAGGCTATCGAAATGCCAAATACAAAAAAGCTTAAGCTCAAGAAGAATTACAGTAGAGAGGTAAGACACAGATACAAATTAGGATAGAAAGTGAAGTTGAAATAAGTATTAGTTTACCCTCACTCTGATGCTGTAAAGCCTGTAACTGACACCCATCATGTAAATGGGCTTCACCAAGTTAAAGAAAAAGGAAAAGTGATCAAGTATAGAAGAAAAAAGTTCTTAACTATCTTCTCGCTGTACTGGACTGGAGATGGTCATTACTTACCAGTTTCTGGAATCTAGTACTTGTATACTTTTCAGTGGTACAGGCATATTTCATGGCTCCACAAATACAATGATCGCTAGTAGTGATTTGTGGTTTGTTTTTCACCTTTTCTAGCTCATTTGACAGCTTGCTGACATCCAACAAAGACATGAGGAGGTTGTGCAGAGAACCAAGTTTTTTTACCTTTGTTCATTTTAAGATTAAAAACCCCACAAATACACATACTGAGTATAGTGACACAATTCCAGGTTTGAATCTCTCAAAGCACATAGTAAAGATCAGTCTCACAGAAAGTGACTGAAAACCATTTTTGAGAGCAGCACTTTGCCTCCCAGATGGCAATTCTCTCAGCCCACTGTATAGGTGAGGTTGCTGAGAGATGAAGCTGTTGCCTGGAAGTGCAAGCTTGCACAGATGGCATTTAAACTAGCTCATAAAACAGTACTCAGCATCAACCCATCCGTGCAAGAATGCTGCGTTCCACTCCTGCCCAAAGCATCCAATGCCCGTCTGTCTTGGTACAAGCAAAGCCAGCCTTGGATTAAACCCTCCGGTGACGGACATACCTAGATGCAGCAGCAAATGCCACAGCCCGGGCAGCAGTGGCTTCTTCTAACTTCTTCCTTTTTTTCTCTTCCATTAGCTGCTTTTCTACAAAACTTCGGGCTTCCTGCTCAGCCTTTAGCTTTTTCTCCAACTGGCTGATATTCTGCTTGTCTTTTTGCTTCATTTGCACAGCATTATGTAACCTATATAAACAAGATCATCATACAGAGTTTTACAGTTACAAATGCCCTCTACAAACCCTGGACAGACATGGCTCCTCTTTATCATCCTGAGGCTAGATGAACAGGTTGAGCAACAAATCATTTATGTAGTCTCCAGGGGGCCCAGGGAGAGCTCACTGTCGGTATTATTTAACGATTCCTACACCCCAATAAGCAAGCAGTCTTCTAAGGCACAGAATCATTATAACCTCTCTCTATGAAGGTGAGTGACTGACGGAAGGTACTCCAGAGACCAGGATAGCATAAGCTTCTCTAAGAGGGAAAAACATCTGTAGCACTACTTCCAGTGCCCCAAAGCACCTGGAATTTCAGTCCAACTCAAGAACCACTGATCGAACCAGCCCCACTGAAACTGAGGTGAAGTGTTGGGGGGAAGGTCTGTCTGTCTGAATACTATTATGCTGCAGCCTTTCCTTTCCAGCTGAGATGTTCTCTCAAAGTATCCCAAAACAGAGTTAGCATCATCGGATGCTTTATTTCAGGTGGAAATTTCGGCCTGCCATTACCGCCCCTTGTTTTATCTACCACTATACAGTGAGTTCACCTCAATATATCTGTAAAAGGTGAATGTTTATGCATCAAGGCTATAGCTATCACATATGTGCTCAGAAGCAGTAGAGAGGTGTTTTGTTCATAATTCTCTAGCTTTTGATTTATGTTCCTTAAACATGTTGAAGGACTCCTCTGGCAATGGGAAAAGCCCAAAAAACTTAGAGCTTGTAGTAGTATTCATTACCTCCAGACACACATTGCTTAGAGACCCACTTTGAGTCAAGTAGAGCTAATCAGCAGAAGGCATAAAAGAATTTACACAGAAGAACTGGATTTTTGCCTGCCTCTTCAAATAAAGTTTCAATGTCATTTTTTTTCACTCTGGAAATCAAAGTAACTACATCTAATCTTGAAACTTTCACGCGAAGGAACAAGATTTCAAATTGTGGCAGACTACCTCTTGTCAATTTCATATATAGTCATATTAGTGTATGTTTATATACATTATGATAAAAGCATTACTTATACTACCATAAAAGCTCAGTAACAATTTTAAAAGGAAAAGTTACTAAATGAAAGAAAACAAAATAGCAATATTAAATTATTTATTGTACTGTCTTTATAACTTTTATGACATGTTGAACATCTGGCACTAAATTAAATCCAAACGTTTTATAAAAAAAACCTCTCTGCTACGTCCCTTTGCCAGTAAGAACCTTGTATTCTAATCCCTGGAATAGAGTGAGTGAGGCTGCTTGGCTCATGACCAAAGGCCCAAAAGGTGCACGCACTTGTTCTGAAGCAGCTCGTTCTCCTGCCGCAGCTGGCCCATTTCTGAGCGGATGCCTCGCTCGGTGCTTGAGAGGGAGCTGATCTGACTTCGGAGCTCTTGTTCCACCTGCCTGCTGGCTTGCAGGTCAGCCTTTAACTTTTTAATGTCTTGCTCCAGCCTAAGAGGAGAAACATAGGAGCTTCATCACGGAAAGGACACGCAAAGGTTGTGGGAGGCTCTTGCTGAAGTCCCCAGGACTGTGGGTGGGTGTTAGAGGCCCCCCAGCAGCTCCTCCACCATCAGGAGCCCTCTCTTCAACGAGCTTCTTCTCAAGCGCTTCTGCTAAAGAACTTACTACATAGCGAAAAAATCCTAAGAAAAAACCCCATTTGTGAAATGAAAAGTATCTTTTCAATTCCGTATTCCTGTTCTACCTATTTTTTAAAATACAGTAATAGCTTCATTTTAAGCATCATGTATTTGGTATCTACTATCTGTACAGGTAGGTCTGGAAAGAGTCAACAAAATGTAAAACTGAGCCCTTTTCTTCATAAGAGGACTTTACCACTTCAGTAGGGGCCAAAAAATAGAAACTTAAAACCATTATATAATAACAGAAGAAAGGTCATAATCAAATACATGTTAGGAGGGACAGTGACAACAAATAGTTAATGAGAACTATGTGTCAGGTACTGTTCTATAGGCTTTACTGGTATAAGCTCATTTAATAAACAAGACCACAGGTTAAGTGAAAGTATCATTCCCATTTTACAGATGAAGAAGAAAGTTGGGCCGGGAAAGGTCCCCGGCAGGTCACATGAGCTCACTGTCTTCACCAGTAGCCGAGCTGCAGCAGCACCATGGACGCCACATGAGTTCTGAAGAGAGGAGGTGAATTGAGTTGGCCTCAAAGATGGAACAGACTTCAGAGGGGGGCCATACTTAAAAGCTCAAAGGCAAGAACAGCGGAGATATTTAGGGACAAGGCCATTGGTCTGGCTCTGAGAAAGGCTTGGGTGACAAAGACGGAAACCGGTCTGGTAGATGAACTGTGGAGAGTAGCACTGAAGGTCAGAGTAAGGATGGCTGCCGTGTAAGCCTTACAGACATCTTTCCATAGGGATACAAACTCACAGGCTGGCAAAAGTCAATGTACTCATGCATTTCATTAATCCAACATGCCAAAAGAAGCCAGATTTCTGAAGTACAAAATGGTGACCTTTCCTTGGAATTGTCAGCTGCATGGACTAAGTCCTTTTGGACATGTTTTAAGCACTAATTCTGAGGGCCTATCACTGAGATCAGCATTTAATATATGTTGTCTGGTCTCCTTTACAAAACTAGAGAATAGCTTTATTTACCTATGAACCTTTAGCTGACTGAAACAAAATCTCAAAAACAAAAAGCCAGAGAATGGTCGAGCACAGTGACCAGTTGCTCTTTCCAGGGCCTGGGAGCACAAACTGGAGACCTTGTGTTACAGATGCAATGCCGGGTCTCCTGACACAGCTCCCTCCCTAGGGAAGGGTCACAAGTCAGCATCACGCCACACTTTCCCTATTGCCAGGGTTATTCCAGTTGAATGTACTCCCAGAACAGTTCTAAACAACTACAGACTGGCATTTACACTATCCCCACACCATTGCTCATTCACCCGAAGTAACCTGAGGGATGTTTTCCAAAACAGGTTGGGACTGTCAGGTTACTGACAGTAAGAAGTGGGCAATTTATCTTTCTGGAGAAGTAAAATTCACAATCTGAAGATGGTTTTTAGTAGAAAAGGTGCGTATTAACATGCAAATAGAGATAGCTTGACTTAGCTAAGGGGATTCAAGATTAGGACTCTAGACTCAGAGCTGCAAGACATGTGACCGTCTGGGACTCAGTTTTCCCACCTGAGGCTAAAGAGCTCTAAAGTTCCTCCCTGCTAGATCTAGGATTTCTGGGCCTGACACACTTACCATGGCTGCTGATTTGCTCCTTCAGATTAGCAACTTAAGTTGTATTCCTGCAGAGACACAGGAATCAAGTTCCATACAACCCGCCAACTGGGGCAAAGCACACGCCATAGTTGGGAATGAAAGAATTACTCAGTGGAGGGCAGATGTCAAGAATTTTGAAGTTACTACTTTTTCTTCACTTTTAGTCTATAAAAGCCAACTTGTCTACCATGAACTAAGAATAACCAGATTATGAATAAAATTTTGGTTCTTACTGAACACTGTAAAAATCCAGAGTTAACGAAGTTATGAGAGCATAAACTGCAAAATATCTAGAGTGTAACTTATAGAGATTGCAGAACGCTAAACAATAACATATTTTTATGTAGAACTAAGACAACTTTGTCAAAGACATATAGTGCAATACAAGACAGAATGACAGGGTTACAGGGTCTATACACTGTGAAGATCTGTAAGTTGTACAGGTAAGATTCATAGGCATATATCATACTTAAAAGGATTTTCAAGAATAAAACAACTTTATAAACTGTAGAACTAAAACAATTCAGGATTTTCATGACTGCTACCATACCATTAATTTTGAAAAACTCAGATTAACTGTTTTCCAAATAGTTTTACCAAACCTGGGTTAATCCTGGCACACCCCAGGTTAAGACACACTGCTGTAAAGGAACACTGTACAATGACATAAAACTTTATGTGCTAAATAGCAAATTCTCAGTAAATTTTACATTTTTAAGGGAAACTATTTCATTGCCTCTCTAAAGAAAGCAAATTTAACCTTGAATGTTTACTAGATTTTAAACCTTTACTGAGACAGGTACAAAGATTTATAAATCCTTACTGGAGTTACCACAACAGTGATACCCACCCAGTTAATATAAAAAACTGCATAAAAAGAAAAATATGAAGTACAAAAACATAAATAACAATAATCCTCTCACCTAAACATAACCACTCACTATTCGCATCTGGTATACTTCTTTTCTGAATGTCTTTCATCTTTCTCTTTCTTCATACATGTAAATATTTTTAATACTGGCAAGAGACTACCACATACACAGTTTACATATCTTAAATAATTTCCAGTGCCATACAAATTCTTTCATAGCCCATTTAATTGCTGCATTATTAATATTTCATAGTACCCATGTACCATACAACCCTATTTCTATGATGTATCTCAAATTTTGCAATAGAAATATGCATGCATGCGTTTTAGAATTATGTTAATTAATGAATGGAACTGAATGGAGCCAGTGAAGTGCCAGGGGCATTTATTAAACAGATAACTACTATGTGTCTCATGGTATACTTAGCCCTTTGGTGCTGACAGTCACTACTTTCTAGGTATAACATGGAGATGCATAATTTATTGGTGTAGAGCACCAGGAAGTACTGATTTAATGGGTTAAGAGGTGAAGCCAAATCTTCATATATATTCATGGAATTTATTAAAATATCAATAGTTGCAACCTAAATTAGAAACAAGTGGTCAGACAGAAAATGAGGCAGTTAATATTTTATATGCTTATAACTGATTTCAATAAATACAGGCTAAATGAGAAGGAAAAATTCATCCATGAGGCTCATACATCTTTTATCACTTAGGTTCTACTTTCTTCCCACACAATGGGAGCTGAAGGAATACAGGGATTTTTTTCCTCCAGAAAAGTTACAATTTCATTTAAAAAAAAAAAAATTGGGAGCCAGAGAGATGGCTAAGGAGGGACACATGCGCTGTCAGCTCGCCTGACTTCTGGGGACTAGTTTCCACCCTTACCAAGGCTGCCTGCCCGGTGGTGCCACCAGCCAGGATACAGACGGGGAAAAGCGGAAGTCTGTGAGCTCCACAATGTCTGCCGTGCGCAGTTAGACAAGTCAGGGTTCTACTCAACACAAATGTAATCTAGTAGGTCCAGGGACCTTTCCCAGACACTTTACTTCACATTGAAAAAAAAAGGGGGGGCCCAAAACCCCAGCACTCAACTTCTAAACTTGTGAAACCCCACCCCTGATGTTCATTCAATACACCCCCTAACTCACCAGCACCAGATGAAGCCTCAAGAGCAGCATTTCCTCAAGTCTACCTAATGGCTAACTTCAAAGCAAAACTGCCAAGTTCAGGATCACTCTTTCCAACCCCAAACCTTACCTATCTTTTCCTTCATCCCACCCAGTGAAGGGAAGCAATAAGTAAATGTTGCAATAAGTAAATGTTTGGTAATTAATTTAAGAGAAAATATTTATACTGAATTTTTTAAATCAGTTACATCTTAGCGAGGGGCAGCCCCCTAGCTGATCAAAAGAATGAAGCACATACATTAGCATCTCAGGAAGGTTAGTAGGAAAAATACCTTTGAGTATCTTGAGGTAGACCTGGTAGCAAAACAACATACAGTATTCAAGTGTCAGCTTTTAGTTGAAAGGGACAAGAATCTGCAAAGATAGGGAATAAATGTTCATAATTCTTACCTTTTGTGACTTAATTGGATTATAGGTTACAGTAGGATGACTTCACTGAAAATTTAAAATTCTCCAAGGGTTTATAAAGCCTGAGGCTTTATGGCACCTGACTGGAACCACACAGGAAGTTAAAGGCCTAGATAAATTTCCCCAGGAATCAAGCTCCAGAAAAAGAGGACTTGACTAGACTCTCCAAATACTCTGAGTCACATGCCACAGCCACTCCCCAACTACCTAAGTGTTATTTCTATGGGCAACTGGCTTGAGCCTGTAAGTACATCAGTGAGATGAGGTGCCTCAACTTTGCCGGTTACCTCTAAACTCAGATTATAACATGATGCTACAGACTCTGCACGGATGTTGGAAGGTCATTCCATATTTATGGACAAGTTAGAAAAGGTGCGTTTTACACCAGTCAAAAAGGATCTACTTGTTGTTTTCAGACATCTTTGCTTTTAATTACATCACGTGTCTGAGACCAACAGCCTTGGATTTTCAAATCTCACCCATTCTTCAAGGCCCAGTCAAAAAACAAAAACAGTCAATATGGTGTGTGAGGCTGTGATTTATTGTAACAAATATATATTTGGTCTTCTTCTGTTTCTGGCACAGAAGACCTAAAGCCCTTGGGATCTCCTAAGTTACCTGTGATAAAATTGTCATGATATTCACAATAACTGTGTTAAACAGTTGTTATTAATAAACTGATTTTGGAGAAGCACCTAAGGATGGGAGTTGGTTGCCAGGAAATAAACCATGTGACTAGAGGATTATAACTTTCAGTTCTACCCCAAACCTCCAGGAAGGGGAGAGGAGCTAGAGATTGAGTTCAGTCATCAATAGCCAGGCACACTTATATAATAAAGCCTCCATTAAAAACCCAAAAGGATTGGCCTCCCTGGTGGTGCAGGGTTTTAAAATCTCAGCGCTATCAAGTTATTGCCAGCCACTGCAACACGAATTCAATCCTTGACCAGGGAACTGACCCACATGGCACAGCACACCTCTCCTGACCCACCCGCTGTTCCCCTCAGCAGTGTATTTCAGTAGATGAACCTGTTCTGCTCCCCACCCTGTCTCTGGTTAATCTCCTCACCCCTGCACCTCTGGCCTACACCCCAGTTTTTATATGCATAAATAAATCTTTTAAAAAAACAAAAAAAAATGGGCCCACCCTGGTGGTGCAAGGGGTTAAAGCTTAGCACTATGAAGCTATCTGCAGCCACTGCAGCCTGGCCAGAGAGCTGACCCATACATAGCAGAACTCTCCTGTCTCACTGGCTGCTCCCCTCAGTAGTGTATTTCAGTCAATCTGCCTGTTCTGCTCCCCACTCCGTCTCTGGTAACTCCTCTCAAATCCCCCCACCTCTGGCCTGTACCCCAGTTCTTATATGTATAAATAAATAAATATTAAAAAAAAATACACCCAAAAAGATGGGGCTAAAATCCAAAAGGATGAATCAGAGTGCTTCTACATTCTAAGTAAGATTGGGCTCCAAACTTCTCAAGGACAAAAGATTCTTTGTTTGGGATCTTGTCCTGTATCCCTCTTCATCTGGCTATTGATATGTACCTTGCAGTATTCTTTCCATAAACTTGGTACTCTAGTGAGTTAAAACAACAACAAACAACCAAAAACGTAAATTAAACCAATTCTTTGATATGAGGCGGATCACCAGGCCTAGCATTCCCACTTCTGGGATGTGAACTTATCACTGTGCTTTTCTTTGGCCCTAGACCAATGCCCTTGCTGCTTTTTGTTCTGGTTTTTAATCTGTTTTTGTGCATGCATCTTACTGTAAGTTCTCTAAAGGCAGGGGCTGACTATGCTACAAAACTAGAAGTTGGGGGTCTATTTCTAAAGTTTCTTCCAATACTCACCATGCCTAAAACTTACTCTGTGCTTAGAGTACAAAAGGGTCACTGTTGTGACATATGAGGCTCTGGAAACAATACAGCAGGCATCAGATTTTTAGTTTAAATAATGGTGAGGGAAACAGGGTTAAATGGAGGTTTGCTTATCAAGAAGGCAGGTGCACATGAAAGGAATGAACGAACAGCAACTGCTCCATCTTGGTAAGTACCTAATTCCGTTAGGAGATCCCCTGGTACGCATTAATCATACAAGACAGGACTTGTTTGGGGACTACACAGCTGTCTATGCAGAAAGCTGAGCTCATTAATCAAAGCTCTGTCTCCAGAAGAAATACTGTTTACCCTCTCCGGCACGCCCTCCACTGCCCGCTTCCCAGGTAATTCAGCTGACAGAACAGGCAGCGTGGTCATTCACAGAGAAGTGTGAATGTATCTCATCTTAAGTGAGGCAGCTCCAGTATGTTACATAAATTACAGCTTTGGAAACAGCAAACTGAAGCCGCCTCCCGTCTCACTGCAGCTACTACAACTGCTTACCAGGCACAGAATCCAAAAATAAGCAACAAGCCTGGTGACCTGGTGACTAGGGGAAGCCATATTACAAAATACCTCATGTCTCTGCCCCTCATTTGTCAATCACAGAAGGGAGACAAACTCATTTCCATTAAAGCACGCAAAGAGATACAGAAAGGGAATTCTAGAGACTTTCATATTGGCTGGTCATTTAGGAGAAAATACACAACTGACTTTTTGAAGCCCTTCAAGAATAAAGCTATGAGTATCAACAACTAGTAGTTTTAACAAGATTCCTAAAGAAATGTGGTCAGATTTGATCATTTGTATCAAGTCCTTAAAATGTTTCTGTTAATACAGTATCCCTCTCCCGGACATTTACTTAGAGAGTTTTATGTAAAAGCATATTAAAGCATTACTTATAATAAGAAAAAAAATCAGAAGCACTTAAATATTCAACAGAAGATTGGCTAAATAAACACATATTCATGTGTCTGACATATAACCATTAAAAACATGGAGGAAGAATATTCAACAACCTGGGGAAATGTAATTTATGAAACAGACAAGTTACAAAATATTACACAAAATGTTTCAGGATCCACAAGTGACAACTCAGTAAAATGAGGTGGAGGCGGTAGTCAGTGGGTTCAGCCACAAGTTCCACTTTGTAAAGAAAATATACAGAAGGGAAATAAAGACTAAGAAGGTAGCTATTAAAATAGTGGCTATCTCAAAGTTTGACAGTCAAGTATAAGTTATTTTTGCTATTTTAATTTTTTTTAATTAGGAAATGTTATTTTATAATAACAAGAAGGCTGTTTACTTGCTTTTCAACATTCATTGTTACTCTTAGGTCTGCCCATGTCACGGGCCAGTTTCAAAATAATCCGAAAGCCGTAGGGAAAGCCCAACTCTTTTGCTTTATGCATTTTTTAGGTCATTCTAAAAAGGGGATCTTACCTTTCTGAAGTAGATTAACATCTCAGTTCCTAAATTTATATCAATGATTTTTCATTCATCAGTTCCTATCAAAACAAAGTTTTTCTAAATCTAGAGTGTAGACTATCTGGCTCCCTCTGGAGAGATCTCTGTGAAGACACTGACCACAGGAAAGCAGGCACTGCCAGACATCAGGCCTGATGCTACCACCTGGTACAAGAGATGTTGCTGGCAAGTTCCAATTCAAACAGCTGGTGTGTGAAGTATGCAGTAACCAGTGTCCATGTCCTGAATTTAAATGTATGTTCTGTCCCAGGGGCACCAAGGAAAGCATCCTGCCACAGAAGTGTCACCAGTCCTGAGCACAGAAGGCCGAAGCAGCTCTCTGCACTATCTGGTTGGAGGAACAACATGCGTCCCAAAGTGCCCTGATCGTCACGGGCTGCCCTCTCTTTCTAAAGGGTCTGTCTGACAGTCTCACGGTCAGATGTGGGGATCCAACAACTAAGAGGATGGTCGTGACCCAAAGGAGGTGCTATCAGCAGGGATGTGCTTTTAAGGAATAAGGGGAATTGAAGGAGTGGAAAAAGCCAAACAGTCCCCTAAGTACATGGCAGATGAGCTCATGGGGTTTACCAGATATTCCTAATAAAAAAGACCGTCTTACAGGAGTCAAGTTTTGATTGATAGGGCCAAAGGGGTGAGAGGGAACAGAATAGAAAATAAAATGGCAGGTATAGGGGTTACAAACTGGTGAGCAATCTGGTCTACAACATGTTTTTTTTTTTTTTTAAATATTTATGTATTTGTGCATACAGAACTGGGGTACAGGCCAGAGGCTCAGGGTCGGCAAAAGGATTCACCAGAGACAGAGCGGGGAGCAGAACAGGCAGATCGACGAAGTACACTGCTGAGGGGAGCAGCGGGCGGGTCAGGAGAGGTCTGCCACGCCATGTGGTCACCTCCGGGGCAGGCGGGAATCGAACTCATACAGAAGTGGCTTTAGCTTCTCAGTGCAGTGCTTTAACCCGCTGCGCCACCAGGGAGGGCCTACAACATGTTTTATTTTAAACTGGGAGATTTCACATAGTGGTATAGTATCTATTTTCGGCTTTTCTTAAAAATATCAGAAGATTTAGCAAATCTTGGCCTGCAACCCCATGGCAACAACTGGCTGTCCCCTTTGGAAGGGTGTGTGAGCCTAAGCTCCCGGGTGCCAGGTGCAGTGCTGAAGGTAAATGATGCCAACCCTGGCCTACCCCCCTCAAGCCCTGGCCCTGTCCCGATCCTGCAGGTGTCACAGGGAAGCCGATGCTAGAGGAAGGCAAGGAAGGGCCCTTCCCTGTTCATTATTCAGTGTTTCTGTTTCAAATCCGGTAGAATACTAAGAAAGGTGAATGTATCTTATGAGAGAAAAGAGTTGTCATTCTTCCCATAAAAGGAAACCAGAACCTTTTTTAACCCCAGAAGAGTCCCAGCTGACTAGAAAAAAGGTCTCAGAGATTCCCCAGAGATTAATACAGGTTGAAATATACCCACTTTGGCTGTCAAAGTATTCAAATAATCAGTTTCCAAATAACAGTGTGAGTAACATTTAAAGAATATAGTTCCCCCTTCAGGGAATTCACCCTTAATTCCCTTAGCTGGAAATCTCAATTCATTATGTGCCAGTGGGGTACTGACTCAGAATTTAACATAAAATTTATAGTTCCTCCTGAATTCTAATAAGGAAACTTTTTATCTAGTAAGTCCCTGTTTTGTTAGAATAGAATTTCAGCCTTTACTACTTCCAGTGTGCAATTTCATTATTTATCCATCAAACAGAGACAATTATCTTCTTGGATCATCTGGACATGCAGACTATTAGGTAAACTGCCATATTTAAATTCATTAATATCTACAAATTCATTAATATCTACCTACTTTCTTAAGTGCCACAGTTTTCCAATCACCTCTGTTTAAGTACAAAATTATCATGCTTCTATTAACCCCAGGATATTGAAGTTTAAATCACTGCAAGGGTTAAAACAAGCTTCATTATGAATTACTATAAACCAAGCTAGCTAATTAAAACTTCTAAGTACCTGAAATATTGTGAGCCTAGCAGAAAATGAAAATAAATTGATTGTGACAATGTCTATCTGCTTAGTGACAATGCCAAACAAACATAAATCAAAGCCATGTTTCCAGAGAGACAGGAAACAAGCCCACTAAATTTACTAGACAGACATATGGCTCTATTCTTTTCTTTCATGATTTCCAAATAAGTTAGCAGCTATCTTCAACATAGTTAATTTGATCTAGCATTCAGTTTTTATTCTATAATTTGATGTAACTTCACCTCTCAGCTAGAGATGACACTATTACAAAGAAGTCATTACAGACACCTGTAGGAGAGGGACAGGCAGCTTTGGAGGCCATCGCTCCCTGTGGGGGAGGGAGACATAGGAGGGCCATGTAAATCAACTTAGAGCATGTTTCTCAGCGCTGTAGTGTGCAAGCGGCAGGGAAAGCAGCCTGGCAAAGCCCCAAAGCTCAAGTCACATGTCCCCGGGGCCAGGTTTTCCCCATAACCATTCCTGACACACAGCAAAATGTATTCAATGCAAAACAAACAAATGTACATTTCTCTCTCGGCACCAGGGATGATGCACAAGCAGTCACCATGTTTTCTAATGTGGGGGATAACATCAGAGGGAAGGCTGGAGCAGACATCTGGGTATGAGCCACAGAGAGAACAGTTGGGACTGGGAGGGTAGCAGACAAGACACAGCAGGAAAAGATGACTCGGCAAGGCGAAAGAGAATGTTTCAACTCCTTGGCTGAGAGTGGACTGTACCTAGAGTCCCTGGCTCTCACGCACAGCCAACCCACTGCCAGAGCAAATGGCTTTTTTGACAGTAGTTCCTTAAAAGATTTTTCTCTCCTGTAACTTCCAGAAATTCTTGAATCTCTTACACTGCCTGGGGAAAAAGTACTGACAGAGTACTAAATTTGAAATTTTCCTGGGAAATACCAAGGAAAGCAGCATAGAATAGAAAGCTTATGTTTCAGAAATAAATCTATAACCTCAAAAAGAGTCTGACATTGGAGGTCTGGTCCTTGGCCCGGTCAAATGTTATGCTTAGGTCTCCTAAGCACTATATACTCGATAGTGCCATGAAATTACTGACCTTCACTGGCCCCCTTCTCTAATATTTTCTCTGCACAGAGATACCATTCAACAAGGACTGACTATCGTCTACCCTCTGCCAAGCAGTGTGTACTGTGATGATGAAACAAGAGGAGGCCTCTGCCCTGGGCTAACAGTTTATTATAGGTCCAACAAGATGGGGCAAAGATTCAAACTATACAAAAGTGAGCAATGGAAAGTAAACGTCCCTTGTAATCAACTACAATGGACTATCTGGTGCACATATTTGAAAATTACTTCAAGTAATTTTGTTCATGAGAACCATATCCACTCATATTTTATAATGGGTCCTACTATATAATCTATTTTGCTACTTACTTCCCTTGAACAGTCAATCTTGAGATTTTTCCACTATCTTCTTTCAAATGGGTGAGTTTCTGCCTTTCTTGAGAATCTTTTGTTCATCGTTCCCACTCAAACTGTGACTCCCCACTTGGAGTTCTTGAGGTTCGTGGGGAAGGGCCAGAGGGATCTTAAAAAGCCAGCCCCCGGTGTGCGGGCCCCAGGAAGGCCGCAGCAGCTGCTCTGCCTTGTTCCTCCCAGTCAGTCAGTTCCAGCTCTGGGTCGAGTCTTGCTTTGTGTCTACAACCTTGCGCTCTCTCCACCCTGATTCCTCTTTCCCATTTTCTGTTGCAACTTGGAACCAACAAGTTTGCTACCCTTCCTTGCCTCTGAAATGGGAACTAGTCCCACCTATTCCTAGCCATGACCCAGGCTGGTCCCCAGGCAACTGTCCTAAAGGCAAAGGAAAACAGAGAGTGGGAATAAGAACCCGTCTTTATTCTTCTGGTAAATTGCATTAGTCCCCCAATTTATCTTATTACTTTGAAACACTCCTCTAAAATGACAAAAAGTAGGGGCTTCTTGGATTCTCTTTTCACTTGCTATTTTCAGATTATTCAGACCAAATCATACTGGAGTCACTGATTATTAAAACTTTCTATATAAGAATATCACCCTTTTTTCCAATGGCTATGAAATTTATATAGACATTAAAATGAGGAAATGAAAAAACAAAGTATCATGAGCTATCTCCTGTTTGTCCCCAAAAAGCCAAGAACACAACATGGAGCCTTAATGTATACGCCAGCGGCCACACAACAGTCTCAGGTGCTGGTGTCTGGCAAGATTAAATTCACAAGTGTCAAAGACTGAACTGCAACTCAAACCACATTCGGGTAGCCTGTGCCACCAGCAAAACCCAGGCAAGAGAGAAAGTTTTTAGCTTTTGCTGCATTTGTCCCCCCTTTAAAGAGAAACCAGAAATAATAAAATGTAAGTACAGGTTTTATATGGGCTAGAAAGTAGAATGAAGGGCAATGACATTTTGCTCACCACCAGCAAAAGTTAAGAGTCACCAACAAATCACAACCTAGAAAATAACAGCAGCCAACACAGTCGTGGCTAGACTGTAAGCACTACACAACCCTACTTCTACAGCAGTTGCCACTGGCCACATGCTCCTAATACATTCCTCTAAGACCTGTCCTGGGTATGAGTGGAAGTTAAACACGGAGGAGTCTTCAGTCCTTCTTTTGCTCTCCCTCCCCTCTGAGGAAGCACACTTAGAGATGCCCGGGAAAATCCAGAGAAATGTTTTCCCTTTATGCCAGGCTCTCAAGTCTCTAAATAAGCAGAACTGCTTGAACAAACTAAGTTATAAGTAATAACATTTGGGTGTGCCTAAAATAACCAACTGTATTTAGGGAAAAATAAAAGAATGAGGTTTTGATACATTACAATTTTCCCCAGTTGTCCTTTTTCCTCTGGAAAAATGTCTCTCCTCCCCATTCCCATGACTTCAAACTTTCTCAAAACTTCTCACCACAGCAATGCCCACACTCTAGGACCTTCCATATAGTGAATGGTGGTCTTTTCTCAGGGCAAGATGATGGCTACATTCCTGGTCTTCCATTCAAGTTCTACACTCTTAGGTCTGTGCAGTCAAGAAAGTCTGCTCAGAATTCATGCTGCATGGCGGTGCTGCATGGCAGTGAGCTGTCGAGACCAGACTAACTCCCATGTCAGCCCTAAACAGACCCTGTAAGCTTTTAAGGGCCCCTGCAGACAGCTCTCTTCTGTTCAAATGGGAGTATGCCCTTGTGTCTTTGGCAAGAACAAGAATTCATTTTGTAAAAAAGTAGTTTTGTGTTTACTTCAGCAACACATATACTAAAATTGAGACAATAAAGGGAGTAGAGCTTAAAAATTCTCATTACAAGAAATATAATCTAACTGGAATGATAGATGCTAACTGACCCTTTTCCTGGTTCATCTTTCCTAACACATACATTATCTCAAATTATGTTGTACATTTAAAAAAGTACAATGACATGTGTCAATTATATCTCAATAAAAATAAGAATTTTAAAATACTTATAACAGTACCTCTCTGAAGGAAGGAAAATGACTTCAAGTACTTCTTCCATAGATTTTAGCCATGAAAGCATGAACTCTAGCTGTGGTACCAATCCTGATACCATCTGCATTTACAACAAGCAAAACCCACAAAGACAAAAATATGAAGCGCAAAAATAAAACAATTCAGTCATTTTTTTTAAGCAGCACTTATAAAAAAGAAGTCAAGAAACTTGGGTGCTGGTCCTGGTCCTGGCACTGCTACTCTATCTGGATTAAGCAAGCCATTTAATCTTCTAGGGTTCATGCATCTAACTGTTAAAAATGATAGGGCCAGGGCAAGTTGATTTCTTACAGCTCTTGTGGTTCCTAAAAATAATTATTCAAAATTCAATTCCATCTTGTTAAACGCTTCTTCACTAGGTAAACTGTGAGTACTTTTTCTTTATGACTCTACACTAAACATAATTCAACTACTATAAAGATTTGACATCAGGCCCTCCCTGGTGGCACAACAGGTTAGGATGCAGCACTGCAAGCTAGCTGCAGCCACTTCAGTGAGAATTTGGTCCCCGCCCTGGAGGTGACCCACATGGTGCAGCAGATCTCTCCTCAGCAGTGTACTTTGTAGATCTGCCTGTTCTGCTCCCCACTGTGACTCTGGTGAATCCTCTCACTGCCCCTGCACCTCTGGCCTGTACCCCAGTTCCATATGCATAAATAAATAAATCCCTAAAAATAAAGATTTGATATCAAATTAAGAATAAACACTAAAGATATGAAAAAAAATAAAGATGAATCTTCTAAGATACAAAAAAAAAGGTGATACCACAGACTTTCGCTTCAACATGTATAGAGATCACTCTCCATGTTATGCCCCAGGTTTAAATTCTCTCCCTGAGCCAAGAAACCAAACAAGTACGATCACACTAAGAAGCCTAATCCTGGGCTGTGTGTAAGGCGCTTTGTGCCAAGTGCAAGCAAACTGTTGGCTCTTCTGTCTGCAGGCCCTGAGCTGCAGGAAAGTGGCTCAGGTATCATACCTGACCTGCCTGGCCACAGAGAGACACTGACTGACTGCAAAGACCTGCCCCCGATGTTCCACACCAAGTGAAAACAGGGATTAGGATAAACTGGGAAAATGATTTTAATGTAAGTGAAAAATGCAGGACACAAAAACCACACAAATACAATGGTCTAAACTACATAAATTTAGTTGATGAACAGAAAAAATAAAACAGTCCCAGTGGTGGGACTTTTCTCTACCCCTTTTATCCACCTAAGTTTTCTATAATTTTTTTCACATCTGAAGTACTTCTAAATTGACTACTGAGGAAACAATGTAAGCCAATCCAATTTACATTATTCCTTTCAACTCCAGCATCAGTTAAAAGAAATGACCTTCCTCCTCACTGCCTTTTCAGTTTTTGTCTAGATTTTTCCCCATGTCATAATTAAACATTTTAAATTATCAACATAAGTCTGTTTCTAAACATCATGAGTAAAGAATTCAGAAATCAAGCTGGCATAAGTAGGACGACTTTGTAAGATACGCTGTTTCTCAATCTAAAACCACATTTGCTTGAAGATAGCAAACATGCCCCAAAGGGACACTACAGAAACAGTTATCCCAGGTTGTCCACTTGCCCCATGTTCCTTGACCTCAGCAATCTACTACCCAGCAGCTCAGCCCCACATTCTCACAAATTTCCTAGACCTCAGTTTCTTGCTCCCCAGCTCATTCATTTTACTCAACAAACATTCACTAAATACTTTACTTTTATATGGAGATATAAAACAAAGAGACCCAGCTTCTGCTTTCTGAGTTCAGAGTCTAGAAGAGAAAAGGTTCCTCAAAACAAGTCACTACTATACAACAGGTATTAGCATATTTTTTTCTGTAACGGCTTAGACAGTAAGTATCTTTGGCTCTACAAGCTATGTGGTCTCGGTTGCTGCTACTCCATAGTCACTGCAATGTAAAAACAGACACAGATACCACATAAATGAACAAGCATGGCTGTAATCCAATAAAATCTTTTTAAACAGAAACAGACAATGGGCCCAGAGCTAGCTTGGGCGCTTTGTGCCTACCTGTGGCCTACAGTACACTAGAAAACATCCATGGAGCTTAGGAGAGCTGCTGAAAGGCCTAAGGACCGCTTGCCCCATCACAGGGAATGGTGATCAATCCTGATTTGACAGTCACTCTAGTTGAGAAGAATTCTGAAAGTGGTATACTAATGAATTTCCCCCCTGAAAGTCACTGAATTCGTCCTTTAAAAACAGCAGTTCTCCAGCTATATACCAGAGACATTTTGTGGGGGGTGGAGTGGGGAATGGGATCAAAAATGGGGAGGGGGAGGTGCACGGGACTATGGTGATGGCACATGGGTGAATTGGTGGTGGGAAACCCATGGGGATTACAATTGAGATGGAAAAAAAAATGCACAAAATGATGTAAAAATAAACTGTTAAAAAAATTCAAAAATTAAATACAAACATAAAAAGTCAAAAAAAAAAAAAAAACAAAAAACCAGCAGTTCTCAACCCCCGTACTGAGACAGATAGCTACAGAACATGTTGCAATTTATTTACTGCTAATAATACAGTACAGGTTTTCAAATGATTTTAAAAAAAACACTAAAAAAGAGTGATCCAGCCATATTCTCACTAACATATCCCTGTGGAAGTTGTAGCCAGTCTGGACTTACACAACTCTGGGAGTGTGCCTACAGAAGGAACCTTAATGACCATTAAGTCCAGCCCATTCTATCTGAAGATAACAATCCCACTCTTCAATGTCAGATATGTCAGGCTTGGATCAGTTACAGTTCAAATATTACTCATCAAAATAAACATGAAGTGAAATAAAAGGAAACGGAAGATAACCAAGAAGGGTAAGTGAAGTCTGATAAAGTCTCCTACAACCAAACCGGACAATTTATTCAGAAAACTACTCTTCACAGAAAAAATGTGAAAATGCATAAAAGTAAAAAGAAGAAAGTAAACACACAATATAATCATGGGGGCAATAAGTAATATTGTTATTTCCCTTCTGTGTATATGAGAAAAAAGTTTTTAATAAAATTGCTTTCCATTTTTTTCATGAGACACTGAACACTTTTCCACATTGTTTAATATGGCTAAAAATATGACTTTGTAAAGTCTGCATTACAAGTTCATCAAATGAACCACAATTTATTCAAAATTCCCCTTGTTGGTGGCTACTTAGGTCACCCCATTGTTTTTCATGTTGCATAAAAAATTGGAGCCAATCCTATGGAGGCTTATAAAACTATTTAAATACAATATTTCCTATTATATAGTTGACGGCAGGAGTTCCCTAAGAGCAGTCCCTTAGCTCAAGGAAGGATGACGTATCAGTGACCACAGGAAGCAGTGCTGCCTCCCAGGTGCAGGCACAGCGCAACAAGGGTCATCACCCCCAAAGTGCCAGAAAACTGACCACTTGGTCCTCGAACTTCTCTACTAAAGGAGGTAAATTCAATCAAAATGGCAACAGGGTTCAAGTAAGACGGTATCACAATACTAAGTTTTAACTGTTCTCTCTGCAACATGCAATAGAGGAAAATTGTTTTGATTGATGGTTATTAAAATCATGTAGAGGAAAAGACAGTAAAAAGCTTGTGGCAGATATTTCACTTAGACATACAGCTTTGTAGGCTATTCTCTGTGAAACAGAACGTCAACCAAAGGCCCCTGGGGAAGTTCTGCCGAGCGCCATCCGCAGGACATGAGTGCACAAGGCCGTAACAACATGGATGCCAGCAACCGCGAGGCACCTCCCAAGCGGCTTGTGGCAGAGAACTCATATACTTCCCTTTATCTGGCTGCCAACTAAAAATTAAAACAAATGAATAATCTAGTTCATTTACTTTATAATGCTGGAAACCCTCCTTTGGAGAATTGTCTGCTCTTAAGCAAACCAAGGAAAAAATATAAAATAACTTACTGGAGATGTGGTTTCCAACTGTTCTATTGAGTTACACATTAAAACAAAATCAAAAACAAAAGCTTCCTGCTCTGAGCCTGGTTTCCAAACTGAAATTAAGGTAACAGGAATCCATGTATGTCTTATAGAAGACAAAAAACAGAGCAAAATCATCTGAACCAGTCAAGGTAGTAATACAACAATGCATTTTTAACTAAAGATGAGAACAGGAACCTTTGTGATTAAAATCCATGTGTACTGTTGCACTGGCCTATGGACTTGTTAGAAAGTGATTACTTTTCAAACTTAACTTTCTCAGAGTTACTTGGGTGATAAATAGAAAAACAGGAACAAGCACAAAGTGGTGAGGACAACTTTCTCCACCTCCTGCCTAACTCCTTTTGTCTGACAAAGAGATCTGAATGAACAGGAGAGCATTCTTCCTTTTGTGTCTCTGCCAAAAGAACTTTGGATGGAAGAGAAGAGTAATCTTCAGTGCTAGGTGAAGCAAGGCACATACACATTATAGAATAAAAAGAACCTTGGTGTACAAACAGAAAAGAATAAAGACAAAAAAAAAAAAAAGCCTCTCTCAGCATCACTAGAAGAATCAAGTTACATGTAAATCTATCAAATGTGGAAAGTAATCGCTGCCACTCAGCACACTGGAAAGATCTGGAGTCAATGCTTCAGGACAATGGCAATGGGTGGCCACCAAGGCAGGTGAACTAAACACTGCAAACAACACCTCCATGCCCATTTGGTGGTCTTGCTTTTGAAGACCTGAGTCAAGTGTACTGTAAAGTATTGGTAAGACCATAGCACACACACTTACCTTACCAGCGCATCTGGTTTGCTTAGCTGGTTATTAGGAATACAGTTTTCCATTAAGTCCTTGTGTGCACTTGGGCTCTTGCTAGTGCATTTTTGCTTCTTCTCGTTTTTACTAGACGAGGAAGGAATGCTCCCATTTGTGGCGCTGTGACTTCGAGGTGAGGAGTTCACAACTCCACTGGCATTTTTGTAATTTTTTGAGGAAGCAGTGCATGAGTCCTCTTTCAAGAGATTTTCTGTACTTCCCACAAGATCATTATTTAATCTTTTACTATTGATATGGTTTTCCATATACTCAATTTCTTGTATTTTAGAGTCTACAGGTTGTAGAATATTGTTGTTATTTATTCCAAGGTTGTGTTTTTTGGCATCTTTGTCCTTTTCTTTCCCTTTTTCTCGATATTCTATCTCTGGCAAAGTTGTAGAGAGTTTTTTGTTGGCTGGAATACCTCCATTGTGGTGTATAAGGATTGAGGAATCCATATCAGGTAATCCTTTGGCTGCTACAATACCAAAAACAAACCAACAAACAAAAAAACTCACACTGGAATATTCAGTTGTACAGAAAGAGAGAATAGAATGATTCAACAAACTACATCACCTACACTTAGAAATTCACTACATTAATTTACAAACTCTTTTAAAAGCAATAACCACATCACAATATACAAACTCCAATAAGCAAAAACAAATACATTTAGAAAATTGCCACCATTTGGCCCTTCCTAGTTGCACATCAAATTAAAGAGCAGCACTGCAAAAGTGAGCTGCAGCCACTTCAGTGCAGGTTTGATCCCTGCCCTGAAGGTGATCCACGTGGTGCGGCAGACCTCTCCTGTCTCACCCGCTGCTCCCCTCAGCCGTGTACCTCATCCATCTGCCTGTTCTGCTCCCCACTCTGTCTCTGGGAATCCTCTCACGGCCCCTGTGCCTCTAGCCTGTACCCCAGTTCTGTATGAATAAATAAATCTAATAAAAAAAAAAGAAAGAAAATCGCCACCATTTGTAACTCATTAATGTTTTGGCCTTAAAAATAAGATGAGAATTTATAATTGTCTTACCTTATAGATCAGTCAAGTCTAAATTAACTATCGGGTCCTCCCTGGTGGTGCAACAGATTAATGCCCAGCACTATGAAGCTATTCACAGCTGCTTCAACATGAGTTCAATCCTCAGCCAGAGGGGTGACCCACATGGCATGGCAGACCTCTCCTGTCCTGCCCACTGCTCCTTTCAGCAGTGTACTTCATCGATCTGCCTGTTCAGCTCCCTAGTCTGTCTCTGGTGAATCCTCTCATAGCCCCTGCACCTTTGGCTTGTACCCCAGTTCTTACATGCACAAATAAACAAATCTTTAAAAATAAATAAGTAAATAGACTATTACTGGGGTGGCACACCACAGGCAGTCACACTCCTAAGCAGCCATATTTTAAAGATGACTGAATGAAGCAAATTGTTAATAACTTTACTAAAAGAAAGAGGTTAAATGAAACAAAGAGGTATGATGTTGGGATAGTGGACATCTCACCTTTTTGTTGACTCTTAACAATGAAGTACTGAGGCTACACCACTTACTAGTTCCCTTATACAGACTTCTATATTAGATCTACACATTCCAATTTGATTAATGTCTACTCAAAGAAGTATTTTTGCACCACACCAGAAAAAAGATTTTGCCATACATATATCGACTAAAACCATAAGCCCAAATGTCCTACTCTCAAACCAGTGAAAACTGGGATTGCTATTAGTTCATATTGCTATTCATTATCTGCTCATTCAAGAGGTCCTATTAGGAAAGGTTTTATCTAAGATCCACATTGCACCATTTGAACCATCTAGAATGGGACCTATCCATCTCACTCTATTCCGAAGAACTCTGACTTATAAAAAAATTATTCCTAGCTTACTTATAATTTGGTTCTTGGTTTGCTTCAATTACATGCTCACATAATTATATCTTCTGTTTGCTAACTAAGAATAAGTAACTTTAAATATTAATAACACATAAATATTAAAATCAAAAATCTAAAACTAAAACACATACAAATAATAACATATTTAAAAGTGCATGACCTTCAGAAAGTGGGTAGAAAACATCACCCACACCCTGTACCTCATTAAACAGCCCTGAGAAGGAACATTAGAAAATAAGAATCCTCAGTGAATGCCTGAGTCTTGGCAACTTTCAAAAAGAGAATAAAACTCTTCTGAGAGACAAAATAATGACTAAGCCACTGACTAACAGTTTGAGAGTAAAGACCTACCTTCCTCGGACTCTTTTTCTTGTTTCTGCAGCATCTGTTGCTCTGGTGGGAGGGCTTGTTGCAGAAGCTGCATGTAAAATTCGTTCTCTTTTTGCACTTCCTTCTGCTTCCTTAACCGCATTTTGTAACTTACATAACTTTTGAAGCCAAAGCCCAATGTCACCACAGGGTACCCAATACTAGAAAGAAGACAGTCCATTCAGCAGTTGAAGTTAAAAGCAAGCAAAGAACATGGAGACACCTATGACTAAATTAAAAAATTAATTCTAGGTGAGCATAGTAGTTGAGCACTGAGAAAACACATTTAAAATGTGGTGTTTACTGTGGGAAGCAGAGGCAGCTGACATACAGAGCAAAGCCCAGAGAGACCAGACCTAAGAAGATGGCCTCTGGACTTAGGCGTTCTTCAAACTACTCACTCAAGAAGTCACCACAGTAACTGCTGGCTACAGCGGCTAACGTCTTTCATTAAAATTTAGGCATCTGAACTAGCGAGGGTAGAGATTTTAAAGGTGGTCCAAAAGTAAACATAATAAATGCTAAAATATCAAAATTATTTAAATGGCTGACAATACCACTGCTAATACTTGATAAGTACCACCACATTAAACCAGCTGCACTTAGAACTCTAATCTCTAAGTTAAAAAGTTGAAATATTTTCATTCAACTCATCAGTCTAATAGTTTCAAAGCCTCTGAAAGTGGTTTCAAAACTTTCAAAGCTACACTAACATTAAAACTTATCCATTATAATTAGTCTACATATACTGACAAATGTATTTTTTAAAGTGACAAGTTTTATTGACCAGGTTTACTTAATTCACTTGTTTGTGGAAAAAATTAGAAATTATTTTTAAGTTGATTCCTATTTATTTTGGTTTCTGCCATAAATACTAGCAAAAACTGGTGCATTTAAAAACAAACACACACTTGGTGATAATTTCCACAACAGTTATAGACAAGAATCAGGCTCATTTTAAAAATATTTTATGATTAAGGTTAAATGAATATCCATTTATATTTCACAAAGCAAAATGGTATTTCTTTGAAAGTTATTAGTAACATTCTCCAACTTTTGTAAATAGGCTAATAGGGAAATTCTAAGTTCATTTAAACTTCATAAAACTGTCATGTACTTCATCAAGACTTTGTGGAGTCATCTCATATAAAAATTGGTAACATTTATCAGACACCTCTATGCGTGGTATTAAACACCACATGCATAACACCTCACTTCATCTTTCCCATGACCCCATGAGTTAAGTCTCCAAATTTCAGGTACAAGATGTAAGGCTCAGAGAGAGTAACGTGTGCAAGGCAAGGAAGCTGTTAAAGGACCAGAACTGGGATGCAAACATGCATCTGCCTGAGTTCACATCAGGCTCTTATTACCATCTTATACTATTTTCTAGGTGCAATCTCTATGAAAAAAGTTACACTTCAACTTACCATTCTACACGGAAAATACTGCACTGAATTACAAATGAAGGCTAAGTGTAATACTCACCAGTGAGCGGCAAATGGACGACAAAGGTCTACATGAAAATTTTTGAGATCTTTAAATCTAATTGCTGCTTCAATATAAACAAAGAGTATCCAGAGGGACACTGTAGGCAGACACACTCCCCGTTCTGTGGGAAAGCAGTGGAGAGACAAGCGTCAATGAATGATACAAGAACCGACATGACAGATGGGTTGTTAGGGAAACTGGCCAACTACAGTAATTTTCATGAAGACCTTCAAACTAACTTAAAAAAGCAGTTTGATCCAAACTGAAAGCTTTTATATGCAAAGAGTATCATGGAATAACAGACAAAAAATAAAATACAAACATTCTAGCATCCAAAGCATTCCTACTAATCAATAAAAAAAGTTAAAAGAAAAGTAATTTGCAAGTCATAAAAGAAAGCTAGAAAAAATGCTCAACTTCATTACTGATTAGGGAAATACAAATTTTAAAATGAGATTTTTATTCTTAACCTACGAGACAGGCAAACATTTAAAGGACAGTACTAGAGGGATTACAGGGTCATCCTCATACCTGACCATTTTTTGACACTATTTAAGGCAAGCAAGTTACAGAAAGAAGAGGAAGGAAAAATCAATGACCTTAAGTAGTACTAAGTTATTTTTTGATAAGGATCTAAGGGATGAAACAAAAGAAAAAAAATCAGAATCTTGGAGCTAGAAAGATCATTTAGTCTAACTTCCTTATTTTATTGAAGAATAAAAATAAAATCCAGAGTTCAATACAAACTGGATCTAAGTTCACAGAGATATAAAGCTGCTTCTAAGTAGAACCTAAGTCCTTTTAGACCTAATCCATATGTAACAAGACAAAGGAAATTCTGTAAAGCAGTCAATGGCCTCAACCATTCTGGAGATTTAATAGATGTGAAAAAGGTATTTTTCACAATGTAAGGACAAACAGCAACCTACAGGATATGCCTTTTCAAACAATTTCAAAATGTATTCAAAAAGTTGTATTCCCTATTCTAAAGATAAAATAGCACCTAAGATTACTCTTCTCTTCCATCCAAAGTTCTTCTGGCACAGACACAAAAGGAAGAATGCTCTAGACACAAAAGGAAGAATGCTCTCCTGTTCATTCAGATCTCTTTGTCAGACAAAAGGAGTTAGGCAGGGGGTGGAGAAAGTTGTCCTCACCACTTTGTGCTTGTTCCTGTTTTTCTATTTATCACCCAAGTAACTCTGAGAAAGTTAAGTTTGAAAA
>NW_004567109.1:11638937-11647202 GCF_000260355.1 Condylura cristata | reverse complement strand
ATTTATTAATTTATGCACACAGAATGGGAGTGTAGGCCAGAGATGCAGGGGCAGTGAGAAGATTCACCAGACACAGATCAGGGAGCAGTAGGCGGATCAGGAGAGGTCAGCAGAGGCATGTGGATCACCTCTGGGGCTGGGGATTGAACTAGCATTGAAGCAGCTGTGACTCGCTTGCAAGTGCTGCGCAAGTGCCCAAGGAGGGCCTCATCAACCATTTCTAATACACTTAAACAATTTAAAATGTTAACAACTGGATGAGAAATTAACGCCAAATCATACAGCTTGCATTCATATTTATTGGGCCCAGTAAGAATACTTTGTTTTGTTTGTTTGTTTGAGCGCTAATCATCCCTAATTAAAACTGACTTGGAAACTGACTATTCCAGCATGCATTTCTGAGCCTCGGGCCAACGGGAGGCCAGATTCATTTATGACATCAGCTTCACTGCTGTCCTATGGGCCACCCCCTGAACTCGCAGTAGTTTCTATTAATAGTTCTATGAGTCGTTTTTTCCCTCCGCTTCTAAGACATTATTAAAGTAATTTAGGAAATCATCAATATTTATCAGAGTCATAGGTAAGCTGAGCTGGAAGGCTCCCTAAGACATTATCTAAGTTACTCTACCTTTGCATGACAGAGAAGAAACAAACCTAGAAAGAATGACAAATATAATGGCTACTTGCTAGAAACTGAGGCGCAAGACAAAAAAACTACAAATAAAACCTGATGTATAGAAAAGTCACTTTAATTAGAGGAAAGAAGACTAATAGACCATCATTCTAGCTTATAAATCATGTCAGATATGACAGTGCTCAAGATAGAGAAAACCATGCCCATAGAGATATTTGAACAAGGTGAACTGTGTCTTCTACAGAGGCCTTCACCATCCTTCTAGCTTTGAGAAGAGGAGGACTCCTGCTCCAGAGACTTTATTATTTGGTGTTCCCTCAATAGCCAAAATCCTACAGGTTGCAGCTGGGCCTAAGAATCAAATTTCATACAACTTTGCAGACAAGTATGACACTGTGAGAGCGAGTCCTCACATCCCCATGTATCCCCACTCAAGCTTTCACACTGAACTGAAGCTGTCAAAATACCTCACCTCGTCTTTGCTCTTTAAGTGCCGGTCTAAGAAGGGAAGTGATTACGCAGTAGCTCTACTCTAGTCAGAATATACCTGAATCAGCACATTTTAGTCAAAAGAACCATTTAGCCATTTTGGTTAAGTTTGGAGATCAGGATGACAAAAGTATTTAAAGTAACATACAAGAAAAGCTGATTAACATTAGAGCTGTTTTACCTACAGTAAAAAAGACTTGAGATGGCAAGACAGTTTCTTCACACCACTAAAGAAACACAGATGGGAGGTTACACTCGTTCAATGTGATTCTAAACACAGGGATCCAATGTTTGCTTAAGGGAATAATTTGTAGTCCCTTTGAAATTTTAAGGACAAGTTCTGTATGTTTCCATATATTTTTCTGATGTTCTCTAAAGGATCAGGGAGCCCAAAAACAGTCAAGACATGCAGACTCAAAAATCTGAGGAGGAAAGCTCTGACTCAATTTGAAGAACTTTCCTTTACAGGTGCCCCAAAACCAAAGAAGTTAAGTTCCTTGTGACTGCAGGTTTTCAGAGATAAAACCACTATGTACATTATGTACTTGTACTAAATAAGGGTCCCATTAAATTATTTCTGACACTCCATGAACATTTTTCCTACTTGGCAAATAGGTGTCTTCAAGTTTTCCAAAACAGAAATCACCTTTAAAAAATATGGGTATCTTCACAGTAAGAGTTGGTATGGAATGCTTACAATTGAAAATAAAGAATGAAATGCCGATAATTGAAGCCATGTGGCTTTACTTTCGATTCAATAATGAAAAAGGGAAAAATATATATTTAAAAGTACTACATTATAATCTAGTAGGAAAAGGCAACTTTAAAATATCCACATTAAACTCAACTCTAAAGAGTTATCCAAAGGAATTGCATTTTAAAAGGATGAATCTAAGATATCTATCATCTAAGAAATCATTAAGACTTACCTGTGTGCCACACGTATTGAACCCATACATATGTGCTAGCAGCGAAAAAAAGCCATTGTATGGGGATGAAGAGCAGACATATTATATTTGATGTGAATGCTACACAAACAAAAAATACTGAAAAGGCCTAAAGGGGAAAATAAGACAAAATTTTAAAATACACCCTAGAACTTGTTATTTTTAAACAGATTATTAAAAACATGGTGGACAAAATTCTTTGAAACTATCATACAATAAATAACTCGAAAACAAGTTACAACAGGAAATTTTACACATTTAAAGCAACCATGTAAAAAAGTAGTGGTTCATTTAGCATTTAACAATACTAATATTTATGGCCTCAAATCATAAAGAACCACTGGTGAGAACAAATTGAGGTTGGTTCACAGTGAGTTCACTTGGACTCTACAGTGGACTACCTAGATAACTAGAATTTTAAACACAGAAAAGGCTTCCCCTCTGCTCACAAAAATTCCTAAAGAGCCTCACTTTAGGAAGTATGCTGGTGCTAAGAACTATCATTATGTAGCCTTCCTCTGGACCCCACTATCTATTACCAACAAGATATGAGCTTGAAACTATTCTTTCAAGGTATAAATTTACCATAACAAAAGCATCAAGTCTGGGTAGAAGAGCTGTATGTTGAAGACATGGCTTTGTATTCCTATAACTGAACTACAGGTCAACTAAAGGAGCAAGTATAAAGCCTAACTCACTAGTTCCCCAGACAAGGTGGGTTCACTGGGGATGTCAGATTCTTACAAGGAGTCTTGTAGGCCAAAACTATTTTCACATTAATAATAAGATGTTATCTGCCTTTTTTCCCATTCATTCACTTACAGGATATGGTGGATTTTTCTAGAACCTACTGGGTATGTAATAGTATATTCAACTTGGTTCAGAAACAGATATGACAATCCAGCTGTTTTCCATTAAATGAGACATTGAAAGAGATTTGCAAAAACGTAGTCAACCTTCCAGATTTTTTTTCGGAAAATATAGTTACATTTCATTTAAAAAAATGTAACTTGATTTATCATTAATGGTAAATTAATTTTTTCCAGCTTGAATTTCTAGTATAGTTGATATGTATAGATTTAACCCATAAAAACAAATGTTCTTTGATGTTTGCAATAATTTTTAAGAGTACAAAGAAAGGGGCCCCAAATCAAAAAGTTTGAGAACCACTGTTGTAACTCAAACAAATCTCTGACATGATGACAGGGGCTCCTGAAACACTTCAGAGTAGGACTGGGCAGTGACTGCTTCTTCCACTACTTTTTCTCACTGAAGTCCTTCCTCTCTATCCTCCTTTTCACTGGACAGGGCAAGGAATACAATGATTGGGTCAGGAGGTTTAGACAAGACAGCCTTAGAGACCAGTTTCAGTCCACATTAGTTCATTCCAATACAGTCACTGAAGTATTGTTATAAAATCTACTTTAAACCAATTCACTATTGGTGACAAGATATTTTAGATGGGCAATTAAAGCCCTTAGACTTGGAAAATACTATTAGTTAACATACCAGTCCCTGGTATCTGAAGGAATCATAGACGCTTCTGATGAAAAGCCAGAATGGCCACAGGTATTCAAATCTGAATTCCAGGACAAAATCTGCCAAGAGGACAAGTGCCCACACCACCAGGAATTTCAGGTATAAAAATGTACTGGAAAACATAAAAATAAAGAATTAATTCAAAGTCATTTGTGAAAAACTAGAAAAAGGAAATGCACTATTTCTATTTATAAGAGACAGAAAATATGAAGAGAAAGGAAAAAAGAAACGCTGTCATGGCCTAGCTAAATTTGGAAAGCTCCACAACTTTTCAGATAGAGGACGACCAAACATGCTTAATTCCATTTAAAATAAACACACACACACACTTAAATCTCACCACCATTTCAAAATGTGCTAAGTGTCTGACTTGAAAATACTGTAACACTCTGAAAATTATAGCTTTCAAGCTGCTCTTCATTAGTAGGAAATGCAATGGTCACAAGGCTTCATATCTGCCGTCCCCTCCCCCCCAACCCCCACATCTGCTTGAGTCTTTGAAATCCTTGAGACCCATCTCTGCACACTTGAAGAATTCCAACTCCCCCCCACCCCCACCCCCCCTCCTCGTTTTTATGTAGTATTCATCTGCATTAGCCAAGCAAAACCAAATGACTTCCCAAAATAGACAGAAACTGAAGGAGCAGATGCCAGTCACTAAGGACACATTACGAAAAAAATCCTTGATATAAAGGTATGTGTCCATTTTCTGCTGGTATACAGAAACACACCTTGACAAATTAGTCAGAACATATATCTAACCACTGCAGTCAATCAAAAGCAAGACAAGGATTTGGATTAAAAAAAATTTTTTTTCACATACCATAAAAGTCAATTTTTCCAGTTCAGTTAAAGAGTTGTATAATGGATATACTAAGTGTTCAGGTTCTGCCTATTAACAGGTCCCTAATTCTATGTACTTGGCCTAGTCAATTCTGGAACAGATTAAGTCAGGTATTTAAAAAATTGTTTTAAATATACAGATTGTAACTACCTAAAATTTGTTTTAACCCAGGTGAGAGCCTTGATTGATATTTTGCAATCAAACAGTCTAACACTGTTGTGACTAAATAAGCGGTATAAATATACACCACCAATAAACTAGGATTTAAAATAAATTATTTTGGAATACACTAAAATAAGGTACAAAAAGACATATAGTTTGGGGGTGGGCACAAACGCAAAATCCAACATTGGGGTTTTTCTGTGCCCTCTGAAGCTTCACAGATAAAAGATGTTGAAAACAGATACATATCACCCTCTATGATACAGTATTCATAATTATTCATAGTTTGCAAGAAGTGTCTATTTCTAATACTAATTTATAGTCTGACATCTTCAGGCTTGATAATGTTTTGATTAAGACATTCCCTATATCACCAAAGCAAACCAGAAGAACATAGACTTGAATCCTAAGTCCCACCTTCTAGTTTCAGGTTACTGGACTCATGGAAACTAGATTTAGGGTGTGGAGGCCTACTCTTAGTAAATCTGTCACTGATCCAGTGGAAAGCAAGGAATATTTTACTAGAAGGAACAACTGAGTCATGCAGGCACTCAGGAATACAAACCCAGCTCTAACAGATTGCCAACTTGCTTGGCTTTGAAACTAAAAGGGTTTTTTCCTTATTTCTAGGTTTTAAAGAAAAAATAACGTAGCCTCTGGTCTACGTTTCTAAGGTATTTAAGTACTAGCATGGCATGTACTGACTTTTCTGATGAATCCTTTTTCCCAGGGGGTTTTGTCTGCAATGTAGCTGAATGAGACATGGGGGTACTTCACTTAGTTCTTCCTACTCGCTGGGTGGAGAGGCAGAGAACAATAAACTATTCTCTTCCTGGAAAGTTCCCAACACGTGGCAGGATCACAGTCCAGTAAACATTTCATTTTACTATTTAGGTAGCATTATCTAAAGAACTGCAGCCTGTTAAATACTTTTAACAACTCAATCATTTAAACAAAAAACAACACAAAGATCATATAGTCCATTACAGTTCTGTAACTTCAAGGGTGCTCGTTTATTTTCAAACTACTGTTTTCATATCTCTGATGTTCCGTAACTCACAGTTTTTATTGAGTCAGTTTAAAAGTACATTATCTAAGAAAACTTGATCTTTCATGAATATGCCAGGCCCTCGGCTTTCTTCAGGCTTCCCTTTTTCATGGGCCTGTCTCTAAAATTTAATAAAAAGGTAACCTACTAAAGCTGATTTTACTCTAAGACTAGTCCTGAACTGTATGGATTCTTTTCAGTCTTACTGAGTTTAAAACAAGTGCTTGATTCAGTATCATTTACTTAGCCCTCTATACGAATAAATTGTGGCTGATACCTTCCAGAGGTATGTACAAAAGCTAAAAACACGAGTAATTTAAAATGACTGTTCATCAGTGTAGAAATCCCAATTCCTTTCCTTCGTGCTCTGAAAGTCCTAAGATTTTGCAAATCCACAAATATGATGACATTCTAAAGGAGGAAAAAATTAGACAGGGTTTTAAGTCACACAGCATTCCAACATATTTTTAAATCATGACAAAATGTGATTAAGTATAAAATATTTTTGTATGTATAGTTCATTATAAGACTTATGGTTAATTTGACATTAATTTTCTGATCCAAATAAACTTATTAATAGCTAGAAAATATACCTAACAAAAATTTAAAGTGCAACTATGCCAAAAAAAACTTCCCACAAGATTATATTGCAACAAGAGAAAACCAATAGTGTCCTCTGACAGTATTAAAAGCTTCTTCTTTGGGTACCAAGGAAATAAAGATGAGACATGCACAATTATTAAGCTTAACTGATTTTTTTCAAAGAAGATATCAGCTGTAAGATTTTCTTTTCTCCATTCTATTCCTACCCTTGCCATTTACAACCATTTTTTTTTTAACCTGAATCTATTTAGGTTAATCCATCTATGGATTAATCATCTAAGATTAATAAGAAGTAGTATCGAACATTCTTTCTCCAAGAAAAGTGCACCTTCTCTTCAGTACCTCTAAGCTGCTTGTCACTTAGGTCATTTACTGGAGCCCACATAATTACCATGGGGTGGCCATCAATCCTCAGTACCTGACCTTTTCCCTAGGCAGACTAATGGCCATTTAGTTCACTTGATCCTCACCACAGAAATGACCCTGGGACATTTCACTGGCTGTGCTAGTGACCATCCATCTCAGTCTCTAGCTCTCCTGTCTCCTCTATAATGGCAACTGTGAATCACCTTTAACATTCCAAAATGGAGTATGATACTTCTATTCCATACTGCTTTGTCTTTTCTGCTATCACATACCTCTCCCCATTCAACATCATCTTTAGAACATCTATTTATCTTACCTGGCTGATACTCCTGTAGTTTTACTATGTATCACTGGAGTCCTGCTACTCAAAAGTATGGTCCCTGAGACAGCAGCATCAGCATCTTACATGAGCTTTTTAAGAAAAGCAGAATTTCAGGGCCCACCATAGGTCTATTGAATCTAAGTCTACTTTTAACCAGATACTAGAACACTTGCACATGCATTAAAGTTTAAGACGTAACTAGTTGATAGTATAAACTTCTAAATGGCAAGGAACTTCACTGAATTCCCATGTCTCAGACAAAAGACAATACTATGCAGATAACCAACCACTACTTATCTCTAAAATGTCATTCAAGTTGGGAGCAATTCAACTAGGACTATTCAAATGCTTGGGGTTAATTCTTCCATTTTTCTGCATGTCATTATGAATCACACACAAGATCCCTACCTTAGCACCATTTTAACTAAATAAAGCACTTTCACTATTATTCTCCTTTAGCATAATGCGTGAATTCATTTCCTCAAAAAAAGTCCCTCTGACCCCAAAGTAAAGACTGCAACCCCACTTACATGCTCACATAGCAAACTGCACCATAAGAATACTTAATCACAATTATAATTAAATAATAGTTTGTGTAATTAACTGTTTAGAAAGTCTTCAAAACAAAGAAGCTGGTGCTGGCTGTCCCTTCTGCTGCCTGCTTTACCTGCAGGGCCCAGCACGGCATCCTGCATACTGTGGGAGCTTAACTAATCGTTGCTGGATGATCGCCTGCAGTACAGTGAGCTTAGGACTGAGAGCACACGCTTGCAAAGGTAGAGGGAACCTGATGGGAAGGGTGTCTAAACAAAATAACATATAAAGATAAAAAGGACAAAACAAATACAGATAAGAAATAAGGTTTCTGCCTGAAGGATTACCATGAACCTGTTCTCAGTCTGTTTTGACTGTTCTTAGCAAAGAAGAAAGGAATTTAATCAGCCTTGCTCTGGCCTACCTGCCACTAGCTTAGACTACAGTAGGGGGCTCTCGAAGTATTTTTTACTAGTCTTGACATTAAAGAAAAATACAAGACTTTAAAATCAGAACAGTCTCCTCATGGGTTTAATTATTTTTAAATTTTGTCTTAATTTCTAATACAACAAATATTGATATATAAAACAAAGCTTTTTGGGATTCCCCATTATTTTATAGGCTGAAGAGGTAGTGAGGCACAAAAAAAAAAAAAAAAATTTAGAAATGGTAGGCTATAGGAAGTTGTGTATACGCCTTAAAATAAAAAGGGCCTGATTCTCCAAAGAGGAAATGCAGATGGCCAACAGGCATATGAAAAAATGTTCAACATCACTC
>NW_004567109.1:11630158-11638354 GCF_000260355.1 Condylura cristata | reverse complement strand
CACGGGACTATGGTGGTGGCACAGGGGTGATTTGGTGATGGGAAACCCGTGGGGATTACAATGGAGATGAAAAAAAAATGTGCAAAATGATGTAAAAATAAACTTTAAAAAAATAAATAAATAAATAAATAAAAGTGGTTGACAAAAAAAAAACTGTAATATGTAAGTTAAACTGGGATAACTAATAAACTGTTAGGTCATACCAAAAATAAATAAATAAATAAATAAATAAAAAATAAAAATAAAAAGGGCCTGAATCAGTGGTCCATCTGCAATCACATCATGTGTAAAGTCCAAAAGAATAGCCACATTTCTCCTTTCTATGCTAGCCTTCTTGTCTGCAAAAAGAACCTTTCTGGAGTCAATTACCCACATACACACTGATGCATATACACATATACAACCACTGCCAACAACAATGGATGTATCCAACTTAAAAGGGAATAAAAAACTAGAATGGAAGTCATTTTTTTAAAAGTTCTTAAGAATTGTGTGGTATACAGTTTTTACAAAGCTATAGATTATACATCAAGGCACTATACCCTTAATGGAACTGGAGAGTTTGGAGTTTTACAAATTCTGCTTTAAAAACACTCTCAACAGTATGGAGTCTGTGGGTTCAGGATGCGGAGGGTGAAGAAATTTATCCACAGGCCTGAAAAAAATTGTCTTGCCACTGCAAGAACATAAGGAATTAATTTCATAAGCAGATCAAGTATTACATTTCCTATCTCCCATGTAATAACCATCGACCTAATCATACCTTACACTACATCACGATTTTAACTCTCTTCTAAATGTTTTCATGTTAATTATCTCTTTTATGAGAAAAAAAAATGGGCAGGGCAGTTATTGCCATTTTATAGGGAAGAAATCTGAGCAGCAGGGAACTAATAGGCCTCAGGGCAGAAATGAAAGGAGCACAGAAACGGGAGACAGGAGCCTGGAGGACAGCATGCAGCTCTAGGGGAGGTTGTGCTGCTGAGAATTCATTTACAGGTAAAGAAATAGACAAGACATTAAGTGGGATGAGAAGATTCAAGAAACTCTTATCTAAAACAAATTCCTATTTTTGTTTAAAAAAAAGAAATACATTTGTTTATATACAACAAATAGTTTATAAACTGTATTTATAAATTATATAGAATGATCACCCCAGAGCAGGCATACTAACATCTTTTACATTATACTTAAGCATTGTCACACTGCCTTAAATTTTTTATAACAAGCATCTGTTACTTTTACTTTTTAACTCTTCATTTTGAAATAAATTTACACTGACTGAAAATTTGCAAGATTAAGAAAAAAATCCATTATATCTTTTACCAGATTCCATAGATGAAAAAACATTTTATCAAGTTTCTGTTACTCTCCCTTTTTTGTATACATATTAGGTTATTTTCCCAAGCCATTTTAAAATAATCTGTATACATAATGCCCCTTTATTCCTAAATTTCTTGGGAACAAGGACATCCTCTCATGTAACACATCACAATGATCAAAATCAGGAAATTAACCTGATACAATTCTACGATCCAATCTATAGATCTTATTAAATTTTTAGTAATTATCTCACTAATGTCTTTTATAACAATAGACAATGATTGATACTGATCCAGGATAACATTTTACATTAATTATCATCTCTATACTGATTTTTCATTTAACATAGGAGATTTACAATTCCCATTAATTCCCATTTTGAGAAGGAGAAAAAGGTTAATGGCACAAGACACTTCTGATAGCTGCTACTTGTTCTGGAAAATTAAGACAATGACATCTGCCCTATATGTAACAATGAGTTTGAGAGGATCATATGTTTATCCCGTACAAACACCACTAAGAAAGGATGAAGCGGTACAGTGCAGGGAGGGGAAAGGACAGACCTCAGATCTAGACAGATACGGGCCTCTCCCAATTAAGTTAACCTCTGGCAACCTTGGTTTCCACTCCTGTGAAAGGGAAGCTAATACCCTTACTGGAATTAAATAAGAGAATAAAGATAAAAATATAACAACAATAGAAGCAACAGCAAACAAATTGAGCAACTAGTCTGCACTATACTAAGTATTTCCTGTGACTTATCTCAATTAACTTTATAATAATCTTAAAGAGTAGGCATTATTCTCATTTTACAGGTGAGAAGACTGAGGATTAAAACAAGTAAATGACTTGTTCAATATCATACAACTAGTGTTACAGACATGTTTATATGACTTTAAAGTACCTATGTTTATTCACCACAATGAACTTCTCAGGAAAATAATAATATTTTTCTTCCTAAATATATATTCAATTCATATAATTTTTTAAATCTCCAAGAAAGCTGTTTAAAAAAAAAAAAACAAGTGTACTTATAAAAGAGTAAAACTGCAGGATCTTAATTCAGAAACAATGGATTTGTAAGCATACAATGGAGCAATGGAGCTCTATAGAAAAAATTTAAATTCTAATGTTCTGTGCAGAAACAGATACAGCAAAAAGACGAGACAACCCAAGACTGCTTTCCAACAATATTCACATTCCTGGGATGGTCACTGTAGTAGAAAAACATACAATTAAAAAATAAAGACAATTCATTAAAAAAAAAAAAAACAGAAACACAACGAACCATGAGGTATAGCTTGTCAAGTCTAGAAAAGAACACAATATTTATTATGTCTGAGAAAGACTCCAGTCTCAGTATTTCTCTCATGTAAGACAAGCATTTTTGTTTGATCATGAACCTACTAACATTCCTTCTCTCTAAAGCTCAAGGGTCCTCCTCACAAGATAAGTCAATACCAACTTTAAGTAGAGAGAAGCTTATTTGGCTTATAAAGGTGTTGTAGAGATGAACAAACTAATTATATAGTTACTGCAGAGTGAGATTATTTCTAGCCACCTTCCCTGTGCTAGTTAGGAAACAGCCCCCGAACAGCACAACAGTGTTATCTACTGAGACCTGAAGTGGACTAGTTGAACCATTTCAGCCCATTAAATGCAAAACCTCTAAAAAAGAAAAAGCAACAGAGAAGATGGGGTGAGGGGTAACTTGTTTCTGACGTCATAAACCCATGACTCAACACGAGCACATCGCCCTTAAGGGCACCAGAGAAAAAGTACAAAAAAATAAAGACCAGTGCAATGAAGGGACATCTTAAGAGGTTGATGAGCTGAGGCCAATTTGCGATCAGTTAAGTGTCAAGGTTAAATATCAAAGTAAAGGTATAAAGTCTCAAAGAATTTACTCCTAACAGTTGATTTAATTAAAAAAATTTCATTACCAGGATGCATACACCTAAAGGTGCGAAACCTTCAGGAAATAGTCACTCTTTAGGTATTTGAAGAAATCTGTAATAGAAAAAAAAAAGTCTAGCAATGATTATGTATCATTGGTCTGTGCCACTTTATTTCTGCAGCTTGGTGAGAAGCTAGCTTATTTTTCTTCTTCACCTACTTGCTGAAAATAATCCAAGTGAAATAACTACACCCAAGTCCAATAAACCTAGGGAATAAAGTAATCAATGTGTTCTAAGAGAACATTCAATTTTATCAAGGTAAGTAATCTATTTGCAATATTTTACTTTGATGTCTTAACTATGTAAAATTTCTATCTAACCTCCAGATTCCAGGATATGTATCTTATCATACTGTATCCCCATAAGAATTACCTAGGTGGTAGCCTAGAAATGGACAAAACAAAACATACATACACACATAAAACGCCTGAGTCTTTTATCAGTGAGGAAATCTGGGAGAGATAATCAAAGATGACTCTCAAAATATGTTTATAGAACACAGACAGGGTACACTAATATAGTCATGTAACTAGCAAGTAAATGAAAATAATAAGTTGTTAAGTCTATTATTAAAGTCAATATCCAAATCGAGGTCCAAGAAAGGCCATGAGGAATCACTGAAGAAAAAGAAGATAGCCGATAAACCAGGAAACAAAGTAAAGAATCTGAAAGAGATTATATTCCCTCCTTTCCTTGCCTCAACCGATGAGTGGCAATTTAAAGGGGTTTTCAAAATACCTAAAGAAGCTAAAGTATTGAGAGTGCTCAGACACAAAGAAGCACAAGTGGAAGTTGGAAGAAAGGATTTTTTTTAAGGCAGCACTCTACAGGAAAAAATTAAGTACAAACATTCCCCTGTGGCAGGTTTTTAAAATCTGTTTCACGGAAACTACAAACACAGGGTTTAGCTAAACACCTCGTTGGACAGTGAAAACATTTCAATTATATTTACCCCTCCCCTCAACATCTTCCTAAAACAATATTGAACTTAACACTTTTTGTGTCAGGTCTGGCATTGCTGAAGTATAAGCCGACCATGATTACCAAAATGCTTTTAGGCTATGAGGTTGCAACAATGGTATCTGGGGTTTCAGTTGCAGAACACATGTACAATCAGCACAGCCAAGTGTCACACCGGCCTCCAGAGGCTTTAATAAGCATAGCCCAAAGGAGTCTAAAAGGAGGCTTAGGAAACACCAGTAAGGAGGCAGGAAAAGCAGTAAAGAACAACCTCTGGAGATTACTTAGCCAGGGGTCTGAAAAAGGAAATTAGGAAGCTGAAAAGGATGCAGACTTTGATCATTTAAAATAGTCAAAGGCAAGAAAACTCTTCTATATACCAGAGAAGCCTTGAGTCCTCAGCCCTAATTTCATGGTATTAAACTGTAAAACTGAGTCAGGTGTAGTACTGCACTGTCAAAACAGCCAGCAACATGCTATAAGATGAGCCCAGCACAGGAACACTAAGTATTCATAAATTCCCAAATGAAGTGGTACCTCCTTCGAATGCCAGTCACAATGATATAAAAGTTTCCTGGGACTTAGAACACAAGCCTTACTCAAAATTATGATAGGTTTCTCCCACATTCCAAAAGTAGAACGTTCCAATTTGTTAGCTTAAATTTTGGGGTCTGGAAAAACTCAAAAAATTCCTATATAACTTAACAGTAACAGTGTTCCCAGACCCAAATTATGTTCTACCAAATCATACTAAATAGGATGTTCTACTCTCAGATAGTAGGGGAAACCTATATACTTGCTTGGCTAAGTAACAATTTTAATTACAAAGACATTAAACCTTCCTGTCTCAGCCTTATATATCACATCCTATCTCCTCATTTCCCTACTGGGAAGGAGTGGGGAATAAGGTAAGGTGAAAGGTGGGTGAACCACACAGAATCCCCATAAGACTTTTTAAAACTACATAGCCCTTCAAACCCAGCTAACCTGAAGAATCAAGAATCACTGTACGTAATTAGATATCACTATTGGGAATGTCTGATGCATGGGTGAAGGCAGACACAGAAAATCACTGCCTGAAAATGAGGATCTCTAAAAGGCAACAGTTAAATAAAATTATTCATTTTACCTTTTCACTAATAACTTATTTTCATAATTTTCAAAGTAGTTTTACATCTACCTCAACTGAGTGAGAAAATATTCCCCCATTTAACGGCAATTGTATCATAAAATAGCACAAGGCAAAATAAAACTGTTTATGTATCAGGTGAACCACTAAAACAGCAAGCTAAATTTTAATTTAACAAAAATATTTTTTGCCACTAAACCACTTTATGTGGGACAGTAAACACCTTGAAGTCAAGGAACCATGCCTTCTGCATGCTTCATAATTCCCTCAGTAATATGGCCTCTTAAATGAGTAAAACGAATTGGCTTACATTTGCTTATTTACTGTTTTACTCACTTAACATTTACTGAGCACTAAATTCCTACTCCCTGTTAGGCTCTGTGTGGGCTCAATTTTTAAATGGCTTTATATTTTGTCCTTATTAATATAAAAGAAAATGATTAACCATTCCTGTTACCTTTTTTTTATTCTTGGTTACTAACATGACTAGAATAACGTTATTTCTATACATTTCAAGTGGTGAGCATATACATAAATGTAGATGACATTAATATAATGTTCAAATCCATTTTCCTTTTATCTTGCTCCTGAAACTGAATTCTATCACAGCCATGATTCTGACAATAATGGTATCATTTGACAATCACCTCAGTCACAGTTGCTGGACTGGAGCCCGTGATTAAAAGCAACTCAGCAACAGATATTTTTTTCAGCAAGATTAAGCAGCAACTGGCCTCTTGTTCTGACTACTTAATTTTTGCTTATACTTGTACCAAATCTTTGAGTCCTTCCTGCCTCCTTAAAGAATAAAACATATTAAACTGTAGTAACAAAATATGGTAAATAATGTGTACATCACACTAGAATAAAGCAATTCACAAATGGCACATTATATCCTTTAGTTCCTAAAACTCATTTGACAGATGACGGAACTGGGGCTCAAAGTTGTAGCTGCCCAGCCAATCAAAGTGGCAGAGCTGGGTTCTTGCATCTGAACCTCCGTCTCCTGGTGCCAGTGATCCAGAGCCCTCCTTATGACTGCTGCCTCCTTATTACACCAAAATTCAAAAAGTTATAGACTGTGAACACAAAAATAATAAACCCATGAAATTTTATGCTATGAAATAGCGCAGATAGTGGTTATCAAAATTGTCAACAGAGCCACACAAAAAAAAACCTCTCTGGTAAATGAGACCAAAATTGGCCAGATGTTAATAAACAATTTAGTATAGACCTAAAATGGTGTGAACAATTTAGTATAGACTTAAAATTTGATGGTCAACAAAAATATGATATTCACAAGTCCTCAAACAACATAATTTGTAAAATATTTAGATATTTTTTTTTTTGATAATTAGCTTGAAGATTACCAAACATGGGGAAGTAAACTGACTTGAGAGTTGAGGCACTTGATTTTTTTTTAATTTTAAGATGAAACTCTAAGTAAGTTGTTTTGGGGTCTTTACTATTAACACCCAGGGCAAGAAAATTAAAATTCCAAAAGATATTAGTAAAACAACAGACTGTCGGTTGACAATGAATTCACTCTTCACATTATTTCACATCACAGACTACTATGGGGGCCAGTACTACACTAGGTAAATTTGTTCAAATACAAAAGTAAAATTGAAATACAACAGGAGATAAGTAAACAATATGGGATTGCCAATCTCCTTGCTATAAATGGGGATGTATCATTATATGTCATTATAAAAAGCAGCCTTTTAAATGCCACAATTGTCCCTAATCTACCAATTTGATTTAATATGCTTTTTCTGTTTATGTTAAGCTCAAATCTTTTTCAATAGACAAGGAAAAAAAGCACTTTTATTCAAGAATTATAGTATGTGTGACTTAAAAAGACCTTTCCACTATTCATTCATGAAACAGGTAGGAAAATATAGGTTTTGCTTTACAGTCTTTGTCAAATGGTCAAGATGATTGATACAGTATGATCTTCAGCTTGTTTTACTCACTGCTGTACTTTCATTGGTTAAAACAAGGTTAGCACATAGTATGTGTATTTGGTGAATGAATGAGTGATTCCTATGATCTATGGCTCATGACAAAATTGATTTCACATACTTTGACTTTCTTAATGCTTTTAAACTTGAAATAAAATGTAATGTTTACATCAGTCAGCTGCTTGGGAAAGGCAACCATTCCATGTGTGTAAAGGAGAACAGGTGCAAGATGTACAGTTATGCTAAGACAACTTGGTATCATCAGCTACCTTACATATTTCTTTAAGTCTCACGGCTACAACAGCTAAACTGTAAAACACCAGGGGTCCACACTCATGCTGACAGTCCTCCTCTGTAATCTAATCGCTACTTCACTGAAATTTCTTTATCAAAGCAGGTACCGTTTAGAAATAATCTGAGAAGAACCAGAAAATAACAGCAAATTTTGCTTAGGGGAGCTATGATTGCCACCAAGTTGCTCCATGAACCTGTTGTCCTCCTCCTGCCTACTGAATTCAACTTGTGTTTAAAGGGACACCACTTTTCTTTTGGAGGAAAGAAATTATGAGTTTGGAGGGAAAACCCTTTTAAAACACACAAGAAAACTGCTTATAATTGTCAAAATAATGTTTGCTGAGAAAAATAATCATCAGCTCCTTCTAAGTCTGGAGCGGGGCCACAGGGCATGATTTGGGGGTATCAGCTTCAGTCATTGGTGCCAAATTGGAGATCCCACAAGAGAAGTAGAAAGCGCAGGAAGAAGGGGCAGGGTGGCCACCTGCCCGGACCGCGGGGTCACAGTCGGCTCCCAACTTTGTCAGCCAGTTCCCCCCCAGTGCATATGGTCCACGCGCCTCCCGGC
>NW_004567109.1:11628594-11629577 GCF_000260355.1 Condylura cristata | reverse complement strand
CGGGCCTGGACTCTACCCCTGGGGCCGGTCACACAGACATGGAGCCAGCACCCGGGGGGAGGGGGTGGAATGGGAAGGGGGGGCTCAGAGCCTCCTCCGCCTTCGGAAACAAAGAAATGACAATTCCGGGGCCCGCCCGCCCCAGCACCAGCCAGCCGCCTGCCCCGCCTCCTCGGCCCGACGGACGGCCCTCGGGGCCAATCGAAGGCGAAGCTACGCAGCTGCTGGCCAATCCCAGGCTCCGCCGAGGCAAAACGGACTCTAGAACCCGCCTCTTTGAAGGACAGAAGAATGAGCCAATCATTTTAGTGTCTGGGAGCCTGTCTGAGCCTATGAGAAAAGACTTAAATAGAGGCTTATAAATAGGCCCTATAAATATAACATCCTATATTCTGCCTTGTTGCGAAGGTACCTTCACGATTATTGGATGGCGTTTTGTTGTATTATTATCCGTACTAGAGCGGACTGTGCTACAGTCGTTGTAGGCTACCAGTGGCACCAAAAGAAATCGGCAGGCCTTTGCGGCATGTGCTGCTTCTGCGCTGACATGTGCTTCAGTCACTCGCGTCTTATATAAGGGGCTCGCAGCATCCTCCCCATGTGGGAGCCTCGCAGGGCAGCGCCAGGGGCCCTTTCTGCGGGTCCCGGCCGCGTCGGCGCGCGACGGGGGTACGAATGACAAAGCAAACCACACACACACAAACGCACACACACACCCTTGCCAGCTTCCAGCGACGTGGTGACAGCGCGGCGGCCAATCCGCAGAGCCGCGGGGAGGGGCCGCCGCGGCGTCCCCTCGGGCTCCAGCGAGCCCCTCCCCGGCCCAGGGCCGCCCCCCTTCGCCCGTCTCCGGGCCCTCTGCGTGGCCCTCCCGAGCTCCCCGGCGGAGGGGGGGCGCCGAACCCCAGGGGCGCGTCGGGACCCCCAGAGGAGGCGGCACGAAGGGACGGGCGCGGCTCTCCAGGGGTCGGGGCCGGAGGCCT
>NW_004567109.1:11552344-11628494 GCF_000260355.1 Condylura cristata | reverse complement strand
CGGGGCCGTGTCTGCCCCGGGCGAGAGGCCTGGACTGCGGGACTGGGCCTTGCGGGAGGCTGTCTGCGGGAGGCCGCGGAAGCTGAGCCAGTGACCCTGCTCACTAGACACCCCTGGAGCGCCTGTTTTGCGCTTGGTGCTGTTCTGAGTAAATTTGCTCATGTACTCCTCGTGACTCCCAAATAACAATGAGAAAAGACAGCAAAGATAAAAGGAAGAAGGTGTGGCACGCAAGGAAACGGCAGAATGTAGCAGGAGAGGGAGACGTACCACGGATCTCAGGGTGTCAGCACCGCAATACAACACTGTTAGCATTCTGTACTTTTCCTTTCTTTCAGTTTATTTTCCCCAGGGGTTATGTTATTACTATCACGCTTGTTGTTATTTAATAGACTAGTGATCATGCTAGACACTTAATTTTGTACGCTGCTCTTTATATGAATTTTTTTAATTGGACACCCTTCCTAAATATTATCGATGGTTGTGGAATCTCCTGTCAAATTGTTACCAGTGACTGAAGGCAAGGACGGTTGCCAGAGGTGCCCCCAAGTTGTTCAAGACAGGTAGCCTCAGGAAAAATGCTTAAGTGTCCGATGTTGAGGAGGGTCTACCTAGAGAGGAACTAGTGACCGCAGAAGAGGCAAAGGAGAGAGAAGGAGGTTGTTATTTCAGGAGTCAAGGTTTGAGTTCCTTCAGCATTTTGGGGGGCCAGTGGATTTCAGCCCCCTACCTCCCTGATCTTGCAGAAGGATGTTGAGACTTCTGAAGGTGGGAGCCTTCAGTAGCCAGCCTTGGAGAGGAGGAGGCTTTGCAAGTAGCTGAGTGACTGAAAGGGTTCCTGGTTTTGCTGTGGTTACAGCTGTTTGTTGGGTAATTTGGTGGCTGTGGCTGCTGTCCTGAGCATTTCTTGTCTGATGCTGTGCAGGAGCGTCATGCAGCATCTACTGTTGTAACTTCTGTTGTCTTTGTGAGTTGGAACCTGGCTGCCATGTGCCCCAGGTTGGCAGAGGCAGGAAGACGCCATCTTAGTCACGTGGCCTGTTATTTGGGGGAAGAGCTGCACATCCTCAGTGGCGGGAAGACGCCATCATAACGGTGTTTGTGCAAGACAGTACTGGACATGGTAAAGTAAATGGCCATTGTTCATCATCCTGTTTGTTAAATAAATAGCTTGGCTGTTATTTCCTAAGCCTGAGCAGTGTTGCAATTATGCACGGGGTTTGTGAAGAACCCAGACAGTATTTGGTGAAGTATCTGGGCAGCAGGGCCTTGGCCAGTTTAGGTTCCCCTGCCGTGCAGTGTCAAAATGACACCAACGTAACCACTAACCACTCACCAACAATGGGACTGTTTGGTTTTTAAAAAACTTCCAGGGAGTAGATGCAGATGTTTTGTTCTAAGAAGGGTGAACCTATCCCTGCCCTATATAACCCCTTAATCAACAGCCACCCCAAAGAGGGACTAGTATCAAATGCATCACCTTCAACTACTACTCTCTGCTGTCTTATTTTGCCTTACAAATCTTCAAAGATTCCCCCACTGCCTGAGGAAAGAAGACCCATTCTTTTTATTATGGCATCCAGAGCTGGTCACAAGGGGGACCCATCCTCCTTTTCCAGACTTCCCCAGGCAAACAACCCTTATCTACTCACTGTTGTCAACCCCAACACAACCTTTTCTCCTTCCTGCTGTGCTCCCACACAGAACATACTAATACTTGTCCTAATCTGTGATTCCTTGGTGAGATTTCTTGGCCACCCGCCTATGTGTAAAGTTTGGGGGTTGGAGCCATCCTCCATAAAGATGCAGTTTAGAAAAATGACAAGAGTATCTACTTTTGTAGTCCAGGATTGAAATTCCAGCTTGGCTGCTGGCTAGCTTGGGCAAGTTACAAAATCTCTCAGAGCCTCTGTCTTCATGTAAGTATATTTTAAGTCTTGCAAGATAATGAACCTTCAGGGCCAGACATGCTGAAGGTAACAACAAGTAATTACTGCTAACAGTATACTTGTTTTTCATCCCTCACCTCCAGACCAGCATGTTGCTAAAGTGGCACTGGGCAGCCAAGGATAACAAATACCATGAGCTCAACGTTTCACCACGACTGCCATCATTGTGAAAGATTTGAGTGAAATGCTCTGCTCCGAGCAGCAGGAAAAGGGTTCAGCTACCAAGGCAGATTGGTTCATGGAAGCAGATGAGGGGGGCCTTAATCAATGTTGGAGGCTTGAGGGAGGATGTGCATATGGTAAGGTCCCACATCAGACCCCTCGGGGACTCTGAATAGGCCTTACACCCATGACTGCAAAGATTTACTTTACCTGGTCAGAGACTGAGACCGCCTGCTCCCTGAGGTTTGGGGCCATAAATGTGTCTTTTCCATTCCCCACTTGTCTTGCACAATGCCAAGTGGAATTGATGGGTGAGAAATCCAAAGAAAATACAAGAGAACCATTGCGAACATGTTTCTGGAGCACACGACATAGGCTGCCATCAAATAGGTTCCTACAAAAAGCATTTTATGCCATGGCAGAAGTGTGGAGCAGCTGGGGGCTATTGGGCCATGTGACTAAGCATTTTGTTGGGCACAGAAAAAAGCAGGGCCCTCCCTGGGGGGTGCAGCGGATTAAAGTGCAGCACCATGAAACTAACCGCAGCCCCCACAGCTCAAGTTCCATGCCCGGCCATGGCATGGTGGACCTCTCCTGACCCACCCACTGCTCCCCTCAGCATATTTCCTCAGTCTACCTGTTCTGCTCCCCACTCTGTCTCTGGTGAATCCTCTCAACCACCCCTGCACCTCTGGCCTGCAAAAATAAATAAATAAATCTGTCTTTAAAAAGAAAAAAACAGATAATCTTTGGGTGAGAAGAAGCAATCTGGTTCCAGTCCCAATTCAGATATCAACTCCCTGGTGCCTTGAGTCACCTGCCTAGCTTGAGCCAAGATCCCCTCTGGAAACATTTCAAGCCCTATTTCGAAGCAGGCCATGTTAGCTTCATTTCACAGGTGAGAAAACTGAGGTTCAAACAAAATACATTCCCACAGTTGTTATGATTGGGCAATTTAACTCTAGGCACAAGCCAAGCAAGATCAAGCCTTGACGCTTTGGGCATCTGCTCTGTGCCGTAAAAGGCTATTATGGTTATTCGGATGATGGGAATGACCTCTTTGTCGAGGGCAGTAAAACTGAAAAAATCCAGATATTGGGATAACTAACATTTCTACTTGCATCAGTATTCTCCAGAGAATCCTGGGGATGTTTTTGCAATGTTAGAACACAGTTTGGAATTGTCTCAAATATCTCACAAAAGGGACTGGATGGACACATGATCAAATATCCCTGGAATATTTGAACACTTGATAAAAGACCTTGGAAGTGACTGGAGGATGGAGGCTGGTTGCACATACACAGCGCGCACTCATTGCTGCAAGTACCATCCACGCTTGATCCAATCCTCACAACAACCCTTACAGTTAAGAAAGGTGGCCCAGAACACCTAAGCTCACATACAAGTGCTAGAGCTCAGATCCAAGCATGGCGGTCTGGTGTCAGAGGCTGGTCTTTTAGCCTCCGTGCTCCGGTGAAGAAAATGTCTCCGACTTGCACATGATACACTGTTCATGGAAAACAGCATGTCACCAAACAGTGTGTGCCATCATCGCATTTTTGTAGGGGAAGCATAAAGCATAATCTACATGGGTCGAAAATAATCTGAAAGGATATACATACTGAAAAGTAGAGGTGATTTTTTTGGAGATGATGAAATCATAAGTACTTTAAGTTTTACACATCTGCATTTTAACGTTTTCTACAGCCAGTCTGTAATTTATACAATAATTTTAACCACTGACATTTATGGAATGGTTGTGACACCTCTGACATTTGGGTGCCTAGCTCATGAAATTGACACTATTTTCCTTCATTTTTCAGGTGAGGAAGCAGGCTCAGAGAACTTGGCCATCTTATCCAAGCTCATATAGCAAAAATCTGCAGAACCAGGATTTGAGCACAGTTTGCATGACTCCAAAGCTGTGTTTGTTAACTGAATGAATGATTGGCTTAGTCACACTTTAACCAAATGTAGGAGAGCAGTGTCACACCCTTGGTGTGGCCAAGCTCCAGAGAATGGAAGGCCTGCTTCCTCTGTCATTGCTCACAACTGAGCTTTACAATGCTTGAGTCAGGGAGAGGGCGTGGCAAGTATTCTCAAAGAGTCATCTTTGGACAAAATGTGCACGACTCCATGTGAAATCTGCAGGCTCTCCCACCTGACTCATTAGACCTGAAGCAATCCTGGCCTCTCGCACCAGGCTGCCCTGTCACTGGGCCAGGCAGTGGGGCCCTGCTGCTGGAGAGGAACCTTTGGCTTTCAAGGAGGGAGAATCGATTTTGTTTTGCTGAGCTGGGTGAGCAAAAGTGATGTGGAGGGACCCCGTTTAATCTACCCTCAATTCCATTAGGAGGTTTGGGGTGTTACAGGATGAATGGAGATGAGGGGAGGAAACAGGTTAGGGGAAGGGGAGATGTGGAGCAGATGTACTCGTGTTCATGTCTCTTTGTGGGTGTTCATTGGGGGAGGGGATTAATTTATGCTCCTGAGGGATTTGAAGAGTTTGAGCAACTCCCAGTTGCTTCTTTTGAGGTTTGCACCTGTGCCCTAGAACAAAGCTACTTGATAACCTGTTAGGACTTGCTTTGACCAGTTTCTGCTGGTCAGGGTCTGCTGACTCTGCAAACACAAACTGGCAAATTTTGTGAAAAGGAAGAGAGGGAGATACACAGGAAGAGAACAATGAGCTTGCATTCGCCTCTCCTGGGTGACACACTTGAACTTTGTAGACCTGTTTCGCATGATGGTTCCAGAGGCACCATCTTCAAGGCAGAGCACTTGACAATCTTCTCCAAGGTCTGATAGCAAATAATGGCCCACCTTCCTTTGCCAAGGTTGCCAAGCATGCTTAGCAGATTTTCGCACATGTAACCTAGTGAGAAAAGCTCAGAGTCGCTCATTTTATTTGACTCATCAGCAAATTGAGATGGTGGGTGGCCTAGTACATGGAAGGCAGAATTGCAAAGTAGTGTGTCAGAATTGCAAAGCCGTGGTGTCAGATGGAAATGGGTTGGGTCCCGGCACTGCCATTACTGGCTATGTGACCATGAGCACTAACACCACCTCTCTGAGCTGCAGTGTCCTCATCTGTGTTGATGTCTGCACTTACAGACTTGGGGAAGGATCATTGAAATAATGTATGCAGAATGCTTGGTCCTGTACATGGCATTCCAGAAATGTTACTCATCTAACAAATATTTGCTGAGCACCTACTGTGGACCAAGCCCCTGCCATGGGCCCAGCACCAGGTGCTGAAGCTACAACAGAAAAGCCCCTTTTCTCATGTCGCGTGGGTCTGAGTTGGTGAGGGTGGGAGTATGCATGTGTCTGGCAGAGGAATGTTTCAGGCAGAAGCAGCAGCAGGTACACAGCGTGCTTCCCCCCCCAACATGTTGTTATGAAAAATTTCACACACAGACTATGTATAGTGAAAAGCCAGTCTCCTCCCACCTAGATTCAACAATTAACATTTAACTATATTTATTTTCTGTTATAGCTGCTCTAGATCCCTGTGCTTTTTTTTTGGATCAGATGCTCTGCCTTGAAGATTTGGAAACAGAATAACTAGAACTGCAGTCAGAAAACAAGGTTCTCTGTTGTGAGACTCAGAGGGGAAGAGGGAAATCTCCCCTTTCAGCAGACGTGCCAGGAAAGGCCGGCTCCCTTTTTGAAGGAAAGCCTCTCTGCTCAGCAAGGAGCTTGGTGCTCTCATCTGCCCATCAGCAGCTCCTCCCTGGGGCAGGGAGGATGCACAAGGGTTTGGGGTGTTGTAGAGCCAGCTGCCATCACCCCGAGTTGGCCATCGGAGACAGCAGGCAGAGTCTGGCACGCAACGATCTTCAGTGTTCATCAGGCTGACATCGGTGTCCCTGGGCAGTAGGTTCGGCTGCCCCGTGCTCTGATCTCTCCACTCTAAGGAGCAGGACACCCCTCCCTTATTTACTGCTGGGCTAGCAGAGGGCTGGAAATCCTGCATTCCCAGACATGTACAATGGGAAGAAGGTCTAGAAGTTATTTGGGTTAGAGTGCAGTGGGCTGAACCCCAGGGTGGAAATCTGCCTGCCTGGGTTGAAATCCCAGTTCCGCCACTTTCCAGCCCTGTAACCCTGGGCAAGTCATCGATCCTTTCTGCGCCTCGGGGTCCTCATTGTGATATAAGGCTAACGGTGCCCACTCGCAGGATTATTAGCTGCATTCATTCATTCACTAGTTCAGTAAGTGCCTCCAACATCTGCAATGTAAATACTTAATAAATGGGAGCTCTGCAAAACATCTAAAGCGAAAGTAACTAGTGAGTGGTTTGCAGCCATTTTTTTCCTGTGCATGCATTAACATATTGTTATTTTACAAAAGTGGAACAATACTGTACAGACTGTTCTGTAACTTGTTTTTTCACCAAATAGCTTAGATTCTCTGACACTTAATAAATCTTCAAAGCATTTTCCTCTGGATTTTCTACCTATGTTCAGAACCACCCTATTGGTGGCAAGTTGTGGGTCCCGCACTTTGCTTAACCAGCCTGCTGCCATTGGATAATTAGATTATTCTCAATTTCTCCCTTCTGTAAAGTTACATAAACAAGAAGTCATTGGAGTCTACTGACTGTATGACCTTGGATATGATCTTCTCAGGCTTATTTTCTTCACCTGAAAACAAATGATATGATTCTACTAGGTGATTAAAGTCAACTGTGATCCACGGCTGAGTCACTTCCAAGACATCTCTGACAAGTAACCATCAGCTTCTGCTTGCATTCCTCTAGTGATGGGGTGCTTACTACTTTAAAAAGCCCTTTTCACTGGGCAGCTGTATTGGCCAAACAGTATCACTCATGTGTTCAACAACTACCTCCCTACAACTTTATCCTCTGGGCCCCACAAATCCAGTCTGCACTCAGGCTGGTGAATGTAGAAGGTAAGGAAACTCAATTCCTGTCTCTTGTCTTCCGTCTCTCTCTCTACTCTCCTTTCTATCCCTCTTTTCTCCCTGTCTTCTTCCCTCCATTTCTTGATGTAATAGACCTGCTAAGAACATAAGTGTGGACCATAGGGGATATTAGCTACAGGGTCAAAACTGGATCTCAGGCACCCTAAATCCCATTCTAGGGGATGGGGGCTGGGGGAGCTGAGGTTGGTGGTGGTCCCCCTGGACTGTAGCGATGGTGCCCCAGGCAGGGTCTTGGAAGCTCTGCGAGAAGAGACCCAGCTGAAGGCTGATCAGGACTACTGCTGGGTCTTTACTGGACCTGCCTGATCCTCCTTCCCACACCCACATCTAAAAGGTCCAGGAACAAGTAGATTTAAATGTAGCTGCCCGTAGAATCAGCTTCCACTATGTAAATCTGAGGCTTTAGTTCTCCCTGAGTCAGATCTGTGTCCTCTCCCAGACCTGGCACTCTTCTTTGTTCTTATTCAGGCATTCCTATTCAATATATCCTTGTTTTTTAAAAAGATTTATTTATTTATGCATATAGAACTGGGGGACAGGGCAGAGGTGCAGGGGTGGTGAGAGGCTTCACCAGAGGTGCAGGGGTGGTGAGAGGCTTCACCAGAGACAGAGTAAGAAGTAGAACAGGCCAATGAAGTACACTGCTGATGGGAGCAGCGGTTGAGACAGGAGAGGTCTGCTGTGCCTTGTGGGTCATCTCCGGAGCGGGGATCAAACTGGCACTGAGGTGGCTGCAGTTAGCATCACAGTGCTGCGCTTTAACCTGTTGCACCACCAGGAAGTGCCCCCAATATGTCCTTATTAAGAACTCACTGCATGGCTCTCTGTCAGGTGGTTGTGGTTTTTTTTTTTTTTTTTAATATTCTTGTGGATAGATAGTCAAGCAACTTATTTTTTCTTTTCTTTTTTTTAAAGATTTATTTAGTTACGTGTAAAGAACGGGGGTACAGGCCAGAGGTGCGGGGGTGGTGAGAGGATTCACCAGAGACAGAGTGGGGAGCAGGACAGGCTGACTGAGGGAGCAGCGGGCGGGTCAGGAGAGGTCTGCTGCGATGTAGGTCACCTCCGGGACTGGGGATTGCACTCGCACTGAGGTGGCTGCGGCTGGCTTGTAGTGCTGCATCCTCAGGTGGTTAAGTTTCAGAGGGAAATTTTGCCAGCCAAAGCCCCCTCTGAGCCTGTTTTCCCATTTGTAAAATAGGAATATCGGCCCCTACACCGCCTTTCCTGCAAGGACCTGGTAAGGGCAAGTCGAAGTGATGGGTAAAGGAGGGCCCTTCTGTTTGGGTGCCAACTGAGTGAATGCCCTCTTTCAAAAGAAACACAGCGCCTGCCCGATCATTGGACTTGGTGCAAAGACTTGTTGAATGAATGAATGAATAGGTGAATGATGGAAAGACTGAATGTTGGAATAAATGCATCCCCCCCCCCCCCCGCCACCCCGCCCTGCCACAGTCCCTTTCCTCCTGTGTTAACGCCATAGACAGATCCAGCCTTGAAGCCTAAGATAAGGCTTTTGGCGGGTGTCTCCCCTATCACTGTCTCCAGTGGGTGGGGGGCAGAGGAGTGAGACCTGCTGCAGCGGAACCCCGCGGGGAGACAGGCGCGGGATGGGCTCCAAGTACCCGCGGTCCCTGCGGGGCTGCCTGCCCCTGTGGGCCCTGGTGCTGGAGGGGGCTCTCATTCTCGCCTTCTTCTTTTTTACCTCCTATGACACTTCTTCAAAGGATCAGCTCTTGAGGACCTACACAGGTGAGTGTCCAGCAGGGAGGTGGTTGCAGAGACAAATAGCAGGGACAGGGACAGAGATCTTTGGTCCTCCAGGGGCAAAATACTCCTTTCCGTGAAATGGGCCCCAGAGGCTGCACACAGACCCAACCAACAATACAGCTTCTTCTTTAGGAGCAGTAAAGATAGCCCCTCTTCCGTGAAGCCTTCCTTGATTTGTCAGGGTGGTACGCAGGGCTTCCTTTTCCGTGTTCCCAGAATTCCCTCTACCCAGTGGTTTTCATAATTCTCTACTTCAGACAACTTTCCTGTCTTAGCAGCAAGGAATTTGAAGGTGGTGTTGGATTTTATTTTCTGTCTCTTTGCTTATTTCCTTATTGTCTTTTTTGGGAAGCCTGGCTGGTTGCTCCACCCCCCTCCCCCCCCACCCCCCAGCATTTTCACTTAGGGGCTGGAAAGCCTGCACTCTGTCTGCAGACCCAGAGCCATAAGGTACAGCGGAAGGGGTGTGTGGGATGGTTGTTATGTTATAGGCAGCTAAAAATAGGCTCAGACCATGATGGGAACAACTGTAAACAAAACAGATGTCCACATTGGGTGTGGCTTTGTGTTTGTTAAAAAACTGAGAAGACTTTAAGCATCTTTGTTTTTTTAAGATTTATTTATGCATACAGAACTGGGGTACAGGCCAGAGGTGCAGGGGTGAGAGATTCACCAGAGACAGAGCGGGGAGAGCAGAACAGGCAGATAGCAAGCAACCTCAGTGTTCACGACACTCCTCCGAGGAACGGCCATTATTCATACCCATTTTATAGGTAAGGAAGCTGAGACCGATTTAGAGCCAGGTCTAGGCCTGCCTCAGACATCCACCCTCTTCACCATTCGTTAGAGATGGTGTGTGGGGTAGGCAGGGTGGTGTAGTGGTTAAACCCAAACTCAGGATTCAGAGCCTCCCACTACCATCGATGAGCTGTGTGACCTGAGCTGGCAACAGCACTTCTCTGTTCTCCTCTTTCCTCCTCTGTAAAATGGGGGTGACAGGCAGCCCCCACTGACAAGGGCAGCGCAGGTTGCAGCGTGAGGCGCCGAGGGCGGTGCCAGCTATGTGTAGGGCACCAAGTACCTGCTGTGGCCCTGCTGGCAATCACTGCTCATCTCACCTGCTGCACCCCCAGCTTACTTTCCCCAAGTCCTGGGGCTTCACAGTCATCTTAAGAGTTGCCGTAGACAGTCGAATTTCCCTCCAGGGCCTAGTTATTGGGGCGCCTGTAACACATCCACTCCTATCTCCCCCGCACACCTTGAGTTCATGTGTTTATCAGACTAGCAGCTGATGTGGGGTGCAGAGTGGCTCTGAGGGGGGGGGCTGACGCTAATGAGATGCCCTGAGCTTGGGGCCAGCCCTCAAGTGGGGATCCATGTCATGAGTCATGGGAAGTGCGGGTAAGGGCTTGGCGTCTGGGAGGTAGAAGGAGGTAGGTGGTGAGAGATGAAGGAGCCCAGAGCAAATGTTTTTTATGGTGAACGGGCTCTTTCCACAATTCCAGAAACTGTCACCTTAATTTCATCCTGCTGGCAGAAGCACATAGCTCCTTCGAAGAAAGGTGGGGGCTTGGCAGGAAGGCGCTGAGCTCCAGACCTGGCAGCGAGGGTGGTAGCAGGTCTGACAAGCCCCTCCCCCAATTCAAGACCCTCTGATTTGTCAACTGGGGTACAGGCCAGAGATGCGGAGGGTGAGAGGCTTCACCAGAGACAGAGTGGGGAGCAGAACAGGCAGATCGACGAAGTGCACTGCTGAGGGGAGCAGCGGACGGGTCAGGAGAGGTCTGCCGCGCCCTGTGGGTCTCCTCCGGGGCAGGCGGGGATCGAACTCATGGGGAAGTGACTTAAGCTTCTTACTGCGGTGCTTTAACCTGCTGCGCCACTAGGGAGGGCCCTGATTTCTAAACTTTTAGGGCCACTCTTTCCTCCTACAGAAAACCTACTCAAAATAGTTCAGAGTGATGAGGTCCTCTGTGTATCAAGTCCAGCTCCCCTGGGTTACAGACAGGGAAACTGAGGCCCAAAGCAGACAAGGGATTTGCTTCACTTAAGGTCCTTCTTTGAGGAAGTCACAGGCTCCCTCTGGTCCGCTCTGTGAGCTGGGAGAGTAGAAGTCCTTGTTCATGGAGTTTCTGTAAATCTGGATTTGCTGAAAATGGCAGGTGTGTTTTATGTAACAGCAGCGGTTAATGAAAGGCTGGGTTTGAACCCCTGAAGCGCTGTGCCCAGTGGCTCACAGGGCTCACTACTCCATGTACTCATTGCACCTGTCTTAAACAGTCTCCTTGCTCCAAGTTCCTGAGGGAACGTGAGCGATCCCCAAAGGAACGTCCTATATAAAACTTGCCCAATATATCCCCATTCCTAAGAGGCAAGCAGGAGACAGGAACCCAGGCAATGTTTCTTCACCTTCACCAGCCAGAGAAGGCTCAAGAGGGTCTCTCTGGGTGTCCACTTCTCACCCACACTCCAAGTCCCCAGAGCCCATGGAGGTCCTCTGGTGTCTCTACCAAGGCCAGTTACTTTCCTTCTCTGCGCCTCAGTTTTCCTGCTGGCGAAATGGTGTTAATCATAGCTCCCTCTCATCACTGATTATAAGAACTAAAGGAGCTGGTCTTTGTAAAGTGATTAAAACACACGGTATAGACAGTTGCCAAATATAAGCTATTATAAGTTATTATAGCTCAGAGATACTGAATAAAACAGAAAGGGCCAGACCCCAGGTTTGACTTAGTTCGTCACCCAAGCAGCCAGCTGTTCTTCAAACCTAGAATTAAATCGAAGCGCCCACCCTTTCCCTCTCCCTGACCTTCTCCCTCACATGGGGCAAGGCCTGGGCACTCACCTGCTCAGCAGCCCCTGGCCAGGGTCTGCAGCTGGGAAGGTGCCTGCATCCAGTGGCTACCAGGTCCCTCTCAGCAGGGGCAAAGGGAGGCTGCTGGTCTCTGCAAAGGCAACTTGGCTCTTGTGAGAGGCGCCCTGCGCCTGCCTCTGACCCCTGGGCCGAGCCACTGGCTTTGGTGTTCTGCTGACAGCTGTCATTATGTTCAGTGACAGCAGGAATTTCTGCATTTACAGTGCACTCCCGATGGGCCAGGCCTGCCCTCCTGCGCCACCAGCCCCAGCCCTCCTCCTCCTGACCTCACCCCTCGGGAGGCCCGAGCTGTCTCCACTATGCAGGTGGGAGAATGGAGGCGGGAAGCGGAGAAGTGACTTGAGTCACTGCTCTCGACTGTCCCTCCTAGCTGCTGTTCTGAAACCTTGGCGTGCACACAGCCCCCCACTGTGTCTGCTTCTCTTCCTCCCCCCTGCACAGTCTTCCAGGATGTTGCTGTTATGGCAGCCCTCGGCTTGGGCTTCCTTAGCTCATCTCTGCGGAGACACGGATGGAGCAGCGTGGCCTTCAGTCTCTTCCTGCTGGCCCTTGGGGTGCAGTGGGCGCTCCTGCTGGACGGCTTCCTGGACCAGTCCTTCATTGGGAAGGTGGTCATCAGACTGTCCAGGTAACCGGGTGGTGCTTGGGAATGTGGGGCCTAAGAGTGGGTTCTAGAAGAGCTGGGGCATCCCCTTCTCTTCCTAACACTGAAGCCAAGCTGGACTTAGGAGACACTTACACTAGCAAATTATCCATCACTCCTCTAAAATTCCAACTGCATGGGGTATCTTATGTTTTATCTGACAGCCCCAGGCCTGGATCTGTAGCCCTTCCTAGGTCCTTTCTTTATTATTACACAATCAACACAGGCTCAAGGAAAAATTAATAAAAATGAGACCAAAAAAATTAAAATGTCACACTCAGAGACAGTCTCTTGAAAAGAAATACTCTCCCTCAACACTGGTGGGTAAAATATAGCCCTGCTTTGCCTGTCTTCAAATTAACTTTTATCCATTCAGGTGCATTTATAGGAAAGCCTAAGAACTAGAAAAATTAGCCCATGTTGCTTAAAGTTGCAATAACTTCCAGGCAGAGAGATGGTTACTGAAGATGGTTACTGAGAGATGGTTACTGATGGTTACCAAAGAAACCTCTGGGTACAGTCAACGTGCTATGCCATTTGGGGTTATGGTTACACAGGGTCTACTTGGGTCTCCTTTGACTGATGATGGGTTTATCCGGACATAATAATACTCCACTGTAAGTTAAAATTCATGGGATGCCTGTTCTATACTCACACAGGCGCTGGCTTAGCCTCGCCTACCTTTCATGTGCTCACAACACTTACAGTATCATCGCTGGCGAAGTCCCTTAGCACAAAGCCAGGTTGTTAAGAAGGTGTGGGCTGGGACACCTTTGATCCAGCGCCGCCCTGGACGTGAACAGCTGTAGGGTGTGTTTTTTTCCTTGTGATCTCCTGGCTGGCTGGGGGCTATGGCTCGCTGCCCTGCTCCCACATCCAGCCTGGGAGAAGATCAAAATTCAAAGTTTGAAAGGTGGATTCTGCTGAGTGCAGATGGCTCTCACGCCACCCCAAAGTAAAAACCTGAAAGTCAACCACTGTGTGTCAGGAAAGGTCTGGATATACAGGTCCCTGGAGCTGTGTGTGTGTTTAAAAAGGCATTAGCACTAGGTAAAAGGTCTGGGTAAACTTATTTCATAAATGTTGTGTTTTGATTTTGTCCAAGTCTGAATCTCTGTTTTACCCAGATGACGGTGACGCCCCCTTAGGCATCTTGGGGCCCCTGCCATCTCTCAAGGCTGGCTAAGCCTCATCTCTCCCTGAACCAGGCACCGTGCCAGGCACTCCCCAAACCTTTCCAGGTCAGACTCTAACCTGGTGTCCAGTCAAGGAAATAGAGACTCTCCCTTCAGAGAGCACAAGGTAATTGCTGAGGGTCACACAGCTACAGGATGGAGATGGCATCAATGTGAATGATCTGTAACCCTTCCCACACCCTGGCAGTAACCAGGACAGGAACACAGTCTAGCCAGCTGACCTGGAATAAAGCTTTCCACAGTTTTTCTTCCAAAATGTTTTAGTGATAACTCCCTGGGGACCCCAAACCTCAGTAGCTACTTGGGGAGTGACAAAGTTGCTCTGGGGGAACCCAGACAGCTCTGGCCTTGCCTGGCATTTCTGTGGCTGGGGGCACATGGGCTATCACCGCCTGCCTCTTGGGTTGCTCCCTTCAGATATGTGACCTGCAGGGATCTGTTTGTCCCACTCTGTCCAGAGCAACAAGAAGAGGCCATTTACAACCTGAGTGAACTCCCCCACCCTGACCACAAGGGTCCTCCCAGCTGTGACGGCCTATGGCCCTGGCTTCACAGACTTGAAGAGCAGGCTCCGTGCTGACTTTCCAGCCCAGCTGGCCGGCCAGCCGACAGGGCCCCCCCCCCTCCCGGGCTTCACCCGCACTCTTGTACAGCCTCCGTGGCAATGACTGGTTCTGCCTTGAGTTGCCAATGACCATCCGCATTAGAGCAGGGGTCTGTGTCCCTCAGCTGTGTTTTCCTTTCTTTTCCTCACACAGAAAGGACTTAGTGAATGGTTACTGAAACAGACATTATATGAAAAGGAAACCTAAAAGCAGTGATGTTTTTGTACTATTGGACCATATTTGAAAGATCCAGGAGAGAAACCCCGCCCCCTCAACCCCTCCGGAAGATAAGGGCAACAGCCAGCCTCCTTGAGCTGGACTCACTTTGTCCTCACCACAGCACCACAGGCCTGGCCTCCTCCTTGTAGACAAGGACACTGAGGCACACAGTGGTTAACTAATTTGTCCAGGGTCACACAGTCAGGAAGTAGCTGAGTGAGGATTCCAACTCAGCAGCCTGAATCCAGGACTGCTCTCCTTACCGACCTGCCTCAAGCCAACTGGCCCTGAGGTCTGAGATCCCACCACTGGCATACGTCCTCTTGAATGAGATCTTTGCAAATTAAACGAACACTCATTGGAAAGACTCGCCAGCCGCAGTGAACCACTGGGTAACTGCTGTGGTAAAGAACTCTAGGCCCCAGTAGACTTCTTCCCCAGGGCTCCTTTACCCTCCTCTGACCTTCTTGCTGAAGTCCTTGAATCTTAAGCAAGACACCACAATGCAGCAAACGTGGGCAGGCTACAGCCACACTCCAGAGCACAGGCCAGCTGGGGTTAAACCTCATGTTTGTCCTTAACTAGCTCTGTGGCCATTTCCAAAAACGTTACCCTTTATAGGCTCAGTGTGTTCCACATACCTTAACCACCATTTACAGGGGTCACCTGGAGGATTAAAATATCATGAGGGGGCCCTCCCTGGTGGCGCAGCAGGTTAAAGCACTGAACCTTAAAGCTTAAGCCACTTCCGCATGAGTTCGATCCCTGCCTGCCCGGGAGGTGACCACATGGCGTGGCAGACCTCTCCTGACCCGCCCGCTGCTCCCCTCAGCAGTGTACTTCGTTGATCTGCCTGTTCTGCTCCCCACTCTGTCCCTGGTGAATCCTCTCACCCTCCACATCCCTGGCCTGTGCCCCAGTTCTGTATGAATAAATAAATCTTTAAAAAAATGTATCATCCCGTGGGGATTACAATTGAGATGAAAAAAAAAAATGTGAAAAATGATGTAAAAATAAACTTTTGTAATAATTAAACTTTTTAATAAAAAAAATGTATCATGAGGGGATAAGGTTGCAAGTCTGCTACACACACTGCTCAATACATTATTGTCACCATCAGCGTCAACTCCTATGGGGAGGAACCGTTCTCAAAGCAACGTCCCTAGAGGAAGCTGGGTTGGTTTATCTATCATGGTTTGTCCTGCCTAATGCCACCTCGCCCAGGAAGCCCACCCTGATGGGTCCAATCAATTTTGCACTCGCCCTTCAGTTCATCTCTCTTGCCTGCTGATATTACAGCTAGTCTTAATCAACAGACTCGTCTCCCCCGCTGGATCCTAAGTGCCTTGAAAGCAGAAATAGTTTTTTCCTTCTGAAGTCCCATTCTCTGCACGCTCATTCATCAGGGGATCAGTTATAGTGCTAATACCGTCTGCTTCTACTTCTGAGTTATTTCTTCCTGCCAGTCATGGTGCTAGACACACAGGCAGGAATATTCCTTCTAATCCCCACAGCACGCCCTGAGATAAATAGTATTATCACTTTTATTTTCCAGATGGAGAAACAGGTTCAGTGAGATTAAATAACTGCTCAAGTGGAAAAACGGAAGCCAGGCTTGTCCTGCTTCCAAACCCGCCTCTTTCCACTACTGCGGAGGGAGACGGGTGGCAGGTGATGGGCGGCCGGCAGGTGAAGAGCGCCCTCTGTCGGGCGTCTGTGAGCGATGCCGCAGAAGAGGAGCGCGGTCGGGATCTGGGGGGGTCAGAGCCCAGAGGGGTCCTGAGGGAGGACTAGAACCTGTAAATCACTCTGGCATTCCCAGCAGAACCCCAGAGCATCCTCAGTACATACGAGTGTGTGCGGATGAGTCTCTCAGAGTGAGGGTGCCCCCTGGTGGGGGAAGGCGGTGGAGGGGACCCCAGACGGGGCAGCATCTGTTCCCACGGGGGTGGAAATCTTGTCGTCTTCAGGTCCACGTGTCCCGTTTCTGGAGCAGTGCCGGCAGAGTGTAGGTTCTCAGCACATGTTTGTTGAATGAGGGAATGAGGGAATGAGAGAACGAGAGAGCCGCCTCAGCCCGCGTCCCTCTCCCCACAGTGTCCAGCGGGCGGCCATGAGCGCCATGTCTGTGCTCATCTCTGCCGGCGCAGTCCTGGGGAAGGTGAACCTGGTGCAGCTGGTGCTCATGGTGCTCCTGGAGGTGACGGCCTTTGGCGCGATGAGGATGGTGAGCAAGCAGATCCTCCAAGTGAGTCTCTCGGGGAGCCGTGGAGGGGGCCGGGAGGGAAGGGAGCCGCCTCCATTTGGTGAGACTTGTGGCGTTAAAGAAAGTGAAGGCCGCCCCAAATGGGGCTAGTGAAATGCTTAGATGAATGCCATTGACTTCCACGGTAGGGTACTGTCGGATCAAGCTGGTCACACGATAATTATGGGCTATATAAAAGGATAATCCATACCCAAGCCCCTCCAGCAAGGCCCAGCAAGCTGCAGGCCAGGCCAGCGTCTTCCTTCAGAGCAGGTTACTGGTCAGTAACTGTCACCCAGGCGACTGCAAACATCTCAGGCTGAGGCCAGTAGTAAGGGTGAGGCCAGCAGGTCAGAGGCCCCTGACCCCAAGGGATCCTCTGGGCAACCTCCCCACCCCACAGAGAAGAAAGCAGATGCCTGGCATGAGACAGTAATTCCCCAGGTCCCAAGGCCAGGTGGTAGCAGAGCCCAGGTGAGAACCCAGAAGCAAGCCTTAGGAGAACAAGCACTGGCCTGGGAGTCAAAGACAGGTTTGATTCCCAGCGCTGCAGTAAAGCCTCCCCCAGTCCCCTCTGAGAGCAGCAGCTTCCAGTTCTTCACCTGTAATGTGAGGCAGCTGTGCCCACCCCGCCCCCAGGGTTGGGAACTAACTGAATTAAGTGAAATGATGTATATTTGTTGTTTTTCCCCTTTAAATCATGAGGGCTTTGGGCAATTGTTCAGTATCTCAGAATGAAGACTTTGGGTAAGCCTCAGAAATACAGGGAGCATTGTGGGGTTTGAACAGAAGAGAGAAGTAATGTGCATCATGTTTTTTTTTTTTTAAGATTTATTTATTCATACAGAACTGGGGTACAGGCCAGAGATGGGGAGGGTGAGAGGCTTCACCAGAGACAGAGTGGGGAACAGAACAGGCAGATGGATGAGGTACACTGCTGAGGGGAGCAGCGGGCGGGTCAGGAGAGGTCTGCCGTGCCATGTGGATCTCCTCCGGGGCAGGTGGGGATCGAACTCATGCAGAAGTGGCTTTAGCTTCTTAGTGCAGTGCTTTAACCCACTGCACCACCAGGGAGGGCCACTGTGCATCATGTTCTGGTTCAGTGAAGGTTCAGTCAAGTTGGGGTCAGTGGGGCCTGATAGAAAAAATGATGCCAACGAAGGCATAGTTGGCAACATTTACCGGCAGCCCCCAAACTGAATTAGTAAGGGTTACCAACTTTGATATACATAAAGCAACATTAACAGGTACCTAGATTTTACTTAGTACCCTAGTTTTGTACTAGAAGGAGTCTCACTGCCTGGTTGCACGATTTGTATTACTTATCACTCCATGAAAAGTGTCAAAATTGTACCAAAAAGTAGGAAGCGGTGGGGCGTGGGCCCATATGTCTTTTTGTGGATCTTCGCCAAAAGCATTTGCGAGCTATTGATCAGGCTAAACAGCAGGTCTCTGGCATAAACACATAGCTGTTCATGGGTCCTGGGGAAGGCAACTAACTGCTGGGCTGGGTGAACTCCAAATACCGTCTCATGACTTCAGATCACACCTCCTACATGAAGCTCAGGGGCACAGTGGCAGGGGGAGGGGGGCCCCCCGCAAACAGAGGCCACTGGCGCTCACTGCTGTGGACGGGTGTTGCTGCAGGTGGAAGACCATGTCAGCATGATGCATGTGCACGTGTTTGCGGCCTATTTCGGGCTGATTGTGGCCTGGTGCCTGTCACGGCCTCTTCCCAAGGGCGCAGAGGAGAAAGACCAGACAGCAACGAGCCCCAGTTTGTTTGCCATGCTGGGTAAGCACAGGGTGGGGGTGGGGGGGTGCCTGGGAGGACCCAAAGGCTCCAACATGACTGTGGCCAGATCTCCTCCTTTCTCAACCATCCCTGGGTGTCTCTTTTATCAACCATCCCTCCAGAATGACTCATTTTCTCCAGCAGTATTTGCTGGGTTCACACTTGAGTGAAGCTGTTTCTCCCAGGGAACCTCTCTCTCCATTAGTGCCAAAGAAGGAAAGAGACTCATCCCGGCTGAGTTTAAATAGGATTAGCTAATCCTTTAGTACCAGTTTAAAGGAGGGCATTGGACAAGTGAAGCAGACCCTGGGAGTGAAAATGAACTCAGATCTCAGATGAGCCTAGAGGATTGGCCGGGCAGGGACAGAATGAGTGTCAGGCCATAGTGCTGCACTTTAACCCGTTGCTCCACCAGGGAGGGACCCAGGCAGCTCTTTTTTCTATTTGTGCGATCTACATTCACAGATTTCAAGCACTCCTGAAAGTGTGGTCAGCTGAATCTGCAGATGCTGGACCAGTGGCTACCAACTAACTATTCAACATATGTGGGGTTTTTGGAGGGTAGGGCACCTGAACCCCATATTGTTCAAAGGTGAGGAGGCATGGGAGTGAGTGATTTCAACTCTCTGGGCCTTCGCTTCCTTGCCTGTAAAGCACACCAGCTACTTCTCCAACGTGAGAATTCAGAGGAGGCATGACTTACCTTTAGCTCTAGAAAGAGCTAGAAAGGAACAAGGCTGATACTTCCCAGCTCTGGGAGTCTCCTGTTGGAGGCTCAGGCTTGGAGCAAGTGGTTCATTGACCCTCTCTGGCCCCCCAGGCACCCTCTTCCTGTGGATGTTCTGGCCAAGCTTCAACTCTGCTCTGCTGAACTTACCCAAGGAAAAGAAGAATGCCGTGTTCAACACCTATTATGCTCTTGCAGTAAGCGCGGTGACAGCCATCTCCATGTCGACCTTGGCTCACCCCCAAGGGAAGATCAACATGGTGAGGAGAGGGCTGTGCCTTGGGTGGCACTTGGGTTTTCTGAGTCTGACACACATATTCATGCCCCTCCCCCACACCAGCACCAGCCCCACAGGTAGGGAGGAGCCTGCGGTGGTGGGGAGATAGAGGCCTATGTGCAGGGTTGTGGAGTATCTGGAAGAATCCTGCCCAAGTCGCACTGGGACACAGGAGTCTGGAGGGGGCAACTCAGGCCGCTGATGCTAACGTTACACAGACCTCAGTTGGAACCCTGTTTCTGCTAGTTACTAAAGCCACACGAGCAGGAGACATCAGAGAGGACCTATCATGGAGCTGTCAGGCTCCCCTCCTCCCCAGGAAGTCTCCAGGATGGCATGATCTGAGTCAGGAGCAAAGCAGTAGAGAAGCCGGGTGACCTTAGTCAAGCCACTTAAACTTTTGGCTTCAACTACATCATTCGTAATGTGGGAACTAAGAGAATGTAGGGGAAGTCGAGAAGATTCTTTATTGCCTTCACATGGATTAAATGTTGGGCAAGCATTAGCTACTATTATCAGTGTAGCTGGGGTGCAGCTGTGTGCACGAGTTTCCATTGGAGAGGTGGGGAGAGAGGGTCTAAGGAGAAAACAGGGTGTGGGGGCAGCTGGCCTGCTGTGGTGGGAAGTCAGGACAGGACTAGCCTGGAGGAGGTGACAGGTCAGCAGTGTAGCTTACAGCACTAACGGGAGTGGGTGTCCCCACCGGTGGCGGGAGTCTAGGCTCAGAATAGGCGCAGAATCCAGGGAGGCCGCTCAGGGCAGCCCAGACTGTTGGCCAGGCAGGGTCCAGGTGTGGCGGAAGGAAGGGCCCAGCAGAGGCGAGACCAGGAACCAGGGGCCGCTTAATGGGTCCATTCGTGCAGGGTGGCAGAGGCGCTAAGTTAGCTAATAATAAAAGTAAATAACGATACAAACAACAATAATGGCCTGTAATTATTGGCATTCATTCACGTCCTCTCCCAAGCTCTGGGCTTTGAGTTTGACGTGTGCTAACTCATTTTATTCTTACAGTAACTGTGCTAAGTAGTGTGATCACCCTCCTCCACTCTTCTAGAGGACAAGGTGAACCATGAGCACCAGTGAAGTGCCACAAGACACTTCACTAATTCGTGGGGCGTGGCTGGGCCCTAAATGCCTCTCAATCAGGGTGACTGAGCCTTAGAGGTGGGCAGAGAAGAGGCCATTGATGAAGGCCACGTGGTCTCAACAGCAGGGAGGGGCGGTTGGGGTCGGGGAGGCAGGGAGGACATCTCAGGGCCGCTCGCTGCCCGCCTGCTGGGGTATTTGGGCAGATGCCGCTCTCTGTGGCCCTCCTCATTCCTCATTCCGCTCCTTTGTAGACTCACATCCACAACGCGGTGCTGGCGGGAGGTGTGGCCGCGGGGCCCCCGTGCCACCTGATCCAGTCTCCCTGGATAGCCATGGTGCTTGGCCTCTTGGCTGGACTGATCTCTGTCGGGGGAGCCAAGTGCCTGCCGGTAAGGAGCCTCTGCTTTGGCTTAAACCTGGGACCGTGGTGGCCGACCCGGGGCGCCGTGGGCAGCATCAGCAGGGGCTGGCACTCTCTCGAAGCCTGGGTGAGGGTCTTATCCAGGTTGAAGGGCTAATTGATTACCATCCATGGGCAAGGCACAGGCTTTCTCCTGCATACGGGGGCGTTTTTTACGGTGTCACACACCCCAAGAATTGGGGTGCTGTGGGGAGTCCAAGAAACCCTGCTATTCTTCCTTTGCTTTTCCTGAGTATCTGCTCTGTTCCCACTCTGTGTTTTCTTACTCTCATCCCTCATTAAGAGAGGACCCAGGTGGGATCTCTTGGCTCCAAGCCCAAATTCTCTGGAGAAGGGCTCATGGCTGAATTTGGGTAATGTGTCTGTTTTGGGTGGGGGAGGGGCACATGCTGTACCTGGCTGCTGCCCCGGAGCCATGTGAGTGGCAGTGGGGGGCAGCACTGAGAGAAGAGGGGGCACTGATCCAGGCCCTGCCCACTTCTGACTGTTTCCCTCTCCTAAGTGGGTGGGCTTCTCTTCCACATTCAACAGGCACTGACTATACCAGAATCCTCCATTGTAGCTAACCCGTTGTAACACTTCCAAGAGAAATATTTAGGATCGACCAATCTCTGTAGGTTTGAGGCCTCGATGGCACACAAAGGAGTAGGCTTTGAACAGTTCCAAAAGCTGAATTTGAATAATCAGCAGGCTGAGGGAGGCAGCCTCAGCCCAAAGGAAGGGAGTACCTCTAGCAGTTTCATTTGACCAAAGACATCTCACATAGAGACTCCGATGGTGAGTTGCTTTTCATCTTGGAAATGAGAACAAGTGTCCTTGACTTCCTGGCTCTGAGCCTCTATGATGAGAGGAGGGCAGACCCAGCAAAGAGCCCCTCCGATGATCAGACTTAGGCCACCATGCCCCTTGCCTCAGTTTCCCTGACTCTCCCTGGGGGACCAATTCAGAGGTGACGCAGTCATCACACACTGACTCACCCACTCACTCATTCATGTGGCACCCATGTCCCTCACACTTACCTGCTCCCCGACCCGTCGTGTCGTGAGGGAAACAGGCAAATAAACACCACACAGCTTCACCAGGGCGAGGCCAGGCATGTCTCAGCTGGGAGCTGGCAGATCGCTAGCACTAGCCAGGTGGAAGTGGGAAACGGGCTCCCCAGAAGGAGAAGTGGTTCGGGCGCGTGGCCCAGTCAGAAGCACCGGGCTCCAGCACCAGGCTCTCAGCAGCCATGGGCCACGGAGGGGAGAGGTCTGTGCACTCCCTGGGGTAGCTGGGGCGTCTGGGTCTTCATGCTGAAGACAGTGGGGATTCTGTGGAGAAAGGAGCCTGACTACTCTGCATCTGCATATTGTGTCTGTGGACTAAGCCCTCTGGGAGGCTAACTGGGGCGGAGTGCGAGCATCGAGGAGCTGACTTTTCTTCTAGGATGACAATTCAGTCTGGGCTGACCCCACAAGTTTTTTGTTTTTTTTTAAAGATTTATTTATTTATGCATGTAGAACTGGGGTGCAGGCCAGAGGTGTGTGGGGGGGGGCGGTGAGAGGATTCACCTGAGAGTGGGGAGCAGAATAGGCAGATCTACTGAAATACACTGCTGAGGGAGCAGCAGGTGAGACAGGAGAGGTCTGCTGCACCATGTGGGCCACCCCTCTCCCCCAGCTGGGGATCGAACTCATGCTGCAGTGGCTGCAGATTGCTTCATAGTGCTGTACTTAAGCCATTGTGCCACCAGGGAGGGCCCTGAACCCACAGGTCTTAATCACCCCCTGGGGATACTTGCCAATCCCTGGAGACATTTTTGCTCAACACCTTGTGGCGGGAAGGGAACTACTAGCACCTCAAGGGTACAAGCCAGAGCTGCTGCTAAACCTCCTACAATGCCCAGGATTGTCCCCCCACCCCCCAGAATCTCCAGTCCCCAAAGTGAGCAGGGCTGCTCAAAGGGGTGCTGGAGCAACAGCCATGGCATTGCTGGGGGTTTTGCTCAAAATAAGGTTTCAGCTCCACAAGCCTTAAAGTTGATTCCGCATTTTACAAGCTCCTTGGGTGACTTGAGTGCACACTGAAGCCGGGGAAGAGCTTCTCCCCTTTGGAGGCCCTGGATGCCGATGCCAAGTCCTGTGAAGAGGTGGGTTTGGGGAACCTGGACTCCCATGCTAATAACGGTGTCTGCCCGCAGGTGTGCTTCAACTCCGTGCTGGGGGTTCACGACACCTGCGGCGTGCACTACACCTTTGGCCTGCCAGGTCTGCTGGGAGGGGTCACCTACATTGTGCTGATGCTGCTGCAGGCCCACTGGGCCAGGAATCCCATGTGAGTCACTTGGTTCCCCCTGGGGACCCCTCCCCAACTCAGGAAGAAATGTGCCCAGGACCCTGAGCTGCATTCAGGGCCACTCAGCTGGCCTCAGTGGATATTGGGTGACTGATTTATCAGAAACTCTGCCCAGCTCCTACCTTGCAAGGAAACATCCCCTCTCCAGGCTACTTACTCCACAAAGGGGCAGCAGAGATGCAAGACAAAGGCCAGTATTCCTGAGGTTCCCCAGATGAGGAGCCTCAGGACACCGAGGTGATGCGACTTACCCAGAGTCACACAGCTGGTGACAGACAAGGACTTGAACTTGGGTTTTCTGTCCCATGTGTGATCCACAGGTGTGAGGATTAGTCAGCCAAAGCGGATATGGGAATTTCCCCTCCCCTCCCTACGTACCTGCGTGGCTCTGCAGGGACAATGACAGGGGAATGTCCCCCTGGGAGGGGGCTCTGGCTCTGATGTCCTTCCTGACAGCATCACCACGGAGGCAGAAGTCCCTTTTGCCCCTGATGACCTCTGCACCTGATGCCTGACTGTGACCACCTCTGCTCTGTCATTCCCAGGATCAGCTACCAGATGCTCATCGACACTGGGGCACTCAGCTTGGCCTTGGCCATGGGCTTGGTGTCTGGTCTCCTGACAGGTCAGTGTAGACTGCTCTTCTTTTACAGCTTCCCAGGACACAGGGCTGGGGTGCAGAGTGCCCCTGCCTGTAACTGGACATGTGCATGACCACCCCTTCCCCTGGAAACTGACCCCCTCAACTCCCAACCAAATGAGCAAAGAGTTCAGGCCTTAATTAAGTCACAAATGCAGAATCTTATCATTTTAGAATTGGAAAATCCCTGGGAGGTTACCTGCTAGAGGTGTTTGCCTCTTTATATGTTTTTTTTTTTTTTTTTGACATTAGGGAACTGGTGATTAAAAAGAGCTTGGAGAATGGGAGGGAACAAAGCCTCCAATGTGGCCCTCAAATGTCAAGCATTGCCAAGCATTTCACTTCTTTTTTTTTTTTTTTTAAAGATTGATTCATTTGTACATACAAGAACTGGGGTACCGGCCAGAGGGGCAGGAGCATTGAGATGATTCACCCAAGACAGAGTGGGGAGCAGAGCAGGCAGATCAGCTGAAATACACTGCTGAGGGGAGCAGCAGGTGAGACAGGAGAGGTCTGCTGCATCATGTGGGTCACCAGCGGGGCTGGGGATGGAACTCACGCTGAAGAGCTGCAGCCAGCTTTGTAGTGCTTCACTTTAACACGTAGCGCCACCAGGGAGGCCCCGAATTTCATTTTTAAGAGTATGAGACCCTCATACTCAGAGCCAGTTATATCTTTATCTCAAGATACAATCTTATTAATACAAATAGAAAAAGGCCTCCCTAGATTAGAGGTAGGATAGGTTCCTAGAGGTATGGCATACTGGTAGAAGTTAGAACTGAAAGCGGACAGCCTCACAGGAAAAGAAAACCAGCCCAGGAACACAAAAAGCCAACAGCTCTGTGCCTTCTCTGACCTTTTTGATTTCTGTCTCACAAGACAATAATGTTAGGTGGATTTTCTCAGAGATGCATCAGCCACAGCTGCCTGGAAAGCCTAGGTAGCAGGGATCCTTGCTGAGTGATTTTAAGTAAGTGACACGGGCTGCTAGTGCTTTGCGTGCTGATATCCCTGAAAGTTGGGCACTGCAAAAGGAAAATCAGGATGACACACAGCTACTCCTTTGCGATGATCAGCATTAAGCGCGCACACATCCATCTCGTAGTGTTGTGCCCTGTCTCCAGGGGAGGGTGAGTGCACTGTAATGTGCCCTGGGGAATTTGGCAGCGGGGGAAATGCACAAGGCCCAATGGTCAGGGCAGAGGCGGGATGCCTAAAAACAGGCAAACAAGAACCAAAGGAAAAAGATAACAGGGCCCCCCTGGTGGCGGGATGGTTAAAGAGCAGCACTGCGATTAGCCACTGCGCCAGCACCACTTGGATCCCGGGCGGGGAGCTGACCCGCAGGGCGCGGCAGACCTCTCCTGTCCGCCTGCTGCTCCCCTCAGCAGTATGTTTCATTTGATCTGCCTGTCCTGCTCCCACTCTGTCTCTGCTGAATCCTCTCATCCTCTGCACCTCTGGCCTGTACCCCAGCTCTGTATGCATAGATAATTTTTTAAAGACTAAAGAACAGGCGCAACAGCTAACCAATGTGAGCAATGACTTTCCTCAGCACACAGTGGAATCTTGAGCCCAGGTCAGGGGAGTTGCAGGAGCCTGTGGGCTCAGCTCCCTGGACCCTTCTCCAGTTGCTCTCTACGGAAGCTCTTGTGTTAAATGAGTCAGCTCGTGAGTTGGGGAGCAGGCAGCTGCCAAGCCCCAGATCCATGAAGCTCACCTGCTTCTCAGCACAAGCCGAATCCTTTGGAGAGAACTGCTTTTTCCAGTTCCTTTAAGAGGATGTCTAGGGTGTTTGCTACGCTGCCCCAGGAAGGCCAGTGCTTCCGCTTATCTCCTGGCTGTAGGAGAAAAGGGACTTTTGTTGAGATACCATAAAGGGCCTGTGATGTTCTGATTCACTCTACGATAACAAGGGCTGTTTCCCAAACGTTTAACATTTCATTATGACTTTAAACAGGTTTGCTCTTAAAACTCAAAATATGGAGAGGACCTCATGTGGCTAAATACTTTGATGACCAAGCTTTCTGGGAGGTAAGATTTTTAGCCTATTCATGCCATGGATTTTTATTGAGAGAATTAAGAAAGCTATTTGGCATATGTGTGAGCTTGGTGTTTATGAGAGTGAAATGAGAGCAAGTGAAAGTGAAGAGCAATGGGAAGAGCAAATCCCTGTGTGTGTGTGTGTGTGTGTGTGTGTGTGCTGATGGGACGTGGTATAGGTTACTATTTCCCAGATGCCTGGAAGTCCTTGAGGACTAGGGATGACAGACCAGGCCACATGTGTCCCCATCTGGAGTCATCGAAGTGGGAAACTAGTTTGACACGAAGGTGATCAGATCCTGTAGTGTGGGAGTGGGCGGGACCCACAGTGACCAGTAGATATGGTCCCTCGCTGGACAGATGCTCGGCGTGGGGGGATCTGTCCATCCTCCAGGGAGAGGCTGAGCTGCGTGAGAGCACAGCTCTTGATGAGTGAGACTGAAAGGACACTCAATCCCTTGCAGTGTGGCGATTGGGGGTCACTGAGCCCAGGGACTGGCGCACAAACAAGCCAGCTGCTGCTGAGGGCCGCTGTGACGTCGCAGGGTTTGTCTACTGGGTTAGGAAAGTGGGGCTCATCTTCTATCACCCCACTGCCGCCCTCCCTTTGATCCACAGTCATAGTTCACAAAGCGCCCGGCTGTGATGTGCCAGTCCACACAGGGGTGGCTGCCAAGTACTGCCGAGTTATAAATGGAAGTGGGGGTCAGGCTGATGCTGAGCATCTTCCCTTTGTGAGTGACAGAGACTAGAGGAGTTGCAGCCCCAGGCAAATCCTGTCTCCACCCACCCGCAAGACACTGATCGCCAAAGGGGACAGAGACCAACCAAATCATGCACTGGCATTTTGTATCTGCAGGGACAAAACAGAAACAATCCACCTTTCCTCCCTTTCACATTCTATCTACTTCCCTCCCTTTCTCTTCCTCTTTAAATTACTTTAGGGAGATAGAGTTGACAATGAAATACAAATATTTAAACCATCACCATGTCCATCAGCGCCAAATCTGTCCTTCTGTCTTTCTGAAACTGCTCCCCTCCCCCAGGCAATCACTGAACTATTTTGTACCATTATGCATTCATTTGAATTGTCTAAAGTTTTATGCAACTGGAATTACAGGATACCTCCTCTTCTCCATGTACTATTCCAAGAGTCAACCATGCTGTTGAGTGTAACCGCCTCATTTTGCAGCAGCTTCTCTGTGCATATGTTGGCCCCTGGCTTCTCCCGAGTCTCTCCCAGTGCCTTGCAAGTCTTCTTGCCCCTTTCGTAGAAGCAGGGTAATCTAGTAAAAGGACTCAGGAAACTGGTTGCATCCTACCATCATTCCACAACTAGTTATCGGGCTGCTATTATATACTGAGCACTCTGCCACTTAGCCATGGACACAACAAACATCCAGCCCAGTTATCTGAGTTGTAATCGAGACAATCCAAGAAACCCTACCTAACACTGGCCGCTACTGACAGGGGCCAGGTGTGCACCTGGAATGAGAAGACCTGCGTGCCAGTCACCACTCTGCAAGGTGGCAGTAGGCAAGTTCCTTCATCTCTTGCTGGTCAAGTAAGAACAGTAATCTTTGTTCCACCTCACTGCGTTGTTTTAAAATATCAGATGAGGTCATAATGTTGAACTATACTCTGTAAAATGCAAAATCACCACGTGAAGGTGAAAGTCCATTATCCAGGGTATAGCCAACCACAAAAGACTATGTGAGCATCATCGTAGTCATTTCATGCAAGCCTGCTGCTGATGACTTTGATGCTTGTAAACCATCTAAAAGGACGTTTTGAGTATCACCGAATACCCTATTGACTCACATAAACCACACTGCTGGGGGTTGGAAGGGACAGTCCTTTATTGGTTGCCCAGATTGTACCTTACACATCCTGAGAAGGGGCGCTCCCCACCATCCAAGGGCATCCCTCATCCTTGGATGGGTCTATGAAGATGCAATCCTAACTTCACTCTTTCATTCTACACTATTATCTAAAATGTGACAGGTATTTGTGTGAAGAGCTGGAGGCAAATTTAAAATAAAATATACATTGAGGCCTCAGGATCTGCCTATATTAACCCTCCATCCTCCTATAGATTACAATGATCCTAACCCAGATCCTGAATTACACAAATTACAAAAATACACACAAATTCATGTGTCTTGTGCCCTAAGAGAATCATTTCTTTGTTCAACTTCCTGTTTCAATTTACAAAACAATGGATTTTATTTCATGCTTTCCAAAACATAACCCATTGACATTGCTTGTTAAAATTAATTCCAGAGTTAACCTTTCTGATAAAGGGATTTTTTTTTAGATGAATCTCCTCTGGTCAGCCCCTATTTCTGAGTGTCATGGGGGTACAGAGAAACTGGGGGTCTAAACCATTTAGGAGTGGATCTTTACCTGTGCTCAGCTCTATTGTGTACTAAACAAGTAATCCTGGTAGTAGCTACTGCAAGAGTCAGAAGGAGGTTGCCAAGGTAGGAAAAAATGGAAGCTGGAAGTGTATTGGATTTGACTGGGTGATTGGCCACAACAGGCATTTCAAGAGAAGTCGGGGGTGGAGGCGGGGCGTGTGAGCAAGATTGGGAAAGCTGGAGCAACCTGGCTCAGCATAGCTGATAAAGAGAAGGCTGGAAGGTAGACAGAGCCACTTTGGTCAACTGGAAACTCCCCAGGATTTCAGCGGGGAGGTGAGGCATTAGAATGAATGTTTTCAAGGTGATGAGTACAATGAGATTGACCAAGTGGGATGGACTCTGAGATGACTGCAGAATGCTCCACAGCTTCCCGTATTTGTATATTTGAACAAGTATTTGCAGTTTATTTTTTTAATTGTATTGCCAAGAAACGTAAACACCACCACTGTTCTTGGAACAAAAACACAACAAAATGTGTTGAGTTCCTCCTGCTGTTTTGTGTGAAATTCTTAACACCTGGCCTTGTAACATGGCTGCTGATTTAAAATAGATGTTTTAGACACACAGTAAGGGGCTAACAAATACTTGTTCAACCACAGTGGGGAAACTAGCTTTTGAAGTAGGGAGACAGCGCAGTAGTCTGCCGGCTCGGCTCCCCCTACCCTCTCAGAGAGGCCCACTGAAAACAGCATTGTCTGGGTGGCAAATCTAAGTTCCAGAACTGGCTCACCCTCTGGCAGGCTGGCGACCCAGGCAGGCCACTTTAAAGTGAGATGAAACTCCACATTCTGGATCTAGACAGATCTGAGTTCTCCTACCTGTGATTTCTCAGAGCTTCTATCTCACCAGCTCGGATTTGGAGATGCTAATCATCTCACACTAAGTTGTGAGGATTTAAAGGAGAAAATGTTAGCACACTGTCTGACACCTCCAAATGCTAGCTACTCTGAGTTCCAGGTCTATATTGGTGACCCAATTGGTGTCGGATATCAGGGCTTAATGACACAGCTAAAGGACTCAGAATACAGAAATTTTTAGAAGACCCAAAGGACACTTATCATCAATCTTCATAAACCCGACGGTCATGTGGAAGAAGAAAAATTTTTTCTATGCTTCTCCAAAGATTTTAACTAGGCCCAGTGGCAATGCAGTATAAATTGCTACCAATTTGAACTGTCTGCAAAATAGAATGAGATTCCTGTAGTAGTGAGTCCCCAGTCAATAGAGGCATTCAACAAAAGACAGGAGACTATTTATCAATGATCCATACAAAGAGCTATTGGAAATGAGATTTAAGAGTTCTTCCAGTGCAGATATGAAAGAAACTCTCAGGCTTTTGTGATGCGGTCCTATTTTGGTCAACATCAGTTTTGAAAAGATCAAGCCAGAATTTATACGTGTAAATAATGTGAAAATATGAGGGTTCATCTATAGTAAAAATGTTTTGCTTTTACAGTTCCCTCATCTGGCTGTTGGATTTTAGGCAAAATCATCCAAGAAAAACAAGGTCTGTTTGCAAACAAGATCATTCCTTTCACCATTCCCACCTTCCTGTGTATGTGACAAATGCTTGTTACAACCAAGATTCCTTATGTACAATGATGATACAAGATCAGAGATGAATTTGACATTAAAAAATAATAGATAAAAAATGTGTTCAAGTAATTTCATAATTGCTTTAAACACATATGTTTGGTTTCTTTAAAGATGATGCTATCAGTATCTTCCTGGATGCAAATGATTAAGGTTTTGGTTCAATTTTATTGACTATTGTTAGGTTCTTGCTCATGCTTGTTAGTAAAGTATGCTACCCAGTTACCTCTTGTCAACATTAGTAACACATGTGGTAAAAAAAATAGGGAAAAATAAAGAACTCAATTTATATTTTCAGTTACTATAGACATCATGCTTTTTATTCCAGCCATTTTACAAAGGACTTCTTGTACCTTTAGTATATTCTGAATCTTGCCGTGGGGAAAGATCACAGTCAGTGGGGAGATAACACTCATCAATATTAAAGTGCTAGTTTCGTGATCTTGAGGAAATCATTTCAAATCCCCATGGTCTGGGTTCCCTCATTCCAGAAAGAGAAGGTGGACTTCAACTTCTACGGTCCCCTCCGACTCTCATATCCTACAAATCTAAAAACTCACCAGGAGTGATATGCTGTGAGATGTCAACAGTCACTTCTTGAGTAGGGTCTCGCTGACCAGAAATACCTAAAACATATGTGCTAGGAGAAAAGAGTGGCTGAGGTGGAGAAAAGGTCCACAAACTTAGATCCTCTAAGAGAAACGTCGTGTTTCGTGAAGGGCTGATTGTGACAGGTTTTATAAAGGAAAACATTTCAAGCTATTGTTCTGAGAGTCATGTATCCCAGAGTTACTGCGTTCATTAAAAAAAAAAACACCCCATTTTGCCAGTTGGGGATTAGCAGTTCCAAAGAGGAACAGATTGGGGAATTCCAGTGAGTCAATTTTTAGTGATAATTAATTGACCTTGCTGGCCTATTTTGAGCTTAGTGGTGAGGTTCAGGGAGAAAACGCAACATGGAATTAAATATTTTACCAAATCAACAAGAGAAGACGCGTCACCTGAGTAGAGACTGCCATCTAGCCCTGCGCTTTTCCTGTCCTGCCCCGGTGGATGGGAGCAACCAGCAGCGGCCCACCAGGACCTGCGTCATGGCCGGATCGGGGGCCCAGGGGCTGCCTGAGCCTGGTGGCCAGTCACAGGGCTTCTCTTCAGACCTGCACACCTGCACCTTGGCAGAGCCTCACTGGCTACATACACAGGAATGTTTCTAGAATTTTTGGTAAAACCATTAAACCAGATACAAAGTAAAGTGATGAAGAATTCTGATCACTAGTTTTTCAAAACGAGAAAATGTTTATATTTCATTGAACATCAACACAGAAGAGGCCACATTTAAGCACATGTTAAACCTCCAGCCAGCGTAGCGTCAGCCTTGGACATGATATTCGTATATGCTGTATCCGTCATTTCTTCTCTAACTTAATCTCAGTTTTACAAATTATGCCATGATAAAACTTAAAAAAGAAAAAGTGACTCGTGTGAGATGTCTTCTGGCAACTCTGGGGAAGCCAGCCAAATGCATCTCACAGTAGATTCTGGCGGGTGTTCCTTAAGTCGGGAGTTCTCATGATTTCAGTGTTACACAAACTGAAGCTGGAGACCACACGCAGACATAAGTCTAGAAAACGGCATTACAAAAGGCTGGGGTGAGGAGTAAAAAAAATCCGAGGGGGGCTGCTGACAGGAGTCAGAGTGTTCACTGCCATAAGTCTTCAGTGCGGCCAAACTTAAAAACCAGTCCTCTGTGAATAAAACAAGGAGACATCACATGGCTAGTTGAGTTTGGGAAAGAAATGTGCGATTTGGAGAATGGTGGGAAACTAGAAAGAAAGAATAACTGATGAGTTGTATGAACAAATCCACAGGATGTATCAAACCAGAAACAGCTCATGCCAAGCTAGTAAATTCTTCTGCTGTGCTTAACTAGCTTCCCCACTTCCTGAGCGCCTGAGCGCTGGAGACACATGCCGCTCTTAAAGGTTAATCAGTGTTTAGTGTGAAAACAGTGTGTGTCTGATTTTTATCAAATTCTTTCACTAAAGCTTTGGAGTTTCGATGTGCTTACATGTTAGATTCTAGGGCGGCAAAGATAGATAAGATGTACAGTCTCTGGCCTCACAGTGGCCATATGGTTGGTATGGGGGGTGGGGGCTTTACTAAATGTGAAGGGAACAGAAACATACTAAACTAATTCTGCCTGAATGTGAAGAAAAGGATTTACAGAGGTGGTAATATTGGAGGTGGGCTTTGACAGGCGGGCGGGAATTTGAATGAAGGCAGGCAGGCCTGGACTAGTGGGATGTTCCAGAGAGGAAACAGCCTACCAAAAGGCAAAGAGGAAAATAAGGCCCTTAGAAGCCTTACATGAGGGGGCACCTGGTGCTCAGTCCAGCTGACACGCACAATGGGGCTATGCAGATGCATCCCTGGTTGCTGCTGGGTAGGTGTAGGGGTAGAGGACAGGCTTGCCAGAGCTTCCAGTTTTTCAAGAACATCCCCCAACTCTGATTTTTATGTGAGATCTCTACTTTTAAAGCGCTGGCTCAAGAAGACAAAGACTGCTGTACATGACAGATAGACCAGGATGTGACCTGGTAGCCCTGGAGTGGCTCTCCTATAGACAGTTCAGAGTTTGGAAGACTTGTTTTGTTTTTAAAGACTTATGTATTTATGCATACAGAACTGGGGTACAGCCCACATGTGTGGGGGCAATGAGAGGATTCTCCAGAGACACAGTGGGGAACAGAACATGTGGACTGGCTGAAATACACAGCTAAGGGGAGCAGTGGGTGGGTCAGGAGAGGTCTGCTGTGCCACGTGGGTCAGCTCCCTGGCCAGGGATCAAACTTGTGCCAAGCGGCTACTGAGAGCTTCGCAGCCCTGTACTTTAACCCACTGCACCACCAGGGACGGCCATGGAAGAGTTTTTAAATGGGAAATGAGATGATCATTGTTATGTGTCAAGAGGAGAACTGGCCTGGAACAGCTGGATCTGAGCTCTGGAAGGGATGATGACCACAGGTCAGAAGAGCAGAGAACTGGCATGGACACAGGGGCAGGCCTCACAGACTGTGGATGGGGGCAGCTGCCGGGAGAAGCTAAAGAGACAGACAGTTTTCATGTCTGCTTTCTAGTTACTGGTGTACACTGACTGTTAATCCCATGTGATTCATTTCAAACGGGTTTCAGAAGGTCTTTATAAAACACTTGAGTACTTCTAGTTGGAAACAAAAATGCAGCCAGGAAGTCAACTATTCCCTCCCTTAGAACTATCCATTTCTCTTTATAAGGATTTTCTAAGTCTCCCAAAGGTGATTTGATTTCTGCTAGTCCAGTTACTATGAGCCCTATTGCTGCAAAGCTGGTTATTAAGGGCCTCTACTCTCCAGGTAGCTGAGAGAGGTTACCACTTCCGGACCCTAGTCAACAGCTGGAAACTACAATCTGAAGAGTTCCTTGGACAACAGCCAGGCCTCCGGCACTGTCAGCTGGTGACCTTTGCCACTCGCCATCTGCTTCTTATTTTGAAACAGCAATTTCTAAGCTGTTGCTGAGCATTGTTCTAGTAGAACTCAGGGTGGGAGGCAATCTGCTACAACTATTCTGTGCCTGTGACTCAAATTAATTTCAATATACTTATAGTATTTTAAGAAAGAATTGTTTTTAGACTTAACAGGTATGAGAGTAAGACATGAGAAATTAATTAACTTGTTGTAAATAAAAGTAATTTATTATAACTAATTTGAGACAATGAAGTCAGTGACTGGGCTTCCACGATTTTATAAGTGGTAATTTTCGTCTCTCACTGAAAGAGACAAAAATTTTCTTACAAACCTCCACTCCATCTTGTGTTCCTCCTGCTATGACAGAATAAGTCCTCTGCCACCTTAAGGTGGCACTTACTTCATCCTTTACCTTTGCCAGAATGAATACTGATTAAAATAGAAAAGTCTGTTGTTTGCCCCTTCCAGGGTCAGCAAATCCTCTCCCCTTCACCCCTTCCTGAAGCCTTTTGCACCCCCCTCTGGCCCTCTTACACTACCTTCCTTTGGCTGAAGCTGGGAATAGTGAGTTCCCCCAGCACTTCAAGCCCTGTGGCGATATTGGCGCAGTGAGCTCAGATGTCTGTTCCCCGCACTGCAGCTCAATGGGGAAAGAAATCTTAATTATCACCCCTCTCCCCCCAGATACATGCTGCACTTGCTCAAAATTTACTTTATAAGGTGAGGGATAAGGTTTACTCATCTTACAGTCTTGCATTCCTTTCCCCCACAACCTCCACTCCCAATGGGAAAAGGGAAACAGAATACTAAACAGCTGATTGAAGACCCAAGAGGAGAAAATATCCACTGGATTCATCCTGAACTTTAATTTCCTCACCAGAGTAGGCAGCGCCTAAACGCGGGACTCAGATGGGCCTGGACTCGAGGCCCATGACCTCAGACAAGTCACCTGCCTTCTGGGTGCCACCTGCAGAGTGTGCCGGGCGCTAGCTGACAGTGGCGAGAGCGGAGCCTCACAGTAACTGCTCAAAAGGCTTAGGTCATTACTTTTTGTATAAAGTCAAAGGCTTGACTTTTTGGTTTTACTGAAAAGAAAACATGATTTTAAATATTCATGTCTTACTTCTGTATGTAGAGTTTTCGGTCAGACCCGAAAACACTTTAAATCAAGTCCTTGGCAACTTCCAAATTAATCTTGGTGACTGTGTGACTCGTTTCAGGAGAAAGGTATAACCCAAATAGGGGGTTTAATCTTGTCACATGAGTTCATAAGATTGCAAAACTGCCTGGGGGTGGTGAGTGTGAACACCACTTGCTGACTGCTACTGCAGGGAGCATCTCGGGAGAGGCCCAAGTAGCTACAGGGCCTCTGCTTTCTTGGGGGGTCGGGGAGGGGGGCGGTGTAGGTGTGAAAGGGAGGGAAGGAAACATCCTAGAATAAACAGCAATTTCTTAACCTTTTTTGGATAAGGGATTTTGAAAACCAGATGAAAGCCAGACCACACAGAAACACCAATGGCCCCACCTTCAGAAGCCTACCCATGGAACTGAGTTTAAGAATTCCTGCTCAGGCCCTCCCTGGTGGTGCAGTGGGTTAAAGCACAGCACTAAGAAACTAAAGCCACTTCAACATGAGTTCAATCCCTGCCCCAGAAGTGACCCACATGGCGCGGCAGACTTCTCCTGACCTGCCTGCTGCTCCCCTCAGCAGTGTACTTCATTGATCTGCCTGTTCTGATCCCCACGCTTTCTCTGGTGAATCCTCTCACTGCCCCTGCACCTCTGGCCTGTACCCCAGTTCTATATGCATAAATAAGTAAATCTTATAAAAAAATTAAAGTGAAAACTGTCTTTAAAAAAAATTAAAGTGAAAACAGTATTTCCACATGATGTATATTTCAATAATGGAGAGCGCCGACAATTTTAAAAATCAATGTATGCGCCTAAGGCTGGTAGCAATGTATTAAAAATATCTTTCTCAATCTCATTCTTTGCACTGTATGACAGTGGGTAAGGGGCTTGGACAAGGAAAAATTAAGCAACGGAATATAGTAAATCTCATAAAATAAACTATCAAAAAAAGGGGAGAAGTATGCAAAGCAAACTTACCCAAAAAAGATGAAGGCATTCTGGAAAAACACAGCAATTCCAGGGTATACTATGGCTTTTTCTGTAAAAATAATTGTAACAGTTAGAGATCTAGGATCTCAAAACAGTCAGGCTTTGAAAACAACTTAGTTTCTGAGACACACATGAATATTGGATTTCCTGCCTAACATCACTGATTTTCCTAGTGACTGGCCTGTTTGAGTATGGAATGACAATGCAGATGACAGTCTAGCACTGGCTTAGTAACTGATTGCTCCTTTTATTCACTTATCATGTGCTTGCTGAGTGCATACTATGCGTTAGCAGTTTAATGAGCAAAGGTTATAGCAGTGCACCTCTTCAGGCTAACTTTTAAAGAGCTAATTTTTTGGGCCATCTTGCAGCTCCTACAATATAGAGAATAAATAAGGAAAATATAGCTGGAGAGGTAGAGGGTGTGCAGCGAATTATGGTATTTCACACAGCTGGTCGAAAAGCCTCAAAAGAAGTGAAAGCAGACACCAGGCGAGGTGAGAGTGCAGGGCAATGGAAGGATGGTTGTGTGGGCAAAAGAAAGAAAAACGGGAAACAGACTAAAGGGACAGGAGGGGCAAGCTGACGGGTAAGGCCCTGCAGAGTTGTACTGGCTGCTGATAAGTCTCTAGAAGGGCTGAATGGGGAGACAGGAGTTGCCATATTTCAGTCAGGTACCTCTGGCAGCTGTGTTGGGACGTAAGGGGCCAATGGGAGAAACAGAACCCAGCGAGGTGGCTATTTCAGGAAATCAACACGAGACTGTTGTCCTGAGCCAGGGCAGCAGCAATGGAGAGGGTAAAAAGTAAAAAATGGTTGGATTCAGGATATATTTTAACAGCAGAGTCAGGCTGGATGTGGGCTGTGAGGGAAAAACAGGTGTAATTTGAAGACTTTTGTTTTTAAAAGATAATGGTAGCAAAAATTTTGTAGCAGCAAGAGAACAAGCTAATGCAATACTCTGGGTTTAAAACTGTCCTTCTAATATAATTATCTAAGAAACACAGGAAAGAGACTTAAAGAAATATATGAAAATACTCCAGAGTGGCAAGAATGTCAGTTTCTTTCTTTTCCTTTTTTAAAAAGATTTATTTATGCTTACAGAAATGGGGTACAGGCCAGAGGTGTGGGGGAGAGGAGTGAGAGGATTCACCAGAGACAAGGTGGGGAGCAGAACAGGCAGATCAGCTGAAATGTACTGCTGAAATACACAGCAGGCGGGTCAGAAAAGGTCTGCTGGGCCCTGTGGGTCACCCCCTAGCCAGGGATCAAACTCGTGCTAAAGAGACTTTGGAGAGCTTCATAGTGCTGAGCTTTAAAAACCCACTGTACCACCAGGGAGAGCACCAAGAATGTCAGTTTCTTTTTCTTTTCTACATTTTAATAAGGTGTTTCTAATAATAAATTATAAAAACAAAGGACAAATATAAATATTTTAAATGCCTGTTATTCCTGTCTAAGATTTCAGTAAAATCAAGAAAACTATTATTTTAACCCCAGTCTTACACAGAAGGGTTAAAATAAGATCTTGATTAGATCGCTGCTGGTTGTTTTTGCAAATCATTAGTACTACATTTTTACTATGAGAAGCACAGTCAGCTTTATCTGGAACTTTATGAGTAGTTTTCTTATTTTTCTGGGGTTCCTCAAGGCAAAATTAAGAATAGACCTTTCTCTGAGCTTGCCTTATACTGGCTTTAATAGTAGATGCATATTAAGTGCTAAGTTTCACTTTCTATCTAAAAGGAGATGTGAAGTGGTCAGGAGGCTGGGTTCAATAAGCTGCAATTCTAGGATGTTAGACCTTTGCATGGAAATTATTTAGCCTATTCTACTTAGAAATTCATAAGTATTCTACTTAGAACTTGCTAAGTAGACAGAAAACATAAAATGTGTTTGTGTGCATTTTTTCCCCCGGCTTCTGTGGTTTTTGGAAGCCAAGAGAAGGGAGCTGTGCTCCATTACTCCCAGGCTCTAGATTAGAAGGAAAAACAGAGAAGAAAGGAATATTAAAAAGAGAGAAAATAAAAATACAGCCAGGGAGGGAAGTCCCAGGCACAAATGTATGGCAAGTAATTGGTCTATTTACCTGGAAAGCTTTATTCTAAAATAACAAAATTTCAGTATTCCGCGGAAGTTAACGGTGAGCTGTGCCTTCTCCTACCTTTGGCGACGTAACCTCCAAAGAGAATCCACATAGATGCAATCAGGGAGCCAAAGGCCAACATGAAGCCAATGAAAAGCCAAATGCGAGCACCTTAGAGGGAACACGGATGAGATTGTTTCTCACATGGCAGCAGCCAGTTCCATTCAATTTTCAGAAAGAGACCAAAACTCAAACAGAAAAAAATGTGCAGTTGCCTAAAAGCCTACAATGAAAGCGGCCGCAAATGAGGCACCTCCACCGCCCGCGTGGGCCGGACGCGGTGCCGCTCCGGGGCCTGCGCCACCCCCCCCCCCCCCCCAGCCACAGCACTGCAGAGCACTTTGCTCAGCCTTCCTAGAAAAGTCTCGGAGATGTTTCGCCACGTTCACAGGTTCACTTTGGTCTGTTTTTAGAAAGTGTGTTCCAAAATTCAAAGTCCTTCAAGAGGATTCTCAAACAGTAACATAGGCAGACTTGATAAAAAATTCATGTTTAGTGGTGTGTGAATCAACACCACCGTATTTCACTTTCAGGAAGTCGGGCAGCAAAGTAAATTCCAATTGATTGTGGTGGGCACCTAAATATGTCACATTAAAATTATGTTAACAGCAAAAAGGCAATTAACTTTTAACTCACATTTATATAATACTTAGAAAGATTTTCTCTAATAAAAATGGAGTCACTAGGTAGCCGAAAATGAGTTCTGAGATGTGTTTCTTTAATTAGTACAAATACATTTTAATAAAAATACTGCCTTATTCAAGAGAGGACAGCAAAGAATGCCGCGTATGATTTTTTTAATTTCATACCCCAAGCATTGAACAGTAGTTTGGGAACAATAAACTGTTATTTACAGATGTGACATTAAACCAAAAACAACACACTCCAATGCCTGGCTGGCAAATTTTATTTAGAGGTGGGATGGCCACGTGCTCGTCCTGGCTCTCACCAGCAAGGGCTCACTTTTATCCACACTAGCTGCTAACACCTAGAAGTTCATTTGCATTTTTCAAGGTTATGGTATGATCAGTGTTTCTATAGCTTTCTCCTTAAATTCATCAACAAAGAGAATGAGCCAGAGGACGGTCTGAGGGAACATAACAGAGCTGATGGTTGCAGTTCTTTCTATTTCATTAAAAAAAAAAAAAAGAAAAGAAAAGACAACCAAAGCGATAGAAATTTGTCTATAGCTAGGTTTATTTTTGTATGGATATATTATTTTTATTTTATTATATTATTTATTTTATCACTTATCATTTGCTTAGTAACTATCTGTCCCCTCATGTCTCTAGTAAGTCGGACTCTGGGAAGCCACATGTCCATCTCATGCTCAGGCACATGGCCATGCTCTGGGGGACATGAACACCTAGTCAAGAAGGAAAGGCCTGGGTGAACCTAAGAGCTAAATTATTCTATTCAGGTTTGCAACATGAAAGAGTTGGAAGGCTGACGGAACAGTAAGGTAAACAGATTTCACACTGCTTTGCTACACATTTACAAGTGGGTAGATGGTAAATTTTACATTATGTATGTATGTAAAACATAAAGAAACTATTATTCTAAAGTCTTTAAAAATGCTAATCCAATTAGAAGGGAGAAGAATGTATATGGTATAGCTATTAACTCTATTTTACACATGTACTTCTTATACACTGTCCTTTACTGTACCCTGCATACATTTGCATCTGTTTATTGCACAGGGTTCTATACCCAAATCAGTGTGTTCTGTACAATACAGCCTACTTTGAGCAAATGCCACTTCTACCTGATGCCGCAGATTTTAGAACCTCTCCTCTAAATACACCTTCATCTTATGTCTGATTAGAAAAACAAGACTTAGATCATACTTGCAAGAATGTATGTTAAGATGTTGCTGGCATGTATTTACCTGTTTGACCCAGGCAACCTTCGCTGTAACTATCACCTCGGACTTGACCATTCGATACTGCATTAATCCTGTATAAACAAAAGAAAACCAAGAAATCAGGGTCTCTCCCTCCTGAAGAAAATTCTCCGTGACATCAAATGACTGAATGTAATAAGGCAGCATTCCTTAGATTTAAGTTTAGGCCGCATGAGTATGGTTTGGTAGGAGAATGGGTTTAGACTGTCTTATGCAAGTTCCTTCAGACAGCCTCTAATACAGTGGTTAGAGTACTCAACTTAGAAGAATCAGCATTACCTGTAAGTCGCTAGAAAAATTCTCGTCCCAATTCAAACTTAATAAAGAAATGGAATAAAGGGCCCAGCAATCAGTCTTAAAAGTACTTCTGATTCTGATGCTTATTAACATTTGAGAGTGACAGTCTCTTGATATTATGTTTGGTGAAGATGGAATAATCTTTAGCCTAGTCCTATCCAGATTCACACGTATTTATCAGACACACAGAACACAGGATTACATATAGAAATGGCAAGAAAATGGGCCCTAGATAATCAAAACATGACTTAAAATTGGCTTGGGATGAAATTGGCTTGGTGATAATTTTGTACTAAGGTCCAATTTTGTTCATGTGAAGAAATAACTATATTTCAAACAAAACAGTTTTCTCTGAAGAAATTATCAAAGAGATTGAAACAAAATCTTGTTTTTTAAAATTCTGATACATATTCCAAACATAAATCTGCCTCTGACTTTGATAGAATACTGCTCTGTATTGAGAATGTCTTGCTTTCTTTAGAAATATACCCTTTGAAAATTGAATGTCAAGGAAAAATGTTTGCCATCTATCAAGTAAAGAAGTCATAAAAGATTATATACATCACATAGCTACAAGCTGATACATGGTCACTTAACAGTGTGAGCTGTGTCTAGCACTAGAGCGCTAGCTAGCTTCATGAGGGCAGGGCTGGGCGCACCTTCATCCCCATTTTTATTCTCAGTGCTAGGCACAGGGCTTGGCCCATAGTAGGTGCTCAGTAAATGTCCTGACTACACGAACCCTATTTTTTTTTCTTAATAATATGAAGTCATTCAAATTTAAGTTTTAGACTGATCAAAACACTCATTATTATTATTATTTTTTTAAAGATTTATTTATTTATGCATACAGAACTGGGGTACAGGCCAGAGGCTCAGGGGTGGCGAGAGGCTTCACCAGAGACAGAGTGGGGAACAGAACAGGCAGATCGACGAAGTACAATGCTGAGGGGAGCAGCGGGCGGGTCAGGAGAGGTCTGCCTCGCCATGTGGTCACCTCCTTGGCAGGCGGGAATCGAACTCATGCGGAAGCGGCTTTAGATTCTCAGTGCTGTGCTTTAACCCACTGCGCCACCAGGGAGGGCCAACACTCATAATTATTTTTGACAATCTATGTTAACTCAACTATTTGGTACATAAATACTTAGGTTTGCAAGACATCTTTTAGAATATTCAGGATGTTCTTAGGTTAGGCTCGTCATGAGCCATTTGCTGAGCCATCTGCACAAATTTCACAGCCCTGCCAGAAGGTCCTAAATCTGCCTTGTCAGTCTCCACTTTCCGGCACATTCTGAAATGAACAGTCTCTGTTCTCTAACATTACAAGTTTTACGCATAACCTCAAAGTCCCAAAAAAGCTACAAACACAGTTCAAACACTTTTTTCCCCTGAAACACTGAAAGTTGCTAATATGCTACCCTATAATCATGCATTTACTATAAACAAGACAGTTCTACAGAAACATAATCATGATCAAAGTCAGGAAACCAACACTATCTAATCTTCAGACCTCATTTGATTTCCTGAGTTGACCCAAAAATGCTCTCAACAGCAAAAGCAATCACAAGGTACATTGTGTTCTGGTGTCTCTTTAGCGCCCTCAGTCGGGAACAGTTCCTCGGGCATCTGTGTTCTTTGGCGTTTATGATCTTGACCCTTCCCTCCAGCCACACTGGCCTCACTGCCACAGAGCATCTGTGCTTGCTATTTCGGTTGTCTGAAAAGACTCTCTTCTTTAGCCCAGAGCTTATTTCTTTAAGATTTTACTCAACAGTCACCTTCTTAGCAAGACTTCCTTGTTCCTATTTAATAATTCTGCTCCCTTCTATTGACAGTGTACCTTCTCCCTTTGCATCAGTATTTCCTTTTGTTTCCTACTGTATTTCTTGTACATAGAATAGAGTATAAGAATACAAAAGTTTAACACTTATTTTTTGAAAGATTTATTTTTATTTTATTTATGCATACAGGAACTGGGGTGTAAGCCAGAGGTGTTGGGGGTGGTGGTGAGAGGATTCACAGAGTGGGAAGCAGAACAGGTGGATTGAAATACACTGCTGAGGGGAGCAGTGAAGAGACAGGAGAGGTCTCCTACCCCATGTCAGCTCCCTGGCTGGGGATTGAATTCGTGCTGCAGTGGATACTGATGCTTGCTAGTGCTGAGATTTAACTCCTTGCACCACCAGGGAGGCCTTACTATTTGTTGAATGAATAACTAAACAAACTTTTACACAAAATACATGGCTTCTGACTTAAAAGTTATAAGCATTTAATGCAGTATAGGAATACAAGCATAGCTGAGAGAAGCTGGGAGACAGAAGGAAAGGCAAAAACAGTAAAAGGAGACTGTTGCTTTTCCTTCTACACTGGTCTCTACTATTTGACTTTTAAACCATGTTCTAATGTATTATTTAATAACATTTAAAAAATTTTACTTAACGATATAGGTAAACCATTTTTATGTTGTGACAATCCTTGTAGGTAATATTGCTGACAAGGACACTCACATGAGGAAGGCGATGGTTGCTATGACGCCGCAGGCATGGTATGAGTGGTTGAACTCGTCCATCGTGGGGTAAATGACAGCCGCATCTATGATAATCCACCAGCCTGTAAAAAACTGAAACCAACCACACAAAAGTGATACCAGTATGTACAGTGATTTCATATTTTACTGTTGAAGCCTTCTGATAAATTTCATAAAAGGTTCTTTTATGTTCCAATATTTTTTTGCATAAAATTTGCATGTGGTTTAATTCAATATTAATAGCTTTAAGTCAGACAGCAACTACTATTAATCGAGATGAACCTGTTTGCTAAGTCTGCCTTCACCTTTATTTTATATTGTCATGATAGTCTTTAATCTAATTGTGTGAGCTAGAAATAAATTATAACATCTCATGGGAGCAGAAAGGAGAAAAAGTGGTTCAGATTCCAACTAACAGAAGGAATGGCCTGATGCTCCAAGAAGATGTAATTATTGAAAATGAAGAAAAACATAAATCTCAGAATAAAGGGTGACTAATTCTTGTGAGAGAATTTTATCAACTTTGGGTATTGTAAGATAAGTGGTGGTTCTGAAGTTCACTTTTCCTTTTGATACATTAATTAAAAGGCAATTTACAGATGGTTTCAGGTGTGCTAACTTCAATTTAAAGACCAAATTATAGTATTTGCTAATATTTATAGTAACTATAAGCTTACTATATAAGCATATATATATTTACTATAGACTGCTCCTAAGCAATATATTTCAATGATTTTTCTGAGTTTTTTTTTAATGAGAAGAAAGTTAATGCTGCATTATGGAGAGATGCAGAATGCTGCAGAATTTTGATTTGACTGCTTTGACTGCTGTTTCTGAAGTAGTTCCTGATAATTTAATGTGCTCAGTAAGAGAGGGCATAACCCAGATAACAAATCTATAAGCTATACCGTTTTATTACACCCTGCAAATGTTTACAGATCAAATTTCAACTCTCAACATGGAATAACTCAACTCCTTCATAAACTAAGTATCAAGATTCAGTAAAATAAATTCAGGAAAAAATGGCACCTATTTAAAAGCAGCACATGGAATTATAAACACAGAAAACAAACACACCTAAGACATGTTTATCTAAATTAAAGCTGAAACTTACTAGGACACCAGCAGCAATGGAAGCAATAGTGTTCCGCTTTTCCCCCCAGTCAATGCACTCGGAGCATCTCAGGCCTTCTAGAAATCCAGACATTTTTCCAGGTCACTTAAAAACAAACAAAAACCAAGTAAATAAAGGACTTCCAATTAGCTTTTTTACATGCCTAGTGAACAACTTACAGTTAAAAATAATTTAAGTGTAATTACAAGTGCTTTATTTTGTGGCTACTTACACTTCTTCAGAGTATTTGATTTAGTTTTTGATGAATTTTCGCATTATAACTTTGGAAAACAAAGTGTGGATTCATGTAGTCATTTTTATTTTGAAAGATGGCTTTGGTACAGTGAAGTAATACGAACAACAGGAAAACCAAGTTCTTGAAAAGTTTAACTGCTGTTGACCTCCTCCTGTCACATACTCATTTCCAAAGTAGATTTACCACTTAAGTGATTCTTTCAATCACGACTATGATTATTCACTTTCAGTTTAAACTATTTCTATGGTTTTGTTATTTACAGTCAGAAATACTGCCATAACGGAGACACATGCTATAAACTTCTGATTTAAAGCGTGAGTCAGATGAAAACTACGTCTTGCAGGAATCTGCACATTTGAAGAAGCTTTGTTTCTTCACACTTGGATTAAGAAATGAAACACTGCACTGATGATCTTTTACCTATATCACTTCCTTTCATATTTTTCCCTCCAAGACTGTCTTTTGTTTCATGTCTCGATCTCCAAATTTTATCTTAGTACCTCCTAGATTCTTACTGCTGTTTCCAAGCCAAAGAGAGAGAGAGAGAGAGAAAATTATAATTCCATTGCTAAATTATCTTAGCCGACCCAAACTGTCTTAAATTACATAAAACAATTTTCCGAGATGAGATGCAACCACATTTTCTTTCGTGCAAGCAAGAAAAATCCTGAATTACGGCTAAATTGCTAATAATCAAGAAACACCCAGAGCGAACCTGAAATCAACCATTAAGTTTCTCTGTAGCCAGCAATCACTGTTGTCCAAAACCTATCCTTACAATGAGCCATGAAGGCAACTGTAATTTCACTTTTTATATTGAGACATACAAAACTATGTAGCCAATGCTGATGTGCCTTTGGGACCATTCGCTCTGAACACGCACTTGTATTATTCTTTCCGGGGAGGAAAAGCAATCAATTAGGTGTTATTTTCGGTTCATCCCAATGATCCCGCCCGAATCCATTTTTCTTTGGTGTATTACGGAGCTCAACCTCCGTCGTCCAGACCCGCGGAATCTTGGGTGTGGAGAGAGACAGGGACTTGCAAAAGCTGGGAACCAGCAACACTTCAAGCTCGGCCACCTCCCCCGCCCTGAGAACCAGAGGGTTATACGCCCCGTCTCAGTTTTTCCAGCTCTAAATAGGGGATTAGGTGATTTCACGAATCCAGCGCCGTCCGGGGAGGGGCGCGGCCCGGCAGCCGGACGGAGTCCCGACAAGGTCCCTCTCCCGCCGCCCGCCGGACACGGGACAGGAGGAAGGGGCCGGGAAGGGTCCAGCGAGGCACGGCCCTGATGGGCAGCTTCCCAGAAATGGACGCAACGACCCTGCCAGCATCACCCGGGCAGACAGTCCCGGGTCCGAGCCCACCCGGCCCGAGGCCGTTCCTCCCTTTCGCGCCGGGCACTTACGTCCAGCCCCGCCCGAGCAGTAGGTCCGGAGCCCGGTATCGCGCTGCTGTGCGCGGCCTCACTGTAGCCTAGATTCCACCCAGAAAACACAACCGTCACGGGCCGCGGGGTACCCGGATGGAGCAGCGCCGACGGTGCCCGACCGCGCATGCGGGGGGCGGGGCCCAGAGGCGGGGACGCGGCAAGGGCGGAGGGTGGGCACGGGGAGCCACGCCTCCCTTGCCCACAGCTCGGTGGCCGCCCTAGGTGCGGGTTGCTGGGGCTTGGGCCCCGCGCAGTTCGCTTCCGGACTTCGAAGGGTCTTGCGAGTATACTTTGCGAGGCTAGGTGTGAGAAGTCGTTGTCTGTCTTAAGCTTTTCAAGGGAAGGCATCTATTGGGCCTTTGTATCCGTCTTGAGTGAGGTGGTGAGCTTTTTTAGCGCTGGGGTGGGCTCCCTAGATGACTTAGGCACGGGCATCAGGAAGATTGCCAGGTCCCGCATAGTGCAAAAGGTGGGTGCGGTTTTGTACCTCACTGCACAAATATGGGTTCCTAAATCTTGTTTATTTTCTCAGAATCTGGCCCCGCCCCCAGGGGCGGGATCACTGGGGCTCTGGACTGGATGTCCTGCAGGCCTCAGATTAGATGGTGTCCACTTTTGCAGTTGTTCTCCCCCACTCCCCGGCCATTTGCTTTTGGGCATGGTTTCTCAGCCCAGGCACTGCTGACATTTGGGGCTAATCCTGCTATGAGGGTTTGTCCTGTGCGTCCTAGGATGTTTATCTGCATACCTAGCCTCCATCCACTCCCTGCCAGTGCCGTCTTGCCATGACTACCAATAATGGTTAATCATTTTTATTTGATTTACCTTATGCTGCACTTCTCAGAAAGACTAAATGCAATTGGCTAAAGTCAAAATACTAGAGAGGCTTTACTAATACAAATGGGAATGTAATGAACTTTTTTTCCTATAGTCAATCATATTGGATTCAGACTCTTCCAGATTCCATGAAAGTTCTCCTGAAAATTTTTTCCAGTATTCAGTAATGAGTGCTGGAAATCTGTAGGTACAGTATACAAGACCCATATTATGTCTCTATGGTAAAGTCTAGGTGTCAGCAGGACTTCATTCCTTTTTGGAGACTCAAGGGGTTAATTCCCAACACCTTGCACATTCAAATGTTGACAGAATTGCATTCTGAGGTTAAGGTTGTGGTCTGTTTCTTTGGTGACCAGCAGCCCACAGTCACCCTTAGCTCCAGAGGCCTCCCTCTAGTCCTTGCAAATAGCTCCTAATGTTTCAGAAGCATCAACTTGGGGTATACAGTGCTTCTTGGTTTTGAATCACTCCTACAATTTGGGCTATTGGTATAATCTAAGATAATCTCATCTGAAGATTCTTAATTTTAATCACATTTGCAAAATTCCTTGTGTCTTAAAATATAACATTCACAGGGTCTGCTGAATTAAGGTGTGAATATATTTGACAATTAGGGTGTGGATGTCTTTTGGGTGGCTATTAATCTGTCTACCACATTAAAAGTCTTAAACAAAAAACAAGCAGGGCCTCTCTGGTGGAGCAAGGGTTTAAGTCTCAGCACTAGGACACAGTCCACAGCTGCTGCAGTAGGAGTTGGAATCCCTGGCTGATCTACATAGCGTAGCAGACAACTCCTGCCATTCTGTTCCCCACTTATCTCTGGTGAATCCTTTCCCCCCACCCCCACAAACATCCCTCTTTATACCTCTGGCCTACACCCAGCTCATCTATGCATAAAGAAATCTTTTTTTAAAAAAGAAAAAGTGTCACAGTCTTCAATGGGAACACGTGCTATCATAAAGCTGTCATTTCTCTCTAAATTAGCCTATAAATTCTATGTGAGATGCTTTAAATGATAACTGACATTGAATTTTGAATCATGAGTGGAAAGATGCTTAGAGATTACATTGGAAGGGGCACTGATGTCCCCTGCAGACTAACTCAGCTCAACTGTATGTATTCTAGAAGCAAATACAGCAACTCTGCACAAGGACAAAGTAATGTCTTCCATTGTGCTTCCAGTTTTTTTTTTTTTTAAACATTTATTTATTTATTCATACAGAACTGGGGTACAGGCCAGAGATGCGGAGGGTGAGAGGATTCACCAGGGACAGAGTGGGGAGCAGAACAGGCAGATCGACGAAGTACACTGCTGAGGGGAGCAGCGGGCGGGTCAGGAGAGGTCTGCCACGCCATGTGGTCTCCTCCGGGGCAGGCGGGAATCGAACTCATGCGGAAGCGGCTTTAGATTCTCCGTGCAGTGCTTTAACCCGCTGCGCCACCAGGGAGGGCCCAACTTCCAGTTTTTTTTAACTGTGAACATCAGGACGTTCTGATGACCTTAAAAAAGTGGCCCACATTTGACTGATATAATGTATCTAGACTTTTACATTGTTTCCTCAGCAATTGTCAAATCTGAAACTCAGTTTATTTTCCACTACTCCCACAGCTTCATGGATACTGTATCTTCTCAGGTCACTTGTTAATGCACTTAGATTATTCTTTCTAAAGAAACATTTCTTCTCCCCAATCACTTGGGTGGGGGCAGATTTTGAGGTAAGGTTATTATTAGCTCCATTGTTGTGTATGTTATGGGGAAATGGGGTGAAGAACAACAAAAAAAGCTGAATTTGTATCTCCCTCCAAAGAAAGTGACTTTTGCAAAAAGGTAGTGGTAGCTCTAGGCTAAATAGTTAAATTGCTTTCAGGCCCTAAGGGGTGAGGGGACAACTTATCTCGATTTTTCACTTTGAAGCCTGTTCTGCAGATATAGCAAAGGCTGGGGGCTTATCAACACCTAAAGCTGTGCTGCAGTATGGCTTGGGAGCTGAGAAAACAGAAAAAATGGGGTTCCCAGAGGAGGAGGGGCACATCAACAGAAATTCCAAATTCCAGTTATCCAAAGAAAACTCTCTTTACTCCTTCCTCTGCCATCTCGCAGTGCATGTTCTTCTTCCTTGCCATGTCTGCTCACAAGACAAGACTTTCAGGATCTAGTGCTCCCTGGCCAAGAAACAAAACCAGAATTGTCCCGCGTCCCAGTGGATTGAGATGCAAACTGGTAGTAAAATCAGGAAATTCCAAGTGGAGACATTGGAGAAGAACCAAGCTGGGTCTGTGAAGAATCACATAGGAGATGGTGTGCACTGTGTTGAGATCAGTGGTGTCTACTATTTTACTCAAAATGTCACTGCATTGTGTACATTTTTTCTCATGGTACACTTCTGGCTCAGTAACAAATCTGTTAGCTCTCTGAAAAAGAAAACCCTCTTCATACTTCATGTAGGAAATGCTCTTCGAATAGCCAATAAATTTCAAATTCATCTTTTTCTGCCCCAATCAGCTTTTCAGCTTCTTTTGATCTCTAGCCCTTGTCTCCAGAACAACTTAGTCCCCATCTCCAAACGGCTGGAGACCTTAAAACTTCCAAATTATTCTAACTCAGGGGTATAAACAGTTGGGATTACAGCTGTATGACAACTAGTTATATCTCAGGTTAGGTGGGGAACTATTACTCTATGCACCCCCAAAACTCTGCAGGGAAAACTATTCAGCAGGGAATAGTTTCAGGAGATGATCTCCACCTACTCCCCTCAAAAATGAGGAACAGGATATAGACAGAGGAAGGAGTTGTCACCAGCTTGGGGAACCTCAAGTTCTTGCCCAGTTCCTGAAAACAGCAGTACAGAAAACAGGCAAAATTGGCTGAGGGCAAAAAGGAGAACTTCTGTGTTTATATAAGCAAAAACAAACTAGGATTTGAAATTGTGAACACCATAATCCTAATCTTGATGAATGATGCCAGTTGGATCACCGGATGGTCACGAGTCAGGATCACATCAAAATAAGAACATGTTGGCTGGCTCACAGGTCCCACATAGCCCCTGCCCATTTTACCCTCTGGTCAACTTGAGAGCTCGAGATGGAATTTTGGAACAATAATCTAGTCATCTCCTCAAATGCTAGCTCTTGAAAACATTTGCTTTGCTTTCCTAACACCAGTCCTCGTCTCTCCAGACTGCTTTACAAGTGGCCAGTAGCTGAACTTGTCTGGCAACAAAAACAATACTTAATCTGGCTACTGACGACTCCTTAGATGATTAGTTCATGCAGTAAAAACGTTATTTCAAGGTATGTTCTTTATTCAGAATAGTGAGCATGCTTAACTGTAATCTATTTACAATTCCCGGAAAGTTCTGTTTAATTGAAGTGCTATTCAATCTCCAGGACCAAGCGCATTGTCCTCTTCATAGACACTTCAGATTTCATCTTTACTCTCGACTAAAAGTCATCGAGGGGCATCTTTGCATCCTCGACTCCACTTTGTCGTTACTAGCCAAAACATGGCAGTAAAACCTTTCCTAAGCTCTGTTGCATTTACAGAGATCCTGCGCCGTCCTGTGGAGGGGCGCGGTTCCGGAGCTGGGCGGAGTCCAGACATGGTTCCTTTCCCGCCATTGGCCGGACACAGGACTGGAGGAAGTAGCCTAGAAGCTTGGAAGCGACCACGCCAACATCAGTCTGTCGCGGCGCCGCACAGGGCCGCGTAACAGCTTCGGTCTTGAAAACAAGCCACAGGTCAGCGGACCCCGGAATGCAGCAGCACCATTTGTATCACCAGCTGCGCAGAGCAGACCGCGCATGCGCCTCCTGGAGCCGGAGGTGGGGCGCCGGGAAAGCACGGAAGGCGGCGGTTGGACAAGAGGAAGGCCACGCCCATCGCGCCAACGTCTCTGCGCATGCTCAGAGCTGTGGTTTCTGGTACTTTAGTCGCGCCTGCGGACTTCCAGCTCAGTTCGCTTCCGGACGTCGGGTTTGGAGGTCGTGGGTCGTCGTGTCGCCCTTTCCCACGGACTGACGCTTTTCCTCAGCTTCGAGGGCAAGGCGTCCATCGGCCGTTTCTCACCGTCTTGAGTGAGGCATCGGCGACTGGTGGTAAGCTTCCCGTTGAGTGGCAGGTCCCACAGGTCGCTGTGGGTGGCGGCGAGGCCCGGGCCCCGCGGGCGGAGCTCCGGCCTTTGGCGTCGCCCTGCCTGGCGTTCTAGAGGCGCGACGGGTTTCTCCTGGGCCCGCCCGCGCCGCGAGACTTAACTTCCGGAACTTCTCTGACCTCCGTCCCTGTTTGTCTTAGAACCAAGGTTTGGGGAAGCTGACGGCGCAGGCCGAGATGCCCAACTACGTGAACGACATGTGGCCCGGCTCGCCGCAGAAGGACTCCCCGTCGACGGCCCGCTCGGGCAGATCCAGCCGCCTGTCCTCGGCGTCCAGGACCTCTCGCTCGGGCTCCAGCGGCTGCGGGTGCCGGTCGCCGTCCGGGAGCCGGAACGCGCCTCGCAGAAGAAGCGGGTCTCATTCCAGAGGCCGTCCCCGGAGACCGCACCGGCACAGCTCGCGCTCCGCCTCGCGCAGCGGGTCGCGGTCGCGCAGCCGCCGCAGCCGGCGGAGAGCCCGCGGCGCCTCCCGGAGACCTTACCTGTCCCCTCCTCGGCGCTGCTCCCGCAGCAGGTCCCGCTCCCGGGGACGGTCGCCTTCCCGAAGGGCCGGCAGCATCCCGCGGGGGCGGCGTTACTACGGCTTCGGGCGCACGGTGTACCCTGAGGAACAGAGAAGTTGGAGGGCGAGATCCAGGACGAGGTCACGGAGCCGAACCCCCTTTCGTTTGAGTGAGAAAGGTGAGTGGTTGGTGCTTAAACGCGAGTCCCTTTTGCACCTTTTTGTTTGTGGTGGTCGTGTGAGCAGGTTAGGAAGGTGCTATGTAGTGTATTTCCTTTGCTGCCTGCAATCTTAATAGTTTTTTTGGGGGTGGGGGGAGAGGAAGAAGGTGGATATTAGCTGCTTAACAGTTATAAACTGGACTGCAGTTGGCACCCAGGTTTTAGGACATCCTTCTTGGGATAAAGGTGGCTTGGGGTGGAGACTCCCATTCCTTCTCCATCTCTCCCACGCCCCCACTGGCAGTTAGTGGAACCTTTTAAATGTTGGTGACTTAGTTATCTACCCTAAGATTTTTTATCCACCCTAAACTTCTGCTGACTAACAGTTGAATGGTAAATAATTATCAGTATATGTCTGCATTACTGAACAGGTCGCATTTTCTACAATCCTGGATGGGATCATGGAATAGATAAAAGTGTGTTAGGTTAGAATGTGTATTATAAAAAAGCCTTGATTGTAATATGTATTTGAAGAGAAGGCAAAAAAAAAAAAAAGTAATTCAGAATTCTCTGCCTGACTAAGGGAAACTGAGATGAGAACTAATCATCATTATTTAGGGGTGCTTATTTTTCTCAGCAAGAAAATGAGGTATAGCATTTTGTTTATGAGTAAAGTATTCTACTTGTGAAAATACATGGTGCAAAAATATATACATATGGTGCAATTCCAAATGAAACAACCTTTGATTTGAGTTCTTGGGGAAGTACTGTAAGATTAATGGATGTCTTATGTTTCTTTTATAGATCGTTTGGAGCTGTTAGAAATAGCAAAAGCCAACGTAACAAAAGTCTTAGGAACATCCAACTTTGAATTACCACCTAGTCTAAGAACTGTATCTGGAACATCTGTATCAAATGATGCAAAGTTTGAGGTAAGTATCTTAGGTTTATCCAAAATCTTAAGAAAGCTGCTGCCAGAAAGAGCTAATTAGCTTTTTTTGTTTGTTAGTTGAATCTTGGAAAGGGTACCTAAATTTGTTAAAACACCAGATAGGATTGTAATAGATAGTCTTCTAGAAATGGGCGATAGTGAACTTCTATTTTCAATTGACAAGGTATTAATCACTTTCATAATTTTAGCTGATACTTTGATCGTTTTTATGTAGTTAATCAATTTTCTGTAGTCTTTACAGAGTATCTGTTGCTTTCACTTGCAGCAATTATCTTCCCACAAATTCTGTAGCTAGCATACAGTATAGTTTATCTGCTTTATTTCTATCTTATAGAAATCATGAATGGGGCCTCCAAACATTGATGAAGAAATTCTGTTGGTAATTGATCCATGGCAAAAGCATTAGAGGTTTAACTAATTAGAAGTTTATGTTCACACACTGAAAGTAGTTTCTTGTTTGGTAGATCCCATGTGCATGCTAGAATTTGGGGTAGGGACTATTTGGATAAAATGCCAAAGACAATTTCTAAATTAAACAAAAGTACACTTAAGTAATGGTGGGGCATCAACGATGAAGATGTCCCTTTTATAATACATGCAATATATTCCAGATGTTTTGAGAGATTACAGAAGAAGAGGCCTGCTTCACTTGGCAGATAAGTTTATTACGATTCTCCAGAAATGTGCAGGATGTACATTGCCAAATTGCATTTTTTGCAAATTTGCTCTATTTAAGTTAATAAGTGCACTTCAAAGCTTAAAATCCATCCCTTTACACAAGGGACTATGGTAATGGATTCCTGGGTGTTATGGTGGTGGGAGACCTACTACAGACTACACCTGAGGGGAGAGAGAAGTATTGTGCAAAAATGAACAACAGTGTAAGAAAATAAATTTAGCAGAATTCCTAAAAATAAAGATTGACTTATTTAGGAATTGATAGAATCAGTTGGCAGGAAAGATAATGCCACTTAGATGAACCTATCTTTCAGACCTAGATGTAGGCTTACCTTGAGTATTAGGAAACAAATGGAATTTGTCACTTGGATAATTGGGTCCCCTGTAAGTAAATGTCTTACTTTGAAAGTAGGTTAATTTTTTTACGACTTTGAAAAGTTACTTTAATTTGCAGCAAGGGGATAAAATACTCTGTTTTAGGGGGAAAGTGTCTTAAGCTTATTAAATCAATTTTGTTACTAAGAAAATTCAACTCGTTTAGGTTGTATGTTAAGTCCAACTTGTTTTGTCTCTGCAAGGGGCTGCTTTTTATACAGTATTACAAGCCAAGGGTGTGTATTATTAAAAATACTTTCATCTGTTTAGATGTCAGAAAAGCTAACAGAAGATGGAACTGAAAATTCAGATGAAAAGTCTAACCAGCAAAAAAGCGTTGCTTCAAATGTAAGTATACCTAATCTTTTTTAAAGTCAATACTGTAATGGTTCTCTTTACATATCCAATATCTTCATTCTCTGTTTCATTATTTGCTTATGAAAAATTAAAAGCCATCTTACAATCTCTTAATCAGAGTATTTTAAAGTCTTTTAGGAGCTTAAAAACAATCACTCTAGACTTACTAGACACCCCATTATATAAGCCACGCATTTGATTTTTTTCAAGTTTCTTGATTTTCTAGTTTACTTGACTCTTGCTATAAATGGGATCTATAGTTTATTTGGTTGATGTGTCTGAAGTTTTGATCATAAATAACAATGTAGTTTTGTGGAAAGCAAATATTTAAAATTATGTACTATGTGTTTTGGAAGCTGACTTGAATTTGTTATTTTACAGAATTCTTCAGCAAAGCCAGTGCTTCAGAAAGCAGCTAAAACTTCTGCTGTAGAGACCTCTTCAGGATTCCCAAAAATTGATTTAAAAAAGAGTCCATATGAACTGTGGATACCTATTTAAAGGAAAATATGGCCATGGTTGCCTAAAATGCACTTTACTACAAGTTTGTTTCTAGCATTATTGTATCCTTTGGGCCATTTATTGGTAATTGTTGCAGTTAAAAAACCAACACAAAAAGATGTCGATGCTTAATATTTTAAGATTAACATTTTAGATCTCTTGCAGATAAAAGATAGCACAAATGGACCAGAAGTTACATTACAGGTGGGAATCTTATATATGTATTTGTAAATGTTTTGTATAATAAGATTGGTCATTTAGAAATGAATTTGTAGGACACAGTAATTAAACTGTTTTGTATATATTTGTTAATAAAGTTATTTTATTTTAGTCCATTTTTATATTTATATTATATAATGGGTATTTTAGTGAATAACGGTATCTGTCTTCACTAAAGCTTTGGAAAGCTTTACACCACTTTTAGATTCTTTCTGCAAGTGTTACTTGACTTAAAAGATGAAATGTCTCAATTGAATGTTAGATATTGATTAATGAAATTTTGTGCCTATGCTAGGTCATAGCGAGGCACATACCTTGCCTAGAATATAGGCAAGAAAAAGTAATACAAATTTTAGACTAAAAACATTTCATTTTAGTGATTTTTGTACAGTTCATTTTAAGTGGTCTATTTCTACTTTCTCTTGCCATCATTTTGCTTTCTTACTGTTAGAAAGCAGGAAGGAATAACAAGTTAGTATCCAGCCGGATATTATACGCAAAATGGAAAAAAATCTATAGATACAGAATAGATAAGCAGGCTGAAAACCTAGGTAGTAATTGACCGTAAGGCCCTCCCTGGTGGTGCAACAGGTTAAAGTACCACATTATGAAGCTCTATGAAGCCACTGCAGCATGAGTTCAACCTCCAGCCAGGGAGCTGACCCTCATGGCACGGCAGACCTCTTCTGACCTGCCTGCTGCCCTCAGCATTGTCAATCTGCCTGTTCTGCTCCCCACTCTGTCTCTGGTGAATTGTCTCACCTACACCTCTGTCCTGTACCCCAGTTCTGTAAGCATAAATAAATAAATCTTAAAAAAAAATTGACTTTAAAAAGGGATAAAGATCCTCAAGTAGATCCTAATTGCTATTAACTAAAACTGCTGTTCACTATTTTAGCTGTATTTTGTAGTAAGACAGCTGCAAGCAAGCTGGTTACTAAGATTTCAGTTCTCACTAATGCTAATAGCCATGTGTGTACTGTATCCCTGTGTGGCTAGTTCCTATCTTGTTGGGAAGTATAAGTAATACTTTCCTGCTGTAGAGTACCGTATTGAATGAACTGCTTTAAGCAATTTTAAAAGATTTATTTATGCATACAAGAGCTGGGGTACAGGGCAGAGTGCCATGGCTGTGAAAGGATTCACCAGAGACAGATTGGGGAGCAGAACAGGCAGATTGAAGTACATTGCTGAGGGGAGCAGCGGGTGACACAAGCAGTCTGCTGCAACATGTGGGTCAACTCCCTGGCTGGGGATCAAACTGGTGCTTCAGAGAGTGGTACTGAGAGTTTCATAATGCCACTTAACCCCTTGTGCCACCAAGGAGGCCCTGCTTTAAACAATTTTTGAGCCTACCAAAAACTTAATATGCAGTGACTTTGTTATGGATATTCTTGCCCTTCAAGCCAGCAGCATGTGGTTTGAACAAGGGTTTCTGGAAGAAAGGATCACTGCTCTGGGTAAATATGCCCATTTCATATCTCGATTAAGAATGAAGTAGTCAGAGGGTAATAAAAGCTTTTAAAAGAGTAAAAATATTTATATACAAGGTTCATTTTTATTCTAAGAAGACAATGCTTTTTAGACTTTCTGGTTACAGTGAAATTCGGGAATTCATCAGGATTGGTCTTGTAAGATTTGGAAATAATAGCCTGTACACACCCTCTTGATATTGTAAATTGGTATTCTTTTAAGCAAAGTTTCAGACTAAAAGAAATGAAGATAACTAGAATCGTATCAGAGGTCTAAGATTTCATTCAAATACTTGCATTTAACAGCTTATTGGATAGGTCATGTGACCTTCAATCAAACCCCTTTCCTGTGTGATTCGATTAATTCTGTGGCACTTCTGAGATTGGCTTTCTACAGTGATCTTTTTAGACATCATGCTTAGCTTAAGCATATTCATGTGTTTGAGACTTAATTTCCTCTTTCATTCCTTAGTCTGCTCATTTTCTTTTTAATCACCCTATCAGTCTCTAACTTTTGGTTGGTTCCTGCCAAGACTGCCATGTTTAGTCTCTCTTAGCTTTGTAACAGAATGGCTGATTATGTGTACTCACCCCTAGATTGAATGTTAAAAGTCAGTGAGATGGAGTTGCTTCAAGCATAACCTCCTTGGTGGCACAAGGGGTTAAGTATCAGCACTATAAAGCTATTGGCACCCTCTGCAGCACCACTTTGATTCCAGCCAGGGAGCTGACCCACATGGTACAGATCTCTCCTTTCTTACCCACTGTTCCCCTCAGCAAGATGTAGTGAGAAATTCCTCCATTTTAAAAAATGGTGACTACAAGATGCCATAGAGGATAAGTCTACCTTGTGTGCTTGCTCCATGGGTGTGGGACAGGCAGGCACCTATAATTGTGACCACTTATAGGGAGAAGGTGTTAGGGTGAATTTCCACTGTCACCTACCTACCACATTTTGCAGGAACAGGACTTACGAAGCTCCTACCTTCAACTGTTTCAAATAGAATGTTGGACAAATTTCTGGGTAACGATTTACTTTAAACACAGATACACGACAGATTTTTTTTTTTTTAAAGTGAATAATATTTGCATGAAGACAGAGCACTTGAGAAATTATAAAAGGAAAGTCCTGGTTTACAGTTCTGAAGATTAGCTGTTTCCAAGTTCTGTTTTAATTTCAACTATATTTTTCCAGAGAACTTTTTTCTGCCTTGTTGAATTTGGTATTCCTTCATTGGGCAATATCTGCATCATCATGAGCTTTTCTGGCTATGTTTGTCTTGACCTTAAATTCTATAGTGACAAATAGAATTCTCTTTTGGTCATAGGCATTAGGACTGGAAGCAGTATCTTTAGAAAAGCATTCTACAAAGAAACATGTTCAATAAGCTTTTTTGAATTTAATAAATCAGCACTACCATCAGATGATACACTCTGAAGTTTGGGAGATAGCCCAGGTTTATGTTGAAATAAAAGGGCAGTGATTCATCATAGTACTTTGCAATAGAATATATATATACACTTATATATATTTCTATTGCTTCTATCAAATAATCACTGTCCAAAAGTGGTGAATGGAATCCTTATTAGTTGAGGTTTTCCTTAATTTCTCTAGTTGCTTCACTTAAAGATCAATAATTTTTTTCATTAGTTGCAAATTAAATCAGTACTGAAACTTTGGGCTGCATTGTATTTCTGCTTTGCAAGACGGAGCACCCTATCCGTTTCCTCTCTAAAGCATGTGTATTCAATGGAGAAGACTTAGATGTTGGGTAGAACTCTCCACTAAAAAAGATCAAGGTGTTAACACTATAAAGATCTCACACCTTCAGACTGGGAAATGGTTTTAGTGGTCACAAAAAGATAACATTTGGGGTCATACTTAGATTTCAAAGACATAGAATTCAGACTTAAAAAATGAACTTCAGAAATCATTTACTAGAATGTCCTGATTAACATGAGTTATTTGACAAATGAGTCAAATACAAATCACAATGCATTTAATCCAATCACATTCATGTAGTGAGATCTTGAAAGAAAACTTGCTCTGTTCACAATACACAGCTCTTCACTTGGCTACAATGTGGCTATCCACAACTTCAATCTTAAACACATCATCAGTCTTACATAATAGGGAAGGGGGTTGCAGTTCAGAGATGCTCTATTTAAAGGCACAGGAATAATCATGATAATAGCTAACATACACAGTGCTTATTATGTGTCAAATGTTAAGGGCACTATAGGAATTCATTTATTCCTTACAAAAGCCCTGAGAGGTAAGTAATATTACCTGCCCAATGACATCTGTGGTGAAGAGGGTCTGAGATGGGACTAGCTTGGCTCTTTCCTCAGGTCTGAGATGGCACTAGCTTGGCTCTTTCCTCAGACTGCCTGATTCCCTGCTGGTCCTCACAGTCTGGGTCGGGTTCTCACTTCGCATCACACCAGTTTCAGCGACTGCGCCTCCTTTTCTCCCTGCATCGCCTCCAAGTTTAGGCTGAATAACCTTTATCAACAAACGTCCTACTGTCTGCCCAACTTCTGGACAGAACCTGCCACCCACCACCTGCCAGTGCTCATCTAGCACTTCTGGCCACAACCAACAACTCCCATTCTGGCTTCCCAGACCAGCAGCTGCAGGATCCGTTCCAAAATCTGCCCCTCAACCCTAGGCAGTATCTGGGCCAGACAAGTACTCCTTGAGTGATGCCTCCTAGGCTGTAGGAATACTCAACAGAATTAAGTTTTGAAGAATATCCTGGACTGAAATAGTGCTGTGAAGCAACTCAGAGTTATTCAGAGCAAATCAAGGATTTAAACCCAAGGAGACCGCATCAGATTTGAGTGCTGCATCTGCTCTGTAGATGTCTCATTTGCAGGTGAGCCACGCGAACAGGAATTCTCCTAGAGCAGAGATGAAGACGTGGTTATAGTCTGGTCCATGAAAAAGGAGGAATGTTATTTATGATATCAAGGGTGACCTCTCATTCTGCAGTCAGATGTTACCGGTTTGTGGGAATAGCACAAGAACAGGGATCTATCGAGATACTTGATATCCTAGTCAGGGTGTGTTTTCACAGGCGTAAAGGCATATCCTTCCTTCAGCAACTCGACATGACGGGAGAAGGTGGCTTTGGTGTGTGACTTGGCTACATGGAACTTTCACAGTAAAATTGGTTATTTTTTCTTTCTGTTGGCTGACTCCAAGCTCCTGCAGTTGTTGCAATCTTTTCCTCAGAATGGACACATCAGATTCTGTATTTCTCTTCGTTACCGCTTTAATTTTATCTCTACATTATATACATGTACATATATATGTAGATTACTTTTAATTTCTACTCCTAACAAGTGGTAGGTAGTACAGAAAGGATCATTTGATCCGTAGGGCACAGAAGGAGGGGCCTGTTCCCTGCAGGTCACAACGTGGAAAGGGCGGGGGTGGGGGAGATGCAAAATGGACAGACAAGAAAATCGTCTACTATTGAAGTGAATGCAGATGGTGACAGCAGCAAAGGCCAACGCGAGACTAGAGAATCAGGGGAGACCTGCCTCGGAGGAGGTGACACGGAAGCCCTTGCCGCTCATATAGGGATCTCCCCAGCTGAGGTCACTTTTCTACCAGGCTTTGGCTCAGACACCCCTTCCCGACGCCCACCCCAGACCCCCCCTCCCTGCCAGGCCCTTCCGCCCTTCCGCGGAAGCCCTACCCAATCGAAAACATCTGTCCGCCTAAACGGATAGCGATTGGTCCCAAGCGCCAGGGCCGTCCGGAAGGGGCGGGGCTTACAGTTATTACTGCATCAGCAGGACCGTCCAAAGACCGGCGGAAGTGCTCGGGGTTGTTGCCGGAAGTGGGAAGAGAAAGGTTGCGATGGCGGCTGAAGCTCTGGTTGAGAAGGTAAGTGCCACCGGCTCTACGTTGGGGTCTCGTATGGGAGGGGCCCGGCGAGGTGTAGGAGCGAGAGGTGGAGGCGAGTGCTGGGCCGCATAGGCGCAGACATTGGAGTCGGCCTGCCGGCATCAGCAGGGGATCGGCCTGGGCTGCCCCAGGACAAGCCGAGCCGGCCCCGCCTAAAGCTTGCTCTGCCCGCTGTAGGTGTCTTTGGACGGCGCGGAGGAGCAGCAGCCGTTCGCCACGACCGAGGAGCTGGCGGCGCAGAAGCGCGAGCAGAGACTGCGCAAATTCCGGGAGCTGCACCTGAAGCGGGTGAGCAGCCCTGAAGGCCCGCCGGGTCGGGCCCCTTGGCGAACCCCGAGAGTGTTTATGGAGGGGCCAGGAAGCCGCCCAGCGCACCCGACAGACCTGCAGGGCTGGATGAAAGAGCTTTCCCCATGGTTCTCAACCTGGAGCACATTGAAAGTATTTCGAGAACTTTTAGGAGTTACACATGCTCCATCCAGTTCAGTCACTTCTGCTTTAACGTATTTGGGCTTCTGTTACTAACAGTTGCTTCTCTGCTATATTGTTCTAACAATTTCCTCGTTTTACTTAGGGGAGTACGTGGAACGAGAGATGGAAAGAAACTTGTCCAGTGTTAGAGAACTGGTTAGAGAACTTTTTTTGTTAGAAAATCTCTGAAACTTTAAAAGTCTATGATGTCAGCGGTTCGACCAGTTTATGGGGTACCAGATAATGGAGCTAAGATTTACGTCTTTTTATTCATTTATTTTAAAATAGCACTTTTAAAATTTATTTTTATTGATGTATACAAGAACTGGGGCACAGGCCAGGGGTGTGGATGGTGATAGGATTCACTGGAGACAGTGGGGATCAGAACAGGTGGATCTACTGAAATACACTGCTGAGGGGAGCAGCAGGCGAGACAGGAGAGTTCTGCTGTGCCATGTGGGTCAGCTCCCTGGCTGGGGATCAAACTGGTGCTGCAGTGGCTGGTGATATCTGGTTAGTGTTGAGACTTAATCCCTTGCACCACCAATACACTATAGTAAATATTAATGTGTTTGTGGGGGGTGTGTGGGGGTTCTAGTAAGTGTCACATAAGGAAATTGACACCAAACTACTGTTTGAAAGTTAAGCAAGATAGAGTCTTAGACATGTTTATTATTAAATAAACAATTTGATTATGGTGGTGGCACACGGGTGATTTGGTGATGGGAAACCTGCGGGGATTACAATCGAGATGGAAAAAAAAATGTGCAAAATGATGTAAAAATAAACTTTTGTAATAATTAAAAACAAAACAAAAAACCAAATAAACAATTTGGAGGAAGCTACCCAAACAAAGGGAGCAAATGTAAAGGAAGAGAATTCATATTAGAGGTAAGGATCAAGCAAACAACTGCTGAGAAAGGAAAAGCAACTCTTGGCTATTTCAAGGTTTGGACTGGCCTGATTGGCAGCTCCAGGGCGGTTTTACAAAACTCCCACATCACTCTGACTATTGGAATGAGACAGAAACAAAACTGTTTATCTCTTAGAAGTAACCAGTCCTGCTGACACCAGTGACTGTTTCTACCTAATACAGTATTGGCTTCACTCCTTGATGCCTTATTCCTATATAAAATTTTAAGATACTCAGTCATCCAGTGCTCTTGTTTTCTGACAGTGCCCAGTCAGGAGCACAGTCATGTTTCCTTGAGCCCTTTCCCAGTCCCGTGATGCAAACCCAAATCTGTGATTAAGCTCTCCTGACACCCTCTCATCACAGTGCTTACAGTTCTCCATGGTTTTGTCTGCTTCAGTGCAACAAACAGCCTTGTTTCACTACAGGTGTGTTCAACTGGAGGACATTGCCAGAGCCAAGAACACTTGAAGGGTGGTGGAGGAGAGGGTTCCTCTCTATGGCCTGATAAACAGACCAGATACAAACATACATATTTACTTGTTCATTACCACAGAGCTAAACAGAGGCAGAGTTGACATTCATCTCCAGGCTCTTTGGAGTAGCAAACCAGGGCAGCTCAGCTTATTTTTCTTAACTACAAACAAATGCACACCTATTGATTAGTTCCTTGCTTATACTCCTTTTAATAAAATGGGATCCCTGTTAATGTATCGTATCTGAGGCTCCTCAAAGGAGGCAAGAGCTTTGGATTTATTTTCAGCTGACATACTTTTCGTGCTGTGGTTGTAGAATGAAGCTCGTAAATTAAATCACCAGGAAGTTGTGGAAGAAGACAAAAGACTTAAGCTACCTGCAAATTGGGAAGCCAAAAAAGCTCGTTTGGAATGGGAACTACAGGAAGAAGAAAAGAAAAAGGTTAGGCACTCTGCTGTCTTCTTAAGTGGTCTGTTCAGTCATTGTGTTGTATTTTGGCAGTAGAACATGGGGGTTTTGTTCACTGGCTCTGAAGCTAGACAGCCGGGTGTTCAAATCTTGGGTCTGCTTTTTGTTAGCTGCAACATTTTGGGTGAGGTTTTTTTTTTTTTTTTAAGATTTATTTATTTGTGCATACAGAACTGGGGTACAGGCCAGAGGCTCAGGGGCGGCGAGAGGCTTCACCAGAGACAGAGTGGGGAGCAGAACAGGCAGATCTACAGAAATATGCTGCTGAGGGGAGCAGCGGGCGGGTCAGGAGAGGTCTGCCACGCCATGTGGTCACCTCCGGGGCCGGTAATCGAACTCACACTTAAAGGGGTGTGACTTGCTTGCATTGCTGCAGTTTAACCTGTTGCGCCACCAGGAAGGGCCTTAGGTGAGTTATTTAACCTCTCTGGCCCTTCATTTTTTAACTGCAAAATGATTGCTACCATAGTTATTTGAGTTAATTATGAATTAAATGAATCAATGCATGTAAAACATTTAAAGCAGGATCTGATATCATCAGCATTGATTCAGTGTTGTTTCTGAAGGTAATACGTTCACTTCTTATATGCCATGGTAAATAATTTTTAGGGCATTGCTGAATTGTTGAATCTGGATTTAAAATAGGTAAAAAGAATTGCTTAGAAAATAATTGGTATCAGATATTTTTCTTTCTTTTTAGGAATGTGCAGCAAGAGGGGAAGACTATGAGAAAGTGAAGTTGCTAGAAATCAGTGCTGAAGATGCAGAAAGATGGGAGAGGAAAAAGAAGAGAAAAAACCCTGATCTGGGATTTTCAGGTAAAACTGACTTTTCCTGTTTAGTGTATTTGGTTTTAAGAAAATATATTTCCATTCATGGAATATTTTCTAAATGGTTAAGCTATGAACAATATGTATACATATCATAAGTCAGAAGGATATTGGATTTGCAAGCTGGATTCTTTTTTTTTGGGGGGGGGTAAAATTACTCGAAACCTGTATTATAACAGTTTATTTTTACATCATTTTGTACTTTTTTTTTTCTATCTCAATTGTAATCCCTGTGGGTTTCCCATCACCAAGTCACCCGTGTGCCATCACTGATTAGTACTAATTTTTTTAGTACTATTTTTTTTTGATTACTCATTTCTGCCCAAACAAGGAAATAAATTATCTCTGATTCTCACTTGATTTTTAGATTATGCTGCTGCCCAATTACGCCAGTATCATCGGTTGACCAAGCAGATCAAACCTGACATGGAAACATATGAGAGGTTGAGAGAAAAGCAGTAAGTTGACAGGATTAATGCAAGTCTTTTTTCATCTTCAGTGCTATAAATGTGCTTGTGTGTGTTTATATAAATGTACACAGGCATCAATACAAATGCACTTTAGAGCTCAGTGTGGCTTACCGACAGCTCTGTCTGGTCTTGACAACACAGTTTATTGCTTACTTCACAGCAGTCAAGCTAACAACTTGGCAGGCTTTCTACCTGGCAGTAGAAGACTGGTGTTGACTGCTTACCATTCAGATTGTCATGGTTACTCATGCATCATCTTAGGAGATCTTAGGGGGCAGAATGTTTTTTTTTTTTTAAGATTTATTTATTCATACAGAACTGGGGTAAAGGCCAGAGATGCAGAGGGTGAGAGGATTCACCAGAGACAGAGTGGGGAGCAGAACAGGCCGACTGATGAAGTACACTGCTGAGGGGAGCAGCGGGTGGGTCAGGAGAGGTCTGCCGTGCCATGTGGATCTCCTCCCGGGCAGGCAGGGATTGAACACATGGGGAAGTGACTTAAGCTTCTTGGTGCTGTGCTTTAACCCGCTGTGCCACCAGGGAGGGCCCAGGAGGCAGAATGTTTTAATGCTGGGGCAGGTGAACTTTGCCGTAAAGGCTGGATAGTAACTATCTGGTCTCACAGTGTGTCACTGCTCAGCTTCCCCATGAGGTGTGAAAGCAGCAGCGAGGAGCAGACGTAAATGGCTTTCACTACATCCCAGGGCAGCTGTGCACAGAAACAGATGGGGCACTTTGCTGCCCCCTGAGATTTTGGCCACTGAACCTAGAAGCAAGCAAGTCCTTTAGGCTCTGGTCTTTGGCTTTTCCTTTGTAGAAGAAAGTCATGGGATCGCTTAGGTCTCTTTTAGTTCTTTGTTTTCTCTCTCTCTCTTTTAAAGATTTATTTATTTGTACAGAACTGGGGTACAGGCCAGAGATGCAGAGGGTGAGAGGATTCACCAGAGACAGGGTGGGGAACAGAACAGGCAGATCGATAAGGTACACTGCTGAGGGGAGCAGCGGGCGGGTCAGGAGAGGTCTGCCGTGCCTTGTGGATCTCCTCTGGGGCAGGCGAGGATTGAACTCATGCAGAAGTGGCTTTAGCTTCTTAGTGCTGTGCTTTAACCCGCTGCGCCACCAGGGAGGGCCTGTTTTCTCTTTTAAAAAAGTTAAAATCACAAGTAAATATGTATGTATTTTTAATCCAAATGGTATTTTAGCTCAAAACTTGAAAAGGTGGTGTACTTATCCATTTTGCTATCTTTTCAGTGGAGAAGAGTTTTTCCCAACATCCAACAGTCTTCTTCATGGAACACATGTTCCTTCCACGGAGGAAATTGATAGGATGGTCATAGATCTGGAAAAACAGTAAGTGCTCAGTACAGGAACCTGAAATTGTAAATGCTCAATGGTAGAATGGATGTAACATGCTTTGAATGAATTGAATAGACAAGGAATTACACATGCTAATTTATGGCCTAGATTTGCAGTGGTTGTGGTGACAAACAGCAAGAGTGGACTGGGTTTGTACGACCTGGAATGGAGACGCAGGCTACCAGCATGGGATGGCTGTGGTTGGGGTGTGGGGAGAAGTCTAAAGGGGATTATTGTTGCAGTGCTTGCTCGCTAGCTACCAGTCCACTCTGACTTGAAGAAGTAAGAATGTGCTAGCAAATGCCCCCTCGATTTTATTTGTTTCTTAACAGCGACAGGCAGAGAGTCAAGTGTGCTTTACGGTTAGTGTTAGTGACAGTGTCTGGCACACACGATGCACTTCCTTCATATTACCTGTGGCTGTTATTAGTAAAGTTGTTATTTAACATTCCTTGAAGTAGTACTTCATGGGTTGAGTCCCTAATAACATACCTTTGGACCTTTACAAGCGTTCTGAAGATGTGTTTTTATTTTCTGAATTTCACATTTCTTACCTTTGCTATTAACTAGCATTTTCAACCTGATTGTGATAAAAACTGAATTCCTTTTACCCCCCCCAAACTAGACCTTTGACAAGGTCTAGAGTTGGGCTCAGGAACCGCTTGGGGTTGTAGATGCTGCAGCTGAGGATGTTTATTTGCTTCTTAACTATTTGTCCATGTTTTATTAAGTTCAAAAACAAAGGCCATTTTGAATTTTTAAAATAATTTTATTCTTCCCCCAGAATTGAAAAACGAGACAAATATAGCCGGAGACGTCCTTACAATGATGACGCGGATGTCGACTACATTAATGAGAGGAATGCCAAGTTCAACAAGAAGGCAGAAAGATTCTATGGGAAATATACAGCTGAAATTAAACAGAATTTGGAAAGAGGGACAGCTGTGTAATCCCTCAGGAACTGTTTTTAGAAGTTTGAGAATAAAGTGAAATTTTCTGCTAGCAAATTCTACTTCTGGTAAACCTATGCCTTCACACTTAGTGTTTAGAAATAAATGTTTTTACTTAAGCATATACTTTCATGGATATTTCCACATTTTTTGTGCTTGGATATAAGATGTATTTCTTGTAGTGCACTTGTTTTGTAAAAACCTACTTTGTATAAATTCTAATTATATTATTTTTCTATGTATTTTTAATGTATATCATTTACATTTTCGAAGCCTTTTGGGCTGAAGATGATGTAGTCATTGTGGCTTTGGATATTGGTATGAATTTGACAGGGTCTGGAGCTGGGCTCAGGAACCACCTGGTTGTCAGTGCTGCAGCTGAGGGAGTGGTGGTGGCTTCTGGTACTGCTGCCTGCTGCGACCAGCTTGAGGAAGTAACAGAACTATCCCCCGTGAACACTGACCACTTACAGTTCCCTTTTATAAGTAGCAAATACCCCATGGAGTAGAATCCATACTAAACACTCTATGTATAAAAGTTTTTATCATGGGACATTTCAAATATTCAAAAGAAGACATACAATGAATCCCATGTACCCATACCCCCATCTTCAATCAGCAACTCACGGCCGGTCTTGTTTCATCTTTATTTCTGCCCCTTTTTCCCTTTATGTTATTTTGAAGTGAATACTGGATTGTATACTTTTATCTATAGGCATTTCAGTATGTATTTGAAAGAGACTAAAAAAATAAGGACCACAATACTATGATGACAATTTTATTTTAATAAAAGTCCAGAGAGAAAAATTGTTGTAATTTTTGCCACACATGGATTCACATTCAAATATCTAAGTAGGACATTCCAAATTAAAAGAAATCTGAAACAGAAAATTTTACAAATACAGATACTTCAGCTTTAGTGTTTGATGCCACTACTGGTTATTCCTTTAAAAAAAAATCTTTGTTACATTTTCCATTTGTTTTCATGCTGATTTTTAGCATTTCTGTGTGCACTGAATCAGGCCTGGTCACAGGACCTTGATGTTATCTCTGAAAATATCTTTAATGTGCTTCTGTTCTCATCTCTACTACTTTAACTTCTTTGATCCTGAATATTGTAGTAGCCTTAGAAAATAAGTTTAAAACGTTGTCAAGTAAAATCCAGCAATGAGGACTAACCTAGGCGGGTTAATTTTTTTTTAAGATTTTTTTTATGCATACAAGAACTGGGGTACAGGCCAGAAGTGTGGTGGGTGAGAGGATTCACCAGAGAGACAGAGTGGGGAGCAGAACAGGTGGATGGACTGAAATGTACTGCTGAGGGGAGCAGTGGGCAGGTCAAAAGAGGTCTGCCATGTCATGTGGGTCAGCTCTGACCTGGGATCAAACTCCTGCCACAGTGTTACGTCACCAGGAAGGACCCTAGGCAGGTTAGTTCTAAGGGTGCAAAACTACTTTGTTGTAGAGCCTGTCAGTTGCCTGTTGAATATCAGTTCTTCATTACCAGCCAGAACCCTTACTTTTTTGAATTTGTGGTATTAGTTTCAGCTAAACTCCCTTCCCAAGACTTGCTGTTAGAGGCAGACAGTTCTGACTAAGGTACCATGTGATTTATTTGAGACGTCTTGCTTTCTGAAGTTGGAGTTGGCTCCTTACTTCCCCTTCTTTTTACTTGGAACACACATGCAAGGTTTGGAGTTCCAGCAGCCACTTTGTGCCATGAAGTCACATGCATCAGAACAAAAGTGGACATGCTCAGGACACTGAAGCAGAGCCTGGGTGCCTGCTGGCATCTCTCAGCAGCTTCACCACCACTTGCTGCCTCTTGTTTTCCCATTTCCACTGCTGAATAAATATATGACTAACATAAGGATCAATTTCAGGATCTCTGTTAGCATATGTTAAATATATAAAAATTAAGGTATGTAAAAATGGAGATGGGAAGAAATGGTTGCTACAATATCAATAACAATAAAAATTAGAAGATATTTATAGAGACGGCAGAGGGCCTTCGTGAAGAGAGAAAATGGAAAGAATCAGCAGAATTCTAGTTTCAAGCCAAATGCAGTGATGGAATGTTTTAATGTTTTACCTTCCAGCTTAACCCCTAACCTCCCCCCCCCCACCCCGTGATAGCATATATAAAACAACAGTTTCAGATACTATGGATCAGGAGGTGAGGGAGGCCTGAGAGAAAAAAAGGGGAGCCCTATGATACCACTGCTTATTGCCTTTGGAGAACTTACAGGCTGTGGTGTGTGGAGGGAGAACCCAGGCGAAGCCCAGCAGACTCCCTTACTGAGAGAGCTAGAGCTGGAAGTCTCAGCACAGCAGTGAGAGCTCAGAGCTGGACACGAGGGAACTACTCACAGAGAAGTCTAGAAGTCTACAGAGCGTCTCAGGTATGAGGCAGGGCCCCAGCATGTACACAAGGACATGAGGCTGAAGAAGGAACCACCGAAAGGAAGAGAGAATATACTGGAGCTCATACGGGGCTGGAAATAGTGTTTTTTCCACTTCCAAAGTGGAAAACGTCATAACTTATGGGAAGGATACTGGGAAGGCGTTTCCTGGTAGTGGGGAGTAATTAGTCCTTGACCAAACACAACTTGCGTCTTGCCTAACAAGCTTGAAAGGAAGACCTGGCGTTTTGCTACAATACAGAGTGTGGTCGAATTAATAAAAAACACAAAAAATTGTGTGTGTGTATGAGTGAGAGAGGGAGAGAGGTTGGGGGACAGGTGTGTTTTTTCAGTTGGAAACAGTCCCTTGGGGAGAGATGTAAAAAATACTCAAGTGCCTCAAACATGCACCCTGGAAGGTTATAGAACATGTTCATCACATATACGGAAAGGCTAAATGTAAACCATTAAAATAAAACACAAGTTTCCAAAATCCTGTCTTGACACTTCTTATCTTATTGCCACAATAGAAACCCTCAAAAGGACCAGCCCAGCCCAGTCCTGCTGTTCAGAGACCCTGCACCCTGCAGAAGGCAGCTGGGAACTGGAAAGCCAGACCCTAGAACAGCCCCTGCTTATCTCCCCCACAGTCTGCGCCCCCTTGTGGCGCTCGTGATCCGAAAGATTTTGGCTTTCTAGAGTTACCGGCAGTGAAGGGCACAACCAGAGCAAACATACAGGAAATTTTTCATATTTATAAGCCTGGGCAACCAGCCAGGTCAAGCCAGTAGGGTCCCTCATGACCTGTGGCCGTCCAAGGCCCCTGTTAGCATGGTTTCTGTCGCCTCAGGTGAGTGTAGTTTTTGAGCTTCCCATGTGGCTGCTATTGGGGTCTGACTTGGCTTACCCAACACCGTGTCTAGAGCGTTGCTTACACTACACGGCTTTCCAACGTCCAGGTCACTGATTCGGAGGAGGGAGGAAGTGAGGAAGCATCAGGTTGAGATCCTGGCTGGGGCCTCAGAGTGAGTGGTTCCAGGCGCCTCAGGAGAAGCAGGGTTACAGGAAGGCGGCTCTCCACACCCTCCACCACTGCCCGGGGCGTGGGGGCTGGGGGGCCTGGCTCTGTACTCCAGGAGCCATGACCTCACGGCCCAGTTTCCACGACAAGCTTCTGGCCTGGGCTGTGGTGCCGCCGGGGGCCGAGACTCTGTGGTTGCACGGGACGAGTGCCTGCTGCCACAGGAGGGGCCGGGGTGCTGGCCGGAGTGTAGCTGGCGGCCTACAGGCATCTGCAAGGCCAGGCGCTCCCAGAGCCACCGCTTCCTGGGTGTTTTTACCTGAGGTTGATGTTCTCCACTGAGGCGTGGTGGATTCTTGGGGCTGCTGTAAGGTTGACCCCCAGTGCGGTGGCTTAGACAACAGGTGTTTCTCATCTCCTGGTTCTGGAGGCCCAAAGGGGCCAAGGTGTCCGTCAGGTTCCTTCCTTTGAGGGCTGCCCGGGGGAACCTGGTCACGCCCTGCTCTCCCTCTGGGTGGTCCTCTGGAGTCTGGTGTTTCCCAGCAATGGAAGCATCACCCAGACCTCTGCCTTCATCGTCACACAGGTCTGTCCAGAGTCCCACCTTACAGGGACAGCACTGAGGGTAAATTGGCACACTCTAATGACCTCCCTTTAACTTGATTAATTCAATCTGCAAGAAACATCTCCAAAGACTGTGACAGTCCAACCATGGGGTATGAGTTCAACATGGATTTGGAACGGGTACATGTATTAGAATTTTCCAGAGAGAACTCCGACAACACCCACACTCACACCAGTCACTTATCATCTCTATAAATCCATCTACCTAGGTAGAGTTAACAGATATGCTGAGGCACAGTGACAATTTTAGAAGTTTTTAAAGCAAACATGCATTCACATCAGGCAGGCCCAATCTAGCAGACAGACAGGAGCTTCAAGGCATTGTATAGAATGACTTTTGTAGCCAGAGGGAGTGGGGCCAGGAAGCCATACTAGGTAACAACAGTTAGCTAACGTGGCCCTTAGGGGGAGGCAGATTCCCTGACTAGGCCTGACCAGGTGACTCCTGCTGGCTGCTTTGATTCCATTTCTGGAGAGCCATAACTCTGACTACGTCTTGATTTGGTGCCCTTGGTGGGTCTGACAGGGCCTTTAATGATGAAGGAGGGTACTGGGTGCAGGCAGGGAGGCTGGGGCTTGGGGAGCTGGCCGCAACTGAGCTCCTGCCTCCCTCAGCCACCACCTCAGGAATCTCCACTCTCTCCTCGGCTCATACTTACGGGTATACACCCCCAGGGTCCCCGCTTCTTCGACCAGCTGTCCACAATGACATGCCCACACTCCTCAGCTCAGGCAGCTGAGGGTGCTTGTGCCCCCAACATGAGCACCAGCATGGTGTCATGTGTGGGCAATGAAACCTGGGAGACAACAAAGCCACAGGGGGTGGCCATAGAGGCCAGTGGTCTGAGGAGACAAAGCTGAATTAGCTCCATTTCCCTACAGGCCACTAATGTCACTTTTCCAATTCCTCATCTGTTCAATGTGGCAATAACATCACTTTCCTTGTTTTGTTGTGTTGTGAATACTGTTAGCCCTCCAGAAAAGCGGAACAGGGCCCTCCCTTGTGGGGCAGTGGGCTAAAGCACAACACTGTGAAGCTAGCTAGCCACAGCAGCTTCAGCGTGAGTTTGACCCCCGCCCCGGAGGTGACCCACAGGGCACGGCAGACCTCCTCTGACCTGCCTCAGCAGTGTGCTTCGTCCATCTGCCTGTTCTACTTCCTGCTCTCTCTCTCTGGTGAATCCTCTCACCGTGCCTGTACCCCAGTTCTTTATGCATAAATAAATAAATCTTAAAAAAAAAAATCCAGAAAAGCCTGGCACACAGTGGGCCTCTTGTACGTGCTGACCGCTGGGCCTGGAGGAGAGAGCAGGATATCCCCGCTGGGCCCAGAACCTGCCACATCTGAGTCTGGCCGCCAGAGTGGGAGGAGCTGTGGGTGCCTCCCGTGTGTCACCTCCCCCCCCCCCGGCTCCCAGCAGCTCCCCAGCTAATGCACCACAATTGCTTTTTCATCAGCAGCCACACAATTCACATCCAGTAGCTCTCGACCACTGAGGTTTGTAGTTAATGATGGCCGTATCCACCGAAACATGCAGCTGAACAGTTTACTCCAGCTTGGTGAGGGTGGCATCAGCCGTTTGGATGAAGAAGCCAGGGTATTCCCTGCCCTCGGGCAGGCAGGATGGGAAAAGGGCCTCACCAGGTGTCCCGCGTGCGGGGCTCCGGGGTGCTCAGGGCGCCCAAGGGTGCTCATTCCAGAGGACTCTCAATCAAAGCGCAGCCCCAGCGGCCACATTTTCACACTAGCATGCCCACAACATGTGTGGAAAAAGTGGGGAGATCTGTGTGGATCTAAGTCAAGCTAATTAGCTGTCAGCTGCATCGCAGCTGGAGATCAAATATAAACTGTTGGCATCCAAAACCGTTCCGGTCCCTGTCATTTCCGTTCTCCTGGTACCACGCCATCCTTTGTAGTGGGGCCCTAATATGTTCCTCCACGCTGACAAGAATCCAGCAGCCCGCCAGGCGCGGGGTCCCCAGTCATCTGTATCGGCGACGGGAACGTCCTCTTATTTTGCGTCGGGAATTGGAAAGCGTGGTCCTTTGCTGGGGTGGTTATGTGAGCAGGCCTTTGCCTTCTCAGTCCATCGGAATGCAAATATTTACACAGTTCCTACTAACCTGGCCCCCTTTGCTACTGTTCTGTGCAAAAATCACCATCTGAAGCAGGCTCGTGTTGGCCCGTGTCCTGCTGAATTTCACCAGCTGCTCCCGGAGGGAGTGGGCAGCGGGAAAGGGGTATGGACTTTGCCTTTCAGGAGAGGTATGTGCATCTGGTGGTAGAGAGTGACCAGAGAACAGAGGCAACAGTGCTTTTATTCCATTTAGATATTTATTTAAAGTGTTCCCCCAGGGTGGAAAATAGTCTGTTTCTGGTTTAGGTTGACTTAAAATTGATGCCATTTTATTGTAAATAATGTGACAACTCTTTCCTTTAAAGAAGCTTTGGAATAGGGTTTGGAATCCCAAGTATACAAACGACAAATTGGCTTTGTCAATTTGATTCTCCTCCATGACAAAAGAAGTGTAATTTTTAGTACAATTGAAAATCAAAGGCATAGTTGGCCTCTGGTACTGCCAGGGACTGTCCACTAGGTGGCAGTATACCTCCAGGTTTTTAGCCTACAGCCCAGTGGTTCTCAAAGTGGGTTTCCTGGACTAGCACTGTGAGCTTTGCTTGGGAGCTGGTTAGAAATGAGAGTGTTTTTGTTCCCCTGCAGTCTCTGATTGGAGCCCGGTGATTCGCATTTTAGCAAATCCTCTGGTCGATTCTGTTGTATGGGCCATCTGGGGAGTCACTGACCTGTAGCTAACCTGGGGTCTTTCTGCAGGCTGAACATGCCAGCATTAGAGGTGACAAGGTGTGGTGGGCTTCAGCACGTTTCGTGACTGAGAGACACTAAGCGACACCGTGTCTGCAGAATAAATGGAGGTGACCAGGGTTTTTTCTGCCCTCTGCCCTCAGCATCAATGATCCACACCTGTGGCCTTACACGTGGGCCTGACCTGTAGCCTTATGCGGGCCTTACACCTGGAGCCTGGTGTGGGCGAGCGTAAGTGGACGCACCTGAGCCCAGAGACTGAGCCTCAAGGGTGGGGCGGCAGGGAGCGCTGAGGGCCTCAGAGACTGGCAAGGGAGGAAAACTCATGGAGGAACAGAAGGGGCCAACTATGTCTCCCTGCTGGTCTATTTCTCCTGCATATGAATAACAAACCTGTGGGGATGGTGCCGAGGGCCCCACGTTTCTCTCTCTCTCTCTCTTTTTAAAGATCTACTTATTTATGTATGCAGAACTGGGGTACAGGCCAGAGGTGCAGGGGCCGTGAGAGGATTCACCAGAGACAGAGTGGGGAGCAGAACAGGCAGGTCAACAAAGTACACTGCTGAGGGGAGCAGCGGGCGGTCAGGAGAGGTCTGCCGCGCCATGTGGTCACCTCCGGGGAAGGCGGGGATCGAACTCTTGCAGAAGTGGCTTTAGCTTCTCAGTGCTGTGCTTTAACCCACAAGTTTCTCTTTTTAAGCTGCCTGAACCCACGGTGAATCTCCCCTGCCTGGGTGGGCTGCAGGACAATGTCTTAAGTCTCTTTTATACCAGACTTTCTCCAGTGTTTAAAATGCTCCCCCCAGTCAGGGAGCAAGCCTCTAGAGTGAATCAGCTCACTGCTATAACCTGAAACTGAGGACAATTTAGAGTCTTGGGCCAAATGTGTTTTCGCAAATCAAGTTTATTGGGTCTTCCCGCGCCCGCTGGCCAGCCGGCCATCTACGGTGCTTTCTGTGCAGCACAGGAGAGCCGCAGCTGAGACCTGCGGAGCCTAAACTGTTTAGTCTGATCCTTTGTGGGAGAAGGTTTTGGCTTAGTTGAAGAGCTGTCTGGCAAAGCCTTGAGTTGTGTGACCTGCCCCAGGGCAGTGGAACGAACCTCAAATAATGGTCAGAAGAGGGAGGGGGGGGGGAGAGGTCGGGCTTGAGACCTTTCTGGATGTTAACTAACATGCTAATTTGACCACAAATGCACGTGTCCATCTTGCAGTCTGCTAACTAGAGCCACTTCACTTGTCTGTGAATGGCATTTCTTCACCTGTGATCAGTTAAGATCATTTTTGTTGAGACGTTTTATCCATTTACTTTCAAAGGACTTGGGTGAGTGTTGAGATGAAAGGTGGATAAATAAGACATGTGCTGATAAAACAGATCACGTCACTGTCCTTTGGCCATTTATTTCCATCCTTGGTACCGGTGACCGTACTGGAATTTCTGGAGCAACATTTTCCATGTATTTTAAGCCTCTGTTGTCAGGAGCAATTTTTACACATCGTGTCTACTGAGATTTCACAGTGGCTCTGATAAATCTACATCACTCCTTCCATCTGTAGGAAGGAGAAAACAGCTCAGAGCAGGCAGGTAACTTTGAGCTCAATTTGTGGGACCCGGGACTTGGACCCCCAGAGCCAAGCCTAGTGTAAGTGACACCTGGGTTCTGTACTCCATACTGGCTTAACTGCTTGTGCTATTCTTAGTGTTCTTTTTATAAACCGGCAGCTAGGCCTTGCAGTCTTATTTAAGTTATTATATTATTATCCTTCCTAGTAGGACCCTAATTAATTAATCATATAGAAATGGTGCCCTGTTTCGTCCATTAAGTTAAATTGAGGTCTTCAGCCAGAGGAGCCAGAAACCTTGACTCAGGCATGGCCGTCCAGGCTGTGGTTCCGCTGTGCGTCGAAGAGACACAGGCAACGGACCCAGAGGCTGATGAGCGAACAGATGTACCTGCAGCTGCCATTGTGGGGGTGGAAAGGAACTAGTCAGAGTCCAGCCAGTTGGCCTTCTAGGACTTTGCAGCTCCTGGTGTTGGCCCTGGGAAGAACCAGACCCCAGTCTAGAGGGGGCTAGTGGTTTCCATCTTGAGACGGATGCTGGAAGCTGGGGGAGCCCCCTGGTGAGCAGAGGATGGTGCAGAGGCTCTGGGAGAATGTGTCAGGAGGCAGGTTTCCTTGGATTCCTTCAGGTTTTGTTTGTTGTTTTGCGCAGGGTTGACGGGTGTACAAATAGGAGGTAATAAGAAAGAGTGGGTGTGTGTGCTCTTGGAAAAACACTCTCCTGGGGGTCTCAATGTCGTGCTCCACCCTCATTTTTGGCAGGGGGTGCAGAAGGTGGAGTAGGGGCCTTGCTGATGAGGCAAGGTAATGGCTTGAAATCCTCCACCTCCTTCCTGATCGGGCAATACTGATGGCGAAGAGGGGTGGCGACTAGGCCTTCAGGGCTACCTCCCTGGGGGTGAGGCGGTTCAGAGCTCACGCTTCCAGGGGTTTGTTGACCTGTTGAGTTGGCCACCTGGAAGGTCTCAGAGAACTTGTCCCCAACAGGTGACTTCCAGCTGATGTGGGTGAAGGGTGGACATGGCCATTAGTGGCCTTGAGGGGAATCTACCTGATGGTCAGGTCCCCAGGGGTGGAGAGAGACAGGAGAGTGGAAGGTGCTGGGATACAGGTTGCAGAGGATGCACAGGAGGACAACAGGAAGTCGCTTCAAAGGGGACGAGTCTAAAGAAGGGTGTCGAGTGACACCGAGAGAGCCACACGGCTGACTGACTCCCCTGGTTAGGAAGCAAAGGCTCAGAGGTGCAGGCCGCTGGCTCCAGAAGACCACGGAGAACAGCGGGCAGGGACTGTAACTCGGCGTGCTGGGGGCAAGCGCCCGAGCTGCTCATCTCAACTTCGCCTGGGCCTAGAGCCTCGGCTCGGAGGCCCAAGCTGCAGCTCAGCCTCCTCTGTGCTCTGCCATCTGTTCCGAGCCGCTGTCAGAGAGGCGGTGACACACGGCCCCAGACTCCTGCAGGCGGGACTGTACCAGGCTGGCTGGGCCCCACCGTGTCCTGGGAGCTGCTGCCCCGAGGTGGGGTTCTAGAAGCCACCAGAATGTGCAGGGGCAGGGCAGGGTCCTTGAGGGCTTGAACTGGAGCTGGGACCCTGGCATTCCCGTCTGCCAGAGTTCTCCAAATGCCTGTCAGGTGGAGAAGGCGAGGCGCTGAGTCAGAACAGCTGCAGAGATCAGGCTGGCTCAGAAGAGCTCAGTTTGCAGATAGAAGAACATTGTCAGGTTAAAACACGCTGCAAATAACCTGAATGAGCAGACCCCAGCCTGCCGGCTCTGCTCTGGCTTGGTGAAATGGCCCAAGCTATTTTTCCAAAGCCCTGGATTTATCCAAACCTGAAACATCTCTGGCCAAATGCTTCCTCTGCCTTCATTTTTAAAGCCCAGAGCATTTCGATGGCCATCTCCTCTGCCGCTTCAGAGTCACCTACTCTTGACACATCATATGCTTCTTGGGAGCAAGAGCTGTTTGTAAGAACAGATTTTGGGAATCAGAGACCAAAGCAGAAGAGATCTGGACCATCCCCTTGTATCCCCCTCTATCATCCACAGAGAGGGAACGTTCTAGAAATAAATCACTGAGGCTTGGTGACGGAGGTGGGGCATCACTCTTGGGGGACCTTGGTGACACAAAGGCCCTCCCGAGCCCCTCACGTGTCCTCTTGAGCTGGAGACAGCCCCGAACCCAAAGCCACAGTTTTCCATGGGCGTGTTCCGCAGGGAGCAGTGGAGCCTCAGTCTCACCAGGATGGGGTCTTCCCCACTCCCAGAAACTCACACCCTCCTCGGCGCTGCCCTCTGGAGGGCGCCTCTGCCATCTGGGGGGGTCCTGTGAGTGGCTTCTGCGGAGCTGACCCAGGGGCCCAGGCTCTGCAATGAGGCTGAGAGCCCAGGCCCCC
>NW_004567109.1:11531311-11552124 GCF_000260355.1 Condylura cristata | reverse complement strand
GGTGGTGGCGGGGTTTGAACACACACCCAGCCTCTTTATTTTGGCCTCATGTTGGAAAAATCTGCAACAATGCCTCTGAATCAATTCCACTGGGACTCTGGTGACAAACCGCTCCGGCGGTGTCTGGTGGTTTCCAGTGTCACCAGAGTCCTTTGATGGAATTATAGCTGTTACCCTGTGCCGTCGGCGTGTCACTGCCCCTGTCTCTGTCTGTTTCTCTCTCTCTCAACACGAAAGGAGCTGGAACCCAACTGCAATGTGGCCTGGGCAGCCTCCGTCCTGAGTGCCCGTGAGCTGGTGTGATTTGGCATGAGCGGCTCGGCCGTCCCCTGGCAGAGGCGGGCCCATGAATGGGTGACCGAGCCGCCTGCTTCTCCACTTATGCGCCCTTCTCTGGTTCCAAGTGTATTATTTAATTAAAGGGCGTTCACAGCCTGCCAAGAGATGCCAGGTCTTTCCTTCCTTGTGCCAGTGGGTAGTTCACATAATCCTCCCTTTTGCCATTAATTCTGTCTCTAGTGCCGGGAAGGGGTGTGGGTGAGGGCACTCACGGATCAGACCAAATAAGAGCAGTGGCTTTGGGGAATCTGAGATTACACGGTGGCTAAGACCTTCTACTTCCTGCCCCAGCGCAAGGCAAGAGGACAGGTCTTGGCTCCCGGTTTCAATGGCCGTTATGGCCTGAGGATGGGACTCGGGGAGAGGAGTCGTGGGGCCTGGCAGGGCTGGTGGAGACACGGAGGATCCCGAATTCCCTGTGGGGGCCTCCAGAAGGGCCTTGCCGCGGGCCTGCGTCCGCTGCCGCCTGGGCTTCTGCCCACCCCTTCCCAGCCCCTCATTCCTTAGCTTTGCTCCGTCGGAGATGAGCCTGTGTGCTTTGGAACACAGCAGACTATTGTTCCAAAGACAATAAAAAAGATTGGGAAATGCAGTGACTGTCACTCCCGGGCGCCCCCAAGTTAGAATTCGACGTGTGTGTTCGAAGCACCAGGGCTGTTCACGAACCAAGGTAGCAAAACAAGAAGGAGCAGGAGAAAAGCAAGGACGGGGATCAGGAGCCCCCCAAGAAGAGGACCGAGGCGGCTCCTCCGTTCAAGTCCTGCGACAGATTTCGAACCTCGGCAGTGGCCCTCCAGGGCTTCTCAAACAGCGCCTGCCTCATCATCTCGGCCATTAAGCGGAGCGCAAATGACCCTCCAGGGCCCTGGCCGGCCACGCCGCTGTCACGGGGTGGTTTATGGCTTCTGAGCACTGGCTCCCCATGGGCAACACGATCCCTTTCTTCCCTCGCCAGTGGGGCTGGACTCTGGCGCTCGTAAATTCAGCAGGGCTTCCCAGGGGCCAGCTGACACCGGGAGGTGCGGGTTGAGGATTTACGGCCGAGGTACCCAGAGCCACAGGTTACCGGTGCGGGCACTGAAGGGTGTGGTGTGCCCAAACAGCAAAGGTGCCGGTGCTGGAGGCTCAGGAAGAGCGACGACCTTTGCTGGCAGGCGCGAGCGAGGACGTGTGCTCATAAATACACCCAGTGGCAGCTGACATTTATCAAGGCGCTGGGCTCTGGGCTTGGCCACACTTTCTGTTTTCCTGCCCTCAGCTCTTCCGGTGGTGCGTGCGGAGGGCTGAGCCAGGATTCAGTCTCCCGTGGATGCCAGGGCCACTTCTCCCCACCCAGGCGCAGAGATCTTCATGGCTCACAAGTCCCGCGGCAGCTTCACCGGGGGGCTGCCCGCGGAGAACAATCTGTGGGCGGTTCGTCAGCAGAGACACAGATGCGTGGGCTTCTGAGGGCTGACCTCAGGCGGTCAGTCCAGCACCTCTGTCCCACCTGCCTGTACGGACTCCCCAGTGGCCTCTCTCCTGGTCCCAGTCCTCTGAATCCCCCTCCTTGCTGGTGTTCAGCAAGGACATGTCACTTCACCACTCTGGGCTTCAGTTTCCCCTCTGTAAAAGGAGTTTTCGCAGTGTGCTGACTTCCTGGGTTCACATGCGATAATCCACGTGTCCGTCTGGCCTGTGCAAATATACTTGGTGAGTGTCAGCTTCTCACGAATCTATTTTATTTATTTATTTTAAAGATTTATTTATTTGTGCATACAGAACTGGGGTACAGGCCAGAGGTGCAGGGGCGGTGAGAGGATTCACCAGGACAGAGTGGGGAGCAGAACAGGCAAATTGTCGAAGTACACTGCTGAGGGGAGCAGCAGGCGGGTCAGGAGCCATGTGGGTCACCTCTGGGCCAGGCGGGGATCAAACTCATGCCGAAGTAGCTTTAGCTTCTCAGTGCTGTGCTTTAACCCTCTGCGCCACCAGGGAGGGCCCGGATACTATTTTACTGTCACGCCCATTCATCCAACACACACCTGCTGGGCCTTGTGGCCAGACAGTCTTCCTGGAACCCTCCTTGTGGTGTGTCTGGCTCGTTCCCTGCGCCCCTGGCAAGCTCTGCAGTCCCTGGACACGTGGTGCAGGAGCCATGGCCATGTTGGCAGACCCCTGGTCTTGTCTCGTCCCCTGGAAGGTTTAAGCTCGATTTCAGGGTGTGTTGGTTGGAGTTTCTCATGTAGGAAACGAGATGGCCCCTTTCGGGGTCATTTACAGGTGATTTGAAAGGCTCCTCGCGGGCGAGTTGGGCCAGCCCCGGCGGGTCAGCTGCCCGCTCCAGCCTCGGCCCACACCGGCCCCGTGTGCCTGGCCCCTCACGCCTGGCCAGGACCTGGCAGCTGGGGCCGGGAGGTGTGCCAGGTGCTTCTGTGGGGGGTGGCACTCGCTTCCTGCTCACCTCTGCACTGTTGTTTGTGTAGACAAAAGGGAATGGATTTTTGGTTTCCAGCACATCCATCAGAACCTGCTGTCTCCCTCTTTCTCTTTCTCCCTTCTCATTTCCGCTTTGGGCTGTGGAGGGGAAATAGCAATTGTGAAAGGGCCACTTGTCAAGATAAAAATCACACTGCTTGACAATGCCCGGCCACCAACAGCCCGGATGTGCCAGGAGGCAGCACCAAGGGTCGCTGGCCAGGCTGGAGGGCGGGGTGCTCCTTTGGGCTCCAAGGCCAGCCCCTCCTCTTCCTGCTGTGCTCCCCATGACTCTGCAGGGCCACCCTCAGCTTCCCCATCGGCCTGGTGGGGGTAATAACAGCTCCTGCCCTCACTCAACGAGTCATTTCCTGCAAAGGGCTGGGGGCCAGTGCCTGGCGTACCCTACGTCTGCTGTTGTCGGGGAGGGGCGGGTGTGCGCTCTGGGATGGGCACTTCGCACCAGCCGTTATCCGAGTCACCCAGAGAACCTCAAAAAGCTCACCCCACTGATACTGTGTCTGCTGTTTCATTCTTAGACAAGGTGTTGGAGCTCGGGCTTGGCCTGGCTTGTCCAGTGTCCACTGTGGGCTCTACCCCTTCAGGAGGCCGCGGACCTCTCCACGATGGGACCCGTGGGTGCTACTGCCAGGATGGAGTGGGACTATGCAGCTCTCCTCAGAGGTGGTTTGTCGAGAGGCCTAATGTGTCTTGGACTTAAGCAGTTCCTTCATGCCAACGTGGTTTCCGGTTGCTGTTGCGTGAAGGCCTAAAGGAACGAAGACCTTGGTTCTTCCACCCCAGGCTCCCCACCTCTCACACATAAGGAGCAGCCTGTCACCCTTTATGTTTGCTCACTGACCTCCAGAGGATGGGGACAGCAGAGGCCTGGCCAACAGGCCACACCTCTGAGACGACGCCCCTTTGTTCTCCTGCCAGGCCAGATGCAGGGCACATGGTTACAAATACCACGTTGTCCTCCAGTTTTGTGTTACCCAGGCAGGGCCATGTCTGAGTAGTGGACTCGATTGGGCCAGGGAGGGCAGAGTCCTGGCCGGCGTGGCCACGCACACAGGACCAGGGACCGCAGGACCAGTGGTTGAAAGACAGATGCTGGGGGCTACCTGTGGAGTGGGGCGTGTGAGTGTGGGGAAGTGAGGTGTGGGGGGAGGGGGGTGTACGTGCACAGGGAGTGAGGAAGGGAGGCTGGTGTGAGGGGTAGAGATTTGTGGAGCCCTCAGCCAGGAGGGATGGAAAGGCCCCTTTGGAGATTTCATCCATTTTCCCCCAATGTTGTGCCCTTGAGTCCCACACCTGGCCACCAGGTGTGCTCTGGGAGCGGGGCCCCTTTTGATTGTCTCTCCCGAGCCCCCTGGCCTGGGCCCCTGGCATAGGTTTCGTGCTAAGTTCTCAGGACACCCACACACTCTGGGGCGAAGCATCACATCTGCTCCTGCCTGCTGGGGGTCTCCAGTGGACCCGCTTATCACCTTCACCCGCAAAACCAGAGGAGTAGGGGTTCATCTGTGGTGAGTGGGCGAAGCCATCGGATAATTTTGTAGGTGGAAGGAAGCAAGGCCCGCATAAATGCTTGCTGTGAGCCAGGTCCTGGGCCAGAGAATTTTAGATATCACTGATTTATTTTTTTTAGCTGAACAGTACTTGACCCATATTTGGATTAAACTGAATATGTGCAGTTCTTTCCTTGATGAAGGCAGATAAAATATCATCACTACATTATAGTTATCACTAGTGGAGCATCTCTTTATTTTATCTCTTACCCAAAATCAGTGTGCTTGTTTTCTTTATTAATTGTTTTCTAGAATTTACTTTATATTCAAGAATGCAATCTGCAATATTGAATCATCTGAGCTCCATGACTTCATGTTAGCGGTTTGACGTGGGCTGTGGTGGGAGTGTTTATGCTGCAGAAAGTGGCAGAGGCTACAGGTCAGCAACCCCAAGCAGGAGCCGGCTGGCGAAGCTGCCAGCAAGCTGCTGATTTGCTTGCTTTCAGGGAGCTGATCAACGATGGGTGTGGTCACTGCCTGGAGGGCTCAGGCTCAGGAACCTGCTGGATTCTCCCCAGACAGTAGGTTCATTTCTAGCTTCTTAGACTTCATTTCCTTTTTTTTTTTTACTTGAAAGATGGTTAGACCTTATTAATAGCAATCCTCAGCTCAGTGAGAGTTATGGTGAAATTTTCATATAAGTTATACCATTTTTGAGAGCGAGTGGATACTAGCTAGAGCCATATTAATATTAATACTCTTTGTTCTAGCTAGTACATTTCCAAAAATTTATGTTGAACAAATCATCAGAGATGGCGATAATTGGACATGATTTTATTAAGTTAAAATCATTTTTTCCCTCTTTGTCCTTGATACTAGGAAATTTAGGACCACGTTTAAGTCATGTCTCTAACAGACAACACGGTTTGGTTTTGCAAACCGACATCATTTCTGGCACCTTATTTTACTACTGTATTTCCTCTTTGCCTTGTTGCTCTTTCTCATTTTTACATTTTAAAATTGTACAGTTTTATTGAAGTACAAATGACCTGTATATATGGACATATCATAAAACCACACACATTTAAAGTATATAACTTGATAAGTTTTAACACCTGAATCCATTCACTAAATCAGCACACCAATCAAGACATTGACCATGTCTCACCTCTAAAAGTTTTCTCCTGCCCTTGGTAATCCATCCCTCCCATCCTCCCGCTATCACTAACTTGCTTTCTATCACTATGATTAGTTTGCATTTTCAAGAATTTTGTTGAAGAGGAATTTATAGTATGCACTTTTTTCCTTTTTTGAGCTTGATATCTTTCACTTTGTAGAATGTTCTTGAGATACACCCATATTTTATGTACCAGTGTGTTTCTTTTTTATTGCTGAGTAGTATTCCATCGCATGGCCATCAAAATTTGTTTTTCTCTTTACTGGTTGATGGACATTTGAGTTGTTGCCAATTTTTGGCGACAGTGAATAAATTTGCTATAAATGCTCGGGCATGATTTTTTACGTGGATATATACTTTCATTTTTCTTGTGTAAGTAAGTGGAGTGGCTGGATTGCCTGTTAGACATATGTTCTACTCTTAGAAAACTGCCAATTTCAGCTTGTTAATCATGCTGAGTGATCTTGGACAAATGACTTAACCTCTCTGGGCTTCAACTTTGTTATAGAACTTATGAAGTAATTCCTGTTGATTCTGCCTTTATGGAGCTGTTTGGGGGCAAATAAGGCAATCTGTGTAAATGCTTGGAGCTCTCAGAAGTGTACCCGCGAGAGATACAGGCTCTTACTACCAACACCAACAACTCTCAGAGCTCTTTCATTTGACTGCTCATCTCCCCTGCAGACTTGGGGAGGATGTTGGGCTGGGGTGGGCACACTCCATATTCCTCCTCCTCACCCCTGCTTTTCCACTGCCCACCCCTCCCAGTCTCTTGACAGTGCTGCTGCGGGCATAGGTCACAATGCTGTGTGCTCAGCTGACAAGACCTGGTGAAGGTGATGAGCTCCTCTTGTCGTGTGTGAAGTGTCCTCAGTCAGGTTTTATACCTAGTTGGTGCTTTGTTTTCAGACCCAGAGAAACTTATTAAACCATCAAATGTTCTCTCCTCCCCCAACAAACTCCAACACTCAAGCAACTTGCTTAGGTGGTGACCATATCTGCAGAGGCCGTGGGAGGATTCGCTCTGGGGTCCCCAGCCCATGTTCCTGTCCTGTGCATGATGTTGGGCTGCCCTCAGTGAGTGTCTGTGCTGGGGAGGGGGACACCTTTATACTCCGTGTCACCACATACATCTGACTCAGGGCCATGGGGCTTGGGGAGAGTGGGACCTGGGGGAGTGGCGATGGGGCAGGCTACCTGGAGGAGACCCCACTGTCCAGAGCAGGGCTGGGGTCCGCTGCGTGGTGGTCACCCGGGTGGGGCCAGCACCAGCCAGGGCAGCAATGCCCCCCGCCACCCTGTGTGTGACACCCACTGTGTGCTCCCGAGCAGAGGCAGATTCATGAGGAAAACTACTCTCCAGATGAGTCAGTCTGTCCACTCTCCCTACTCTACAATTGCAGCTTCTCATTTATGTACTGGTGATGGGGGTGGAGGTGGGAGGTGAGGGAGGGCACAGTGGTGGGAGGAATAATGGAAAAAAAAAAAGATTTGTGTCAGCAAATGAAGGAGCCAAGTTTTTCATCTGTTTCTGGGGAAATAAAATAGAATTTGCAGCACTTATGCTGACTGCAAGTCAAGGCGGCGGTTGGCTCTAGGTTTGCTGTGGGGGCTTGGGGTGTAGGTGGGGTGCACAGCCAGGAAGAGCTCATCTTGGCACTGTGTTGTGGCTGTGGAAACCATCAGTATTAGGGGTCTGAGAGGGAGCAAGCTGGCCCATGGAGGGCGGGTGGAAGCGCAGCAGCTCACCCAAGGTGGGCCGCCCACTCCTGCTTACTCCAAGTTCAAGTACTGTGTTGCAGGCAGCCAATGCTTGAGCTTCCTCTGGGCGGGGAATGTGGGAAGAGGTTGGGGAGATCTGGGGGACGGATGGAATGAGAGGGGGAGTGAGTTGAGAATGTTGGTAGGGCCAGGGAAAATTTTGCAAGCAAAATTGGATTTTTGCTGGGCTAATGAGTTTGGAAAACGATTTGCAGACCCGCTGCAGCTTGAAAGACTCCAGGAGGCTGTGAGACAGGAACTAGGCGCCATCTTACTTGGTTCTCTAATGTGACCAGTTATCTGTGAAGGTGACCTGGGTGGGACCTGCAGCCCCCTCCCACTTAGACAGCGTCTCTCTTGGTGGGACACGCCCAGCCTGGCCCACCCCAGGCCGGCCCCCCGCCCCAGGAGGTCATTGTCCATGTCTGTACCCATGCAGTCTCGCTTCGGGGCAGTGTTCTTGCCTGAAGCTGGGATGGAAGAGCCCTCAAAATGGTGGACTGAGGTCTCCAGACCAGGAGGGAGGTTGCCTGGTGGGGCACACCACTGAGGCTCTGCCCTCAGGGAGCCGCTGGGAAGTCCTTAGACGCCTCAGGCTTTCTGTCTGCCTGGGGCTGTGGCTCCCTGATGGTGATTTACCTCAAGGAAACAATCACAGATGTGCATAGACATTTATTTGTCTTTCTGAGCCTCCGTTCCTTATCAGTAAAATGGGGGTACTCACCTCTCAGCCCCCACCCCCTGCAGAAGGCTGTCATGAGGATAATGGTTCTTGGACCCCAAAAGCCCAGCAGATGGCTTTTTACTGAAAGGAAGCACAGACCAAATCGGGGAGGCAAGTGTCCAGCTCCAGGGCCAGAGCAGCTCGGCTGGACCGGGCATTCAGCCCGCAGCCCAGGTCACAGAGCATGGTGGGGTGCGTGGTGAGCTTGGGGCTACTGATATGGCCGGAGAGGCCACACGCCTTTCCTCGGTCTCCCCACTTGCTTCCCCTCCTCTGCCCGCTCCCGTGGGGAAGCAGATGTTTCAGGTTTGGAATTGCTCAGGCAGTCCTGGGCCCTTCCAGGAGCAGTGAGCAGCAGCAAGGCCCCCTGCCTGGTCAAGGCCCCCTGCCTGGTCAAGGCCCCCTGCCTGGTCCCGCCATGCCCCTCAGCCCACAGTCCTCTGGGGGCACAGCACCAGGAAGCTTTGGCAAGCAAACACTCGGCCCACACGCTCACGCCCACCCACACACACACTCCGCTCACTCACACTCACGCGTCCGCTCCATCCGCCCGCCCCCGCAGCACCAGCCCTCTCTAAGCCTCTGTCTGTGGCGGTTCTCTCTCTGAGTCCGCCTTGTAAATGGGCCCGACAGGTGGGCCATCGCAGCTCTCCACATGGCTGGGAGGTCCAGAGAAGCTGATTGAGATTGAAACACTTTATTTGCTGGGTAGTTCTGACACACTGGCAGGTATTTGCTGGAGTAATTAGTCGCTGGGTCATGGAGAGAGAAGGTCCAGCAGAGCCTGTCCACAGGCAGAGACAAGCACCGCCTGGGTTGCAGCAGGAGGCTGTGGGTCGGGCTGGCCTGGGGATAAGGCTGCAGTTCAGACTGGGGGAGCCCTGGGCACTCCAAGATCCTTTGTGGAGGACCCTGGGAGCAGTGGCCAGCAGAGCTGCTTCTGGATAACTGTAGCCGGTCTCAGGAGAACAACCACCCTCTGTGACCGGAAGGGGTGGACAGCACCTTGCACAGTGGGGCCTGCGGATCCTGGGAGCACAGTGGGCGGCCCTCGGGGGTCATGGCTTGAACCATGGCTCAAGGCACTTCACTTGCTGGCCTCAGTTTCCTCTATCAACCTGGAGAATAAAATACCTGACTAAAGCAGTGTCCCACCGGAGCCGTGAGGCCAAGTCCCTGCCGGGCACACCTGTGAGGAGCTCGGGCCTGGTGAATGCCTTTGAATCTTCACAGCAACTTGGGGAGAAAGGCAGAATCACTGTCATCAGCTTACACCTCAGGAAACTGGGGTGCAGGCGGCCTGCCAGGGTCCTTGAAGTCAGGCTGTGCGCTCCTGGCCTTTGTCTTAGTCACTGGGCTCTTCTGACTCCCTTCCAGGCGGCGAGGGAGGAAAATGATTATTGTCATTTTTAGGAAGACGAAAGAAGGAGAACCAGCTGGAATTGGCTCTCGGGCTTAAGTAAGTGTCCATACATCTTTCTCACGTCACATGCTCTTTAGGCGTGTTCCACTGCCTTCCGGACGTGCGGTGAGGGCCTGAGGGCCTGTTTCCTTCTGCCGGTGAGCTCAGCTTGCGGGGGAGAGGTGGGGCGAATCATACTGTATTTTAAACAAGAGATTGTGGATTGGTCTCACATGTGCTTAAAAATTTATAATGTTCCCATCTAGACCTTTCCATGCATGACACATTCCTTCAATAGACACTCCACCGTGGTTCATAAAAATGACTCATCGTTGTGCCACTTTCATGCCACAGGCCAGGAAATAAAATCTTCCATAGAATTTCCCGTGACCAGGAAGGCGGCTGTTCCAGCTGGATGCTGTGGGGGGTCGAGGCCCCAGCAGCCACCCAGGAGCTGTGCCCCTGCAAATGACTTGACTCCCAGATGGAGCTTCCTCCTCCCACCAAGTTTTTATTGAGATTTTGAGAGTGATCTGTCACCAGCCCCTTCTCTGGAACAATTACCAATGAGCAGGAATGACATTGTCAAGCTTTTTTTTTTTTTTGTCTTTTACTATTTTAACAACCACAATTTCTTTCACATCAGCTGAGTTTCCTAGGAAGAATGTTTGAAGAGTAGTCACAATATTTTTAAAATTTTCCCTCTTTTTAAATAAATTTGTTGAGGCATAATTGATGTTCCTTAAATTTAGCCATTTTAAGTGTACAATTAAATGCCGTTTAGTAAATTTACTGAGTCATGGAACCATCTGTATGGCTGAAGTTTTGAACATTGTTGCCATCCTGATAAAATCCTTAGCGCCCATTTGTAGTTAATCTTTGTTCCTATCTGAGCCTCAGGCAGCGGCTGTATCTGTCTCTGTAGATTTCCCTTTTCTGGCATCCACACGCCGAGTCATACACACAGTGTGGTCCCCTGTGCCTGGCTTCCTTCACGCAGCATAATGGGTTGGCAGCTGCTTCCTGTTGTAGCAGGTCTCAGCTCTTTGTTCCTTTTCATTGCTAAATAATAGTCCCTTGTATGGATATACCACACTCTGTGTGTCCATTCAGCTGATAATGGACATCTGAGCTATTTCCAGGGTTGGGAGGTTACGAATAAAGCTGTGAGGAGCACTTGTGTATAAGTCTTTGTGTGGACACACACCTTCATTTCTCTTGCATAATTACCTAAAGTGAAATTTGCTGGGTCATTTAGCATTTAGCATATGCGTATTTAACTTTTTTTTTTTAAGATTGATTTATTTATTCATACAGAACTAGTGTACAGGCCAGAGGTGCAGGGGCAGTGAGAGGATTCGCCAGAGACAGAGTGGGAACAGAACAGGCCGCCTGAAGAAGAACATTACTGAGGGAGCAGCGGGCGGGTCAGGAGAGGTCTGCTGGCCATGTGGGTCACCTCGGGGCGGGAATCGAACTCATGCTGCAGTGACTTTAGCTTCTCAGTGCTGTGCTTTAACCTGCTGTGCCACCAGGGAGGGCCCCGTATTTAACTTTTTAACAAGCTGCCAACCTGTTTCTAAAGTGGGTGCACCATTCAACGTTCCCACCCCCAATGTGTGAGGCTCCAATACCCCCTCATCATGCTCACTAGCATGATTACTGCCCACCCTTTAAAGCTTCTGTCCTTAAGTGATGACAATTGACATTTTGTGAAGTGTCCCTGTATGCCAGTCCTTATAATCCTATGAGCTGGTGTCCTTGTTCACTGGCCAGCTTATGAGTGACCAGGACCTGGATGAATCCCAGTTGAGGTGACCACAGAGCAGAGGGTAACCAGAGTCTGTGGGAGAGAGCAGAGGGGGGAGGAGGCTGGACAAGAAAGTGGGTCTGAAGCGGAAACAGCAGGCCTGACTCTGTGAGGCCAGAGCCTGGAGGCCTGGAAGGTAAGGCCAGATGTTCTCCATTCAACAGCGAGGAGGTCACACTTCCCCAGACTCGAAATGACCAGCAGCAGCACCCACCCACAGTCGGATCCCAGAAGCTCAGCCCTGCAGAGTGTCTGCAGAGCTGACCCCCACTGCCCTCAGCCAGGAGCGAACCGCAGAGTGGGCGTCCATAAGCAGCAGCATCCTGCTCTCAGGGATGGCTTCTCACACGGAGCCTTGGCTGCCGCTAGATTCAAGGAAGAAAGTTTCCGACCAGCCGCAGCAGGTAGGAGGCAGGCCCTGCTGCCAAAGTCCCCAGTAAATCACCCCGTTTAGCCGCGTCTCCATGGATTGCAATTACAATCCTTCAGGCCCGACACAAAATCATTGGGCTGGTAAGAGGAGAGTACCTGGGTAATGTGTTTAACAAAAATTAACCTGGTTAAGCAATGACTCTATTGAAAATGAGAAAGTGCGGATGGGCCTGATCGATTCCTCCACAGCCCGATTTGCCCCAGAGCTGGCTTTGGGTTTCAGTTAAGTGGGAAGACCTGAAAACAGGGATCCTTGTTTGATTCGATTTCCTCTTTGATCCCGGAGTTCAGATCATGGCAGACTTTGCTCTGTGTCAGCCCGGGGGGTTGGTGCATGAGGGCGTGGAGTCCTGGGCTCACACACACCACCATGCACCCGCACACAGCCCTATCCAAGTAAGAAGGGTTAGTAAACATTTATTCCCTCCCTCCTCGGGGGAGTTGAAAGTATGGATTTGATCAAATACTCATTTACTCTCTGCCCACCATCCTCCCCACCTCCCTGGCCTCCTGGCAGATAAATGATGTTATTTGAAGGTATTCTTGAAATTTCTGACGGAGACTGTTTCTTAAGTGCTTTTAGAGCAGGCCTATACTTTGTAATACTTGTCATATTCTGGCTAGTAAACTCCTGGCCTTTAAAAGCCGGAACCTCATTCTGTTTCCTGAATACGAGGGAATAGGTCATTAACTGTGAATTTCAAATGAAGCAGATTTACAGTATATATCATAGAAATATGTTTATGAGAGACAGCAAATACCAAGGAATTCATGGAGCAGAAAAAACCAAGAACCCAGAGAAAGATCAGCTGATGTGGGGAGCAGATTTGTTCTTTTCTTTTTCAGGTCGTTGAGGCTGATCTGGCCAAGCCCAGGTCTCTGGTTCTGTTCTAGGTTCCCGACAGAAACACCTTTCAGTCCCATTCTGCATCCAACCCAGTGTGGAACCCAGGGTCGTGAGGTGCCTGGAGGCTGTGACTGTGAACATGTCACAGTCTGGAGGTTGAATTAGAGCCTCTTGAGCTTATGAAGGATGTGGGGTCAGCAGGTGGATTGGGGAAGTGGAGGGAGCCAGTGTCATGCCCTCCAGGGAGGAAAGGTCAACTCTGGACTGGGACAGATGGTAAAGGAAACTTGGGGCCCTCGGTGGATTTTTTTTTTAAGATTTATTTATTTATTTATGCATACAGAACTGGGGTACAGGCCAGAGGTGTAGGGGTGGAGAGAGGATTCACCAGAGACAGCGTGAGGAGCAGAACAGGCAGATCGACGAAGCACACTGCTGAGGGGAGCAGCGAGTGGGTCAGGAGAGGTCTGCTGGGCCAAGTGGGTCATCTCGGGGGCAGGGATCAAAGTCATGCTGAAGCGGCTTTAGCTTCTTAGTTCTGTGCTTTAACCGCTGCGCCACCAGGGAGGGCCCTTGGTGGATTTTTATAGGCCTTTAATGTTGAATCCAGGGAACCAGGGGGGAGGCTGGCATGTCTGGGCAGGGGCCTGGGGGGCTGGGAGGCAGGGAGGCAACTGGGCCCCCCAGCCCCCAGGGTCTATCCTCTCTCTCTCCCCTCTTTCTGGCTTCAGTCAAGCGTTCTCCCTCTCAGTCTCACGTCACCTCACATCCGTCTTGTCTCGCAGACGGATGGCCGTGCTCTCTGTCATCACCCTCCCAGCCCCCGCTTTTCGGGTCAGGTGTCAATAATCATGGGAGGAGGCCTGATCCCGTCACTTACCTCTGGCAAGGGATGAAGATTTAGGCTGGCTGAGCTGGGTGGGTGGTCAGCGTTATGTGTCAGCATGGCTGGGCCTGGCTGGAGGTGGGATTTGGCTCTAATGAAGGTGGTAGAGAACTTGGGACCCAGGAGAGCTCCGGATGCAAATTCCACGCTGAGGCAGGAGACTGAGAGGCGATGTCCCAGTTCAAGCAGTGAGGCAGGAAAGTAGGGACATATTTCTCCTTAGTTCTTTTCGGCCCGGGGTGGGGGGTGGGAGGATGCTCCCATGTGGGGAGTAAGCACCCTCGCTGACACACCCAAAAACAGTTTCATCTGGGTGCCCCAAGGTCAAGTTGACATGCAACATTAGCCGTCATACTTCCTAATGATTACGCGGGATTAAAGAAGGATCTGGCCCTGTTCCCTGGAAGACCAGAGAGGGCCGGTCCCAGGTGGCCGGACTGCGGGAGGGGACTCTGAGAGGCCTATGGTGCCTCCTGTTTGCAGGTGGAGCTGGGAGGAAGAGCCCTGCCTTCAGGGCTCCCAGCAGGGACCACATCACACCCGCTGCATCTGTTCTCCGCCTCCCCAGCCTGGTACCTCCCCTCCGACACCGAGTCTTCTTTTCTGCTGGTGAGAAAGCACTGGGGTCTCTTTCACACCCTGTTCTCCTTAGGCCTAATGGTATGAAGAGGGTCTTCTAGTAGGTTTCAAACAGACTCAGCGTGGAACAGGATTCCCTAGAGAGGCCAGAAGGCCCCTGGTTGGGCAGCATCCCGGGAGGGGTTTGCCCTTGTGGGGAGGAGGCAAGAGGCAGGGCTTCCTCCTGGGTCTCTGATTCTTGCTTTTTTGGGGGGGCTGAGTTTCTGAGCCTTATCCTGTTCCTGGAACACCAGTCCCAGAAGTCTGACTTTTTAGCAGCTGATCCCTGGACACTTCAAATGACAATCCTCTCCGCCCTCCTCCTCTTCCTCCCATCTCTTTGTTTCTTCCAGAGTCAGCCTTAAAAGAAGATAATAACTGAATGATTTTATTTTTCCATCCATTCATCAACCCCCCCCCCCCACCACCTCAAGGGTGAGACAGGAAGGAAGGGCCCTCACCCAGAGAGACACGGCTGGGTGGGATCCCCGTGTGGCAGATGCTGGGTCCTCGGCTCCCCAGCCTCTCTCTGGCTGGCTGCACTGAACCCCGGGCAGCCTGCTAAGCAGGCGCTGGCCTCTGCTGCCCTCAACCCTCTTCCTGTTTCAGTCCATGCAGTGCTCACCGGCACAGGTGAGTTGGCTGTCAAGTAGCAACTCTCTAGTGGGTCATTCTAGGACATCACAGTAAGAAGAGCTAATGATTATTTACCATTTGGCAGACACTGCCCTGGGCACCCTTGAAGGTCAAGGTCAGCAGGCCGGCATCTGTCTAAAGATCCCCTTACTGTGTCCTGTGTTTGGGAGGCCTTGCCCCTTTTTCTTCAATAATCTGGCTGAAAAGGGGGTGATACCCCTTTGTGCTCCTGGAAGGACCTTTTCTCCTTGTCAGGTAGCTCAAGGGCCTGGCCAGCTATGTGACCGTGGTTCACTCCAATTCCATTTCATTGCCTGCCATGAGCTCTCCAGACCTGCCTGCCTTGCACAGTGAGCCGGCCACTGGGAAATGTGTGTGTGGTATGGAGGTGCAGCTGTCCTGTGCTGGGCTCTCCTTGGGCATCCAGCTGGTGCCTACTGGCCACTGCTGGTGTCCTGCCTCCACCTGCCTCCTCACCTCCAAGGGGTGACATGTGCCCCAGGAGAGCAGCCTGGAGCCACGGCTGGGCAGGACAGTGCCCTTGACAGTGCTGTCATTGTGAGCCTGCTCTGGGCACCCACCCACGGAAGTCTATGGGCTCACAGCTGCCTTTGGGAAGATGATGGCTTTCCGGAGACAGGGGACAATAAGCCTATCCTGTTCAGGACAGCAGGGCTGGGCCAGGGTTGGTGCTGGGTGATCTGGGGCCACACTCAGGAGGTCAGGAGGCCGATTCATGCTTGAGAAAGGCTTCCAAGCAGGAGCCTCTGGAATGTGTGGGCAGGTGGTGTCTTCTGCAGCTCCTTGATCCACCCCCCACTTCCCTCATCCTGGGCCACTGTGTCCTTCACTCCCTGCTCTGCAGCCTGTGCTGGCCGGGCTCCCTCCTGCCGCAGGCCCTTTGCATGTGCTGAACCAAGTGACTGAGGTTTTAATTGTTAAAAGATGCAGAGGGCCCTCCCTGGTGGTGCAGTGGGCTAAAGCGCAGCACTGTGAAGCCATCGCAGCTACTGCAGCATGAGTTGGACCCCCGGCCAGGGAGGTGACCCACGGGCACAGTAGACCTCTCCTGGCCCGCCCGCTGCTCCCCTCAGCAGTGTATTTCAGTCCATCTGCCTGTCCTGCTCCCCACTCTGTCTCTGGTGAGTCTTCTCACTCCCTGCACCTCTGGCCTGTACCCCAGTACTGTATGCATAAATAAATATTTAAAAAAAAAGATGCAGGGAATTACAGTGCACACTTACACAGATTTACAGAAAACAGTTGTGTGTGTAACTGAGTCGGTATGTCCATTCGTCACTTCTGCTTCAGAACACTTCTTTTTTTTCTATTGTGGTAAAAATCACAAAACATTCTGTTTGCCATCTTCACTGTTTTTATCAGCACAGTTCAACACAGTTCACGAAGATCATGAACCCACCAGGAAATTCGAGTCAAAACCATGATGAACGGTCACTTCACACCTGCTAGAATGCCCATCCTCCAAAGATAAGAAATAACCCGTCTGTGAGGAAGCGGTGGAAAGGGAAGCCGAGGCAGGAGCTGCTGGGATGTGTGGGCCCAGTGGTGTCTCCTGCGGTCCCATGATCCAGTGTTGGGTGTGTATGCATCGCAGTGCAATGAGTTATTAGAAATTTTTCATCTTGCAAAACTAAACTCTGTACCCCCCCAGACCCTAGAAAATATGGAATGCTTCCAACTTTGGGGGGGCACCCTGGGGCGGGCGGTCACAGGATTCTATTGTCCCGACACGGTCCCTGTGCCACCAAGGCAGTGTCCTCACAATGCAAAGATAAAACAGACAGCGGGGGGCCCCGGTGGCGTAGGGGCGGGTGAGTGCTGTCACCCAGTGACATCATGTGCTGTCGCCACAGTGGCCTGAGTTCGATCCCAGCTGACCCACACGGCGCGGCAGACCTCTCCTGACCCGCCCGCTGCGCCCCTCAGCAGTGTACTTCGTCAGTCAGCCTGTTCTGCTCGCCGCTCTGCCTCTGGTGAATCCTCCACCCCCACATTTCTGGCTTGTACCCCAGTTCTACTAAATAGATATTTAAAACAAACAAACAAACAGCAACAACAAAGCCAAGGCTGTGCTCTCCCTTTCTGCCTCTCAGTGGCTTCTGATGCTGATTTTAGCTCTCAGAAATGTTTTGTGCACAAGGCTTTCCTTTTCACCACTTCCTCACAGACGGGTTATTTCTTGTCTTTTGAGGACGGCCATTCTAGCAGGTGTGAAGTGACAGTTCAGCATGGCTTTGACTTGAATTTCCTGGCGGGTTCATGATCTTCAGCACCTTTTCATGTACCTGTTGTGTTCATGTGTTTACCTCTGGACAAGTGCCTTTTGTATATCTTATTTTGATAAATGGTATGCAGGTTCTTTGCCCATTTTTAAATTGGATTCTTTGTCATTTTGTTGTTGAATTGCAAGAGGTCTTTATAGACTGAAGATCCTTGACCTTCAGCAGATATCTGCTTTGCAAATATGTCCTCCCATCATGTAGCTCATCTTTTTACCCTCTTGATAATATTCTTTGACACACACACCAGTTGTTATTTTGCTTTGTTCTTTTTTTTCTTTTTTTTTAAGATTTATTTATTTGTGCATACAAGAGCTGGGATACAGGCCAGAGGTGTGTGGGTGTGTGTGAGAGGCTTCACCAGAGACATAGAGGGAGCAGAACAGGCAGATATAGTGAGATACACTGCTGAGGGAGCAGCGGGCGGGTCAGGAGAGATCTGCTGTGCCATGTGGGTCAGCTCCCCGACCAGGGATCGAACTCATGCTATGGCTCCCAAAAGCTTCACAGTACTATGCTTTAACCTGTTATGCCACCAGGGATTGATTTGATGAATCAATCAGTTGATTTTATGAATCCAATTTACCTACTTTTATTTTTGCTGTTTGTTCCTTTGGTGTCACGTCTAAGAATTCATTGCCAAAGCCAAGGTTATGAATGTTTACCCTCTAAGAATTTTTTTTTTATTTTTTTTTTAAAGATTTATTTATTTATTCATACAGAACTGGGGTAAAGGCCAGAGATGCAGAGGGTGAGAGGATTCACCAGAGACAGAGCGGGAAGCAGAACAGGCAGATCATCGAAGTACACTGCTGAGGGGAGCAGCGGGCGGGTCAGGAGAGGTCTGCCACGCCATGTGGTCACCTCCGGGGCAGGCGGGGGATTGAACTCATGCGGAAGTGGCTTTAGTTTCTCAGTGCAGTGCCTTAACCCGCTGCGCCACCAGGGAGGGCCCCTCTAAGAATTTTTTTAAAAAATTTATTTATTTATGCACACAGAACTGAGGTACAGGCCAGAGATGCAGAGGGTGAGAGGCTTCACCAGAGACAGAGTGGGGAGCAGAGTAGGCAGATCATGAGGTACCCTGTTAAGGGGAGCAGCGGGCGGGTCAGGAGAGGTCTGCCGTGCCATGTGGTCATCTCCGGGGCAGGTGGGGATCGAACTCATGCAGAAATGGCTTTAGCTTCTCAGTGCTGTGCTTTAACCCGCTGCACCACCAGGGAGGGCCCTACCCTCTAAGAATTTTGTGGTCTTACAGCTCATTGGTGAGGTGCCTATTCCAGATCTTTTTATCCACTTTTTAATTAGGTGGTTTTTCTTTCTTACTGCTGAGTTTTAAGGGTTCTCTGAGTTTGGGGCACATTTATCAGATATGTCTTTTGCAAATATTTTCTCCCAGCATGTGGCTTGTCTTCTCTTTTTCTTACTAGTGTCTTTCCTAGAGCAGCAATTTTAAATTTTAATGAAGTCTGGCTTGTCAATAATTTCTTTCATGGATTGTGCTATACCCAAGGTCAACTAGGTTTTCTCCCATCCTATCTTCTGGTAGTTTTGTGAGTTTTGTATTTTACATCAGACCTATGATGAGTTCTGAGTTAATTTAGGTGATGTGTATAAGGTCTGTGTCTAGATACATTTTTTTGAATGTGGGTTGTTGTTTCAGTACCATTGAAAGACTAGTTTGCTTCATTGTGTGTGAGCGTGTGCTTTTTTTTGTTGTTGTTGATTCTTTTAAATTTTCTACTTAGTCATGTAATTTATGATCAGAGACAATTTTATTTCTTCCTTTCCAATCTTTGTGTTTATTTCCTCTGCTGGGCTTACTGCATTTGTGACTGCTACTAGGATGTTGAAAGGGCGTCCTGGCCTGGTACCTGACTGTATCGGGGAAGCTTCTCACCACTAAGTAGGATGTAAACTGTAGCCTGTGACAGATACTCTTTATCCAGCTGAGGAAGCACTGCCTTACTCTTCCTTTGCTAGAATTCTTGTCATGTTGGGTGTGCTGGGTTTTGCCCAAAGCTTGTTCTGCTTCTGTTGACCATGTGATTTTCTTCCTTCACTGGTGGATGTGGTATTAGGGTCATTGTCTTGATAGACAGCTTGTCTCCAGTTAAGCAGAGTCCCTTTGCCATGCCTCACCTCTCCTTGATGGTTTCCTTACCTTCTGGCACAGCAGAACGGTCCTGGCTCATCTTTGAAGTAAAAGATGCAACCTGGAGCCCTGGGACCCTCCATTTCTCCAAGGATCTTGATTTCTTTTGAGTGGGGAATCTATGTTGAAGGCAAGACCTCAGTGTGCTCGCTGCCCCTGGGTGGGCAGGTGGCAGGGGCTCCCAGGTGTGCACCCAGCCCTATTTCTCTCAGCCTGCTCGGAGCTGCCGTCCGCACAGATGTCCTCCCGTGCTTGGGCCCTGATGCTCTGTGTGGCCACACTCGCTGGGGGGGTCGACACTGACTTGCGCCCCCCCTGCCTCTCACCTCCCTCACTTTCTGCTGTCCCCAAACTCCCATCTCTCACTCCCTTTGTGTCTCTCTCTGTTTCTCTCATTTTGGCCTCCCGACACACTGGCTGAAAGTGCACATGACCCCGCTTCCTCCTCAGTGGACACCCCAGTGCACTAAGATCACCTCTTCTCTCTCTCTCCCATCTCTACCCCTCTCCCCCAGTTTAAGAAATATCACCTTACTGCTGTTTTTGATGTCCCTCTGTTACAGGGTAGCCCAGAGTGGACTGGGCCGCCTGTCTGTGGGGCCTCACCGGCGCGCTTACAATTCAGTTATACTGCAGGTACACACAAAAGGGTCAATAACCGGTTTATTTACAGAAGGGGAAAGGAATAGGAAACAACCCAGGGAAAGAGCGTGGGATACAAAGTAACTGCAATACCTTAAAGCTAGGCTGACTGAATACACCGAGTCACCGGGTCAGGAGAGCTGCTTCCCTGAGTGAGAGAGCGCGAAATGCAATCATGCCCTATATATCCCCCAAATGTCCCAGAATTCCTGCTAGCTCCGCCCTTGGGTCCTCGCGGTTCTCTCCCTGGTGCTGCTGGGAGTTGTAGTTTCCAGTCACTGGAGTGGTGTGTAGGGTCCAGAAAGCTGGAGTAGGGGGTGGGGTCCATAAGACTGCAGAGTTCCTTTAGGACATCCTTCCCCTTAACAACTTGTGTGCTGCCCCCTAAATCTTTTGTGTGTGTGTGTGTGGGGCATTTTATTTTTAATATAGTCATTACATCTCCCTTCATTTCTGTACACTATATGGCTCCCCGTGCAGTTCCCACCACCAGCTCCCCCGTGCTCCATCACCGTGGTCCCTTGTGTTCTTCCTACTCCTGTCCTGGTCCTCCCACCCCTCCCCCCTGAACCCCTACAGAAAGTCTCTGATCTACAGTTGCCTGATGATTTTGATTTTTACTTTATTACAGTTGCTTCCCCCGCTCCCCCCCCCGCCGATCCCCTAACCTCACACTTCAAAAGAAGTTAAGCCAGATATGTTTCTAACAATAAATATTTTCTGCTTTTCTCATTTTTGAACTGTCTCTATGTGGGATCTTATGTTCCTCTGTGACTTGCAGAAGCATTTTGTCCTGCAACTGGTTTCTGAGAAAACATTGTGAATTGCATTTATTGGGTCATTGGAAAAGTCACGAGCATGGGAAGTGGGAGATGGTCATCAGCTCAGTTATTAAGGAAAAGAGGGTCGTGCTCTTAGAACATCAAAGAACTGAATTCTGCCAAAGACCCGAATGAGCCAAAAAAAAAAAAAAAAAAGGTCTCTGCAAAGGAATAAAGGAATGGAGCTGCTGACACCTTGCTTTTAGCCTGAAGAGATGTACAGAACTGCAAAAGAAAGAATTTGTGCTGCGGTTAGTTACTAATTTTGTCATAATTTGTTACAGCAGCAGCAAAA
>NW_004567109.1:11505282-11530071 GCF_000260355.1 Condylura cristata | reverse complement strand
CTGTGCTTTAACCCGCTGCGCCACCAGGGAGGGATGTGAAGTTGTTTTTATAGATTCTTCTATTTTCAATACCCTTTATCAATGCCACTGAATAAGTCAAAATCACTTTACATTCCAAACCCGATAACCCCAGTGTCTGAGGTTTTTGCGGGTCTGAATCTACTCCCTGTTGCTTCTGCTGATTTGTGCACCATGACTGGTTTCCTTGTGTGCTTTGTGATTTTTGTAATTCTGTGACTGTGAGCTCATATATCAAAATTTTATCTTTGGACAATCTCTGGGACGGTGTCAGAGGTGGATTCTGAACAGGGGTTTGCATCGCCTGCTGCCAGAGCCTTGGTCATTACCGACTTGAGACCACTTTAAACTGAATTCTTGGCGTGATAGTTTGGACCACCCAAGCAGACTGAGTTGAGACTGCAAACCCTCTTATTAGGGTTGGCCTGTAACTACAAATTCTAAGAGACATTTTTCCCCCTTGCCACTCCTTGCAGGGAGTCGCTAGCACATTGCTTTTGCTGCTATTTTTGCTCTCGCTCACCTTGACACCAGTGTGTGACTTTTTGGGGTCCTGCTTGATGCAGAGGGGTTTTTTCTTAGATTCCTTGCCTTGGTTGGCTTGGGGGTTTTGTCTCCAATCTGCACTTCACAGCCTTGAGGCATCAACAGCATCTCTGAGTTGCCTGTTCACTCAGCTTAGTTTTAGGTTATAAATTTGTCTTGCGGATGCTGCAGTTAAGGTATTTCTTTTCTAGTTGGCATGTTTGGTTGTTTTTGGTTGAGTGCAACATCCTACTGGAAACCCCAGACACACCCCCTCCCGACCCCTGGTTAGCAATTCTTTCATGAAAACCTGTGAAATAGCTCGGGGTGATTTTTTCTTCTTAATGTTTTATTGTTTGGGGACTTGGGAGGGGAGGGCTCTGTCAGAGATAATTATCAAATTATCATGGCTTTAAGTACTTCACTTGGGTTTGCATACTCACTCACTCACTCAATCACTCATCCAGCCCTCAGGCCTGTCACATTCAGGGGCTGGACCTCCCAGCACAGAGCACCTTAGTCTAGGCTTTCCTTTCACCCCTGTGACACCCCTATAAGCAGGGTGTAATCACTTTGCAGATTAGGAAAAGAAGAGGAGGAGAATTTAGGTAGGCTGCCCGCCGGCCGGCCGCAGGTGAGCAGGGCTCCAGCTGACGTCTGTCTGGCTGCAACCACCGTGCTGGTGCTTACGCCAAGAGAGAGGTGCTCCTTCCTTACGCGTGCGGGAGGACGTGCAGGTGGAAACCACTGTGTTCTCAGGATGGACGAGGGCAGCTCAGGATGACCGAGATGGGAGTCCCCAGGCAAGAGCTGAGGGAAACAAAGCTCGATCTCAAGGTCTCCGTAGCTGTGTGTATCACGCTGTTGCCAGATTTGGAAGATGACCAGGAAGGAATTGGAGCCGGATCTTGGGCTGTCTATGGCCACGGTCACTTCTGGCCCCAGCGCCCCACAGCACAGTGTCAAGGCAAGTCTGGACATGAGGCTGGCTGGTCCCTGGATGGAAGACCAGGCGCCGTTGCGGCGTGACCCTTCCGACGAGGCCTCAGTTTCTTCACCGATTTCACGTGGGCGCTTGACCACATGGCCTGTCAGGGTGGCCATGCTGTGCGCCTGTGGCCCTGGGAGAGGCCAGAGAGGGGCCCTTTCCTGTGCTGAGCTTGGGGAAGAGCAGGTGGTAGAAAGTTGGGGAGCAGGAGACCTATCTTTCCTTGTCTCCAATCATTTGGGGATACAGTGGGGTGAAATGGTACCATGTGAATTTCTATGACTCCATCCTTCCCGAATAGCCTGAATTGTGTTTATTCTACGTGACGTGCTTGAACTTCCTGCTGCAGGATTTCCAGAACATAGCCTGCATGTGGTCAACAATACCTGCCTTTCCTTTCTTGCTAGATGGTCAAGCGTCTTGAGTGTCAGGTCTGGGTCTCTCATACAGAGCAATGCCGGTGGGGTGGATAAATGACAGAAAATTGGCTCTTTTATTTTTTCAAAAGATTTATTTATTTATGTATACAGAACTGGGGTACAGGCCAGAGGTGGGAGGATTCACCAGAAACAGAGTGGGGAGCAGAATAGGCAGGTACACTGCTGAAGGGAGCAGTGGGCAAGACAGGAGAGGTCTGCTGCGCCATGTGGGTCAGCTCCAGGCCAGGGATCGAACTTGTGCTGCAGTGGCCATGGCCAGTTTCATAGTGCTGGGCTTTAACTACCCTTGTGCCACCAGGGAGGGCCCCAGGAAGTCAGCTCTTTTGTTCTAAAGTTCTATGAAATGATTTTAAAGATAGCTTTTCGATAGCACTAACGTCAAAGCATGTTGTTTGAGGACATGATGTTGAATGGTTATCCGGTGACTGGGCCCCGTGGAGGTCTGAGCAGCACAGAGGACCCCCCCACCCCCAAGAGCCCAGTGGGGCCTGTGATGTTGTGACTCCACTATCTCCATCAACCTCTATGGTTGCCATTCCTGGGCACTCACCCAGACACTGGATGGCACTCCCTCTGAACCCCCAATAACTCTACCAGGAAAATTCTATAGGATAGAAGCTTTGGAAGTGGGTGAGCGGGGCCTTGTAGTGGTCTGACAGTGAGTCAATAGTGGGTGAAGGTGCTGGCCAGCTTATACTACTGTTGCTGGCAGTCGAGGGGACTGCTGGCATTCCAGGAAGAAGGAAATAGTATCCCCTGAGCAGTACCCTGTGGCTGGGCTGCTGCTGGGTGGAGTCTGCTGCCCTGGGAGGGAGAATTAGAACCTCGCTCTGCTCAGTGGTCTGGCTTCCTGGCCAGTGAGCCTTTGAGCCTCTCTGCCCAGGGAGGCTAACTGGCTCCAGAGCACACACTCGCAGCTCTGTGGCAGGGTGGCAGCCTGCCTGGTGGGAGGGGGGAGGGAGAAGGAGGCTGTGGGGCCTCAAGCAGTGACACATCTCTGATTACTCTTTTCCCTTAAAGAGTCTTCAGTGATTCATTAGCATGGAGAAGAGATTAATTAGCTGGCTAATTATAAGGGGGAGGGAAAACCCCAGCTATCCAGTTACGCCTGGGGACACAGCGAGCCTCCCCGTCTCCCCCCAGACCTTTCCCGCTATTGTTCTTCTCCAGAGACTCAGAGATTTTTGCCTGTGTGATAAAGGTTCCTATCGGTGCCAGTGGGGGTGCCAGTAGGGACACCATTTGTCACCCTCAAAAGCTGGGCCAAGAGCAGTTGGTGGGGTTGCCCGGGCTGTGCCAACTGCTGCTACATGGACTAGCGTTCCTTCCCACCACAGGCTTAAAAACTTCCTGGTTATAATTAGAACCATTTCTAAACGACCGATGCTTCGGGGGGTTGGGGGGAGCTGCTCAGAGCTCGGCTGAGAGGAAGCAGAGCCAGAAAGCCCAGTTCTGATCCCAGCTTGGCCACCGTGGCTGTTAGCTATGCTTAGTTGAGAGTCTCATGGTTGGAAGTTCTGGGACCAGGGAAGAGGGGGTGGCCCTCTCTGGTCACCCCCGTTGTGTCCTGATTCTGTCTGTCAGGGATTTCTCTCTCTTTCTGTTGGGGAGACTGGAGTGGCTATGAGGAAGGGGATAGCACCACCCCTGAATCCAAAAGATGCACATTTAAAAAACAAGATTTATTTATTTATGCATACAGAACTGGGGCACAGACCAGAGGTGTGGGGGTGAGAGGATTCACCAGACAGAGTGGGGAGCACGATAGGGGGATCAGGCGAGGTCTGCCGTGTCATGTGGGGCAGCCCCCTGGCCGGGGATCGAACTTGTGCTGCAGTGTCTGGGGAGAGCTTCATAGTGCTGCAGCTTTAACCCCTTGCACCACCAGGGAGGGCACAGATGGATATTTTTGAATAAAAATGTTAGTTCTTTCAATGAAGGGAATTTGAAGGCCATTTGATTATATGGTTTTCAGCTCTTGGGGAGACTTCCAAAAGCACACACACACACCTGGTTCTTTCCCCAGATCTGGTCTCCCAACTCTGATGGGTGTTTTGAAAAAAGCTCTCAGGTGTTTTATTTTTAAATTAAATGGTGTTTTGTTTTTTGTTTTTTTTTTTTGTTGTTGTTGTAGATTCACATACAGCTGTCAGAAAAAATGCAGAGAGATCCTCTGTACCCTTCACCCAGTGTCCCCTAGTGACAACAGCTGGTGAAACCTATCACAGGTGGGATACTGAGTGATAGCCACTATCCATCCATCCCACCAAGGATCCCCCATGCTGCCCTTTGCTGGCCACACTCACTTTCCTCCTTCCTTGAGCAGAAACTGAATCTTTTTTTAAAAAAAATAATATAATAGCTTATTTTTACATCATTTTGTGCATTTTTTTTCATCTCAGTTGTAATCCCCATGGGTTTCCCATCATCAAATCACCCGTGTGCATTCACCATCATCCAGTGCATTTCCCTCCCCCCACTGTTTTTGATCCCATCCCCACTCCACCCCCATAAAATGTCCCTGGTCTATAACTGTTCATTATTATTATAGAAACTGAATCTTTAACCTTAGCCAACCACCAATCTGTTCCCCTTGTCTGTAGTTTATACACATAGAACCATGCAGTTTCTAACCTTTTGGGATAGATTTGTTTCACTAAACATAATTATCTGGAGATAAATCCAGGTTATGTGTATCAAGAGTTCACCTGTATCAATGTTGTTTATCCAGTTCCTTTTTGTTGCTGTATAGTAGTCCACTGTATGGATATACCACAGTTTGTTTGACCAATAATTCATTAAATAAAATCTAGATTATGTCTAGCTTTTGGATACTACAAATAAAACTGCTCTAAACATTCACCTTCATTTTAGTATGTGAACGTAAGTTTTCATTTCTCTGGGATAAATGCCTCAGAATGTAACTGCTGAGTCATATGATAATTGCATTGTCAGCTTTAAAGAAACTGCCAAGCTATTGTCACAGTGGCTGTTTCCTCTCACACTCCTCCCAGCCATGCGTGAGTGTCCTGGTCTCTTTGCTTCTTCAGCAGCATTTGATGTCACTCTTTTTACTTAAGCCACTCTGACAGGTATGTAGGGATAGTTCCCCGTGGTTTTAAAGTTACATTTTCCAGTGGTTAATGCTGTTGAAGGTCTTGCATGTGTCAGTTTGCCATCTGTATTTCCTTTCTGGGGAAATCCCAGGCAGTTTTATGGGCAGTGCTGGTCATACACCAGGCTGGGGCTACCCACTGAGCTTCCTTCTCTGCCCGAGAGAGGAGGCTCTCTCCCTCTGGGAAGTCTGCTTGTCAAACAGATATTTCTGCTTAGGTCAGATTGGTGCGTTGGGATTGTACCTTGTGCTTATTGACACGAGTCCTTTTGCTTGTAACCTCTGTGATCACTTCAACTCAGCCATGTACTGGAAAGCTTGTGTCCATGAGAAGAACTTCGGTTGATGCTGGTGTCTCCGGACTCCAAGGCCCCGTGGGACTGTGCCCCAGGCCTCTGGGGGCCGTGCCTGGAGGGTGATGGGATCTGGGTGTGGGATGAGAGCAGTGAAGCTGCCCTTCAGTTGTGGGAGAAACTGCAACAAGGACTCAGTTGCTGCCGTGGCTGCTGGGGTGACTTCACTAGAGCAAAACCTGTCTCCAGATTGCACCTCTGGGGACCTGTTCCAAGTCTGCTCCTGGGTCAGTCCCATCCAGTCAGGAGACAGAGGCTTGTCAGTTCTTAACAGGCAGAGCCAAGACGCAGAGTTGTTAACGAGGCATAAAGTTGTCAGCTGGGGACCCAGAGGGTCAAAGCAGACGGCTGAGGCGTGCCGGAAGGAATGGCTGTGGCTGGGAGAACGAAAGGAAGAGCCTGGAGGTATTAAAACTTAGGGTGTACAGGAGCAGCCCCGAGAAAGGGGTGCCGCTCAGCTGGAGCTGGATTTCAGAGAGGAGCCTTGGGGTTCTGGTACCCAAACTTTGGAGGAAGAGGTAGTCCCCTGTGCCGCCCTCTCTGAGGAGGCGTGACAGGGCTGTAGCTGTGGGGACCACTGCACAGAGGAGTCAGCCTCTGCTCAGGGGGACGGGGTGACCCACAGGAGGGGGCAGCCCATCGGGGAGAGCAGTCCCTTCCCTTCCTCCCTCTGGCGGTCTCTCCTTCGCACCCCCTGCAGCAGAGTCAGCCAGAGCCAGACACACAGCCTGTATGGCCCTCCCTGCGTCACAGAGCAGACCAGGATGGACAGGCTTTCAGGGGAGAGGCTTAGCTCCTAAACAGCCAGGAGTCTGCGCTCTGGGGTCACACAGGCTCGGCGTGCAGGCCTGCTTCCTTTGGACGTATACTTTGAGCTGGTCATTTACCTCTCAGGAGCTCAGTTGTCCCAGAGGTGAAGTGAGGATACGATGCCCACACATGGCTGTAATCGTGTTGACGGCACTGTGCACAGATGATGTTTGTTAAGTGCTTATCATACAGACTTGTTCTAAGCATTTACACGCACGGACGCACGCACCCTTGGGGTGGATGCTGTTAGTGTCCCCTTTCTGTAGAGGAGAAGTGAGCGATCGAGAGGTTAGGTAAGTAGCACAAAATGGGCCACAAAATGGACATAAGTCAGGGCTGGGCCATAGCGAGCAGAGCTCTGGGGCTTGAGCCACACTCAATCACATGTGAAATCAGGAAAGACCGCATGGAGGAGGCAGCCTCAGCTAGTTGCGGTTGTGATGACTGCGCTTGCCAGTGGCTTTCTTCCCTGTCTCTGAGACTTCTACTGACCAACATGAGGCAGGGAGCAGACAGGGCCAGACAGCACCTTCAGACCTGGGGGAGCAGGTCCCTCAGGCTGGAATGGCTTCCCTCGCCCCTGTCCACAGGGAACTGCACGTTCCCCGGGCGCTGTTGAGCCCCAGCTGTAGACGGGGATGAGCTGAGTGTCACGCAGACCCCATCTGGCCTGGATGCAGCTGTTACTGCAGACAGGGGCTACCGTTACGCATGGGGGGCTTCCTCAGGTGGGTTTTGGGGGGAGAGGCTGGCCCCGGGGCATTGCACCCACTCTGGGACTAGCCAGGCCCACAGTCAGATCAAGACTGTGATCCACGCTGGCCGCAGGGCTAATGATAGCAGCTCCTGGGTCCGGGGGTGTGCGCCCCAAGCACGGCACAATGGATACGCCCAGCAAACGTCAGCTTGTTATTTAGAAACTTTTAAGGGTGCAATGGACACCCAGTTCTCATGTTCAGCCTCAGAAGTCACAGTGGTGGGGCCTGTTTGTGGATGTCAGCATTTCTTTCTTCTTCTCTCCTTAAAATCTTTACAAAGTGTCTACTGCAGGGGACTCAGTCAGGGGACACAGCTGTGCCAAGCTGGCCGCCATCCTTGCAGGTGGAGACTCTCGGCCAAGCGGGGCCCAGCTGATGATGCACCCTGGATGATGTACAAGGAGGCCCCGGTTCTCTGGCAGCAGGAGCCTTGTGTCTTTTTTGGGGTGGGGGTTGGTAAATGGTTTCCCTGGACCAAATCCAGACCTCCAGGAAAGGAAGGAGCTGGTGAGAGGGGGCGGGATGGGGAGTGGGGTGAGGCGCTGAGGTTCCAAAGGCCGGGAAGGGCAAGGGAAAGCCGTGCATTCCAGGAGCAGAAAGCGGTTCTGTGCGTGGCCCCGGAGCAGAGAAAGGTGCAGAAGTGAGGGGTGAGGCTGCAGAGAGCTGCCAGGGTAGGTTCCTGCAACGCGTCGTTGCTGAACTTGCGGGGCAGGATTCAGGGCCTGGCTGAGAAGAGGGGCCGCCCCCCTTCCAGGCCACGTGTGGCTCTGATGCAGCCCGCGCCTCAGCCCCTTGGGCAGAAACAGCCCCTTGGGCAGAAACAGCCGCTACCTGAGTCCCGGCTCCCTTTGTGTATGCTGAAGGAACTCTTGGTCTTGCCACTGTTTTCTCTGGACAGTGTTTCCGCTCAAATTATCCCTGGCATCCTTCTTCCCATCCATCCCCCATTATTTAATTTAAAACCATTCATCTAATTAGCATCTGTCGGGATGGTTTTGGTGTGGTTTTGCCTGGAAGGACTGGGCTCCATTGGGCGACATCTTGGATTTTCTTCCAACTCCAAGACTCCACCGTGGGGTTCCCACATTTATTTTGGCCTGAGAATGTTCCAAGGCGGGATCGGAGACCAGGAATTGGGGAGCCTCTGTTGTCTCTGGGGCCGAGCGCTCTGGCAGCAGTGCTGAGTCCTTTGCCTGGGTCAGTCGTCAGCCATTTCTCCACCCAGAAAGGGCCATAAATTTGTGAAGTGCTTAGCATGTGATTTTCCAGCTTCCCTCCCCAGACACAGAGACTCCCGTCCTGTACGCCCACCCCACTTCCCCCCTGTAATACTCGTTTGCAGTTTTGTCTGTCTACTTTTGTGGGAGAGGTGTCGGGAGGAGCGGTGTTTGCCTCCCTCCCCTGGGTCCTCTGTGCTGCTTCCTGGGGTTCTAACTGAACCTTCACAAGGCGCTTTGCTCCCAAATTCACTTTAAAGCTACAGTTCGGGTGCTCCCCGGTGGGACAAGGCATTAAAGTGCAGCACTATGAAGCTGTCTGCTCCCACTGCAGCATGAGTTTGATCCCCGGCCAAGGAGTTGACCCACAGGGCGCAGCAGACTGCTCCTGTCTCCCCGCTGCTCCCCTCAGCATGTATTTCAGTAGATCCACCTGTTCTGCTCCCTATTCTGTCTCTGGTGAATCCTCTCATCCCCGCCCCGGCACCTATGGCCTGTACCACACTTCTTGTGTGCATAAATAAATCTTAACAAAATACAGGCTAAACCTTGCAGGAGAGTTGTAGACTCGGAGATGTGTTTGCCCTCTGGACCCCTGTGTACTCATGTGCCTCTTCCTCTCTGAGCCTCTGTTGCCTCATAAAATGGAAAATAATAACATCAGGAAGAAGTCAATGACAGCAGTCATGAAGCCTAGTGTTCCTTGTACCCACTCTCTGCCAGCCCCTGTGATAAACCTTTTGTATACTAAACTCAGTAAATCATCACAAAAACAAACTTGCTGGTCTTAACAGTCCCATTTCACAGATGGAGAAACTGAGGAGTAGAGAGTATATGGCTTGGTCAAGATTATAGAGTGCAAAGCCAGACCTTGACCCCAGGTGCTATGATGCCAGAGTCTAGATGATATTGTGGATATTGTGAGGATGAAAGGGCCTCGGTGGCAGAACTCAATTTGGCAACTCTACAACTAAAGCTCAGTGCAAGGGATTCCGAAGCTCTGAATCCCCAGGTGGGTCTGGCACTGCAGTTCTGGTGATCCACGGTAGGGGGCAGCATGGAGAGATGCCAGTAAAGTGAGCCAATGAGACTGGAAGAAGGAAGCAGGGAAGGCTGAAAGCTGTACCCTGTGGTTGTTTTGCTTGGGGCTGCTGGGTTTGCCAGTTTTGACATCACCCATAATGTCACAGTAAGGCATTCTTCGCAAGCTAATGCAAGGGTTGGATTTATTCCATTTCAGAGTTAGACTAATGGCTGTTAGTGAAAACATTTTCTGGGAATCAGATATTTGGATGTGTTCTTCTCAGGGTCTCAGGAAGGGGGAGGTAAGGGATCAACAGTGCCTGGGAAAGCATGGTCGCTGGTAGCTCATGACTGTGGAGGCCCTGCCTTTAGGTCAGAAAGGCAAACGGATGTGATTGGAGACGCCCGAGAGAAGCTCTATTGAGAAAAAAGGACCATTGCGACCAACTCATTTTTCTGACCACAATTCCCTTCAAGGACATGTGACTCTTTCTTAAGACTGACCAATGCATGGAGCCCCATCCAGGCCACACTCTCTGGGGCTGACCCAGAGCGGGTGGGAGCTGCTTCTGGCTCCAAGCTCTTTCCTCTGCGGGAGGAGAGAAGCCATGTGGAACCTCCTCGAATGTGTCTGTTGGTCAGACACATATTTGCACAGGAGGAAAGAACACCCCAGCGTTAAGTTGCTTATTCAGAAGGACCTAGGAGCCAACCTTCAGGGTGGGGCAAGAGTGGAGACTCTGGGCAGTGGGATCTTGGTTGGGTCTCAGGCTCCTGACCTTGAGGAGAGGATCATGGACCTTTTTCCCCAAAGAGGTCTCCTAGGGGGTGACCGATCACTTCTTTGATCAACAACCTGATCTGACTCATTGTTGGCTTCATTCACTAAATCCAGTAGATTTAATAACACCAAATGGCCGACTCTGAATCCCCAAGTACCAATAACGTCCTAAAAATCAGGGAGGTAGGTCCAGCGAGGCTATATTTGGGGGTCCAGCTTCTGGGCCACCCACCATATGACAGGTAGGGGAGGTGGAGAGGATTTGGGAAATGTTCTTTTTTAGGAGGTGAGATTTGAACAAGATCAGAAAAGATGACCTTTTAAAATTCCTTTTAAAATCCTTTTTACATTCCTTTTAAAATTCTCAGAGTAAATATTACCTCTTATTTGTACCCTCAGAAAAGGCACAAAAATATCCTATTGACACGAGAGGGTGGGAAGCAGCTCCCAAGCAGAGTTTTCCAGGGACCGTGGGCGGTGGCCGCGGGCGGTGGCCGTGGCTCCTGTTCTCGCCAGCTCCAAGGCGACAAAGGGAGTGAGACACAGGAGCTGGTCTGGCGCTCTCGTCAGCGGTGCTGGGTCCCCTTCTGGAACAGGAATGAGATTCGGGGGTGATGGATGGACGTCAGATCCAAAGTACCATGGAAGTTATCCCCAATAACTGTAAGCCATCGGGACCCAAATCTGACCACACCCCAGAACCACCTCAGCAAGCTTTAAGTGAGACAGATTATGAGACCTGAAGAATCAGACTCTCTTGGGTGGAGCCGGAAGTCTGCAGTCAGGTGATTCTAAGGCAATTCCGGGGTGGGGGAGGGCTATATTTGGGGATCCCTCTTCTGGGCCACCTCCCTCCCCCCTTGAAGCACTTATCCTGGACCTTCTAGATTTCCCTTCTGGCCTCCTGGGCCTGATGTAAGTCACTGATTTGGGTCTGTGGTGTGGATGTTGTTGGACACCTGAGTGATCCCGCTCCCCACACTTGTGTGGGGTCCCCAGTACTGTACCTCAGCAGCTCTGGTCCACAGGGAAGCAGCCCCCTAGACCCTTCCCAAGCTCTTCTCTGCAGCAGAGACAATTTGGCACCCACAGCCATCCTTTGTCCCAATGCAGAGGGAGCGGAACATGGATAAATGCAATTGTGAAGGCAATTTTTCTCCGATCAGGATCATATAAGACAATTCCCCGGCATTCAAATTATTATAATGAGTCCAGTTCCACTTCAAAGGGGGCTAACTTAATAACGAGAAGAGCTGGGCTCTGAGGGATTCTAATTAAATTTCTTTCCACACCCCCCTCGCATGTTTTTCTGAAGAGCAGCCAGGGCTGCTAGATTGTGTTATGTTTGGGTCCAGCGTGAAGAAACTTGGAAGCCAGGCTTGGCTGGGGAAGGCCATCCGTCTGACTCGAGCCTGACAGCCCAGACCCTGCTCCCAGCAGGAGGGGCCTGGCCACCGTGAAAGTCAACAGGACTTAGTTGGCCATGTGGGGAGGTTGGCGGGAGGGGGCTGGGTGGCAGAGGGCTCCCGGTGCCCGCTGGGTAAGGTGGCGGAGTTGGGTGGGAGAGGGCGATCTGGAACCAAGCTGCCTGTTTGAACTCTAGCCCTTGCCTTTCTCGGCTCTGTGTGCTTGACTACGTCCTGTTACCCCTCTGCACCTCAATTTCCTCATTGGTGAAATGAGATCAATGCTGGAACACACCCAGAAGGCGATCGGAACGTTGGATGCACCAGAGGCTCAGTGGCCAGAACCACACCTGGCGCAGGTTATTATTATTGCTTTCGAGATGAAGCCACCCCAAGAAGGGAGAGGCTGCTCCCGGGCAGGCTGCCATAACTTTGCATGACCCCATGAGCTCAGAAGGCGGCGAGGAGAGCCCATCTCTGCTGTGGTGAAAGTCCAAAGGGACCACTGTTCAAGCCCTGACTCGGGACAAATTGCTTCACCACTCTGAGCTTCCATGTCTTCACTATAAAGGGTTCCTGACAATAATAAACTCAAATATGAGGCAGAGACATGCAGGGATGACACTTGTTAGCGCCTAGCAGGCGCCAGGCTCCTGGTGGGACCCAAACCATCCAAACGTTTTCACACGTGTCCATCTCTGGAATCTGGATGCATCTGACCTGGGCCAGCACCGAAAGTGTCCATGCAAAGACCCGTGGAGTGGGAGCAAGTAGTTTGGGAGGCCATCCAGGAAAAGCTTAGGATTTTCCCTGGTTGTTTTGTGGGAGGGCCTGAGGGGACTGGCAAATCCTGCCTGTTTAGCAACATGGTCCATAGGGGTCAAAGTGAGCTAGTGGCCATCATGGCAAAGGCAGAGAGGAGCCCAGCCCGGGACACTGGTGTTTTCATGGGTTCTTTCAGGGAGAGCCACATCACCAAGGCTCCCGAAGGCGAGAGGAAAATCTGAGGGAAGCGCCTGGTGGAAAGGACATCAGAAGAGACAGGCTCTGAATGGGGAGGAGTTGTAGGGTCCTGGAACCAAGCTAGGCACTTGATTTTTCCATTTTAAGTAGGCACAGAGCAATATAGGATTTGAATTTATGTCTCAGTTGAAAATCTCGATGTCAAAATTTTAGAAAGCAGCGGTTGTCGCTCATGCCATGGCATTTTCCCTGTTTGGTGGCACAGAAACCCACCGTGTTTTGTGATGAGAGGTCTTAGGTATGGTGGGTCCCCTTCTCATTCTGTTTCCTGGCTTCTCACTCAGAACTTGCTCTGTGGTCAGGCTTCACTGCCCCACCCCGACCCCCTGCCGCCATCTGCCCCCACCCCTCAGGCCAGTCCTAGACATGATCTACATGATGCATGTATGCCTTCCAGTGGGTCCGCGGAGGAGAGATTTTCCTCCCTACTTCCTGGATGGATTGTGGTTCAGAGAAGGGAGATGACTCACGTAAGGTGACAGGGACCTCCCCTTTGAATTCATGGGGCACATCCTCTGCTTTGGGTGGCCTGGCTCCCCTGAGACGCTGCCTGTCATCTTTGTCACAATACCACCCCGCTCCCTCTGGCCTGGGTATGATCACTTGGATTCGGGGTCAAGGTCAACACCTCCCAGGCCCTGAAGTCTCAAGTCCTCGTTTATCAGGGGACAAAAGACGAACATGTCCTGGTAGCTTAGGAAGCAGGCAGACAGAGGAAGCAGCACTGGGTTGAGTACCGAGGACTGTGGGTTCTATTTCCAATAACACCACTCACTGGCTGTGTGACCTAGGGCAAGTCACTAAAGCTCTCTGGGCCTCTGTGTGTTTCTGTCAAGTGAGTGGCTCACACAGAAGATTGGTAGAGTCTCTTGATTATAACACAAATCTGTCTTTTAACCAGGTTTTGGAGGGGCTGGGAGAACTTGATCTTTAGTCTAAATAAAGTCAGATAGGACTTACAAGGACTCACTTGGGGTCAGTGTAGGGTGGAGGTTGAACAAAAATAAGGACTTCCAGCAAGTAAGGATGCCTGGGACCTGGAGCTCCCTGGGGATCTATTCCTGCCCTGGGTGGGGTGTCTGTTGCCCGGCAGGGTTTGCACAGGAAAAGTCCTCCCATGGGCCCTGCAGGCCCTGGAAAGTGCCAACCAGACAGCACTCAAAACGCAGCGTCTTGGGTTTGCCTTGTGCCGGTCCTGTGCGGGATGCGCATGCGTCAGGCTGGGAGGGCCTCACGGTGCCTCTGTCTGCTCCTGTTGGCTCGTGGAGAAGAAAAATCATGCAACTGCTGAAGATGGACCTTTCCTCACTGTCCACAGAAACTGTCGCGTCTAGAGGAGGGGCTGGGCTGGCAACGAGTCCCGACTGCTGTGGGCTCGGTGGCCTGAAGCTGGGTGCAGACACTTGCTCTGTCCTCGCTGCAGTGACAGTGATTCTAGCTTGGCTACGGGGGTCTGCACGAGCCGGGCCCAGCGTCGTTTCATGGTGCCGGATGTGCCCATATGTAGCAGGCTAAGGCTAGGCCTTCTGTCCTCAAAGGTTGTGTGTTCAAATCTTGGCTTTTTGTCTCTCCTGTGACTTTGGGATGTCAGCTGACCTCTTTAAGCCTCAGTTTCTCCGTTTATAAAGTAGAGCTGCTCATGATTCCTAGGCCGTTGCAAGGATGAAATAGTACCCGTGATATGCTGGGCTCAGCCCCTGGCATACTCAGCTAGACTTTAACCAGCACCACTTACTGCTGTATTAGAAGATGCAGAGGATAATCTGCCTGGCAATTGGAAAAGTGAGGTACTTAGAGCTCTGTGAGCGTGAGAAACCAGAGAGGCAGGATGACTTGCCTAGGGTCACACAGGAAGTAGGTGGCGTGGCCTGGGTTCAGTGCCAGGCCTGCCTAGCCCTCCCCTCTCCCTCTACTCAGTGTTCTGTTGCCTCCTCAAGTCCTGGGGATGGGCCTGGAAGGTGCGTCCTCAGAGATTCCATCAGAGAACAGGTGTCTGTGTAGCAGAGTGGGTGAGGGACAGGGTCTGGGGTCACTTCACCAGCCTGACACTCACTGGCTGTGTGACTTTGGGTGGGCGACTTCATCTCTCTGGACCCCTGGCTCTTTGTTGGTGAAAGGAGGGTGCTGGGATGATAATAATCTGGATTAAATGTGTTTGCCACACTTTGGGTCTCCCTGTGCAAGCAGAGCTCAGGCCTGGTTCCCGGTGTAACTTGTTTGTTTCCCTGCCTTTTCTCACCTGGGTGGACACTCCTAGGGGACATCAGAGCCAGAGCACAGCCCAGCAGGGCCCTCGGGCGCACGAGCGCTTTCAGACAGTGGAGTGGCTGTTGTTATCCATGTCTCTGTCAGGGCAGGGGTCCAGCTGGGCTGGCTGGCAGCCCTGGTGGCTGGAGTTAGGGTGGAGTATTGTCAGCGGGGAGGGTGGGTCCTGGCACCTGCCTACCTGGCCTACCTGGGGCACTGCATTAAAGGACTCCCCTTCAGAGGCGCCATCTTTGAGGCCTTGGCCCTCCCCCAGCCCTGACCATAAGCTATAGGGCTCAGGGCACAGGCCTTGCCCACTGGGGAGGAAGTGGTGATGACGCCGGAGCTGGGATGGAGCCTGGCGGCTTGGCGAGCCAGCACCTCGTGTCCTCAGAGCCCGAAGGCAGCAATTGAGAAGCACTAGAGGCTCTGTCTGATTCTCTGAAGCTAGGGCACAAGAACATGTGTTTCTCCTTGTTAAAGCTCCTCCCTCATTGTACGAGACATAGCGAAAATTGAGATAGGTTAGCAAAAAGAGGAACATAAAAATCCTCCATAAATGTATAATCTGGGGGTGACATTTGTTGTCACTGAGTGCCTTGTGTTTTTCACATGGGTGGATATACAAAGGCCTTTAAAAATAACGTCAAAATATAATTTCTCTATGTGAGGGGGGTAGACAAATACTTGTACATAGTGAGTGCTTTGTAACTATAAACTTATTTCTCTATTATTGTCATTTTATGGTCTGAAATTCTTTTTCTTTAATATACATTTTTAAAGATTTATTTATTCGTGCATACAGAACTAGTGTAGAGGCCAGAGGCTCAGGGGGCGGTGAGAGGCTTCACCAGAGACAGCGTGGGGAGCAGAACAGGCAGATCTACGAAGTGCACTGCTGAGGGGAGCAGCGGGCGGGTCAGGAGAGGTCTGCTGTGCCATGTGGATCACCTCCGGGTGGGGGGGATTGAACTCATGTTGAAGTGGCTTTAGCTTCTCAGTGCTGTGCTTTAACCTGCTGCACCACCAGGGAGGGTCTGTTCTGAAATTCTTAAACAGAATTTCACCTCCATAAGAAATGAAGTCTGTGTGCCTTATTCACCTCTGCAATCTAGTGTTTGGCACATAGTAGGTGCTCAATAAGTCAATAAGTATCTTGAATAAATGGATGAACAAACATTTCTTCATTAGATTTTCATCTGTTAGATTTAATAGCAACATAAGCGTGCATTGCTGAATTCATTTCTATAACTTTGGTGCTTTTTTTTTTTCCTTTTAATCACTCCCAACATCTTAACCTGCCACCTCAGTCGATAAAACATGAAGACCCCATTCCCACCTGCAAGAGGTGGGGGATGCTGGGTTCCTTGGAGCTTGGGGACCCAGCTTCACTTCAGAGAAGAAGCCAGAAGCCAGCCTACGGGCTGCCAGCCCCTCCTCGGCTCACAGAAACCGCCAGCCATCGACTTAAACCGTCTAGGTAGCACGCAGACGAGTCAAACCCCAACTCCTGCATTTTTGATGAAGTTGACATTATACAAACGCTCAGGGCTTACTTGGTCAGACCCGGCAGAGAGGAGCTGAATCAATAATGAAACACTGGGTGGAATAAAGCATTAAACAGGGCGTTCTGCAAGGCCAGCAGCTGGGGGGTCAAGTCAGGTGACCCAGCATAGCCTGTGGCCAGTGGTGCCTGCACCCGGCTGCCAGGCAGGGAGATGCCCGGGCCTGCAGATTATCTGTCCTGCTTGCAAGTCCGGCAGGCACCCTGACTTCTTGGGAAAACCTCCAGGCGTGAAGCCCAGAAGCATGGAAATAGTATCATTTTGTGGCTGTAGGCGGGTTATTTTTTGCCTTTCGCTTCGGCTGGAAAAATAGATCCTGGACGAGGGTACCAGTCCGTTGGCAGCTGCCTGGTTCTTCGCATTCAGCCTGAACCCGGGACAGGCACGGGCCAGCATGTAGTCTGTTAAGAGCCACAAATGAGAAGGCTCAGGAAACCCGCTACTTGGACCCGCCTTTGCACTCAGGCTGGAGAGAACATTCTCTCTGCTCTGAGATTCCTGGCCTGGGCTCCTCCAGAGAAGTCTCCCTCTGGCCTCTGCTTCACCAAGGATGTCTGAAGACAATGCTCTGTAGTGAAGGAGACCCCGGGCCCCAGATTGCACTTCCCAGGTCACATCTATGGCCCTGCCTAGATGTGGAACTTTGGGACAAGAATCCGTCCCCCTTCCGAAAAGAGAGGCTGGGAGAGCAGGGTCCAAAGGGAAGGAGTGATTTGTGGGTGCGGCTGGTAGCCAGGGGTCTCTGCGTTGCCTCCAACACGTTTGCCTTCGCCTGCTTGTTTCTTGCAGAATATGAGGGCTCAAAGCCCCGTCTATGGGCCAGCGGCAGGGCCATGCCTGGGAGTTGCTACAGCCCCCCACACACCCACCCCGCAGGTTAGTGTGGGGCGCAGGGGTGTCGCTCCAGCGGGGGCGTCCACGGGAGGCGCGGGGCCTGGAGCTGAGCAGAGGCGGTGCAGGCGGTACAGTTTTCCATCTCCCGGCTCTGCCTCTGAGGAGGACTGCTGGGAGGGGCCCTCAGGAAACGCCTTTCCTCTGAGGTGGTTTATCTGGGCTTATTTTTGAAATCAGACTGAGTCAAAGGACACTTCTGTCTGTGGGTTTCAAGGTATGTCAAGGGATTTCCCCCACTCTGTGCTTTCTCTTGTGAGAGTAAAAATAATAAATTCAACTCTCGCTCAGTGCAGCTATGGGCGGAACTTGAGCCTGGGGCTTAGGGTTTGGGGAGGGAATCCCAGACCCGAGCGTGATGCAATCTCAGCAGAACAGAGGCTGCACGCGGGTCAGCCTGAACGCGGCCCCCAAGAGCCGAAAGGACACTTGAGCCCTGGGATCTTAACCACAGCAGAGCTGACGAGGGAGGCTTTTCAAAATGTGTCTGCTTGGGTCCCCCTCAGAGTGTCTGATTGAGTAGGGTTGAACCAGAAAAGCTTCCATGTGATTCTCATCCCCAGCGCTGGCCCGCTGAGAACGGTGATGCAGTCCACTTGGCGTCTTGCCGGAGCTGAGATGGCTTGACGGTGATCAAAGAGTCAGCTCATGTCCAGAGGTGGAGACTGATCGCTGTGACCCCCCCCCCCAGCCCCCCAAGCCCCAGGCTTGTCGCTGGATGGAAAGCCTAGTCTCCTTGGGAGCTGTTTGTGTGGTGACCAGCTGGAAACAGACCTTTCTTGCCTGCCCTGCTCATTCTTACTCTGCTCCTGTCGATCTCTACCTAACGATAAAACCAGAAACCAGCGAATTGAGCTAAAACCAGGAGCGAGGTAGAAGAGAGGGGAAAGCCACAGATCACTAGCCTAGTGAAATTACACCCACCAGTGCCGTGACAGACCCGGACGGCAGTGTTGGGAGAGAAAACAGCATGAGTACAGATCCTGGAAAGCCTGCCTGCTTCTCTGAAATCCTCCTGACACGACGCGTTAGCCTCCATCACTGCCTGGCCCACCCCCATACAAGTCCCTGCTTCTCCTCAGTCTGGGGACCTGTGAGAAGGGTTTTCATGTCTACGGTTTGTCAGCTCCTGAATAAGCCCAATTAGCCCAGATTTAACATTTAGCCTTATACCACTGCACTAAATCCTTAATTGGGAGTAGAGAACGACTTTTGCTTAGTACAGTCTAACCCTTGGCAGACTAGTTCTTCTACCTCTTGTTTCTGAAATTTGAAGAGTGGTGACTAGCCAGGCCCCAAACTCCTGTGACAATGTGACTGAGCTCTTGTTAATGAAGTCAGGTGCACACCTCTCTGGGGGTATGCCAAGAGAAAGTGGCAGCGTCTTCTCCATCAGCTCTCCCCACCCCTGCCAGCTAAAACCTTCAACTATTTGGATGAGAAAGTTCAAAAAAAAAAAAAGCAGAGTCACAAGATGGAAAGAACCTGGGTCCCTAAATCCTTACATGTGGCTGAGATACCTGCCAACTGTTAGCACTCATCTGGCTCTGAATGAGAGACAGCAATATGCTTTATTTGTTCCTTTGCTTTGCAGGGAATTGGGGGGCTTACTTCTTATAGCAGCTCACTTGGCCCTAATACAGTTCCCCTGCCCCACTTGATATCCTTCAAGATATTTTTACCTCAACATTCAGAATTTAAAATTTAACCTTATACCATTGCACCAAATTCTTAGTTGGGAGTAGAGAAGAATTTTGCCTAGTACAGTCTAAGCCTTGGTAGAGAATCTGTACCCTTTGCACCTAGTTCTAAGTTAGTTTCCTTTTGGAGCAGTTCCGCTTGTAAGGCATGGCATTCTACAGCTTTTATTCTTCCTTCAGGAACCTCCAAAGAAAAAAGAGAAATATTTATTATCTTTAAATAGAAAAATATTATGCTGTTTTGCAATTATCACATGGGTTCATGGAGTACATTTATAAATCTCAGATGTATTTTGGGATTTTATTTTGCCTATCTCTTGAAAAATTTTGCTGTTTCTTCATTCTAGGAATTATTTCCTCATGATTTACGATTCTTAATTATGCCCAAAAGACTGAAAATAATAAGAAAATGAAACAATGCTGGAATTACCTAGGAGGATGATGTAGTCACAACATTAATCATCACTGTTGTATCATCTACAGTTTTTTTTTTGTTTTGTTTTGTTTTTTTTTACTGTGTTGCCATTAGACAGAATAACAGCCTACCAAAACTGTCCATGTTCTAATCTCTGGAACCTGTGAATTTGTCACCACATATGGTAAAGAAAGCTTTGAAGATGTGGCTCCATAAATGACCTTGAGCTGGGTGATTATTCTGGATTACCTGGGTGACTCATTGTGATTATAGTGGTCCTTGAAATCAGAGAGGAGGTGTGACTCTGAAATACATGGGTGAGACTTACTGTTGTCATTGGCTTTAAAAATGGAGGAATGGAGCCCACTGAAGAAATGAGGGCAGCTTCTAGAAGCTGGAAAAAGCAACTAAAGCAACTAAAGTTGCTTCTCTAGTGCCTCCAGAAGGAATGTGGCCTGTTGATAGCTTGACTCCAGTCCTCTGAGGCCCATTTTGGATTTCTGGCTTTTAGAACTGTAAGGTGGTATATTTGTGTTGTTTTATTTATTTGCTTTTTAAAGATTTACTTATGCACACAAGAACTGGGGTGCAGGCCAGAAGTGCCAAAGAGGATTCACCGGAGGAAGAGTGGGGAGCAGAACAGGCAGATCTACTGAAACACACTGCTGAGGGGAGCAGCGGGTAAGACAGGAGAGGTCTGCTGTATCATGTGGGTCAGCTCCCTGGCCGGGGATTGAACTCGTGCTGCAGTGACTGAGGAGAGCTTCATAGTGCTGCGCTTTAGCCCCTCGTGCCACCAGGGAGGCCCCTGTGTTGTTTCAAATGATCAAGTTTGTGGTGACTTTTCACAGAAGCAATAGAAAAATAATAAAGTTTCCCAAACGACTGCATTGTAAGAAGAGACAAAGAGAAGACAGAAGACACCATCTTTTACCCTAATGTTTGAGAAATCACAATTTCCCCCGCTATGGATCCATATGACAAAGAAAATTCACAAAGGAAGATACTTGACCATAGTCAGATGATTCAGAAAGTGAATGGAGAGAGAGGATCACTCTACTCAAGCTGCACTTCTAACTTGCAAGGGCAAGAAGGGAAATCAGAAATGATGAAAAACTACCACCCAGGAGCAGCACATTCTGGATCTGAATTAGCATTTACTAATTTACTAACCAGGAGCGTGGGCTCCTGGTTCATGCATGACATGCAGTTGATGACAGTTGATGAGACATTGGTTGTGTTTGGCTTTAAAGCCAAAGAGCTACGGAATAAAAATGTGGGATTGCCAGGTTCGAGTTCTTATTGAATATAAAATTGTTCCTCACTCTTCCGTCATTCTTTTTTTTTTTTTAAAAAAAGATGTATTTATTTATGCATACAGAATGGGGGTACAGGCCAGAAGTGCAGGGGCAGTGAGAGGATTCACTAGAGACAGAGTGGGGAGCAGGACAGGCCGACTGACGAAATACACTGCTGAGGGGGGCAGCGGGCAGGTCAGGAGAGGTCTGCCGCGCCATGTGGGTCAGCTCCAGGGCGGAGGTTGAACTCGGGCTGAAGTGGCTTTAGCTTCTCAGTGCTGTTCTTTAACCCACTGTGCCACCAGGGAGGGCCCCCTTTATTCTTATTTCTGAAAATTTTCAAAATTTAAATGTGGTTCATTCGACCCAGATGGCAAATCATAATGACTATTTCCCCTCATAAGCTGAAGATGAAAACAATCTTTCTCTCCATTCTGGAGCTGGATGTTACTGGAATTCAGCCTCTGCTCCCCTCCTGCATGTAAGGGCCTCAGTTTGAGGATTTATTCATTCTTCATTTACTCAATAAAGGTTTACATGAAAACCTGCTCTTAACAAGCTTAGGCCAGATAAAGTACCTTGAGGTTTGCACACAGGGTGACAGGGCGTATGTGGAGAGACTTGTGGCTCTAAGAAGGTGTCTCTGTGGAGACACAGGGTAAAGAGAGCTGCATTGGAGTGATGAAGAGGGCTCCACGTGAGGCAGCAGGTAAAGGAGTTCTGGAGGCAGAGAGGAAGGCAAACGCCAAGACCCTAAGGTAGGGAAGAAGTTGAGAAGCTGAAGGAGCAGTGAAAAGGCCAGAAGACCTGGTACAGTATTGAAGCCCCAGAAGTAAGAGGTGAGGGCGGAGAGGTTGGCAAGGGTGGGTAACTTAGAAATGTGGGGTCCTAAGCCTTTGTAACATAGGGAGCCACTGATGGATTCTAAGCATGTTTTGAATTATATTTAAAAAAGACCCCACAAAACGGGGGCCTCCCTGGGGGATGAGGGGTTAAGTCTCAGCACTATGAAGCTGTCTGCAGCCCCTGCAGCACGAGTTCCCTCCCTGGCCAGGGAGCTGACCCACAGGGTGCGGCAGACCTCGCCTGTCTCCCTGCTGCTCCCTCAGCAGTGTATTTCAGTGGATCTGCCTGTTCTGCTCCCCACTCTGCCTCTGGTGATTCCTCTCACTCCTTGCACCTTTGGCCTGTACCCCAGTTCTTATATGTACAAATAAAGAAATCTTAAAAAAAAAAAAACACACAAAGCTGACTGCTGAGTGAAAAATGGAGAGTGTGTATGGGAGCGGGAGGAAGAGAAAGGCAGTGTCAGGTGAGAGTGACAGTGGGTGGGGGCAGGGCGGGGGGCATGAGGTGCAGAGGAGAGAGGCGTGGCTGGCAGGCCGGAGGTGAAGTCAGCAGATTGTGTGTGGAGGGTGAAGGGAAGGAAAGCAAAGAATTAAATGTGACTCCTCGATTCTTGATTTGAGCTTTTGGAAGACTGGAATTGCCATTTATTAAGAGAAGTGATGAGGAGGAGTAGATTTGGTTTGTTTGAGACTTGAGACTTTCACCACAAATCCAGCTGACTGTTGAACAGAGGACCCAGGGCATAGGACTTACAGAGGAAAGGAAGAGCAGAGACAAGAGTTGGGAGACATCAGCCTGTAACCGGCATTGAAGGCTTCAGGTCTGGAAGCCTTGAACACGGAAGGGACAGTGTTCAAAGAGAAGAGAGCCCGGTTTACAGTGCAGGTGCCAGGAACGCACAGTGGTGGACAGGATTGCCTCACCAGGAAGCCAGTGGGGAAAACAGCATCGCAGTAAGCGCGACATGGATTATAGAATAGATGAATAGATGACCCCAAACCATAAAACTCCTAGAAGCTTAGGGAGCAAGCTCCTCATCATTGAACTTGGCAATGATTTTTTTTTTTCTTGAATCTGGCTCAAACAAAAGGATAAAGGCAACAAAAACAAAAATTGAAAAAATGAAACTACATCAAACCAACAAAGACTTCTGCACAGACAGGAAACCACTGACAAAATGAGAAGGCAACTTAGAGAGTGGGAGGAAGTATTTGTAAGTCATCTAACTGATAAGGGGTGTGTGTGTGTGTAGCTACATCTCATATACACAATAGAAAACTTCCCCCAAACAATTTAAAAAGGACAGAAGAGGCCCTCCCTGGTGGGGCAACGGGTTAGGATGCAGCACTGCAAGCTGGCTGCAGCCGCTTCAGTGCGAATTCGATCCCTGCCCCGGGGTTGACCCACATGGCGCGGCAGACCCCTCCTGACCTCCCGCTGATCCCCTCAGCAGTGTACTTCCTTGATCTGCCTGTTCTGCTCCCCACTCTGTCTCTGGTGAAACCTCTCATGGCCCTTGCACTCTGGCCTGTACCCCAATTCTGTATGCATTAAAAAAAAATGGACAGAAGATCTGAATAGATATTTTCCTAAAGAAAATAGGTAAATGGCCCACAAGTACATGAAAAAGTGCTCAACTTTATTAATCATTAGGAAAGTACAATCAAAACCACAATGGGATATGACCTCACACCTGTTTGAATGACAGTTATCAAAAATAAGAAATAACAAGTGTCAGCAAGCATGTGGTGAAAAGGGAATTCTTGCTCCCTGTTGGGTGGGAATGTAAATTAGTGTGGCAACTCTGGGAAACCTTATGGAGGTAGCTCAACCAAGCTAAATTTCAAGCTAAACCGAAGGAGACAAAAATCACTGTCTCAAAAGGATATCTGCAATCTGCCTCCTCGTGATCATTGCAATATTACAGTAACCAAGGTATGGAAAAAGAAAATGTATATACAGAGTTTTCTTAATGCCAGGGATACAGTGTGAGAAATGCACTGTTAAGTGATTTTTGTTGTATAATTACACAGAACTACAGCATAGCCTACTGTACATCTAGCTGTATGGTGTGGACTTTAGACCCTTGTCTGTGTGTGGGTGTCTGGTTGTCCCAAACTTCATTAGTGGTATATGACTATGTGTGCAGTGGAGTATTACTCAGCCATAAAAAAGAAGGAAATCCTGCCATTAGCAACAGTGTGAATGGACCTTGAGGGCATTATGCTAAGAGAAACAAGACAGACAGGAAGAGAAATGCCATGATTTCATTTATATGTAGAATCTAAAAGACAAAACAAAAAACCCTGAACTCAGATACCGATAACAGATTGATGGTTGCCAGAGGTGGAGGATGGAGAGGAACAAAATGAATGAAGGCGATCAAAAAGAACAAATTCCAATTTGTTGTAGTGTACAATGTGGTCCCATCACTCTATGATTTGGTATCTCTTATTTGGGAGGTGCTAAAGGAATAGATCTTCAAGTTTTTGTCACAAGTAAGAAATTGGCAACTGCATGTGGTGACAGATGATAAGTTATTTATTGTGGTGATCATTTCAGAATATTTGCATATATCAGATCATGCTGTACACTGAAAGCAGCGGGTGTTACTGTTAATTGTGGAGAGAGGGAGAGAGGCTTGAGCAGATGAAATCAGCCTTCGGGACTTCGTGTGTGTCTGTTCATCTGGTGACTCCATTCTTGATTCCTATCAGCAGAGAAGGGACACACCATCGGCCTCCCACGGCAGGGCCGTCTGGCAGCAGGGCCCGGTGGGCTCCCCTGCTTCCGGCAGACGGTCCGTGGGGCTCTCAGTCTTTGCCGCACGCTTCGCTGGGCCACGCGCTGGTCTGCTGTGCTGACGGCCGGGTGAGCAGGGAGGAGACACGCAGAGAGACACCTGTCCCCCGAGCGGAGGTCATCCCACAGGGGTCGAGGGACCTGTGCACTGGTGTAGATTTTAGGGACTGGGCGTTTGGGCTGCTCTAATACACCTCAAAAGGCTGGATTGTGGTGCCTCATACATGTCCTCACTAGGACTGGGCGGGTGCTGAGGAGCCCTGTGGATCTTCGCCACACTTGTCAATACGGCTCTGCTTAATCCATCTGGTGACTCTGAAGGCTGCCAGTGTTGGGGGGAGCAGGGCGAGCTCTGGGTGCGGCTGGGGCACTGCGGGGCCTGCTTCTCCACTAGGCGTAGGCTGCAGGCCTACGCTACTTTTTTTTTTTTTTGAGATTTATTTATTTATTCATACAGAACTGGGGTACAGGCCAGAGGTGTGGTAGGTGAGAAGATTCACCAGAGACAGAGTGGGGGGCAGAACAGGCAGATCAATGAAGTACACTGCTGAGGGGAGCAGCGGGC
>NW_004567109.1:11463032-11504117 GCF_000260355.1 Condylura cristata | reverse complement strand
GGGGCAGTGCTCAGGGAAACAGGAAACAGGGGAACAGCCCTGATGGGTGGGGGGAGACATTCTGGGGAGACCAGAGCAACGGCATAAACTTAGCTTCTTCCAGGCACGCGAACACTTACACCAGTCTCACCAGGTGGGCATTTCTGTCACCCCCATTTTACAGAGGAGGACATTGTGGTAAGAGGGGTCCACGACCGCTCTGAAGGTCTTACGGTTGGTAACTGTCTCAGGGGGGTTGGCCTCAGGCAGTTTGACTTTACGGGGATTTTCACACAGCAGCTCGGTCCTGCGGCCCCTGGGCCGCTCATCAGCGTCTGGCTCTTTTCCTCTTCTGAAATGTTGTCCTGGGCTCTCCTACCCCTCGTGCCTCTTCTTGCTCTTAGTTACTCGATTCTCCCCGGCCTTCCAGGGGCTCGGCGTGGGCTAGGCGCAGGGGCTACAGACAGGAATACGCGTCGCTCCCCGGGAACCCTCAGCTCCTCTGCAAGCTGCGTCCATAAAGGCTGCATTCTTCACCTACCTGAGCAATTACGGGTTTGGAGGTTTTTGAATAATGATTTCAACATGTGCTTTGTATAAATAAAGTTTGGGGCAGGGGAGATGAGGGGAATGCCGGCCGGCTCATTTGTGCAGCTAAAAATAGAAATGTGAAAGTCCTATAATGATGAGGCAGAAACTTAAAACAAATTTCTTGGAAAATTTCCTCCCCATGCCACACTGCCCAGGTATTTCCCCCCTTTTTGCCTTGTGCAGATGCAGCAAGGGAAATTGGGGTGAGGGGTGGGTATCACAGCACACACTTCCTTCCTGGCACTGAGGAGGAGGGGCCGAGGAGACCCGACTGGAAACAAAACGTCTGTTCAGGAGCTTGATTCGGGCTGACATGGGCCTTTGAGTTCCCTGAGTGGCATTTATGGCCACAGATATGGAAAAGAAAATAAATCTCCCAGGCCCGGCATCTTGCTTTAATTAATAACATAATCAAGTTTCTGGCCTTGTGGAATGGAAGGATTTCAACACTCAAGGCCCCCTCTGGCAGCAGGCAAGAAGTGGGCCCCCTGGCCAGGCAGCCCCCGAAGCAGTGGACCAGCCATTCCTGGCAGGGAGGTGAAGGAGGTGCTGGGGCCTCCAGGCAGGACAGCGGGAGACCGGCTCCCCGGTGTGAGGCAGGGGTTCAGAGGAGCAGAGCCTGGGAGCAGGAAGCACTCGGCCACCATAAGCCCCTGTGTTAATGGTGCCTTTGTTACGTCTTGGGCTTTCACCTTTAATTTTCCCACTCAGGCTTTGCAGAATCGTCGGGCAGACTGTTCCTCCCATTTTTTTTTAGATCAGGAAACTGATCTAGCTGGAGAAATTGGTTGATTTGCCCAGAGGCCCACAGCCAGAGGTGGCGGAGCTGGGACTTGGACCATCTAAAACTGGGGTTGTCTGAATCAAGACAGACAGAGAAGGTGGGACGGGGCTCGGGGAGGGACAAGGGACTTGCTGTCCGCCTTTCCCCCTGGCCGGGGAGCAGGGTGATGCCTCCTTCAATCATGATGGCCCATTGCTTTTTTTTGAGCTGATGTAAGTATCTAAGAAGGGGTTGAGGGTGTGGGACGGGGTGGAGGTAGGTGGCTTGAGAGTTGATGGCCAAATTTTAAGAGGATTAAGAGGGAGGGGATTGGTGGATGCTGAGGCAGGTGAAGCGATGAGAATGGGGCGCCCTGGGACAGACGCTTCAGCAAGTTTCTGGTTGCCTCTACGGGAAGTTGGGGTCTGTTGCACACCCAGAGGTCCCCGCCACAACCTGCTCTCCAGGGTTCTGTGAACTGGAGGGGAGAGGAGAGTGGCCCCAGAGTGCTGTGGTCCTCTGGGTGCTGAGCCAGGCTGGAGGCCTGTTCCTGCCATTCCTCCCTGCTGCCAGGGGCCTCTTTGGACAGCCTCCTTGGCTGACATGCCTGACTATTTTTGGAGGCCCAGTGAGTAAATAAAACACAGGAAATTGTCAAATCATGATCTGGCCCTGATCTTCCTTTGTCTCCTCTCTGCTCACATACTCCATGTTCCAACTAATCAGGGGGTAGTGGGTTCCTTGGTTGCCTGGATTTACATCCGCTTGGTGGTATCACCCACCCATCACTGATGTTGAAGTCACCTCATCTCAAAAGTAATTCTCTCACCTAGGAGGTCCCACATTCTCATCCCTGGGATACTTCTTACTGTGTTACTGCATCATTCATTCACTCCAAACACTGGTAGACACTTGCTTTGTTTTGTTTCTGGAAACTCTTTGTAGGATTGTAGCTACAATAAATGTTATGATAATATTTTCCAGTTCCTAAATGTTCACTCAATGACCAGACACATAGAATTTTGTGGGTTATCTTGTTTAATTCTCACAGACTTATGAGGTGGTATTACTGCCCTCCCCATTTTAGAGGCAAGGAAGAGGTAAAGCTAGTTGTCTCAAGTCAACAGTAGTGTGTGGTTAAGCCAAAACTTGAACCCCTGTGCTCTAACAGCAAGGTCCACACTCATCACTACTAGTTTAAATAATGCAAACTGTGTGGAAATGCTGGTCGGTAGTCCCAGACTCTCCCATGGTGTTTAGATGAGCTCTCACGGCCCCAGTACTGAATTACTTGTTTCCACACTTTGTGGACTGAATTAATGAAAGAAAGAGCTGGTGACATGAACTAGTGATAAATTCGGGGAGATTTGCCATTTATCGACTACTACATAACAAACCTGAAACCTAGTGGCTTAAAGCAATGCTTATAATTATCTCCCACGGCTGTTTGATGTGTGGATTTGATGGGACTAAGCAGAATGGTTGTGGTTTGAGATCTCCCCTGGGGTCCAGTTAGATGGCGTTGGTGCTGTAGTGATGCAAAGACTCACTTGGGCTGGACATCCAAGGTGGCTTCTTCAGTTGATTGTCTACAACATCCGGAACCTGGTCAGTTACCTTTCTTGTCAAGTGACTTCTCCACGTGGCTAGTTGAGCTTCCTCATAGCATGATGAACTCAAGCTAATTGGACTTCGCGTGTAGTGTCTAGCTTTACCCAAAGCACGCATTCCAAGAGATCCAGGCTGAAGCCCCAGAAGTCACGGTGCTACAGGGCAACCCAATGTGAACTCGGTCGCCTGTCACCCATGAGCTTAAGATTCAGCTGTACTGCAGACACACACACAAAAGGGTAAATAATGGGTTTATTGACAAGGGGAAAAGAAAAGGAAAGAGACAGAGAGATACAAATTAACTAATCCATCCTACCAGTTCTGCTGATTTGGAACTGAAATCCTAAATGGTAAGTACTTTCATGTTATAGGTGAGAAAAATGAGTCATAGAGATGACAAGAACCTTGCCTAAGTTCTTATAATTAACAGGTGAATTCAGCGTTTGAACTCAGGTAGCTATGCCTCCAGAATCCACACTGGTAGGCTCTACCTGCCAGCTTGCATTTCTGCTCACTAATAGAGACATCTAATAGAGAAAAGAAGACTTGAGATCCTTGGTTAAATTTTCTTAAAGCACTTCTGTTATTTCTTTACTGGTCACTGGAAATGTTTCTGTACATAATGATAAGATGTAAAGCTCATTTAACAAGAATATCTGTGGAAGCGTTCATCAGAACCAGGAGACATGTTTGATGTGAGATATACTTGAAAAACTTTTATCTGATTGGTCAAAGTGGATCACAAGTTGCATCAGTTAGTATTTGCTGTATAACAACTAAAGTGTAGTGACTTAAAACAGACACCTATTTGCTCAAGATTCTGTGATTCAGCAATTTGGGCTGGGACCAGCCCGGCTGTTCTTACAGTCAGTCTCGGCTGAGCTCATTTGTATGTTCTGTGGGTTGACAGGCAGTTGTCCACGCCTCTGGTACGTGGCTGGCTGTTGGAAGGGATGACAGTGAGCTGTAACTCATCATGCAGCAGCTGCCCAGAGCTTGTTAACATGGATGTGGTCACCTGGCTCTCAGGAGAGTGAGAGAAAACAAGTTCCGATGCCTTTGCTTATAGCGCATTTGCTAATGTCACATGACAAAGAGTCACATGACCAAGGCCAAATTAAAAATAGAGAAATAGTCTCAACCTCCTGGTGGAAGGAGTTGCAAAATCTTGCCATGAGAAGTGGCTTGAGTAGGGGGAGGCGAAGACCCTGTGGCTGGCTTTGTAATCTATCATCTTGGTTTTTCTGATGTCAGAAGCTACTGTAGGCCCACAGAATAATGGTACCCCAAAGAAACTGTCCAGATGTTCTAGTCGGGTAATCTGTGGCCATAGGATCTGGCATGGCAAAGGAGACTTTACTGATTAATGAGTCATATAACTAATCTAAACAAATAATTATTAGTAATTATTTTAAAAAAATAAATTAACTCGGCCCTCCCTGGTGGCACAGTGGGTGAAAGCACAGCACTGAGAATCTAAAGCCGCTTCTGCATGAGTTCAATTCCCGCCTGCTCCGGAGGTGACCACATGGCGCGGCAAACCTCTCCTGACCCGGCCGCTGCTCCCCTCAGCAGTGTACTTCGTCGATCTGCCTGTTCTGCTCCCCACTCTGTCTCTGGTGAAGGCTCTCACCGCTTGTACCCCAGTTCTGTATGCACAAGTAAATAAATCTTTAAATAAATAAATGAAATTAACTCAGTTATTCATTTAAATATTTTTATGGGGACATTATCCTGGTCTCTCCAGGCCAACCTGATGTTATCATCAAAGCTGGTGGCAGGAGGGTGATACCAGGAGCAGACTCAGTCACAGCGACAAGATTTTAGACGTCGGGAATGGGAAGGACCACAATCCAGGAATGCAGGCAGTTTCCAGAAGCTGGGAAAAGGCAAGGAGTGGGCTTCCCCTCCAGACTGCGCAGGACACAGCCCGGCCCCGACTCCGTCTGGTGCAGTCCGGCCCCTACTCCGGGCTCTAGCGGTGGACTCTAGCGGTGGACTCTGACGTCCAGGGCTGTAAGAGGATACATCTGTGCTGTTGCACTCGCTACCTTGTGGTCATTTGTTACATCGCCACTAGGAAACCAATGCAACACCTTGCAGCCATCTGATACTTTTCTGGAGGCCAATTAGATCTGCTTTGTGATTAGCCAAAAGCAGACACTCATCTTCCTTTTATCAGAGAGACCAAAGACAAGAGTTTTTAAATACCTATTCCCGAAAGTCCTCGAGTCCTGGAACACATATACTCCTGGAACACTGGCTGCTTAAAAATCTAATCCGAGGAAGCTGGAAGAAGTGTCTGGACCAATCTGTAGCTAAAAGCAGGCTTGAAATGAGCAGAGTGAAATGAAGGTCTTGAGAAAGGTGACCTCAAAGCTTATGAGTTATTTTTGCTAGAGATCTGAGTCTTTTTGGACCATTTAACTTTTTTAAATGATTTATTTAATAATCTTCGTATCACTTGCTCCCCAAAAGAATAATGGAGCATAAAAGGCTGAGACCATTACCAAGTTTCCATCACTCACCTGCCAGCCACATATCTTAATTGCTGGCAAAGTCCCTAAGAGGAAATAAGAGGCTTCTCTCTCAATCACGCTGAATCGATCGTGACAGCCGTGTCACCCACCATAAACAGAGAGCAGAGTGAGATGCCCGTGATCCTGAGTGACAGCCCCTGGAAGGTGATGCTCCCCGGTGGGAATGCCGAGTCTCATCTGGGCAGGGTCCCAGGTGGCCTTCCCAGTGGGATGAGCCCCAGTCTGTCCCCGTCGGTATGACTTCTTGCTAATGCACCTCGATTCTCTGGCTAAGACTTCAGCCAGCAGCTCAGCAAGTGGAAAATGAATTTCTTTCAGTTGTGAGTCCACAGAGCACAGCGAGTGGAGTGTGTTAGGCTGTCCGAGCTGAAAGTGGTTCCAAGAGCAAGCTCTTGTTTTCCAGATGGGGAAACCGAAACCCAGAGGGAAAGAAGGGGCTTGTCCCAGGTCTCCCAGCAAACAGGAGGGAGGCTAGGAGCTAGGATTCTTATTTTGGCATTTTTGTCTCTGGGCTACCCCTGAAGATAAAAAAGTAGAAATGAGACGGGGGAAACGGTAAAAGTGGAGGAGAAAAAAAAGGACAGGGAGAAAGAGGAAGCTGTGAGGGGAAGTACGAAGAGAGGAAACCAAGCAAAACTTCTCAGAGCTGTGGATCCCAGATGCCATCTGAGGACCAGCCACAGCCACGTCATCTGGCGAGATAAAAGAAAATGTAATACTTCTCAAAATAGAATGTGGAGGGAGAAAAAGGGCAAGGTTAAAAATAACGGGAAATAATTTTACAATAAAATAAATGATGGGTAGCAATACCTAGCCCATATGTTTGTTGTCAGGACTCAGCGAGATGAAAGATGTCAGTGCCTGCTTGGGGACTATTAAAAGCCCTATTAAAAAGACACCTGGCTGTGTGACCCCAGGCAGCACACTTCTGCTCTCTGGGCCTCTGTTTCCTTAATCACAAGATAAGAGATTTGAACCCAAGGAGCAACAGCATTCTCTGAGCAGCTGGTGGAGACACAATGGCAATTCGGAGGACCAAAGAATGGGACACAATGGCAATTCGTAGGAGTTTCTGATGAAGAAACTCCATTTCTCCATCACGTTCTTCTACTCGAGCTTACTGCAATGGGAGGTCCAGAGAATCCCAGCAGGCCAATCCCGTTTGCTTTGTCCTGGGGCTCTTGAATGTGAGGCACAGGATGTGCCTCGCTGCCTGTCGTACCTGGCCAGGCCCAGTCACGAGATGGCACCTCCCGCCTGCCCCGCTGCTCGGCAGCTTTGGGCCTGCCGGGCCAGGCTGAGCAGGCAAACTCCATTTCTGGCTCATCAGCGACTCATTTTCAGAAGTCACCCCTCAGGGAGCTTGTTAAAAGGCCGTTGGCATCCCCAGGAGGGGGGCTCAATTTGCCCTTATGAATGAACCGCTCCAGAGAAATCAATGAATGTGTCATTCAGGTCAAGTAAACAAATGTGTTTTCTCTGCGGGCCTGGTGCAGGGCAGCTGAGCCTCTCACTGGTGGAGGGTTCCGAGAAGCCTCTCTGTCTGGGCCCAGATCTGGCTGTGGGTCAACACTCCCGACAGGACCCTGGCACCCACCAAGCGCTGGCCCAACCCATCTCTGCCTCATTATTCCCACCCCACTTTGAGGGGCCTGTGCCTCAAGACACAGTGAAGCAGCTTCTGTGGCACTTTATGGCTGGAAAGACCCCACAGAGAAAGCTTTCTCCGCTTCTGCAGAGAAAGGTTTGTTCTCTCTCATTTACTGATTCAAGAGACATTTATTAGACACCTACTATGCGCCAGTCAGGTGTGTGAAGGGGGCAAGGCGTCAATGACACAGAACTTGGCCTTTTCTCAGGAGTCTCACACACACACACACACGGTCCTGTGGCTCCTTCTGCCCCAGAATTACCAGAGCAGCTTTTTGAACACACAAATCCTCAGACCATCAGCATCTGTCAGAGAGCGTCTATTGTAACCACTCACACTAGGTTGTGTTATTCTTACAAATTTTTTATTTTTCAAAAGCTGATTCCTTGCTTTTATACAAGAAGACAGTAGACATTAAGAACATCGAAAACACAAACCTACAACCTTTGGTCACTGATACAACGCACAAAATGTGAATTTATAGGTTCATGGAGATCCCTTGGCCTCGAAGGTTCTTGCGTTGGCATCTGACGGAGGATTTGAAACCAAATATTGAACTCATTTTAGGAAAGTGCAGTAGCGGGTTCTCTGCAGAGAGGTTTCCTCTTATCAGAAGACAGTGTCCCCCCCAGGGAGGTGGGCCTGGCTGGCTTCCTTACCAGACACTGTGGGGAGAGCTCTTCTCCCGGGTAGTCACCAGAAGGCTTCTTGCCATTAGCCACACTCAACACACCCGAATGTGACCCGATCAACATTCAGAAAGGAAACTCTTTCCAGTCCATGCGGCCTCGTGGGTACGCACTTAGCACCAGAGAGACAAATTATTGACAACATCAATCAGTCTAAAAAAATGTCCTTATGCAATGTAAATTTAAAAAGCCCACACTTGTCTATTTTTCTAAGGTGTGTCCAAATAAAATTAAAGCAATCCATTTCATATCGCCAGGCTATTGTCAGAAAATACAAGGACTCATCACCTTAAAACGGTATGAGAGCAACAGAAAACATTCTGCCCAGGCACCCCTGTTCTGAGACCCAGTCACATTTCTGTTGAGCTTCCTAAGACCCCTAGTGTGCTAATTTTAACAACTTCCCTGAATAAACAAGTTGAAGTTGGATTTCCGCGGCCACTCATAGCCCATGACCAGCATAGGTCCCGGGAGGTCTGAAGCTGTCTCAGCCTGAGTCGGACTGCGATGGGGTATAAGTGAGGGGGCCAGAACTTGCAGAGGTTTCCCACTGTAGGACACCCGGATCTTCTTCCTGCCTGAAGCCTGGAAGTGCCTCACAGGAGGCGCGAGCATATTCCGGCCCAGGCGAGTTCTGTGTTTGCGCTGCCAACCTCGTTGTGGGCTCCTGTCCTCGCGTCCTGTCGTGGTCACAAGATGGCGGCCACAGCCACAGGCCGCCCGCGTTCTCGGAACAGGAGGGAGACTCGCTCCTCAACTTTTTTTTTTGACTACAGAGGACTCTGGTCCTATTGGCTGGAATGGTGTCACATGACCACCTGCAGCTACAAGGGAGGCCAGGACAGTGACTGGCGGCCATTTTCGGGCTCTGAGGTAGAAGCAGGTCAACTGAAGAGGAAAGTAGGGTGGGCGGCAGCCGACAGGCAGCTGGGACACCTGACTCAGGCCCCCCTCACTCCTGAACAACCACGGCAAGGTAAGTGGAAAGTGTGCAGTGGATACGTGACAGTCTTCGGGAGCAAGGAGAACATTCCACACACAACATGGCTGCCTAGACCGCCTGGAGGCTGTTTCGGGAATGACCCACGGCCCCACTCTGGAGAGGCTCTGGACTCTGGTGTTTTCCTGCTACCCTGACCCTTCCTGTCACTGGTTGGACCTTTCTGCTCATTGCCTGGGAAGGGGGGATGAGCAGAAATGCAGAGAGAAAAGGAATGAATTCTTGCTTCTGAGTTTCAAACACTTAGACTAAAAATGACATTCAGGACTGGGTAAAAATGAGAAAAACAGGGGAAGAGGTCGGCGGGCAGAGGGGCAGGGCTGATCTGGACGACACCGGACAGGAGGAGAGCCTCTCCCAAGGGGACTGTCTCCTGTGGCACAGGCAGCTGGGTTGGCACAGCGCCCTCGGGGTCCCTGCGCTGCGTAGTGGCCCAAGGACGGAAGCAGTGGCATTGCCACGCACCAGCCAGCTGGGAGGGCGACCTCTGTCTTTGGGGACAGTCCCTTTTGCTATTCTAGGATACCCAAGCCCCCTCACACAGGATGGAGCAAGGCTTATGGGGGCAGCGTGGGGTGGAAGATCCATCCCTGGCCCTGGCTTCAGATTTGAACAAAAGCAGAACTGATGTAGGAGGAAGGCGGCCGGGCGGCCACGCAGTGTGGCTCCTGCAAGGAGGCCGTGTCGGGTTCCAGGGCCCAGACCCGAAAGGGATGAACAAAGACAGGCTGCCCTGCTGGAACCTGCCTCCCACCCTATCAGCTCCATCCCCAAACCCTCCCTGGGGCTGGACCCGGACCCCCGAGGATGCCTGGCCACTGTCTCTCCTGTGGGTGTCAGCAGGCCTCCTGGGAGCCGACAGCTCTGATGGGTCAATCCCAGCATGGCTGTCGGTTGGCTTTGTTTTGAGGAGCTGGAAGCCTGAGTTCACCTACAATTGCACTGGGACCCACTCCGGGTTGACGAGAGGGAGACTGAGAGGCGCGGTGGTTCCTGGCACACAGGGCTGTTACGTCACTCATGTGACTTTTTGAATTTTTAAAAAATGCTCTGTGCCAGTGCTGTTCCTAATTCCATTTTGGAGATGGGACAGCTGAAACTCAGAGAGGTTTAGCAACTTTCCTGAGGCCACAGAGCACAGTGGCAGAGCCAGGGCTCCCACCCAGGCCCCTGGCTCCTGGAGGTTCCCCCGTTTCCCAGTTCAGTGAATCTCCAAGGTCTGGCATTCTGCGGGATGCGGCCAGGGGCCGAGGGGAAGCTGAGGGGGAGCTGAGGATCGGAGAGGAGCTGCTCCCGTGGTCCGGTCAGTGGTTCGGCCCTGTCCCTGCTCAGCTGACCCGGAGGCGGGCTCCCGCAGCAAACACCCCACTGTTTACTTGCCCCCGTGGAGGGTGAGAGGCGTCAGGGGCCCGAGGGGAGACGCGCTGTACCAGCCATCACCTGGAACACATTACAGCAGCTGTGACTAATTAAACTTTGATTTCCTCAAATTTCGATCTTCTTGGAAATTCCTTCAGAGCCCGATGGTATTCAAGGCTGTGGCAGAAAGTAAATACCAGACGAGCCACAGGGACCTCCAGGCGGCCGCTCTGTCTCTCTCCCCTGCCCCTCGGCTGCTCTGCATTTCTCCTGGTGCCTCGCCAGAGGACACCTCAGATGGTCTCCAAGCTGCAGCCTCAGAAGCTGATTGGGGATTTCTACCTGGGTGAAAAAAATACTCCTCAGCCCTACTGGGGGTGGCAAGGGTGGGCGAAGGCTGCTGTGTCCCCCGGCCACCTGGGGTGCCTGGAGGCACGAAGACAGCTGTCCGGGTGGCCTGTCCTTGGGTTCCCACACGTGGCTTGCCCCAGGAGTGTCTCAGGCTCCCAGAGGCTGCCAGCCAGCCCAGCGGGAGGCCCAGAGCGGCAGGGGGCCGGCTCCCTGAGGAGAGGCAAGTGACTGGGTGTGGCTGTTTCTGGGGGAGGGAACTTGGGATCCACCAGAGCCCACCTCCCTCTAGTCTGTCCTTGAGCTCAGGTCACCTTTCACTGAGCTTCTTGATGCACCAGCCCTCTCTGGCTCCTTTGTTTCCTCCCTCCCTCCCTGCCTTCCCCTGCCCCTGTCTTTCCTTCCTTCCTTCCTCTCTTCCTCCTTCCCTTCCTTCTGTCCTCCCTCCCTTTTCTTCTTCTCTCCCCTTCCTTCCTTCTTCCCCTTCATTCCTCCCTCCCTCCCCTCTTTCCTCCTTTCTTTTCTTCTTTCACAAAGGTCCAGCAAGGGCTGTAAGTTTGTAGTACTCTAGTTTAAAGAGGTCAGAGGTCAGGAAGTCACCTGAGATCAGAGAGGCTAAGATACTGACTCAAGTCATGTCCTAAGAACCAGGACTCAGACCTTGGCCTGCTGTAAGTGTGCATATTCTTTTTTTTTTTTTTTTTTAAAGATTTATTTCTTTCTGCATACAGAACTGGGGTACAAGCCAGAGGTGCAGGGGGTGGTGAGAGGATTCACCAGAGACAGAGTGGGGAGCAGAACAGGCAGATCGACGAAGTACACTGCTGAGGGGAGCAGCGGGCGGGTCAGGAGAAGTCTGCCACGCCATGTGGGTCACCTCCGGGGCGGGGATCGAACTTGCACTGAAGCAGTTGTGGCTTGCTTGTAGTGCTGCCTCCTAACCCACTGTGCCACCAGGGAGGACCCGAAAGTGTGCACATTCTTGCTGTAGCCACACGCACCACGTACAGCTGGAAAAAGCCATGCGTCTTCAGCAAGGATAGGGCCTTCCCTCGGTGGAGAATGGCATGCTGGCATTTCTTTGGCCATCTTGATTTTGATCCATCCTTTCTTCTTTTTAGAAGATTAAAGAGATTTTTAAGACTGTCTTTCTTAATTTAAAGGCACCAACAAAGACTTGTAAAGAAAAATTGGAACATACAAGTAAAAGATGAAGATTAACATCCATAATCCCACCAACTAGAAGCCACATCTGTTCTCATCCTGGTGTGTGTTCTGGGTCGTGTGAGCGTCTTTCTGTTTGAGAACTTTCCCGGGGCTGAGTGCAGCGTGAGCTGCAATGCTGAGAGAGGCGAGCTGGGGGGCCCCGGTGCCCCACGGACTTGGTTGAACCCCCACTCCTGCCTACTAAATGTGATGCTGGCAAGTTTCTCAGCCCCGTGCGCTCAGTTTCTTCATCTGGAAAATGGGCCTAATATGTATCTCCTAGTGTGATCAAGATGATTTGATGGGATGATGCATGGAAAACACATGGTAGCTGTACATGGGAAACTCTCCATGGATGTCAGGGGTTTTTTTTGTACCAGGCTATAGGCCTGACCCCATGAGCCTTCGCACTGGCAGAGGGGAAACTTGCTCATCGAATCACCACATAAGTAACTGTCACCACTTCCCAAGCATCAGCGATGGCGAGAGAGCGGCTCTGAGAACCTGTATCTGGGAGACTGACCAAGGTAGGGAATTCCAGGCTTTATGCAGAAGTTATTGTAGAGGAGTGAGTCAGACCAGATTGGGAGGGAAGAGCATTGAGGCGGAGGGAACAGCCTGTGCTAAGGCCTACAGAGAGGGCATCACCATGTTGGCTTAGATAAACTGAGGCATGCCAAAGGGAGTGATTTTATTAAAGAACCAAGACTAAGGACTTGAGCCCAGGAACAATCCCTGGAGAGCTCTGGGAAAGCTGCCCGAACTCTAGCTTCTCCCTGAGGATTTTGTATAATTTGCAAGGGAACCATTTCAAGGATCTGGGCAGGTGTCAGCTCAATGCAGCCATCTGATGTTGTAAGAGCATGGACCCTAAAAATGGACCCTATCCATTTAGAGCTGTATCTTCTAGGACTGGGGGTCTTAGCCAGGCTGTGAACACCTAGAAGCCAGCCTTTCTTTGGGTTACTGACTTGCCTGGAGGCAACTTGTTCTCTTGTTGAAGCAGCTTCTTCGCAAGAGCAGTCCAGCTGTGTCTTGACTTCTGGCAGGTGCTCCTTAGTTGAGGGCAGGGAGAGAGACATTTAATCATGGTCAATTTGGGTCTGAAGAGAGGCTGCTGTGATCAGGATGGAGGGCAGAAGAGAGACGGTGGCAGGGTTTGGACCGAGGCCTCGGGGCAGCTCTTGAGCTTTGCATTCACCCAAAAAGCAGAGGGGTCTGTTGGAGCGTTTAAAGTAGGGGAGTGTCACATGCGCTCTCTGCTGGCTTATAGAGGGGTGACTGGGGCAGTGTGAGGGTAAGCAGAGTAGATGGGGAGATAGAAGCACCTGGCAGGAGCACCCCATGTTGGTCCCCCTTGATGTGTGCCTCTCCCAGAAGAAGAGTCTGTGGGTCAAAGTCATTACCCATAACCCTCCTGCACAAGGGTGTCCGTCTGAGCAAGGACTCCCGCCAGCGTGCATCCCTGGTCTGAGGGTGGCACAGGAGGGCCCATTTGCAAGCTGTGGCTATAGTGTCCCTGCCCTGCCTGGCAGCTGCCCTTGGTGCTGCTGGTGCCCGGCTGGTGGTCAGGCACCCCACCATTGCGCCCCTCAGGAGAGAGGTGGGCAGGTGCGTAACTTAGGATGTGGATGCGTGGAGGCCAGTGAAAGATAGGATGGGGGAGGGGCTGAGGGGTGGGCTTCTGCCTGTGTATGCGGGGTGCTGAGGACCCCCGCAGGGAGGAGTAGATTCTGGCTGGGAGGAGTCGACCTGAACCGGGTTTGCACATGCTAAGGCTGAGGAATCCTAGAGACCTTGAAAAGGGGTCAGTTAAATAACTGTCTTTCGGGCTTTCTCTACATCATGTATACCCACATATACTCATATTTAAAACTAAAATTCATTTCACTTCAGTCTGGTTTTCCTGGGGTCATGTGTTGTCTGAATCAAGATTTGTCCCATGTGAAGTCCTGTCCTGTAACCTACCCTTAGTCATTGACTCCCTAATGTGAATTAGTGGCTGGGTGCACTTCCAGTTTGGTTGCTGACTGAAAACAGTTTCTATCCAGGAATAGAAATGCCTGATGTCACCGGGCATGTCAGCAGGGACTGAAGACCAGCCTGCTTCATCCTATCACCCCCTGTCCCATGGGCAGGTAACCTGCTCTGGCTCCCACACCTGATAGCCACACCCCATCCAAACTCCTAGCATCGCTTGTCCACGTCTGGCCGCGGCCCCTTCCTGCCTGTCGCTCCAGGGGCACGCGGGCGCCCATCTGTCAGCAGCTCACTCCTTGCTCTGGGCCACGCTGTACGCTCCTTTTCCAAAACTGTTCTCCGCTGCAGAGGGATCTGCCTCCCACAGCCTGCAGCCACATGTGGCTGGAGCTGGGCCTCTCTGCTCCCCCGGGGTAGGGGGAGGCGGCAGCACCCTGGTGTTTCCCCGTGCCTGGCTCTTTTTGTACATCTGGGCCTTCAAGTGGGGCCAGCATGCAGGCTCTCCCGGCTGGCACAGTGGCCTGGCCTTCAAGCTGCTGGGTCCCTCTCCCCATAACCTGATCAAACAACCACATGTGGGCAGCGGCTGAGCTTCCTCAGCTCCTGGGGACAGAGAGCTGGCGGGGTAGATGCGACCCAGCTGGCCACAGCCATCCCGGAGGCTGGGTCTGGGCTGCCTGCTCTTGGGGTGGGCTGCCAGCTCACTGTGCCCCCCCCCCCGCAGTGTTTTAGACCTGGAACGAATGCAGGGAACTATGGGGGGTGAGCAGGGGGAGGTGGGGGCAGAGGACAGCGGACCAAGGGGCAGAGCCAGGGGGTGCTCTGAGTTTTTCCTGGTCAGAGAAACTTGGGCTTTTCACTTGTGACTCAGAGAGGGGTGATTGGCCCGAGGTCTCCCTGCAGCTGAGCTGGTCTCAAGTGAAATCATTTAACCCAGGAGGTCATTGCGCCTTTTTTGTTGGCTTGTCCACGGCCTGCCCAGGCCCTTGGGGCTGGGAACGGAAGGCCCATGCAGTACAGGCTGATGGGCAGCAGAGGGTGCCAGCTGAATGGCCAGGGATTCTGGGAAGGAGGAAGTAGTTGGTCTGGGGCTGGCTCATGATGGTTGGTGGCTACTGAAGCTTCACGGTGGCCACCCTGTAATATACACTATTCTAGGTCTCAGGACATGGAGGATGATGGGACTCAGAAATGGGAATTAGCCTTCACCTTGAATGTTGCTCTACTTTGAATAGAGCTCTGTGCTGGGACTAGTGTTAAAAATTCTGAGGCTGCACGCTGATTCAGTGGGATAGAATGCTGCGATTGATTAGCGATGTCTGCTAGGGTGAGGGTGGGGAGGAACCCGAGTTTTTGCATACGAGCACCAAGTATTTGCCATCTCATGCCACCTCAACTGAGTAGACAAAGCCTCCGAGCGGCTGAGTTTATTAGTGGCAGGTTATGTAGGTGGCAGGTGGCAGAATTAGGACAACGTGTGGCATGCAGTTGGCTGGCCTCGCCGGAGAAATTGCACCTCTAGACCTGTGGGGACTGTGGGCATCGGTACCATTACCACTGACCCTTGCGGTAGCTGGAATGCTTGACGGTGGGGAGGGCATCTGATGCCCAGCCGTCTGGGGTAGTAAATGGCACTGGGTGCTTAGGGCCATCTTGGTGGCCAGTGGGGCAGGATGGGCCTTGTCAGAGGCAGTGGGGCCAAGCAGTGGCCAGGCAGTGGTGCAGCTCAGGCTGGGCCCCAGACACCCACATACATGCCACAGCCCCGTGCCTCTCTAGCTGCCACTGACCTCAGATGGGTGGGGGACACCGCGCTGGGTTCTGCTGGGGGAGACGGGCTGTGGAGGACACCGAGCCAGGGTCCGAGGATGGCACTCACTGCCTACTGCTGAGGATGAGTGTGGGCATTGCAGACACCAGACAGAGGGTAATAGGGAAGTGGAGACATCAGCATAGTGGGAGGTGGGAGGGGCTGTCGGTTCTCACTGGGGGTAGCCTGGGGCACCTCACCAAGGGGGTACTTAGCTGTTCAATAGTAAAAGGAGCCCAGTTTAGTGCAAACAGATTCATTAACACATGAAAAATAGAATTCCAGAGCCCTCATAATACGGAGGAATGAGTGTTAACGTCTTAATCATGCGTGGACTCTCAAACCGGTGCTACGCATGTTTTTGGATTTTCTTGTTCGTGACTGACTGCAGGGCTCACGATGCTTCCTCCCAACCCGCCCCAATGCAGAGACCCTGGGGTGGGTGCAGTGGTCTATTTCACGCCCCTGCTTCTGCATTCCGATGGTTATGCCAAGTTCGAGAACACCGACTTCACGCATTGTGCAACTTTCCGCTGTCGTTAAGGATGCTTTGACGGTCTCATGGCTAATGCTGGCGTGACCTTGCCCGGCGTGGTCTTGATTCACGCTCCCAGCGCACTGTCCCGGCCATCCGCGCATGGACGTCCACGTGCACGCCTGGGCTGGGTTCGGGAGGTGCCCTTTGCGCGGGGCCAGAGAACAGGAGGCCGGTGGCCGCGGGCAGGGACGCCAGGGGAAGCCCCGTGACTGGAGCTGCCTCTGGGCCGGGGCTGCGTGCAGACCGGAGGGCCGGAGCTTTTCCTCCTGGTCACACCCGCCCGGAGTGGCCCTGGGAGGGCAGGAAGCTAGTGGTGAACGTGTCAACATCAATTGGAAGCAACTTTGGCAGAAGGAGCTCGGATCTCCCGGGAGCACGTCCATGCAGCGGAGCAGAGGGAAGCTGTGCTCTGCCAGTGGCAGGCGGGGGAGAAAGGAGTGACTCACCCCGCGCCTCTGGAGCGTGCCCCTGTGGCCTGAGCTCCGGCTTGTTTTGTTTTCTTGGTTTTTTCCTCCTTTGTGAAGGAGGAAAGTTGGAGTCCCCGGCCTGTCTAAGTATGTCCAGCTCCACATGCCTGAGCTGTCACCACCAATTCACCCTTGTGCTCGTTCCTGAAATAGGCCCCCCATTTCAGAGGTCCTCCCTCCACCCCCACCTTTAGCCACTGCCCCCCCAAATACCGCAGCACCTCAGAATACACCCACCATGGCTTTTTCTGTCTGGTTCAGCCCTCGGGTTGGGCAGGGACAGAGACGATGATGGAAATGACGGGGCTGCTCCATCAACCCAGAGGAGGAGTGGTGGGGAGTGAAGGGACGGGAAATGATCCAGGAGCTGGCTGGCGTGCACACCCCAAGCCCCCAGCAAGCTGGAATGGAGGGAATGGGGTTCCAGTCCTGCAGCCAGGAGGTGGTCAGTCTGCCTTGAGCCCTGCGGGGGCCCAGAGGCAGCCGAGAGGCCACAGCAGAGGCAGCCCAGCCTCCACCTGTGACAGGACGCTGGGGACCCTGCCCCAGCCCCAGGCTGATGAATGTTCGTTCTCCTCTGCTCACTTGCTGTGGCTCCCCAGGCCTGTGAAAACCCCAAACCCTAACCTGGGGTTGCAGATTCACCTTCCTTTGGCCCCAGATGTCTCCAGCTGTACCCCCTAAAATAGCACCCAATAAATATTGGCAGAACGGACGAATGAACAAATGAATGGGGCAGTGAACACTGCCCTGTAGCCAGGCCCTCTTTCTGCATCACCTGTGAAATCGTGTGCTGTCTCTGGCCACCGTCATCCCCTTTCCCCCAAGCTCTGCCTGTGCCTGGCCGATCGCGAACACACGGCGGAGACCTGAAAGCGTGATCGTACGAGTGAATGAAAAGGCCGGGGATGTTCCAGATGCTTATGAAGTCGTCTCAGCCCCCATATATCCTGCGCACTGACTGTCTCCAGGCCTGCACCCCAAATTCTGTGTGTGTGTTGGAGGGTGGGGTTGTTTCTTCAACTCAGGACCGTGCCAGGCGGGGGCCAGGCCAGCCCAGAGAGCAGGAAGGGAGCTCCCCGGAGGCTAACTCGGTCCTTGAATAAGGACCCGTCCCCGTTTCTACTGGGAATGCCCTCTGTGGGGCTGTGCATTTGTCTCCAGAAAAGACGTGTGGCCACTGGACACATTTGTTCAAGGCCAGAAGCACAGTGAATGGAGATGATTATACCAGAAAACCCGGCTGAGTCCCAGGCCTGAGCTTCCCGGCCACTTCCCAGGTAAGCCAGGAGGCACGGACCTGCCCGAGTCACAGGAAGGTGAACAGCCAGCACCATGCGCCCTCTCTTGGGCCCTCGGGAGTGCCCTGAATGCCGCGACTCACTGCAGCTCTGCTGGCGTTTGTGTCTTCAGTCTCCCCACTCTTCCACTCACTGCTGGCAACTCTGTTTTCCACCTGAAATTCGTCCCCCTCACCTGGCTCCTAGTCGAGTCCTCCTTGACCCTCCAGATTTAGTTTACTCTTCACTCCTCCAGGGCCTACGCTCTGCACATTGTGCTTCTCTATAGTTCGTCACTCCAGCGAGGTTTTGCCCACGACCTTCCCGACCGCAAGTGTCTGTTTCTTATGTTGTGCTGTGTTGGGAGCAACTACCAGGCATAGGATGGAGACCCGAGGAAAGAGTAGAAGGAAGGCTTCAGAGCTGAGCGTGGCCTGTGCTCTGAGGAGTGGTTGAAGGATCTAGGGCTAGTTAAACCGGGGAGAAGAAGGTTCAGATGAAGTCGGTCATTTAGAAGACAATCTTTTTTTTTTTTTTTAAAGATTTATTTATTTATGCATACAGAACTGGGGTACAGGCCAGAGGTGCAGGGGTGGTGAGAGGATTCACCAGAGACATAGTGGGGAGCAGAGCAGGCAGATCATTGAGGTACACTGTTAAGGGGAGCAGCGGGCAGGTCAGGAGAGGTCTGCCGCGCCATGTGGGTCACCTCCAGGGCAGGCGGGGATTGAACTCATGCTGAAGTGGCTTTAGCTTTTTAGTGCTGTGCTTTAACCCGCTGCGCCACGAGGGAGGGCCCCAGAAGACAATCTTATGCTTATTGATGTTGATCCTAGAGGGCAGAACCTGGACTCACAGCTGGACTTCAAGGGGCAGTTGTATTTTGCCCCCTCTAAGTGAACTCATTTCTTCTGCAGACTACCGGTGGCCTACTCCTTCTTTAGTAACAGCAGGCTAGTTTCCCCAGGGCATCTCTGTCATCCAAACATCACATTTTCCAGTCTATCTTGCAGTTAGGTGTACCTGTGACTAAATCTATGACCAAGTGGAAGTTATTGAGTGGGACTTTGGGGAAAGTTCTAATAGGAAGTTTGCACAGCTAGCACTCCCATTTTGCCCCGCCCCTCCCTCCTTCTTCACATCAGGAATGCAGACCTGATGGCTGGAGCACTAGCAACCATTTTGGAACATTAGGCTGTAAACTAGGTACTAAGGATGGAAGAAAAGTTGAAGACTTAGGGATATTAAGGCCATTCCATAACTATCATACCCACCCCAAACTTTTGCTTATATGAGAAATAAGCCTTTATCTTACTTTAGTTACCATCATTGGGTTTTTAATATGCAGCCAGACCCATACCATTAACTGATACACCAAATGTATCCTTCTTCTCTTTATGAGACGCTCCACCCTCTAGTGTATTGAGGGAAAAGGCCATCTGATTTCACTTACCCTGCATCCTGGTGTGATGTGGTGTGACCTTAGGCATCCCATAACCACCTGCTCCTCAGCCTCGGTCTGGCTTTCTAGACACTCTCTTCTCTCTCTTCTGGCTTTCTAGACACTCTCTTCTCTAGACACTGATATGCAGTGTCTCTTCTCTCTTCTAGACACTGCATATCACTCCTCTACCTTCATCTGCACTAAATTCCCCGAGAAGAAAGTTTTTCATGTACAGTGGGCGCTTCCTGAACATTGGGAGGTAGCAGGGGGCAATTTCAGCACAGGTAGGCAGTTTCAAAATCAATGCCAGACATCACATTTCTAGAAAAGTCCTCGCCACACTTTTTTTGACAGTCCAGCCAAAGAAATTGTTTCTCTTGTTTCTTCCCCCCCTCTCTAGCCAGTGGTCCCCAAATTTTAATTCCTCTCCTAAATGCAGAATGCAGCTCCTGATCATCGTCCGTAGGTGGTATAACATGAAGTACATTTTCTTTATCCTGGATCAGATTCTTAGATAAGGTCTACTTCCTTCACTCAAAGCTAGTGCTGGGGTCTCTCCCTGTGGTGCAGCAGGTTAAAGTACCACATTATGAAGCTCTCAGAAGCCGCTGCAGCACGAGTTCCATCCCCCACCTTGGAACTGACCCACATGGCGTGGCAGACCTCTCCTGATTGCCTGCTGCTCCTCAGCATATGGTTGGTCAGTTGGCCTGTCCTGCTCCCCTCTCTGTCCCTGGTGAGTCCTCTCACTGCCTCTGTACCTCTGGCCTGTACCCCAGTTCTGTATTCATAAATAATAAATCTAAAAAAAAAAAAAAAAAGCTAGTGGTGGGGCTGGCCGGCTGGGAGTCTTTTCATCCTTAGAGAATCAGTGAAGGGCTCAGGAATCCCTAATTGTACAAAGCTTCCCAGGGACATCCGAGTTTTGTTTGGCCCCTGATGGGTTATGTTAGCAGTGGCTGCTCCGGGTAACGTGGGGGTGTTGCTGAGTGAAATTACATCTACCTAGCATGTGGGCAGTGGAGAGTCAGGCCCCAGCTGTGATGGCATCTCTGCGCTTTGGCATGGCGCGGGGCGGGCCTTGGCGGATCAGCTCGGGTCGTGACTCCCACACGCTGGCGCCCGTCTCTAGAGAATCGGACTTCCAGAGCTCAGGTTTGGGCACACCATTGAATCCTCTCAGGAGGGCGACCGTAGAACCTTGAACAAGTCACTTCCCTCCTCTGGGTCTTGCACCTCCTTGGTTCAAAGGAAGGGCTGAGCTTTTAGGTCTCTGAAGCCGTCTCCACGCTCTGACAGTCTCAGGCCTTACATGCCACGCCGTGAAAACACCCGAGCTGTTCTGGCTGCCACCCCCAAAGGGGGTGACGTGCTAAGCACCAGTACCTACATGGCCCCAGGGACCATTTTCTAGAGGAGGAAACCCATTTTCTAGGGAGGGCAAGCCACCCGCCAGGGCAGCTGGTGGAGGCAGAGCTGGGCCTCGGGCCTTGCCCGCGTCCTGGCTCCTGGCTGCCCGCTGTCCGCACCCTGTTGTCACGCGCTCTCCACCGGCCGCTGCCCCCTTCTCCTCCTTGCTCCCTCTGTCTCCCCCTCCTGCCTCAGCCTTGCCAGCAGACCTCCCCCAGCTCTGCAGGCCCTGCTCCGCCGGTCTCCGATGTCCACTTAGCTGGAAAACGCCCCATCCCCAGTGCACGCTCGGTTTGCCCAGCGGCCGCCCGGCCCACTCCGGGCCTTTCTGGCTTGCTGCAGAGAAACCCTGAGCTCGATTTTTCTGACCACCCGATGGCCACCGTTCCCTCCACTTAATAAATTGCTGGAGCGATGGGTGGTCGACGGCAGAGGCCTGCACGGGCCGAGCTGGAAATTAAAAGCAACGGCCGAGAGTGGGTTTGAACGCAGCAACAGGAACCATGAATATTTTACAAGAAACCGGAATTATTAATGTTTCAATAAAAAACAAAACCCCAATGTCCATGTGAAGATTACATGTGACTTAAAGCCTCCAGAAAACCGCCGAGGCCCTCCTGCGCTCCCTTAAACCACTCTGCTGGGCTTCACTTACTCCGCCCCTGCTGCGGCCCTGGCCCACCCACTGTAAGTGGTGGCCGCGGGGAGGGCTGTGCATCCGCCCGACCCCCCAATAATTAGCACAGCCCCCGCCTTCCTTCAGAGCGATACGGACGACCAGAGAAATATTTCTGGAAGACTATTTACGAACTTCCCCATAATCATCAATCATACGGTTAAGGAGGAATGGAGCGAGATTTCTTACCTCAAGGAGCCTCTAATGCAAAAAAGCTATTTACTGGGCACGGACGGGGGCTGAGATTTCTGATGCCATTACTATAGAATACATAATAGCATCAATAATTAAGTATAAATTGGGTTTAATATTTTATGCTGGCGACATGTAATTTACACTCTACCCGAGAAATCAAAGGTCATGTCTGAAATAAATGAGCCGGGTCGAGCAGCCGGGGGGCCTGGTGTACTCACCCTGCGGCAGCTGGAGCCCAGGCAGACAGAAGAGGAGGCGGCCACAGGGGCGAGGGGAGCCGGGGTCTGGGAGCCTTGGGGAGACGCTGGTCTCTGCAGTGTGGCTCTTTAGAAGAGGCCTTGGGGCTCCCTGGGGTGGCTGGATGCTTCGGAGGCCCTGGAGGGCGGCCCTGGAGGGCTGGTGTCGGAGAGGTCAACCCCAGAGGGAAGTCTGCCGCGAGACGGAAGGGCCGGGCAGGTGGTGGCACTGAAGAATTGAGGGCCCTGTGGGGAAACTGAGGTCCAGAGAGGGGCAAGGCCTTCCCGAGTCACGCGGTGACTTGGCGTCCTCCTGGCTTCCCTTAGGACAGGACCCTAGGCCCCGACTCCAGGCCTTGTGAGGACTGCCATGGCCCGGGGGTGGGGCCGTGGGCCAGGCCTCTGGGTGTGTCTGGGGCCCCAGACATGTCTGCTCGCCTGCTGGGGGACTGGCCCTGGCCTGGGCTGTCACTCAAATCATGGCATTGTCCAGTGTGGCCCTCAGATCACCTGGCCATGGCAGGGGTGGGGAGGCCCGGTCTGCAGGGGAGGGCGGAGCTTCCAGAACCCTGAGTCCTCCCCTTGCCTGACTGCGCCCCCCCAGCACCTGCTCTCCCCTTCTCCCAGAGCCCTGCCTCCTCCCTGCATCCTCCACGCTCAAACCACCCCAGCTCAGGCTGCACCAAACCCCTGCAAAGCCCCCACAGGCCTCCAGACCTTTTCCCCGGCTGTTCCCTCTGCCTGGACACCCTGCCCTGGACACACGTGGCTTCCCCCTCGCTCCTTCAGGCTCTGCCCAAGACTCTACTCAGTGTCCCCTCCTCCCCGCAGCCACCCTTCCCTGCCTCCTCTTCTCCCCCTCGCCCGCCCACATCTGCCATTTTATCTCCCTGCACTGCCAGTGTCTCCCCTCACTGGGCTGTAAACTTCCCCCCTCGTTTTGCTCACTGCTGTTTCCACAGCACAAGAACAGAGGTTGGCATACTGCATCTGCTCAGCTAATATTTATTGCATGCTAGAAGAATCAGATTAGCTGCAGTCATCTCATGTCTTTATATGGTTCTCACCTTTGGGGAAGCCTTACTGGCCCTCCCGATGCCCCCCCCCAGCCCCGCCCTTCCCAAAGCCTGAGCCCGCACAGGACAATGGTCATGGGGTGACCGCTGTCCGTCTTCTCTCTGTCTGCCCAGTCTGCACAGGAGCTCGGCGAATGCATGCTGGGTGGATGCAAGACCCCGGCCGGCCACGGCGGCAGCGTGATGGTGGGCTCTTGGCATGGGGAGCAGATGAGACAAGGAGGGATCTGGCCTAAACCTTGCACTCTAAGCTGTGGGAGTTTCTAGAAGCGGCTAAGGCTTGGGAGGTGATCCCCCTCAAAGAGGCAGGGGTAAGGACCTGTCCCCTCTTGTCTTCCCAGAGCACCTCATGTCCACAGGGTCAGCAGGGAGCTGGGAGGGGCCGAGCGGGCCGTTTCAGGGTGGCAGGAGCCTGGAATAACACGTGTTACGTATTGCACTCCCTCGCCTGGAGCTTGGCCCCAAGCGGCATCTTCCTGCAGGCCCCTCCCCTCCCTGCCATGCAGGTGAGATTACGCACCTGTTGCTGTGCAACCTCTGGCAGGTCAGCGTCCCTCTTGGGGCCCCAGGGTCTGCCTCTGTGGTCTCTTTCTCTCCTGCTGGACCCCCACTGGCTGGCCCGTTGGGGAGCCACAGGAGGCGGGGTGTGCTGGTGGCCCATGCAGGTCAGTTTCCCCGGGCCCAGTCCAGGGGAGAGAAGGCAGAAGAGGCCGGGAGGGACAGAGAAGACAGCCTGGCCTCAGTGTTTGCTCAAGTGAGTTCAGGGGGCGGAAAAGAGTTTCTTTGGGACCTTCCAACTGGTGTATTCAGGGGTGGCAACTCCGCCCCGCTCAGAGTTTCTGCCTGTTGGAGGCTTTGTGCCTGGGAGTGGGCTCCATGCTGGGGGCCGGGGTAGGCTGGGCAGAGTGCCACTCCCCGGCCTCTGGTCTGGTCTGGGGTCCAGACCACTGCCAGGCCTTGAACAGGGTCAATAACTTGCTCCTCTGAAGCATCATATTTCCTGTGCTGTCTTCATGAAATCAAGCGCCGTGCTCCTAACAACCCTGCAGCCATGTGGCTCAGAGACACAAAGAGAGCTGCCCAGAGACACAGCTAGGAGGGGCAGGCAGGCTGGGGTCTGGGCCTGGTGCTCTTCGCAGGCCACTCTGCTCTCCTCCTCAGCCCACCCACGGAGAGAGTGAGGGGGCAGCCTGAGGATTAGCAGCCAGTGAAGTCGGCCTCAAATCCTGGACTTCCCACATGTACTGTGCAGCCTTGGGCAAGTCGCTCAGCCCCTCTGAGCTCTTGTTACTTCATCTGTACAATAGGGCTCAAGCTGCCTATTGGATGTAATGTATAGTATTTTGCATGTTATAGAAATGTACATCAAATGCCGGCACATGGTAAATGCCGAGTAAGCTTGAGCTTTGTGCGTCTGAGCTGGTAGGTGCTTGTCACGTGACCCCAGCCTGGGGAAGCCTTTGATCCAGCAGAAGGCAGGGCGGTTGCTCAGGGGCATGACAGGTCCTCTTCAGCCCTGCAGGGGTGGTCGGAGGAAGCTACCTGTTGCATGCTCTGGTTAACTGTCACTGCATGAAATACCATTGCTAATGTGGAGATTTGAGGGGACAGCGTGTTTTTACCATCCCTGTAGGCCCACCCAGCCCAGCAAGGGAACCCAGAGGGTCCCTGAACATGGGAGAGCCCAGAGGATGGAAACTGGCAGCCGTGGCTGGAAAGTGATGGCCCGTCACAGAGCGCATGGCCCCGTGAAGTTCCCCTGAAGGACCTTCGGTGTCCTCTGTCTGCCTTTCCTACCTCGGGGCCCCCTGTTTGCTAAATCTCTCTTCGTCACTGAAGACTGCAACAAGTGGGGTTCCAGACTAGCTGCTTTGAGGAAAGCGGTTAAACTGAGTGCCCAGGGCCGTGCCAAGGACTGACCAGAGAAGGTGCTGAGCCTTGGTTGGTAGTCTCAGAGCGCTTTACAGTCACAGTGAGCCATGCCGAGGGGTCGCTGGGGCTCCTACCTGCCTCCAGCAGGGAGGCCAGAGGCTCTCCAGGGGGGCTGTGCAGCAGCCTGGGGGGGGGGGGAAGGAGCAGAGCCCAGGCCCCGTTACCTCTGGAGGCTCCTGCCAGGACGTTGGGTGACTGGCCAGTGAGAAGAATTTCTAGGGAGCCCAGGCGGAACTTCTCAGAAGCTGTCCTGACGAGGGGCTAAGTCCTCCCTTCCGCGGCTCACTGCCCACCCTACCAGCCTGGGCAGGGATGGGGGGTGGGGAGCACCCCCCCGTGGCCTGCTTCCCCTGTGACATTGGCTGTCCTGCCGTTAAGAGGAGGGTCCACACTTCCCTCCTTGATTCTGGGTGGGCCTGAGACTGACTTGTAACTGAGGCCACAGTTCCCCTTACTCTTCATAGGCTCCCACCAGCCTCATAGCCAGAGCCTCTGACCACAGGTGGGGTGTGGGAGAGAGAGACGTGACCCCACAGTGTCATTTCTCAAAGTGTGTTCCCTGGAACACTGCCCCCTGCGTGTTTATGGCTCTTCCGCTAACATGAAGGGAAAGGCTTCTGGGAAACAGGTTAAAGAAGCCCAGACTGCTGCAGCGTTCTCAGCGCACACCCTGGCCCTGGCGCTGTCCGAGAGGGGACTGGCATCCACAGGGCCTCCCCGGTGGCTGCTGAGTTCACTGTCCTCTCGCTGTTTTCTACGAAGCATCTGGAGAGCTTGTTGTTTCCTGGAACACACTGGGAGGCAGTTCTGCGGGCAACTTCCGTGGTAAGGAGGACAGTGTTCAAGCTGCTGGGGGAGGTGGGTCCCCAGGGGCGCCTCACGGGCACTACGTCGGCCCGGGCGACGGGGCCCCACAGGAGTCCTGTGGGTGTCCCCCCTTAGGCTTGTCCCTGAGCGGGGCCCTGAGGCCAGAGGGGTCACCCTGTCCAGTGAGGCCTTCCTGCTGCCTGCTGCGGCCCCCCAGAAGCCCTGGGGCCCTGGGCCTTGGGGAGCAGGAGAGGCAGGCCTCAGGCCTGGACTCTGTCAACTCCTCCCCCAGCCGGGCCTGTGGGCTAATGTCGCCTTAATGCTGTGGTCAGGCGGCCACGTGGCTGGGCTCCCTGGGCGGGCAGGGCCGCATAATGGACGGGCCAGACCCGCCCGCTGACGGCTCCATTAAATGTGGTCGATTTTTTTTTTTTTTTTTTTGGTTCCCGGTGTTTTAAGCTGAGTGTCTCCGGGCAGGCGTTCAAAGCCCTGTTCCAGAGCTAATCTCAGAGGCAGGGACAGAGCAGGCCGGGCTGCATTAAATGGCTAAATCTGGCTCGGGGTGGGCGGAGCTCACTCGAGGAAAGAATAGCATCACTGTGGTCTCGGACACCGGTCATCGGGCTGGCCGCGCTCCCTGTCCTTCAGGCTGTCAGCGGGAGTCGCTGGGCAGGGCTAGGGGTGCTATGGGGTGGTCTTCAGTGAAGATGTTGAGGGGGGGGCTGCTCCATGCCTTTGCTGTGTGTCCTCAGGTCATTGCTGACCCTCTCTGTGCACTGGTGTTCACACTAGGACTCCTTCGTGTGGAAGGCCTCCTTTGTGGGTCTTGCTGTGGCATGGAATGCAAGAAGTCTGGGAATCTGGGTAGTGTCTGTAGTTGAAGGGTGCTGGGACGTTGGGGTTGGGAGGAGCTTGAAGGCTTCTGAGGCCTTAGGACAAAATCCAGGCCAGCTGGCAAGGCCCAGGGTCGAAGGCCGAGACCTAGGCAGGCAGTGGCATTGTGGGGCTCGAGGAGGGCTGGGGCATGCAGAGTGGGGAGAAGCTCAGGTCCTGGGGCCATGTCTTCCAGCATCTTCTTTCCCTGAAGAGGATCCCAGTCAGGGGTAGGCTAGACAGGAAGCTGGTAGGTAAAGGCGAGGGGAGGGGGAGGTCGGGACAGGGCGGCAACACCCATTGCTGCGCCCTGAGTGGGGATGGGGACGCTGCACCCCTTCTTCCAGGCCAGAACCTGGAGGTGAGCCTGTTGAGAAGCTGTGGGCCCTGGTTGCGTGTGGGGGCACAGCAGCCGAAAGCAGGCAGATCCTCCCACTCAAGAGTCAGAAAAGCCCTTAAAGATCCAGTTCATTCCCTGGATGGGGAAACTGAGGCTCCGAGAGGGAGAGGAATCTGCCAAAAGTCACACAGTGGGTGGCAGAACTGGCACCCTGCACATCTGTTCTCCTTCCAGCCCAGGGACGCGTGGAGGGGCTTGGTCAGCTCGCCCCTCCCCCACCAGCCTCTGGCCTATCAGGGCTCCCTCACCCCCGCCCCTGAGTGAGGGAGAGTTGGCCCCCTCAGAGAGCAGGGTTCTCCAGAGGCACCCGAACAGGGGCCGGAGAGGCCCGGTGGTCTAACTTCTACCCCCATTTGGAGTCAGTGAACTGAGTGGCCTTGGTCAAATCATCTCCCCTCTCTGGGTTTCAGGTTTAGTTGTGTACAGAGGGGTTGGGGTTCTTTGCAGTGCTTTGGGGACGCTGCTACTTGGGGCCTGTCCTGCCGCATCCTGCCCACAGGCGTGTCTAGTCTCACCACTTCCTCTCTAGCCCCCTCCTCTTAAATTCACCGTGAACCTGCCAGGCACTGGGCTGAATGCTCCGAGTCATTATTAGATGCCTACTGTATGCCCTGCGGTGCTGCCGCGCACTGACACTTCACCCGGGGCCTGGGAGGCCGGCATGGCCGGTTTGGGCGGCTGCTGCTTTCTTTCCGCTGCTGTGACAAACTGCTACTGTAAAGTAGCTGCAAACAGCGCAAATGTGTCATCCGGCTAAGATTAAGGTGTTTGCCCCACGCGGTCCCCTTTGGAGACTCTAAGGGCAGCATCTGTTTCCTTGCCTGTCCCGGCTTCGAGGGGCTGCCCCGACCTTGCCCATGGCCTTCCTCCGTATTTTAAACATCCGCCTAGAGTCTCCCGCCCTCCGCCTCTCTCTGAGGCTGACATCTGCTTCCTTCATCCAGACGGGCCCAGAATACTGAGAAGGGATTATCCAAGATTCTCCTCCATGTCAGATCCTCACTCACACCGGGTGAGTCCTCTGCACATCAGAGGCTTTGGTGATGACAGCGCAGGCAGCTTTGGGGACCGGTGTTCTGCCTGCTCCAGGTGTCAAGGGAGCCCCTGCTTCTGAAACTCAGGGGGCACAGAGATCCTGCCCAGACCATGCTGGGAGTCAGTCTGCGGTTCAAACCCTCTTTCTTCAGGGTGTGAGCTACACAGCCATGGGAGGCAAACCCACTCTGAGCCTCAGTTTCCTCATCTGTAAATCAAGGGTCACAGGCTTACAGCATTCATGACAGTACAGGAGCTGCTTAGTCAGTGACCCCCACTGCTTCTGTGTTCAGATGGCATGTAATATACCCTCTGAATCTGAGTGGGCCGCAGTGGACAGGCAAGGACAGGGAGCAGATGAGGCTCGGGCTCCACCTTGCCCACCCTGCAGTGCCATCCTGGGGGTGGGGCTTGGGGCAGGATGGTTCAAGACGCCTCCCTGCATCATGTACTATTCTGGAAGCAGGCTGCTCCGTCCAGCCAGGTGGCAGAGTGGACGTGACATGGATCAGAGCTGCATCTGACGAGCAGGGAAAGGAGTGTGAGTGAAAAATAAATCTTTATTCCTGCAAGCCATTGAGACCTAGAGGTTATTGGTTACTGCAACTCAACCTCACCTGGCCTGACTAATAAAGGGCTAAACTTGGAGCTGCAGGAGCATCAAGAAGTCAGACTCTGATCAAGGTTAGAGATGAGGTGACATGGGCCAAAGAGGTGGCAGACAAGCGGGAGCTTTGCTCTACCAGCAAGTCTTCGGGAAGGGTGTCCATGGCTAGGGGTCTAGCTCCGGCTGGCCCCCAGGAGGGACAGGCTGAGTGTGCTCTTCTGCCTTCGAATCCCCAGGAACGACAGTCTGTTTCCGGGAGCACGTGGGTCCTGGCTTCCTGGAGCCACCTGTGTCACCCCGAGGGGCTGGCAGCTCAACCACACCTGTGCAGGCGCCCTGGCCGACAGACACAAGTGTCTCTCTGGCATTAGGGGTGGCATCAGGGCTGAAGCTACTTTGGGGTGGGTGGGGGTGTAGTGGTTGGTGGTTAGGAGACTGGATGGAGCCATTAAATTTTGGTGATCTTTGAATCATGGGAGGAGGCAGATGATGGTTCTGGAAATAAACACTTTATGGGAAAGGTCAGTGGCACAAATCATGGTGGAAACAGGGTCTCCGGGGCATTTTGTACTATCCAGGGGACCCCTAAACGTCTCAAAGGGACCCATTGGCTAGACAGGGCCAATTCCAGGGCACAGCGTTCTGCTTCTCGTTGCTAATGGCCAAAGACACCATTTATCGAATCGTTACACAAACCAGACACTGTGAAGGACTGCAAATACATTGATGTTTACGGTCACTCAGCTTAAACGTTACAAAAGTAATATATGCTTGATGGGCACCTCTAATGTTTCTGAAGTATAGTCGGTCAGCTGGATGTTCACTGCTGTCCTCCTGGACATCGCCCTTGGTTGATCCACTTCACAGCTGCGCGCACAGCGACTCCGAGAGTAACAGCAATGATGGCCGCTGACACCTCTTAGGCCGTGTCACTTTCGGGGCGCTCTGCCTCATGTAGACCTCCCTGGGCTCTCTGAGCCCTCCCAGCCCTCGAGGCTCAGCTGCTCATCTGTGAAGGTGGCATTTATCCCCACTTCACAGATGAGCAGCTGAGCCGCAGAGACCCAAGTAAATGGCCCGAGGTCACACAGGAAGTCAGAGGACGAGCCGGGTTGGGTGCAGGTGTGTTGGGAAACATCTGACCGATGGTCAGCTGAGGACTCCTTGGGCTCCTGACCTGGGTCCGCCGCTGGGCGGCAGCTGGGCGCCGCTGGGGTCCAGCGTGTAAAGCATGGATGCTAATGAGTTTGCATTTAAGTGAGCAAGCAGGGAGGGGACTTGGTGAAGTCTTGCAGCTGGAAGACTTGAAACGCGGGGTGAGCTGAGAACCCCAGACAAGGAGTCGCAGGCTCTGGGCTGGCCCAGCTCTGGCCCAGCTCGGCCCTCACCCAGACTCAGCAGCACCTCTGAGTCCCTTCTACGGCTGCATGAGCGTGTGTCCGCTCTCAGAGCTCACGGTCTTATGGGAAGGACGTATCTGAGCAGGAGGAAATTTATCAAGGTGGAAGTGAGTTTTCTGCTGGCTGGGAAATACTCTTAAAGTGGACCTTGAGGTCTTGCTGATTTTTGGCCTCTCTGACCTCAGCTCCCTTCTGTCTCTCCTCTCTCTGCTCCGGCCTCATGAAGCGTCTCAAGTGGGCCAGGTTTCCTGGGTTCCAGGGCCTTGGCCTGTGCTTCTCCAGGTCTCGGGCCTTTCGTCATTTTTTTTTTTTTAAGATTTATTTATTCATACAGAACTGGGGTACAGGCCAGAGATGTGGAGGGTGAGAGGATTCACCAGAGACAGAGTGGGTGCAGAACAGGCAGATCGACGAAGTACACTGCTGAGGGGAGCAGAGGGAGGGTCAGGAGAGGTCTGCCGCGCCATGTGGTCACCTCCAGGGCAGGCAGGGATCGAACTCATGCGGAAGCGGCTTAAGCTTCTTTGTGCTGTGCTTTAACCCGCTGTGCCACCAGGGAGGGCCCTTTCGTCATTTTTTTTAAAAAGACTTATTTATTTATGCTTACAGGACTGGGGTACAAGCCAGAGTTGTGGGGGATGTGAGAGGATTCACCAGAGACAGAGCCGGGAGCAGAACAGGCAGCTTAGTGGAAGTACACTGCTGAGGGGAGCAGCAGGTAGGTCAGAAGTCTGCCACGCCCTGTGGGTCAGCACCCTGGCGGGGATGGAACTCGCGCTGCTGTGGCTGCAGACAGCGTCACAGTGCTGCGCTTGAACCTGTTGTGCCACCAGGAAGCACCCTGGCCATGACACTCAGGACTATGCTGTGAGCAAAGATCTGCAAGAAATAGAATATTCTTTATTTGTATTTTATCAAACAGATCCATTGGTCTGTGTGTCTTTCCTCATTTTAATATCATGGTATCTTCATTACTTTCATTTTTTTATCATATCTTGGTATCAGCAGTTGAGGTTCCTTGATTTTATACTTTTTATTATCTTGGGTAATCTTAATCTTTGTATTTTCATAAAAAATTTCAAAATTAACTTTTCCCCTAAAAGGTCTGCTCAGACTTGTATTTATGTTGCATTCAGTCTTCAGATTAATTTATAGAAAACAGACAGTCTAATCCACAAAAACAGTGTACACTTTCATTGATTTTTAGGTCTTTTCATTTCTTTGAATATTGTTTTATAATTTTCTGTAGAGAGATTTTATACATCTCATTTTAGATTTATTATTAGTTTTTGGTATCTGTAGACTATGTATTTTACATTTCATTTTCTAATTATTACTGGATATAGAAATACAATTGCCTGCTAAATTTGCCAATTAATTTTAATTATTTATAAATTATTTAAAATGTTCTATGCATATAACTACATTGTCTCTTTTGCCTTTATAATAATTATGCCTCTTATTTCTTTTTCTTAACTTGTAATTCTGGCTAGGGTCTCTAGTACAGGTTGCATAAAAGTGTTAGTAGTAGATCCAGTTACCTCATCAACAATCTCTGGTAAGGTTCTCAATGTTTTCCATTTAGTATATTTGCTGTGGTTTTATGTAGATACCTTTTATCGAGTTAAAGAAATATATTCTTTGTAAAATATTTGCTAAGCATTTCAAAATCATGAATGGATATTGAATTTTACCAAATAACTTTTCTGCTTCTATTGGAATAACATGATTTTTATCAGATGTTTCCTTTGTTCTATTAATATGGTCAATTACAATCATTGTACCCATACAGAGCTGGGGTACAGGCCAGAGGTGCAGGGGGGGTGAGAGGGCTCACGCGAGACAGAGTGGGGAGCAGAACAGGCAGATCTACTGAAGTACACTGCTGAGGGGAGCAGTGGGCGGGTCGGGAGAGGTCTGCCGCGCCAGGTGGGTCACCCCCCTGGCCAGGGATCAAACTCGTGCGGTAGTGGCTGCAATAGCTTCACAGTGCTGGGCTTTATCCCGTTGCACCACCAGGGAGGGCCACAATCATTGATTTTTAAATGTGAAGTCAAACTTCTCACTCCTGGGAAGAAAAACCCTAACTTGTTTGTACTATAATAATCTAGATATGTGTGGTTTTGGTTTTGCTTACATTTTGATATAGAAATTTGTATGTATCTCGTTTATTCTTATAAGAATTTTGCAAGGAGGATAACTTTACAAATCAACAACTGAGCCTTAGAGGGGTTAATTATGAGAGGTACTTGCCTGTAATTTTCCTTTCTTACAATATTTTGGTATGAGGGTTATTGTAGTCCCAAAAATGTATTAGAAATTTTATTTTAAAGCATATTCTTTGGAATACTTTGTGTTATACTGGTATCATGTTGTCCTGTATATTTGGAAGAATTCATCAGTGAAACTATCTGTGTCTAAAATTTTCTTTGTGAAACTTTAAAAAATATGGGTGTTTCCTTTAAAATATAATGGACAATCCAGATTAGATTTCTTCTATAGTTTATATTAGTTGAGCTATTTGAAGAATTTATCCAGCCAATCTAAATGATCAAGTTTATTAGCCCGAAACATGCTACAATATCTTTTATTATTTTTCAAATCTTTTTAATATCCATAAGATCTGTAGTGATTTCCTCCCTTTCATTTCAGGTTCTGATGATGTTGCCTGTGCAAAACCAGTTTCAGGAAGCTCAATGAAGCCATTCAAATTCCTAAAAACCCAAACATGATCAATTATTGTTACTCTGGGGTCTTACTGCCCCCTGAAATTTAGAGATTTTGTTAGATTCTATGTCAAATGGTGTTCTGTTATCTTCCTTTAGTGATTGACCGGGGGTGGGGGGAATATAATGTGGGGTCTTCTATTCTCAGTATACCACAATTTCTACACTGCTCTTCATTACACTTGATTCTCTCCAAATCCCATATGGCAACCCACTACACACACACACACACACACACATACTGATATCAGTGCAGGAATCTTCACATACCTTTGGGGTACAATAGTTTTCTCTCATTCCTTATATAAACCCCCAGATTTCTGCCTGGCCTGAGATTTTGCCTCTCTTTTTTGAAAGTCAAAAGCCAGGATGAGAGACTCTTATTTTCTCTTTCTGCTTTCTCATTGGTTCCTTGCACTCAGCCATGTCAAAACAGAGAAATGGGGCTAGTAGACAGAAATGCAGCTTGTGTGGGAGGTAGGTGAGCTTGAGTAAATCACTTAATCTCTTAGAGCTTCAGTTTCTCCAGCTGTAAAATGAAGCTAAAACCTCTGTGCTGCCTTACAGTGTAATGGTAAAGGATTAAAGGGATACTCCAAAGCAAAGGTAATTCAAGAATATTCACTCTACTGTGAACTATGCCATCCACTCAACAGTGGATTTATGCACACTCAAAAGTGTATGGAAACACACGTTTAGAGTTTAGCTAATAATCATTCTAATATAATTATGTCTGTGTCCACATCATCTGATTCGATAAGTTACTTTACTGTTGAGATTCCCTGTGGGTCTCAAATCCTTATCTTTTTTTCAAGAGATAGTCAACACACTAAATTTTGTATTAATCAGTCTGTTTCTCCTCCTTAAAGTTTTATTTCTTCAAGTACCCCTAAACAACATATATTTGGGATTTAAATGAATCTTATTCTATAGATTTAATATTATTTGTTTCTTTCATTCATTATTGTACTGTGGAATTCACCCACCTATTTATGTATAGCTGTAATCCACTCCTTTTCATTGCTGTTTAATATTCCATTGTGGGACTAGACCACAGTGGATTTATCCCTTTCCCATTGATGGATATTTTAAGCATTTCTAGTTGGGTTAATTTGGGGGGGGGCTGTATTTTGAATAATACTATTAGGAATATTCTTGTAAATGTCTCTATAAAGTAATATTTATTAACTAAACAGATTAAAGATTTTCTTTAGGAATAAAATTTCAGTTTTACAGTATGTACATATTTAATTCAAAAATATTATTTATTAGATGAATTAGTGTCCTATTTGCACTGTAACAACTTACCACAAATTTGGTGGCCTAAAAAACATTTATTGGGCCCTCCCTGGTGGCACAGCGGGTTAAAGCACAGCACTGAGAAGCTAAAGCCACTTCTGCATGAGTTCAATTCCCGCCTGCCTTGGGGTGACCACATGGTGAGGCAGACCTCTCCTGACCCGCCCGCTGCTCCCCTCAGCAGTGTACTTCGTTGATCTGCCTGTTCTGCTCCCCACTCTGTCTCTGGTGAATCCTCTCACCCTCCGCATCTCTGGCCTGTACCCCAGTTCTGTACGAATAAATAAATAAATCTTTAAAAAAAAACATATATTATTATCTTATGTGCTTATATAGTTATTAGTATCTTATAGTTCTTATAGTTCATTCTTAAATGTGTCTCACTGGACTAAAATCCAGGTGTTGTCAGGCCTGGTTTCCTTCTGGAGGCTCTAAAGAAAAATCTGTTTCTTGACCTTTCAGAACTTCTAGAGTTGTTTATACTCCTTAACTACGACTCCTCCTCCATCTACAAAGCCAACCGTGTAGCAACTTCAAACCTTTTACTGATTCCAAGACTTCCTTTCCAATCTTTAAGGACCTTGTGATTGTACTCAGCCATCTGGATCATCCAGGATAACCCCCCAGCTTGACTTTAGCAACCTTAAGTCCATCTAAAATCAATTCTCCTTTATCATGTAACCTAATACAGGTTGTGGAACTGAGTATTGGTGACTTGGAGTGGCGGGGGAAACACTATCCAACCTACTAGATAATGCAAAACTGTTTTCTAAAACTGTCATGCCCATGTATATTCCCCTTTTCTTTGTTCCTATAAGAACCACCTTTTACATTTAAATTTATTTCTGGTAGTTTTATTATAATTTCTTATTTGGCAATAGTCAAAAATTCACAGGAAGCACAAGTAGTGTAAAAGTACACCCTTCCTCTGACAGTCACACACATTTCCTTTGTGTGTGTGGATCTCAGTAACCATTACGCCATTCAAGATAAAGACCCAAAATGCGTAGTACAAATCCTAGCGATGGTGAGAGGGCTGGCCCTGGGGGCCTCGTGTGGGTAAGAAAAAAGGCTCAGAGCCAGGGGAGTTCTGGGGTGAGCACCCAGGGGAGGTAAGAGAACGTCCTGGTGCTCACGGTGCGGCTCTGTGGGGTGATGGCCCTGCCCGTGGGGGGCCTCGGGGGTCGCCTTGGCAAAGTCCTTCCCAGTGTACCTGAGCACGCAGGCGGCGGGGAGAAGCAACGACTTTAACTCTTCCAGATTAATCCTGCTAAGTTGCAACAATATTGATATGCTATTATTTTCCATCTTTATTCATCCCCCGGCGAAGAAAGAACGACTCCCCCCAGGCCATTCATAATTGAAAAATGCTTTTAAGGCCTTTATGAGTTGAATACTAAATTTCGCGAGGTGCCTGCTTTATTGGGCCTCCAGTCACCGATGATACATTTGCTCCCTAATGTTCTTTAAGGAAAGGAGCTCAAGCGGTGTGATGGATGGGACCGATAGGGATCAATGCTCATTAGTGACTCCAGGGGCCAGGTAGGCCTGGGCTGCTCTCTTGGTGGACGGACTGGGCAGGGGACCGGCTCTCAGCAAGAGACAGGGACAAGGCCCCTGCACTGCCATTTGCCATGGGCAAATGCATTCAACAGATTCTTCATGCATTCAACAGATTCTTACTTTGCCCACGGTGGGTGGGCCAGGCCTGCTGCTTGTCAGGAAGTGGGTCAGATCCAGCCCTATCCTCGAGGACACCCTGGACACGCAAATAAGAACAATGAGAGGGTGTGTGTCCAACGCTGGCCGTGTGCTCAGAGCCTGGGAGCATGGAGGTTGGGGTCAATTACACCTGGGGTGCTGGTGGAGGTGTGAATGAAGGACGGGGCGTCAGGGAAGGGTGGGCCTGGTGGTTGAACAACACAGCAGCAGTATAAAGTGTGACCCACCGCGCTCAAGGAGCCTGAACTCTTGACCTCTTAGATGAGTCACTTTGGCGACTTCAGAGGTGGCTGAAGAAACAGCAACCCAGCTGATCCCAGAGAGCCAGAGTGGTGGACAACAGGATGAGAAGGAGCCTCGGAAGACAGCCACTAGCCTGTCCTGATGCTGTAGACAAGGGCTTTGACAGCGACCTTGGACTTAGCTAGTCACTGCCTGCAAACGTGACTCCAGTGTGTGAAGCTTGAAGTCTTCCCAACTTCCAAAACGCTGTGAAGCCCAGAGAGAATAGGGTTGCACACAGTTAGTGAGGAAGGTGGAAGTTTGGAGGAGAACATACAAATAAATTGAAGTAAGGAACGGTGAGCGGTGGTTGCAGGCTAAGTGAGTGCCAGGGCATGCTCTAACATCCCTGTACCCTCGTTTTGCAGATAAGGAAACTGAGAACTTAGAGGTGAGATGACTTGGTAAACATCACGCAAGGGTGACCCAGGACTTGAATCCAGTCTTATTTTTAGATGTCAAAATCTGTGCTCCCCACTGTCCTGGGCTGTTTCCTCAGGGGCCTCAGAGACTTGGAGACTCACAGGACAACCGCCTCATCTGTGGCCCCTCTGGGGAGCTGGGCCTGGTTCAGCCCAGGGTGTCTGACCACCACCCGGACAGTCAGCACCTATGCTGAGTCATAAAGTGACCAGGTCAGCACTTGCCAAGGCGCACTTGCTAAGTTTCTGTGGAAGATCTGAGGGGCATGGGGTGCAGCCAGGGAGAGGGCAGGCAAGATGGGCCAAAGAGGACTGACCAGGGCCTCAGTGCTGGCTCTTCCTCCCTGAGGAAGTCCCTCTCCCCAGAGCCTGCTGGGGACCAGGAGGCCTTGGTCAGGCTCAGGCCTCACAGGGTCCATGGGAGCTGGGCCTCTGACCCCTGCAGCTGGCCCAGGCCGCATGTTTGAGCCTCGGGGTCCAGGCCCCTTCCTGCTGATTGACACCACCCAGTGGCCCACACAGGAACGGGGCCACAGAACCACAAATCCACAGTAGCTTCCTCACCAGGGGTCACCTCCTGCGGTCACCAGGAGCGGCACATGCCCGGCTTCACTGACACGCTGCCCGTTGGTGGACCTCACTCTGGGGCCTCAGCCAGCGCGGCCCAGCCGACGGCCCCCTTCTCATCTGGCTCCTTAACCCATCGTCCCCCGGGGAGGCCAGCCTAAGCGGGACCCAGCAGGCAGAGGTGTTCCCTTCCACTAGAGGGACGGGGCCTGGCTTCCTTCCCTTGCCAGTTGCTGCTCGCCCAAGACACTTCCTTTACCTCTCACCCTGGGCCTTTCCTCACATCTCCCAGTGGCCTGCACACTCAGTCGTCCCCCGCTTAGAGAGGCGCCCCTGTCTGAAGACGTGCCCCTCCCTGCACACTCACGTCATCCAGCCTCATTGGATGAAAGGCTCCTACCTCTCCGAAGTCACCTTGTTCATTATCTGTTGCGTATCACCCATCTTGCCTGTGGGATGGCCCGCTGAGGGCTGACTAAGCAGGGATTTGTGAGTGAATGTCAGCCTGGCTCGGAGCTTCATAGGGGCCTGGCAGGTGGTTAGGCAAGGCAAAGCTGAGGCAGCGTTAAGACCCTGCTCTTTCCCTGACTAGCTGGGTGGTGACGAACAGGGGACCTCACCTCTCTGGGACCCCACTTTCCCATCTGGAGAGTGGGGCTGATAACAGCTTTCCTCCAGGAATGGAGGTGAGCAGGCAGGTGAGGGTCTGGGCAAGGAGCCTGTGGGGAGCAGCTCCCCACAAGGCCGACCAGCTGTGGGTGTGGGGGTGCTGGGCCTCCATCCCTCTGCTGACTTGAGCAGACTTACATTGAAGGAGAGGGTGTTGGGGGAAGCGCTTCGGAAAGGCTGGAGGCAGGCAGGAGAGCCACCAGCGGGGTGGTCTTGGCAAAGAATCTAACCCCATCCAGAAATGAGGCCGCTACTGCATCTCCCAGGCAGGCGCCTGCTTTTGGGGTGCTCACAGGAAGCGCTGAGTGAGACTGGTGGCAAAGACTCAGTTACAGCCTAGGTAGGAGTGGGCACTCAGTGGCTACAGGCACCAGCAGAGGGCTCCTAATGCAGACTCTGGGTCCCGAGGGCTTCCTGGAGGAGGTGGCTTAGAATCTGAGACCCAAGGGGTGAGGAGGAGCTGAGCATGATATGCATGAGGAATGAGGAGAAGGAGTTCCAGGAGGCAGGAAGCGTGTGCAGAGGCCCAGAGACGAGAAGAGCTTGTTCTCCAAAGCCCCCTCATATGAGTTTGAAGACCCCCTCCCTCTGGAGTCCAGCCCTGTGCAGGGCAATCCTGATTTTTTAACACCCCAGCCCCATGTGGCCCCCAAGTAGGCTCCTGGTGAGGGTCCTCTCCTTGGCTAACAGACTACAGCTTCTCACATGGTGAAAGAGGGCGAGAGGGGAGGAGAAAGGGGGGTGGAGAGAGTCACTGACATTAAGTCACTAAAGCCACCAGGAGTCCCCCACCCTCATGGCCTCATCTAATCCTAATCACCTCCCAAAGGCGCCATCACAGTGGGGCTTTGACATATGACCTTGGGGGTACAGTCAGTCTATGGCAGCACCTGCCTGAGGACCGAGGGCAGTAAAGGAGCATGAGAGCCCTCCGGTTGTTACATTCTAGGAGCTCAGCCCCATGTGGGCAGGAGCTATATCTCTGCAGCGACTGGAAGGCGCTTGGGCCGTCTCGCTAAGAGCAAGAATAATCTAGCACATTCTGAACACTGGAGAATCCCAGGCCTACTGGGGAAAGGGCCGATCGGGTGTCCGGCCAACGACTAATGGCCAGGCAGGGCCGAGCTCACCCCACCTCCCAGCGTTGCACCCACAGCTGGCTTCCCCCATCCGACACAATAAGTTTTGGGGGCTGCAGAGAACCTGCAGGTGGGGTTCTAGAGGCCGGAAAGGCCTGGTGGGCCTGGCCTGCTCTGTCTTCCTTGGCTTCATGCTCACTTTGGACAGTTATCTATCCAGCACCTTCTATGCACCAGGTGACTGGAGTGAGCACCGCCGATGGTGGTGTGGTTTCAGGGAGCCTGTCCTAGAGGGTGACCACAAACATGACGAATAACTCAGATACAAGGTGTTGGGCGTGGCAAGTGTCATGGAGAAAATGAAAGCAGAGCTGAGGCTCAGAGTGAGGAGAGGCCTGGGCCTCTCCCAGGCAGCACCTTTGATAAGGTGTCACTGAGCAAGACCTGGAGGGAGACGTGAGGTTTGTCCACAAATTCACTGATATTCTCCCTTTCGAGAAACAAAGCTTAACCCACTCACCCCCACCCCCTGGGACTGTGACCTGGGCTGGTACAAGTAGAATGTGCGAGAAATGCTGGCGTGTGTCCCCTGGGCATTTTCTAGCTCACTCCCTTCAGAGCCTTGCTGTAGGGCAAGCAGGCAGTCATGACTGAGGACACATGGAGGAGGCTGCCACCAGCCATGGGAGGTGGCCCCAGGCTCTGGCCAAGCCTTCCATGAGCACAGTCTCATCGACTGTGACCACAGCCCCTCAGAGAGCCTGAGACAGAACTAACTCCTCATGAGTTCTTGACCTACAGAAGCTATGGGCTAATACGTGTTTTAAGTCACTAAATGATGGGCGTCCTTTGCTAGGCAGCAGTAGATTACAAATACAGAAGGGGAGTAGCCAACCCCAGAGGGGGAGGCATAGCACATGCAAAGGCCCCGTGCAGGCCAAGCTCGGCCCTGTCTGTTTGGCTCTAGTCTCTTCATTTTTCAAAGGGAGTAAACAGGATCTTGCTCCTCCTTATCAGTGCTCAATGAGAGCATCATCAGATGATAATTCGATTACACATCACCAGGGAGACATTCCACTCCAGGCCCAGGAAGGCTCAGAGAAGGCAGGCTTGCTCGGCCGCTCAGTGGCTCTGGCCACCCGAGGGCCACTTGCGCCCAGGCGGGCAGCTTCTGCGTGCTCATGGACCCTGAGTTCTGACACCTTCCCAGCATGCCTGGGTCAGACTCCTCAGTGAAGGATCCTCAGAGCCATGTGTTAATCAACCCCCTGGATGCCTGGTCACCGGCCCTCCCTTGGTCCTCGGCTTCCCGGGCGCTCTGGAACTTTTGATCGCCCACAAGCCATCTGGCCAAGATCTTGTTCTCTGGGCCTGACCTTCTCTTGGAGGCTTCCCTGCTCCCCCAATCCCCGAAGTCAGACATTCCTGCCACTGCCTCCCCTCTGGGCCTTGTTCTGGCTTCTCTGGCATAGGAGAGTTATTGATTGTGCGTACTGTGGCTCTTGAATGATGTGTTGTGATGGTCTGTTCAGATGTCCATGTCGCTGAGATTGGAGAATATGTGCGGTCTGTATCTAGGTCAACCCAGAGGCCCAGCACTGAGCAGGCCCTCAGTGAAGTGGATGGACAGAAGGATGACAGGAAGGAATGCAAAGTAGGAAGAATCTGGGTGTGGAGAGGATGGGAGGAGGTGAAGAGGGAGGAGTGAGAGGAAGGATGGGAGGAGCCAGGAGAAAGGGATGGAGGAGAAATAGGAGGAAAATGAAAAGAAGGTTTGGAGGAGGGATGTGAAGGGATTGGAGGAAAGTGAGAAAACAGATGGAAGGGTGGATGGGAGGAAGGATGGGAAGGTGAGTGGGGGGGGATGGGAGGAAGGATGGGAAGGTGAATGGGGGGGTGGGAGGAAGGATGGGAAGGTGAGTGGGGGGGAATGGGAGGAAGGATGGGAAGGTGAGTGGGGGGATGGGAAGGTGAGTGGGGGGATGGGAGGAAGGGCAGGAGGATGAATGAATGTGAACATGAGTAAGTGAGTCCACCCTCCATCACTGAAGCCCTGTCTGCCCAGACTGGAGCCGCAACTCTCTGTAGCCCTGGCGGGCTGGCGCAGTTAACCAGGCCTCTGTTTTACTAACGCCTCTTCTGCAGCAGAGCAATTAGAGCAGAGGGCTAGAAGCTTCTCCCCAGGCAGCCCCCACCTGCCCTGTCCTGTCCCATTAACTTCCAATTCAACAGCCATCCCCGACCTGCAATGTATAATGAAAGACATTCAAAATATATCCAAATGGCATGAGTATTGATTTATTAATGCTGGGGAATGTTGCTCTAATTGAATTGAGATCCAGGAAGTAAGTTAATGTAGCTGACGGTGCTACAGGAATTGACTTACCCCAGGGCCCAGAATTATTACCTTTTCACT